>NC_082684.1:1642976-2249464 GCF_949987515.2 Delphinus delphis | reverse complement strand
GTTTATCAAGGTGTGTGCCAGGGACGGTGTGAAGCAATGAGAATATAAGTTAAAAAGACCTGGTCCCTCCTCTTACAGAGATTATCATTTACTTGTGTAGTTACACAAATAAATGCTTTTGGAGGTAAATCCTCTGAAAGATAAACTCTCTGGGGACGTAGGACAAGGGTTTCTGCCTTTAGCTGGGGTATCAGGAAAGTAACAATTGAGCTTGGAGCTGAAGAATTAATAAGTTATAGAAGTTACCTAGACAGTTTGGGGCTCGGGGGAGGGGAAAATGTATACAGAGGGCCTGTAATAGGAGAAAGCCTGGGGTGTGGGTGGGCAGGGTCAGTTGGAGACTGAATAATAGCCCTCCACAGAGATCCTCACCCTCTTCTTCAGAACATGTGGTGACTGTGCTACATCACATGGTAAAAGGAACTTTACAGATTAAGTTGAGGAGCTTGAGGTGGAGGGACTGGGGGTGGGTCTGGTGTAATCGCAGGGCTGTAAGCAGAGTCAGTCGTAGATGTAAGGACAGAAGCCAGAGTGATACAAGGAGGGGGCGGTGAGCTAGGGAGTGCAGGCGGCTTCTTGAAGCTGAAGAGGTGGGGAATGGGTTCTTCCCCACAGAGCCTCCAGAAGGAACCAGCTGTGCAGGCCTCTGGACCTTAGCCCAGACTGCTTTTGGACCTCTGACGTTCAGAGCTGCAAGAGAATACTGTAAATGTGTGTCGTTTTAAGCTACTAAGGTTGGGATCACATGTCACAGGAGCAGTAGAAGACGAGTGAGGTTGTGTTGGATGAGGCTGGTGAGATAGAGGCACAACTGGCGATAGGGCCTGGGGCCATGACTAAGAATTTTAGGCTTTTTTGTTTGTTTGTTTTTTTGTTTTTGCGGTACGCGGGCCTCTCACTGCTGTGGCCTCTCCCGCTGCGCAGCACAGGCTCCGGACGCGGCTCAGCGGCCATGGCTCACGGGCCCAGCCGCTCCACGGCATGTGGGATCTTCCCGGACCGGGGCACGAACCCGTGTCTCCCGCATTGGCAGGCGGACTCTCAACCACTGCGCCACCAGGGAAGCCCAAGAATTTTAGTCTTAATACTCAGAGCAAGGGGAAGCTGTTGAAAGTTCTAGGTTTACCTTGGCATGAGTGTGTGTGGGTGGGGGAACGTCAAGGGATGAGATCAGTGTTTTGAGAAGACCACTCTGGTCATATTGGAGAGACTGGACTGGTGGGGACCAGCATGGACATGAGGAGAAGTCCAGGTGAGACTGGATGGTGACTGATGACTGGGGTGATGGCATGGAGTGGGGAGCTGGTCGTGGGATGGCCGGACAGGACCAGGTGATGCATGGATGGGGATGTGAGGGAGGAGAGGGGCCGCAGGAAGCAGGAGGTGCTGCTCCACGCTTTGAAGTGCGGCAGTGCCTATGGGAAGGAGATGAGGTTCTCGTGTGTGTGTGTGTGTGTGTGTGTGTGTGTGTGTGTGTACACAGCTATTTCTATCCCTATTCTGTCTGTTTACATTAAAACTGTGAGAATGCACTGGTACCTCTAATTCCAGTCCAGCCCCAAGGTTTCAACGTGAAAATTTTGTTATATCCAGTTTAAAATACTTTGATTCAAAATACCTTTGCTGGGACTTCCCTGGTGGTGCAGTGGTTAAGAATCAACCTGCCAGCAGGGGACATGGATTCGAGCCCTGGTCTGGGAAGATCCCACATGCCATGTAGCAACTAAGCCCGTGAGCCGCAACTACTGAGCCTGCGCTCTGGAGCCCGGAAGTCACAACTACTGAGCCTGCATGCCACAACTACTGAAGCCCGTGTGTCTAGAGCCCGTGCTCTGCAACAAGAGAAGCCACCACAGTGAGAAGCCCATGTACTGCAACAAAGACCCAACACAGCCAAAATAAATAAATAAATAATAAATTAAAAAATAATAATAATTAAAAAAATACCTTTGCTTTTGGCGTGATACAGGTGTTATTTCATCTATATAACTGTTTTAAAAAATCATTTCTGAGTAGAAATCCAAGAATGCACATTCAGTGAATTTCTGTGAATTACATTAGAATCATTGTATATAGTTTAAAGTAAATCATTTTTTAAAAATTGAGATTTAATAGCATTTCTGAACAGCTTGACCTTGGTTCCAGGCTGTGGACTCCTGCGGGGTTTCTGTTGTTTTCATATAGCAGTTTTGAATTTGTCCTGGCATGGTGTCCTTAGTTGTGATTAAAGGCCACAGTGCTACCTCCCTTTTAATTTGGTGATATTTTTGGTGGTGGTTTCCATCCCTTTGATAGCTTTTCTTTTGAGTTTAAGAGAATGGCCTGTCTGGAGTTTTTAATAACTGAAAAGGGAAATATTCAAATTAAGTTTAATTTTGTGTTTGGAATACCAACCCATACTTGGAAAAAGTGATATGTAATTATTTTGAAGATTTAATTTTATACTTAAATCAGCAATGTAGTAATTAAACTTATTTTCTGTAGTGTACAGTGTCTAGATTTTATGATAAGAAACGTTATGTTCTCCAGTTAAAATCCATTATATACTGTTTGGAACCCTGACTGCTGAATTTTTTTGGTTAGATTTTTTGTATTTGAGAAACTAGCAATTTTCATGGTTTCCAGTTTTTTCCAGTTCATGTGAGATATTTTAATGTTAATAACCTCAGATAAAGAGATAACAGGAAAATAAAATTTGAGGTTGAGGTATTTCTGATATCACTTTTGGATTACACTTTGCTGTATGTGGTTTGTTGATTTGCGTTGTTACCTGTCTTCTCTGAGAACTTACCTGTAATATTTTCCTGGCCCCCTCCTTTGATTTGGTTGCTGCTGCACAGGTGAAAGAGCTGCACAGCCGTGAACATGTCTTTTGCTTGTGGTCTTCCCTCTGGCGGTGGATGTGGAGGCTGGACTTGATTTGCACTCAGGTCGGCTGCAGCCAGTGACCTAAAAATGTCAGCCTGTGTTTCTTGTTAAATAGAGAGAGGGCTGTGGTTTAGACAATACAGTTAGGACTTCTGCAATTTTTTTCTTGTAGCATTTCTGTCTTTAAGCAGCAACCTTCAAAATGCATGTAATCAAGGAATGTAAGTCACATGAGTGTTGTCAAAGTGATGGCTCGTTCAGCAGCACCGTGAGCCACGGCTGCAGGTTCTGAGCAAAAAATACAGCTGCTACCTTTCTGTCTTTCGAAAGAGTCTGTGTCACCTCTCTTCCCCGTGCAGGCCTTGTCCCTCTCACCCTGTGTCCCACTCCCTGTCACTGCATCTCCCAGCCATGTAGCAGCTCAGGAGCTCCTCCCTCTGTCTCTCCTCGTTCGTTGGGCCGCATGGAGTCTCATCCCTTCCCTTTGTGTTAAAAAGGCCTATTATTGATTGATAAGCCTACCAACACCAAGAATGGGAAGGTCTCTATTTTTTCCCTATTTATGCATATATCATCTCAGTTCTTGCATTTGTAGACTGGCCTGGGTACCCAGCCATCATTTAGAATTCTACATAATTTAATAAAATCTTGGAACCATTTGTAAGTTAGGAACTGTTTACACATTGAGTTTTGCTACATGTTTTGAAGGTAGTGTGGTTAAATTAAAGGGCTTTTTAGCTGAGAGTGCTTCTGGAAGGGGTGAGATTGAGCGCAAGTATACCAGTGGGAACACAGGACAGCGTCAGTGATTGTGTTTCTTAAAAGCTAAGCGGAGCAACGGAAGGAGAGTGAGATGTGAGAGTGGACAGAAGTGCACACTTTGTGGAGTTTGGCGGTCAGTAGTGAGGTGACTAGAAGTTAGAAAGCTGTTGAGGGCAGGACTCAGAGAACTTTCCTCCGAAGTCAGTGCCGCGATGCCCTAGAAGGAACTCTGTTTCCACACAGAAGCTGTTTTTGCTTTGAGAGAGAACAGAACTGGCTCCTCTGTTCTTAAAATTCAGAACAAGTACTGCACATCTTGATTCAACTATAGGAAAATAGCCATATTTTCATTATATAGTTAGACCGATTTTGAAACTAAGAGTATGTGTAGGAGAAAATGTAGGGGAGCAAAAACAAAGCATGGACACGTGTGTCAAGTGGGAAGGGTGACGGCAGAGCAGAGGGAGAGGTTGGGCCAGAGAAGCGAAGGGCTGGGAGGAACAGGGAGGGGGGCGTTGAGGGGAGACCTGGGGAGGGAGCCAGCCCAGTGCTGAGTTTGGGGGGGACAGGGAAGCTTTCAAAGTTTATTTACTTTGGAAGTAAAACTTATTTCCCAATAGAAGTCTGTATCCTGTGAATCTTGATGATTTACCAAGAATTTGTGGCATCCCCGGAGTATAGTGCGTGTATTTACAGGAGGACGTTCAATAGCGGAGCTGGGCAGAGCTCCCCAGGGTGTGTCTTTCTTTCTTTTTTTTTAAATAATAAATTTATTTTATTTAATTTATTTATTTTTGGCTGTGTTGGGTCTTATTTGCTGCTTAACAGGCCTTCTTTAGTTGCAGCGAGCAGGGGCTACTCTTCATTGCAGTGCACGGGCTTCTCATTGCGGTGGCTTTTCTCATTGTGGAGCACGGGCTGTAGGCACGCGGGCTTCAGTAGTTGTGGCACGTGGGCTCAGTAGTCGTGTCTCACGGGCTCTAGAGCGCAGGCTCAGTAGTTGTGACACACGGGCTTAGTTGCTCCACGGCATGTAGGATCTTCCCGGACCAGGGATCGAACCCGTGTCCCCTGCATTGGCAGGCGGACTGGTCACCAGGGAAGCGCCCCAGGGTGTGTCTTTGTCAGAGTAGTGTTGTCCCTCCCAGGGTGCTTGTCCCTAAGGTGCCCTTATGCTGTTTGGTTGTCTACTATGGATTTAGTAGCAAGGAATGAACACTTAACAAATTGGTGTGAAATTTCAAATAAAAGTTTGTTCTTTAAGCTAAACATTTTTGTGCCATTTTCAAGTGATGAGTACTGTGCTCTGCACATCTTTTATCTTAGAAGGTAGTGCTGAGCCTACAACAGTGATTGCTGTGATGGAGGGTAAGATGGTGCTCAGCTTGTATAAATTATTCGCAGTGGGTGCTAAGGAAATTTCCTAATTACCCTGCTCACAGTGTTAGCCTGTAGAATATGTATTTGTGTGTGTGTACAGCTTGCTGTGTATATAGATAAAACACTAGGTTGTTTACCTTGTCTTTTTTCATATAAGAAATAGCATTGTATTTGTTTTGTCTGAATCCAGGTCCAAGGCCACCTTTAGCTAAATCAAGCAGTGTGATGTGCATCCCAGAGACAACTTATAAATATCCTGATTTGCCTATAAATCGATGTAAGGAAGAGGTAAAATTATTTTTGTCATAATGTAATTTTGTTGTTTGACTAAATGCCAGCGACCCAGCACTTGGTTTCTGGTCTGAAAGTGACAAGGTGCTGGGCAGGCACCCTGGGGAGGTGGTTTTGTGTAATAAGCGTGTGGATGGCCTTCCTTTTGGCGGTGCTTCACTTGTTCAGCCTTCCCCTGAGCTCATCTCCTCATATTTAATTATTCACCTAGCCGTCCCTGCTCTGAAATAAGTGTGAGTAAACACCTGCTGGGCCCCAGGAGAGCTGCTTCTCGCAATACCGGCTGCCCAGACTTTTTAGAAAGCAAATAATGCCCTCAGCGCAGTCTTCTCTAGCATTCCACTGGGTTTCCTTTACACTCTGCCTCGTTTGTTTGCCTGGTGATTGATCAGTCATTGATATGTAATTTTAAGAACAATGTTGGGCAATATAGCAGCAGGATGATTACACTTTTAATTAGTTACATGTTATTAAACATGGGTAAAAGTAAGCGTATTGAAACCTTAACTATACTAGCGGAAGAAGTGGTTATAGATAGGAATAAATTGTAAATGTTCTAAATTTAATTTTTATTTTGCTTTAGATCGAATCATGCAGCTTTTGTAGAGTAGATATACTTTATTAATTTTTAAGAGGCCAGTATTCAAATTAATTTGTATTCCCTGACCATGGCAATTGCTAGAGTGATAAGAGCTTACACGTATCTAGGGTGGAGGCGGGGAGCGGTGGGGAGAGATCGGGCTGGCGTTCTCGGGCCGCTCCATGCAGTCTGTACGTGGCGCACTAGAAGTTCATTGTTTTAAAGTGTGTCTGAAGAGTTTCAAATGAGAATTTAAAGCCACTTGAGTGTAATAACAGCTGTGTTTTCATGTTTCTCAGTAGAATTACACGGAAGTTCATTACAAAATTTTAAAATAATAGAAATTTAGACTATAGAAATTCATTTTGGTGTTTTCATATTTACAGACGAAGAAATTGAGACATAGGGATCAGTGAACTTGGCCTGAATTTCTGTGGCCATTAGTTATTGTTCACAGTGTTCAAATTGGTTTCAAATTCAGCAGCCATTAGTAACCTTCTTTCTCTCGTTTGTGATGTTTAGGTGGTTAGGTAATAATTTAACTTTTAAGGATGAAAAGAAAATAAATTCTGAAAGTCTTCTTGAGATAAAGCTTTTGGTTCATAGGTAATACTTTATTACATCATTGTTAAATTTGTGGCAATTTTGAAGGTTTGTTTTTTGTTTTAATTCTAGGTCATTTCTTTGATAGAAAGCAATTCTGTGGTAATTATACACGGTGCCACCGGTAGTGGTAAAAGTACTCAGCTCCCGCAGTATATCTTGGATCATTACATCCAACGCTCTACCTACTGCAACATTGTGGTCACCCAGCCACGGAAGATCGGGGCCAGCAGCATCGCCAGGTGGATCAGTAAAGAGCGCGCCTGGACTTTGGGTGGTTTGGTGGGCTATCAGGTGAGACTGAGAGAGGGAGCCATCTCTCTCTGTTAATTTTTTTTTTTAATTTACTTTTTGGCCATGCCACATGGCATGTGGGATCTTAGTTCCTTGACCAGGGATTGAACCCATGCCCCCTGTGTTGCAAGCGCAGAGTCTTAACCACTGGACCGCCAGGGAAGTCCCTCTTTGTTAATTTTTAATTTTATATAAGTTGATGATAAGGTGTGATTATTTTCTGCTGGAAAAGAAAATGAAATCGGTTGCTTATAGAGCAGAATTATGGCATAATTTTAAAAACAGTGAATCTCTGAAGTTCTTGAAAATATTGATAACTTTAGTTTCTTTCTCAGTTGAATAGAAAAGAAGTGAGAATGCTCAGACTTGAGAATGGCTTTTATATAATTTTATCTTTCAATTATATCTTTATGTTGAAGATGTCTTCATACACAATCATTTTAACATAAAAATGATACGGGAAGTACGACTAGATAGGCCAATCTCTCCACCCATCACCAAAGAAGAAGAAGAAGAAGAAAAATCAACTTGAGAATTTCAGTTTTAATTTAGACCCTATATTTTTTGTGATATACAGTACTTTTTTTTCCCTTTCTTACCTTCATTATGAAATGAGCATAGCATTTTTTGGTAATTAAATGTGAACCATTTAAACTGAAAAATTTCTCCTTTCTTTTTTCCTTCCCCAATTTTAGGTAGGGTTGGAGAAAATAGCGACAGAAGACACCAAGTTAATTTATATGACAACCGGAGTGCTGCTTCAGAAAATAGTTAGTGCCAAGAGTTTGATGGAATTCACACATGTCTTCATCGATGAAGTAAGTGCTCTGCTCTTATGTTCATATTCCTATTTGATAAGAGAACACAGTGCAAGTTACTTGTAAAGTGTCAAAAAGTAATTTGGGTCTGTATCTGCTTATTCTACTTAGAATGTTGATTTTCTGTTTTTATCCTTTGCTCTTACTTCCAAAATGCAGGTGGGGAGGTTGAGGACTGTGAATCCTTGTTTAGAGCAGGGGTTGGCAGACTACAGCCCTCAGGCCAGAGTTGGCCCCTGTTTTTGTAAGTAAAGTTTTATTGGCACACAGTTTTGCTCTTTGTTTATGATTGCTGGTGTTCTACAGAAGAGATGAATAGTTGGAACAGGACCGTATGTTCCGTGAAGCTGGAAGTATTTGCCCTCTGGCCTTCTACAGGGAAAGGCTGCTGACCCTGGTTTAGAGTGTTAGCCACATCAGACAATTAAGAACTTTAATTGTCTGTAGGTATTTTTAGTGCCTTACAGATACTTTCCATCTAGTAAAACAAGGATAATAATATCTTTTAAGAAAATGAATAAAGTAAATAGATGATATTGATCTATTCATTTTTCTAAAAAAATCTCTAATAAAGTATTGTGAACACTGTCTTTGTGCCAGTCTTAGCTTTCTCGACTTTCCTCAGTAAGGATGGAATATTTAATCGATTTTGATTTGATTCTATTCTGTTCTGTTTAGGCCGCGCCACGCGGCTTGTGGGATCTTAGTTCCCTGACCAGGGATTGAACCTGCGCCCTCTGCAGTGAGAACGCCGAGTCCTAACCGCTGGACCACCAGGGAATTCCCAATTTTGTTTATAGAGTTTTTTGAGGTGGGGAGATGCTGTGTTCAAACAGTTTTCCCAGGAGCTTTGGAAATGCCTCTACCCCAAACTCTTGAGTTTTAAACCTCATCAGTAATTATGCCTTGAGAAGCTTTACTTATTTCTTGTGGCGTTAGAAACATCAGCAAATAAATAGGATTTGTGGGAGACTGTGAGGTGGGGCTGGAGTACCTGATGGAGGCTGGAATGAAACCCCCTGAGCAGCCCTTTAGGGAAAGGTCTCTCCATTCTCTTGATATGTTGTGTGATCAGTATAATACCAAAACATACTGCCAATGGAAATAATCAGTAAACAATCTATAATCGGAATAGAAAAGAGTGTTATTTGAGCCAAACTGAGGAATATAACCTGGGACACACAGATTAAAGAAGCACTTGAATTGTGTTCTCCTGGACTACAAAATGGGGGGCTTATAAAGGCAAAAACTGAAAAATACAAGTTGTTTGTTGAGAATTAGGATTGGAGCTGGAGAGAAATAAGGGTGCTAGTTAAGCAGGGATCCTTTGGGGTCTGGAATGGTTGCATAGTTGTAAGCGGAGACCTTGAGACCATAATAAGGTTGCAGTCGGCAGCTGCCGGTGGATACTGTTTTGAGAATGGCTGGAGGTGTCCTTGAGTCTGATGCAGTTCAGAAAGTTCAGCTTCCAAGTGATGGAGGAGCGTGTCTGAAACCACATCCACAAGGGCCACCCGGCTCCATTTTGGATGCCTGAACCATAGTTACTCCATTTTTATGTTTAAGTGCATTCTCGTCGTTAATGGTTAAAGCAGATGCACGATGCCTGTGTGACAGGCCACAAAACAAGGCTGTTCTAATTAGCATAAAGTCCAAGCATGTCATGTATAAGCCAGAATGACTTCCCCATACCTTAATATGTGAAAATTTCTTCCATCGATACTGCAGGTAAAGCTGAATGGGTGCATTTACTAGCTTGTGTACCTTTACTTGGTTTTAAATTACTGTTGTTTGGGAGAGTAAAAGGTGGAAAATATGTTGTTATTCTTTGCAATACAGTGTGATGTGCAGTATGGGTCATAATTTTTCTTTATGACTTTTGGCAGTTTTGAGTGTCTTTAGGTAGTGATGAAATTCAAACTTAGGCAGTATGCCCAAAGGTGGTATTACACAGTCCACAGTAGCTACCGTTTGTTGTTGAGCCTTTTACTGAGGCCTCCAGATAGCATGGTGTTGCGGGGTAGTTCACTCCAGAGCTCTACTTCTCATGCCTCCATTCATTTCTGTAGATCCAGCAACTTTCTGACTGTGTTAGGAGGTATCTTTGCACACACACGCGTGAGTGGCGTGGACATGCCCGTGCACACTGCGTTACTGGGTGCATTCTTTCCTGAAGCTGTGTGATGGTAGCTGAACACAGGTCAGCTACGCTGTGCAGGAGCTTGTCCTACAGGGACTGCCTCGTCACTTGGTTACACGAGCAGCTTCCTACTCTACCACCGTGTCCCCAGCGCCTCGTAGGTGTTCTAATAACTATTTGCTTAAAGAATTAATGGGTTGGATAGACCTGAAGTTTCAGTTTTACAAAGAATATTGTTCCTATTGTGCAGGATGATTTGAATTCCAAAAGAAATCTACGAAGTTGAAGGTGGCCAGGCAGTTGAAAATGGAATGATCATGTCCTTAAGTTCTTAGCTCTTGAAAAAGAATAAACTAGCTTCAGGTGAATCATTCGTTTAGTAAACATTTTTTGAGTACCTGCCTCATTAGGTGCTGAGGTTATAAAGATGCCGGAGTTGTAGTTTCTGCTCTTAGCCACTCTGCTGGGGAGACACATATCTACTGAGATATGTGTAATTATGGGCAACGGAGAAGGGCCTGGGGCAGGGAGAGGACTGTGGGCATCCTGGGATATAGGGGTGAGTGGGGTCCTCAGGGCCGGAGGGGGAGGCAGCCCGGCCTCCAGCAACTGGGAGAAGCCGGGTTGTGTGAAGTCAGAGCTCTGGAGGCTGTAGTGGTGGTGTGGAGGCCAGGGGAGTCTCAGCGCTAAGGAGAGGTCACTTTGGGGCTCTTGCCTGAGCACAGCCTTTATTTTTCTTCGTTAAGTACGCGAGGCAGGATGTTTGCATTGAGGAAGTGCTCTGGGGTTTGGTGATAGAATGAAATGAGAGTTAGATTAATAAGGTGTCTGTTAGGGTTTCCAGCCGTTAGGCCAGAAGGTTAAATACTTTTCAGCTGCTGTTTTTTTCTTTTCTCTGTACTACTTTTGTCCATACCTGCTTCAGTGGGAAGTGCGGCCGGGAAGGAGCCGGCTAGAGAACAAACAATGGAGCCTTTCGCCTGGAGGAGAAGGGAGCGCCCTCTTTCAGACTCAGCTAATCTCTCCACTTGGGCAGAGGAATGTCCCAGAGTAGAATCTGCTGTCCCCTTGTGCCTTGGGGAGCCCGACTAAGTGTAGAGAAACGGCCACACGTGACTTAGCCCTGGGTGTTGGCTGGTTCGGGACAGGCCCTCGGGGACCCGGCCTGGAGGGCGCTGCCTGAGCAGCAGGCCCCCGGGGGACCCCCGCAGCCCCATTTCCCCGGGTGCTACTGCGGGGCTTCCGATTGCCCTCAGCTCTTCACCCAGCCCTGCGCTACTTGTTCTGACTGAGCCAGCTCTTCCGGAGCCCACCCTGTGAGCTCCAGCCTGCCAGGCAGGGGGCACTGCTGCCGGGGCATAGCCACCGCCCTGCACTCCCTTGCTGAAGTAGTAGCGTAAATATGCCCATGCAGAGGGGTGCTGTGGGCCGGGAGTGGCAGAGGGAGGCTGGTCTGCTGCTTCTCGGTGGTGGGATGCTTTGTGTTGTCGCAGTGGGCAGGGCCGAGAGCGGTAAACACTCCTCTGTCCAGATGCCAGTAGGGCCCTACAGAGAAGCCCGGGCGCTGGGGGCGACAGTGATGCACACGCCCCTCGTGTGCTCTCTGGTTTGTGGGCCACCGTTCTTTGCTTCCTCTTAACCAGGAGTGATAGTTTCCTGAGGAACGGCGTTTAGCGCAGAGACTTAGTCCCCAGGCCCCTAGGCGCACCGTTGAACCCTTGCCCTCCAGTCACTCAGCGGTGACATGTGCCTTCCCACGTTGGGGGTGCCCCCTTTCTATTTTGCAGGTACACGAGCGAACTGAAGAAATGGATTTCCTGTTGTTGGTCGTCCGCAAACTTCTAAGAACAAATTCACGTTTTGTGAAGGTAAAGTTGATTTCATGAGTAACTGAAACATTTAGGGTTAAGATTTATTGTTTAGTTTTGTTTCTCTTTATTTTAATAGAAACTAGTTGTTCATTGTCTTGTGTAGTCCTCCAGATCTTGCTAGGAAGCTGGCTAAAGGGAGCTGTCGTATGATCAGACTATGGAGTACTCTTTGGTTATTATGTTGCATTAAATTGTGAAATATTCTCCAGGCTGCAGAAAATGATCTGATGATAGTTGACGCTAATGAAATGCTGGGTATTAGAGCACTGCTTTTGGTTGAATAGGTACCATAATCTGAAGGTATGTGACTATATCTGTAATCTCTGTTTTAAAAGTAGCACTGAGTCACATTGAAGTTTGAGAATAGTTATATGCACTGTTATTATAGGAGACTTGAGTTAGGAGCTAACTGGAAGTCCGTGGCAAAAATGGTAAACATTGCTTACATTCTGTTTGAGCAAAAAGGACAAAGAAGTGAACTAGGCCAAAATAGCAAAAGGTTTATAATTATTATGCAGTTTAGACATAGGTCAACCCAGCCATGCTAAGTAGGAGTCTTTCAGAAGCAGCAGTGATTGGGTGCATGTCATTCATTATATAAAGGAACTGTGGAAGGATTTGCTGTTACTGGAAAGCAGATGCCCTCTAAATCGTAACATATTTTGTCTTCAAGTGTTTCGTCTCTCTGTCCGTTCAGGGAGATGTTCCCACCCTGCCCCAAGGTGGGGACATCACCCTGAGGAGGCTCACAGTCTCACCTGGTGGGTGCTGACTGAATGGAACCTGAAATTTGCAATAAGTTGTCTTATTGCTTGAGATGACTATAAAATGAATGAGAGAATTTGGCTATTTCATTCCTTTTTCTGAATCTTAAAGATGACATTGAAGTTTGTTCAACAAGTCTGGACCTTTCTTTTTTTTTGTTTTTTGGCTGTGCCTTGGGGCATGTGGGATCTCAGTTTCCTGACCAGGGATTGAACCCATGCCCCCTGCATAGGAAATGTGGAGTCTTAACCACTGGACTGCCAAGGAAGTCCCCAGAATCTGGACCTTTCTTTTTTTTTTAAATAAATTTATTTATTTTTGCCTGCGTTGGGTCTTTGTTGCTGCACGTGGGCTTTCTCTAGTTGTGGTGAGCAGGGGTTATTCTTCGTTGTGGTGCGCGGGCTTCTCATTGCAGTGGCTTTTCTTGTTGTGGAGCACGGGCTCTAGGTGCATGGGCTTCAGTAGTTGTGGCTCACGGGCTCAGTAGTTGTGACTTGCAGGCTCTAGAGCACAGGCTCAGTAGTTGTGGTGCATGGGTTTAGTTGCTTCACGGCATGTGGGATCTTCCCGGACCAGGGCTCGAACCCGTGTCCCCTGCATTGGCAGGCGGATTCTTAACCACTGCGCCACGAGGGAAGCCCCAAAATTCCTTTTTTCTTACTTTTTAGAAAGAGAGTGGCTGTCAGAGACTTAGATGCAGGAGCAGGGGCAGATGGGCCTTCCAGTCCCCCCCTCCGCTCCCCACCCAAACCTTCAGAGGTCCCTGGCTTTGTGCCATCCCCCAGCCTGCTGACCCTGCTGTCACCGCTGGCTGACCAGACTCAGCCCAGGCCACCCTGGACAAGCAGGTGTCTTGGGCAGGCTGTTGAATGGTCTGTCTGGAGGAGAGGCTGAGAGCTGCTTGGGGGAGGGCGCACGACAGGGAAGTTGGTGGCAGCACGGAACCTCGTAGCTTTGAGCAGTCCAGATTTGACCTTCTCGTCGCCTGCTGCCTCAGTAGAACAAAAGCCTTGCAGTTCGTTAGCCTCACTGTTCCTTGGTAGGTGGTTTAGAGAACATCTGCTGCAATGGGTGTGCCCCTTGGGGGCCACTCTTACACCCCAAGTGGTTTCTCAGAGCCTGCCTTCTAACCACAAGCATCTTGTCTCAGTGAGTTCTGGTCAGCAGGACTTTGACCTCTTGTATCTAACATTAGCTGGGAAAATGCAGACATTTTGTTTACCCAGTAAGTGTATTAATAATACCTGTGTAAAGTTTTTACTTTTCTGCTAAGATTTACACTTCAGAAACATAGTAGGTAGTCAGTGGTCAGCAGATAGCTGTGTTTACCTCCTGCTTAGCATTTTGGAGACTGGTGGATGGCACAGACCCTTTGTAATGCTGCCACCTTCTCCAGGGCACAGCTGATGGGCTGTGGATGCTGCCTCTGGTATTCATGGCTGAGTTTCTTAAGGATGTCCTCCCATATTTGCTTTTTGGCAAAACTGAAACCTGTGGTGAGTCCCTGGGCCTCTGCTGTCCCACTTGGTCTGGACTGGTTCCCCTGGGCTGCTGCACAGCGGCCGTCCTGGGGCTTCTCCAGTTTCTCGGCTTAGAGTCAAGGTTTTATGGGCCCCTTTTCTTCCTCTTTCGTGCCTTTTTTTTAAAAGAGCTTTTTTATATTTTTAATAAATTTATTTATTTTATTTATTTATTTTTGTCTGCGTTGGGTCTTTGTTGCTGCGCATGGGCTTTTTCTAGTTGCAGCAAGCGGGGGTTACTCTTTGTTGCGGTGTGCCGTCTTCTCATTGCAGTGGCTTCTCTTGTTGCGGAGCACAGGCTCTAGGCATGTGGGCTTCAGTAGTTGTGGCATGTGGGCTCAGTAGTTGTGGCTCATGGGTTCAGTAGTTGTGGCTTGCAGGCTCCAGAGCGCAGGCTTTGTTGTGGCACATGGGATTCGTTGCTCTGTGGCATGTGGGATCTTCCCGGACCAGGGCTCGAACCCGTGTCTCCTACATTGGCAAGCAGATTCTTAATCACTGCGTCACCAGGGAAGCCCTCTCTTTGGTGCTTTTTACGCCCTCATTTTTCTGGAGCATAACATCTAATAGCTTATTCTGTCTTAAGTTAGCTTTCTTTTTTTTTTTTTTAGCTGTAGCTTTTTTTTTTTTTAATAAATTATTTTATTTATTTTATTTTCGGCTGCGTTGGGTCTTCGTTGCTGCACGCGGGCTTTCTCTAGTTGTGGCGAGCGGGGGCTACTCTTTGTTGCGGTGCATGGGCTTCTCATTGCAGTGGCTTCTCTTGCTGTGGAGCACGGGCTCTACGTGCGCAGGCTTCAGTAGTTGTGGCACGTGGGCTCAGTAGCTGTGGCTCACGGGCTCTAGAGCGCAGGCTCAGTAGTTGTGGCGCACAGGTTTAGTTGCTCCACGGCATGTGGGATCTTCCTGGACCAGGGCTCGAACCTGTGTCCCCTGCATTGGCAGGCGGATTCTTAACCACTGCACCATCAGGGAAGCCCTTAAGTTAGCTTTCTGATGCAAAGTGTCCTTTTAGGTTAATGGTTGTAATTTAGCATAATTGGAGAAATGTAGTTTCTCACTTGATAAAGCAATTGAAGAGAAATTTAAAAGTTGGCATCTCTGAGCATTCTTTAAATTGTAATAATTTGAATTACACTGGAGATCAAATTGAAGTATTCAGTTAAAGTTTTGAAAATTATTAAAACAGAAGACAAGCCTAGAATTGTAAAAGTATTTCATTTCAGTTATTATTATCATCATCATTTTGTCTGTTTTAATGGTTTTTCTTACTCTGTAGGTAGTCCTGATGTCAGCCACCATCAACTGTAAAGAGTTTGCAGATTACTTTGCTGTTCCTGTTCAGAACAAGGTGAACCCTGCTTATATTTTTGAAGTGGAAGGAAAGCCCTATGCAGTTGAGGAGTATTATCTTAATGATTTGGAGCACGTTCATCATAGCAGGGTATGTTGGAACGCATTGTTTCTTTTACAGTGAATGTACTTTTGTATTTGATCACACCTGCATTTATTAGCTACAATTGCAAGGCTCTTTTGGAGCTTAAAATTGGAGCAGAGAGATGGTGTGGGATGGGGCTGGAGAAGAATAAGAGGAAGGAAGCTCCGGGGTTTGTTGTCATAAATGTGAGCATGATAAGCACTCTGTGTGTCCCGGTGAAATTTATTCAAACTGCTTTTGTACTTTATTGATGTTGAAGAAAAAAATGTCAGCTTTTGGTCAGCTACAAAATTGCAGATTCAGCTGAGGGTAGGAGGTAATTTTATTTCTGTTAAATTAAATTTTCTAATGTAAGTTGTATTGCTCTAAACTGAAGAAGGATTGCATTGTGGGAACAGTGTGTGATAACGTATTCTTATGAAAAGTTGCAGTTGATTTACAGTTGTTTTCACGTGGGTAATACATTTATAGGATTTGAAGATCGAAGAGTATATGCAGGTATAAAATATCTCCTTCCTACTCCTGTCCATTGTCTGCCCAGTTCCCCCACTAAACTATTGTCATTAATTTCTCTGGATCTTTCCATATTTACAAGCAAATATGGATGTATTGTTTCTCTTTTTTACAGAATGATAGCATTCTATGTGCATCTTGTTTTTTTTTCACTTACCTTTTCACATTTATTACATGTCATATAGTTTCTTCATTCCCTTTTTAGAGCTACATAACATTCTTTTATGTGAATATAAATATCATTCTTTTTTTAAAATTGAAGTATGGTTGATTTACAATGTTGTGTTAGTTTCTGGTGTACAAAGTGATTTGGTTATATATATATATAGTGTGTATATATATTCTTTTTCATATTCTTTTCCATTATGGTTTATTACAGGGTCTTGAATATAGTTCCCTGTGCTATACAGTAGGACCTTAACTGTTTATGTATTTTATATGTAGTAGCTGGTATCTGCTAATCCCAAACTCCTAATTTATCTCTCCCCCACCCCTTTTCCCCTTTCATAACCAGAAGTTTGTTTTCTATGTCGCTGAGTCTTTTTGCAAGTAAGTTCATTTGTATCATATTTTAGATTCCACGTGTAAGAGATATCATATGGTATTTGTCTTTCTCTGTCTGACTTACTTCACTTAGTATGATAATCTCCAGGTCCATCCATGTTGCTGCAAATGGCATTATTTCATTCTTTTCTATGGCTGAGTAGTATGCCATTGTGTATATGTACCACATCTTCTTTACCCGTTCATCTGTCGATGGACATTTAGGTTGCTTCTGTGCCTTGGCTATTGTGAATAGTGCTGCTATGAACGTTGGGGTGCATGTAGTAAAGATTATTCTTTATTTAACTAATCTCCAGTGTTTCTTATCTTTTCTTATTAAAAACAGTGCTAAAGAGAACATCTTTGTGCATGTGAAGGTATATCTTGTAGGCCAGGGTTTCTTAGCCTCAGCACAGTTGATATTTTGGGCCAGGTAATTCTGTATGGCGGGGGCTGTCCTGTGCATTAGGATGCTTGATATTAAATAGCTCTGCTGGCCTTGACCCACCAGATGCAAGTAGGGCTCCTTCCCATCCCCACCCCCCTGTGACAACCAAAAATGTTTCTGGGCATCCCTGGGATGGGAGTAAAACACCTCTTTCGAGGACCCCTGTGTAGGTTGTGCCTTCCTGGAAGTGGGTCAGAGGGTGTGTGCATTTAGAATTTTGATGCACGCTGCCAAATTGCTCTATATAAGAGTTTGACTTTTATTAAAAACATCTGTAGGGACTTCCCTGGCGGTCCAGTGGTTAAGACTCTGGGCTCCCAATGTAGGGGACATGGGTTTGATCCCTGGTTGGGGAACTAAGATCCCGCATGCCGCGCAGCTCGGCCAAAAAAAAAAAAAAATCTGTAATGTTAAAGTAAACAGTCTCTACTACAATGAGTTGGCTGACTAGGGTTCACCTCATTAGAAGATGTATTTTGTCAAATCTAATCATGTCAGAGGGAGGCCAGTGATGGCCATTAGAATGTAGCACTTCTTTTTTTTTCTCCCAGCTTTTAATTTTTTTAAAAAAATTAATTAGTTTATTTATTTTTGGCTGCATTGGGTCTTAGTTGCTGCACGTGGGCTTTAGCTGCGGCGAGCGGGGCTACTCTCCGTTGCAGTGCATGGACTTCTCACTGCAGTGGCTCCTCTTGTTCCGGAGCACGGGCTCTAGGCGTGTGGGCTTCGGTAGTTGTGGCACACGGGCTCAGTAGTTGTGGCTCGCGGGCTCTAGAGCGCAGGTTCAGTAGTTGTGGTGCATGGGCTTAGTTGCCCCCCTCCCCCCACTCACTGCCGCCTCTCCGCCAAGCCTGCACCCCCCAGTGTCACAGGTAACCACCTCGTGAGGGCCAGAGCACTCGGCCCTGCACCCCCCGAGCTCTCTCTAATATTTGACCCTGTTGGCCACTTTGATTTTCTTGAAACTCACCATTCCCCTGGGTCCCATGATGCCCTCCTGGTCTTTCTGTTACCAACTCTGGCTGTTACTTTCAGTGTCCTTTGAAGAGCCCTTTTCATGCTTCATTTTCAACTTTTTTTTTAATTGCCAAAAAACCCTCACAAAACCTGCCCGTAGGAAAGGACATAAAATGTAATTGCGAACTGGGATAAATTGTGGGCCCCCGTGATCTGCAGCCTGGTCCAGCAGCAGAGCATGGCCCACTCCCCAGGCCTCCCCGTGGGTTCTTTTCGGAGCACACTCCACCACCCTAGAGCATCACTGTTCTATAATTCTGCTTGGTTTTGCTGTAATCCATTTGAAGGGGAATTGGGAGGATGGTGTGGGACGGGTTGCTTCCCGGACAGGCTGGTTGGCCTGGGTGAGGCCGACTGGGATGGAGGCAGACAGGCAGGGCTCCAGGGCCTCAGCTTGGAACAGAAACATCATGGTCGCTGAACACTGGGCACCGGTGGGTGGGCTGACTGGAGCCACCCTGGCCCCGCCTCTGTGAATAGCAGCGCTTCCCTCCACAGTCCCGCTCCTGACTGAGCATGCCCTCTGCAGTGCACTTCACTCCACTGCCTGCCCACACCGCGCTCTCCGGGAATGCGGAGGCTTGTCTGTCGTGCCTCCTCCTGGTTTCCTCTCCGCAAACAGAAGGGGATGGGTTCAACAGGTCGATGGGTGGGCTGTGACTAGTGTATGTCCTTTGTCACCTGTGTCAAGGCTGGCTTGGAGAAAGCAGGGCTATGTTTGGTATCTTAGCAGTGTGTTCAAAAAATATTCTCTAGGCTTGGATTCTAGAACTCAGTGAAATCACTTGTGAACTGATGTCATGCTTTTCCCACAACCTGTTTGTAGGAAAACAATTCTAGATGGATTTGAATCTACTGTTGGAGTTTGTGAAAAGTATACCTTTTCTTCTATTTCTTTTTTGTCTGGTTGTGTTATGGTAAATACTGGTTACTGTTTGGGTAAAGTAGCAAATTATTTAAAGGTTGAACGTCAAGAATGCTTATTCAAAATTATTGATTAAATAAGAGTCAATTTGTCATATTTATA
Source organism: Delphinus delphis (assembly GCF_949987515.2). Taxonomy (NCBI): domain Eukaryota; kingdom Metazoa; phylum Chordata; class Mammalia; order Artiodactyla; family Delphinidae; genus Delphinus; species Delphinus delphis. Next base: position 2,230,586 of record NC_082684.1, on the reverse strand, counting down.
TTAGTAGAATTGTAATTTTAATGAAACATGGATTATTTGAATACTAGCTGACTTAATTTACTCTAAGTAAAAATTGGAAAAGGAGTTTCTCCTGAAGTCTTCTGATCTGTTTTTCACAAAATCAAATGTTGTGTCTTTCATACAGTACTTGATAAGTAAAATTATTAAATAAACAAAATAAACAAAAATATTCTTGGTGAAAAAACTCAGTATGGCTATAAAATAGATTTTATGGCAACAATGACATAACCTAATGCTGGATATTCTGGAGAGATATGCAGTGATGGCCTTGGTCCTATGAACACTCTCAGCTCAGACTGGTAATTCTAACCCCACCAGGGAGTCTGTGGATGTGGTTGAAGCCCAGTGTTCCAGAGAAGCACCTGAAGGGCAAGTTTAAAGGAACTGGCCTCCATGTGGCTTTGTTTTAATACACAATTAAAAGCAGTCTAGGGACCCCCTCAAAAAGCTTGGTAGCTATAATATGACATGGTTATATTATTACTGTAAATTGGCAGATACAGACGGGCTGTTGCCTTCTCCCAGTACTTGTGATTTTTAGGGCTACTTTCCACATGATGCTGTTGCAGCCCTCAGGCGCTCTGAGGTCGAGGGCATGAGCACTGCCTCTGACCAGAAGCTCTTCCTGGCTCCACCGGCATTGGGAGCAACTTTTCCTTTGTTTTTGGAATAGATTTCCCACCAGAGGTCTCACTTCTTTACGTGTGGACCCTGACTCCTCCGTTGCTCCCGCGACGTGCGTGCCGTGAGTGTCGGGGCCTTGAGAAGGGCTTGACGCTTAGCATTCACCAGATACTGGCTGCAAACGATGCCATGTTGGTTCGGGGTATTTGTTACGGTGGTAAACTCGCGGGTCACCCATCCAACACGAGTTTCCTTGGTGATCCTGTTTTGGCTTTTCCTCTTCCTCTTTCTAGCTTTCTCCTCACCTCTTGGAGGAGCCAGTGATAACCAAGGACATCTATGAAGTCGCTGTCTCCCTCATTCAGATGTTTGATGACTTGGACATGAAGGAGAGTGGGTAAGAGGTGCTCCACGTGGCAGTGTACTTGAATGTATCTGAGAATTAAGAAATCTTTATTCGTTCTGAAGCTTTTTACTGTTTTTATAATAGTAACTGTAGATACTGTTTCAGTAGTCACTGTGTATATTTTAAAATAATGTCAGTATCTTGCAAATTTTTTTACTGGAAACTTCTATTTTAAAGTAGTTAAAATCATGCTAAGAACAGTTTAGGACTGACTGTGTTTAAAGCTAGAAACTGCAGCCTGAAGATAGAATAGTTTTTCCAGACACTCAGAAGTCATGTCAGGGCTTCCCTGGTGGCGCGGTGGTTGGGAATCCGCCTGCCAATGCAGGGGACATGGGTTCGAGCCCTGGTCCAGGAAGATCTCACATGGCGCGGAGCAACTAAGCCCGTGTGCCACAACTGCTGAGCCTGCGCTCTAAAGCCTGCAAGCCACAACTACTGAGCCCATGTGCCACAACTACTGAAGCCCGGGTGCCTAGAGCCCATGCTCTGCAGCAAGAGAAGCCACCGCAATGAGAAGCCCGTGCACCGCAACTAAGAGTAGCCCCTGCTCACCGCAACTAGAGAAAGCCCATGCGCAGCAATGAAGACCCAACACAGGCAAAAATTAATTAATTAATTAAAAAGTAGAAAGATAAAACCAAAAGCTAATAAAAATCTTTAAAAAAAAAAAGGAAGTCATGTCAGTCAAGCCACTGACAGTCCTGTCAGTCAAGTCCTAAGGTAAAACTCAAAGGACCACATTAGGAGAACCTGTTGAAAGCCTTTCTTTGCCTTTGTTTCCATTTACTGTAAAGATATATTCCCGATTCTAAGCAGTCTCCCATTGTAATCCAGACGTTTTTTCATTTAGCTGGCTCTTTGAAACCTAGAACATATTTATTTTCCCTTAAGGACAATTTTAGGTTCCAAGTGGTAGTTAGAGTCTTAATTTTCAAAATATTATACCATATTAAGACCTTTTACTGTGCTCATTTTGCTACAGCTCATAAATACCATTTATATATTGGGACAACAAACAGAATATAGATTCCACCTCCTCATAGTAACCAGCACTTGGTTGCTGGGAAAGCTGTTCTCTTATAGGCCCTAGACACACACAGACATGGTATTTCTCTTCTTTTAGTTGTTAGTTGTGTAACGTAAACATACAGAAAGTGTCAAGGTATCCACTGTCTTTAGTTCCTCTTCAAGGTATTCATTGTCTTACATTCCTGGTGAACAGTACCTTGCAGTGAGGTGCCTGTATTCTGCGCCTTCAGAATAGATTTCCTGCCAGACATTTCACTTTTGTGTGTTCGGATTCTGACTCCCCCGTTTCTCCAGTGCCGGGGTCAGGGATGTGCCAGGATCTCCATGTGTCTGGGGCCTTGAGTAGTGCTTGACACATGAGTTGGAAAATCCAAGTTACATGCAGCTCTGTTTTTAAGCTCCCACAATTTTTTCGTTTTTTTTAATATGATCAGTGTGTTTAGCTTTACTCAGATATATATCATTTTATTCATCAGTTTCATCTTAGACTTTCCTTTTTTTACTTTTTCTAATTTCTTAAGTAACTTTATTGAGGTATAATTTACATATATTAAACATACCCATTTTTTATTGTCTTTCAATATTTTATGATATTTTCCCATAATATTCTGGCTTCTCTTATTATGGTGAGAGGTTACCTTTTGGTTCAGCTGTTCCTTGTCGGTAAATCTGCCTTTGCCTGGTTAACTTTCAGCCTCCTTCCTTGTCTTTGTCCTGTGGTTTGACTGCTGTGAATAGGTGTGGCAGTCTTTTCATTGATCTTGCTTGAGGCTCAGTGGACTCAGGGAGTCTGAATGGTGGTGGCTTGGGTGTTGCCCAGCAACCTTTCATCCAGTAGTATCCACTGATGCTCTCTCCTGAGTCATTGGTACATTAGTGAGGTTCTGATTTTATCACTTGTTCTAATTGTTCTCTGAGATTGTTCTATAAAGAGGAATTTTCCTTTTATTACCCTGCCTCTTTTCTCCTTCTCTCTTTCTCTTTTCATGTCACAGTGGACTCATGGATTTTTTTTTTTCATTTTAAATAGATTTTATTTTTTAGAGCAGTTTTAGGTTCAAGGCAAAATTGAACAGAAAGTACAAATAGTTCCTGTGTACCCCCTCTCCTACAGATGCACAGCCTCCCCTCCTATCAAGTCTCCTACCAGAGTAGCACATTTGTTACAATTGACACATCATTATCACTCAGAGACTATAGTTTAGGGTTCACTCTTAACCCTAAAGATTCCTAGAAATCCTCTGTGCTTGAGCTGTTCATCCCTTCCTCCCCCATAACCTCTGGCAATCACTGACCTTTTACTGTCTCCATGGTTTTGCCTTCTCCAGAATGTCATAGAGTTGGAATCGTACATATTGCAGCTTTCAGATTGGCTTCTTTCACTTAGAAATAAGCAGTTAAAGTTCCTCCATGTCCTTTCAGGGCTTTTTAGTGCTGAATCATATTTCATCATCTGGATGCACCACAGTCTGTTTACCTGTTCACCTACTGAAGGACATCTTGGTTGCTTTCAAGTTTTGGCAATTGTGAATAAAGCCACTATAAACGTCCAAGTGCAGGTTTTTGTGTGGATGTAAGTTTTCATTTCATTTGAGTAAATACCAACGAGTGCATTTGTTAGGTCATATGGTAAGAGTATGTTTAGTTTTGTAAGAAACTGCGAAATTGTGCTCCGAAGTGGCTGCACCGTTTTGCATTCCCACCAGCAATGAACAAGAGTTCCTGTTGCTCCACATCCTCGCCAGCCTTTGGTGCTGTCAGTGTTCTGACAGTTCTAATAGGTATGCAGTGGTATCTTGTTTTAATTTGCATTTCCCTGATGACATATGTTGTGGAGCATCTTTTCATAGGTTTATTTGGCATCTGTGTGTCTTATTTGGTGATGTGTCTTTTCAGGGCTTTTGCCCATTTTTTACTTGGATTGTTCATATTCTTATTGCTGAGTTCTAAAAGCATTATATATATATTTAGGATAACAGGTCTTTTTATCATATACGTGTTTTGCAAATGCTTCCTCTTGGTCTGTGGTTTGTCTTCTCATTCTCTTGAGACTCATGGATTTTATTTATTTAAAGTGTCAAAGTTAATCAGTTTTATTTTTTTAACAGTCAGTTGTCCAAAATTTGGCCAGTGGGAGCCTTTGGTAAGTTGGCTCCTGTATTATTTGACGTGACTTCCTTAGTTTTGGGGCATCTATTTGCTTTCTGGCACAAGGTGTTCCAAGCCATTCATCTTGTTCTTTCCCTGCACTAGACCAAGAATCATTTCTCCAAGGAACTGATTCTTGTAGTGAGGAATGTTTTTAGAAAACAGGATTTGGATTCTAAGTGTGCTCATTGCTACTGGGGTGTCTGTCATTGCTTCTAAGTCTTTTCAGTGGCTGTAGCTGGAAATGTATTATTTATTTATTTTATTGAAGTATAGTTGATTTACAATGTTGTGTTAGTTCCAGGTGTACAGCAAAGGGATTCGTGTATATATATATATATTCTTTTTCAGATTCTTCTCAATTATAGGTTATATTCCACTGGAGTAATATTTCATTGTATATATATGTACCACATCTTCTTTATCTGTTCATCTGTCAGTGGACATTTAGGTTGTTTCCATGTCTTGGCTATTTGAGTAGTCTGCTGTGAACATAGGGGTGCATGTATCTTTTTGAGTTATAGTTTTGTCTGGATATATGCCCAGGAGTGGGATTGCTCTATCATATGGTAATTCTATTTTTAGTTATTGAAGGAACCTCCATACTCTTCTCCATAGTGGCTGCATCAACTTACATTCCCATTAACAGTGTAGGAGGGTTCCCTTTTCTCCACACCCTCTCCAGCATTTGTTATTTGTAGACTTTTTAATGATGGCCATTCTGACTGGTGTGAGGTGGTACCTCATTGTAGTTTTGACTTGCATTTCTCTAATGATTAGCAATGTTGAACATTTTTTCATGTGCCTGTTGCCCATCTGTATGTCTTCTTTGGAAAAATGTCTATTTGGAAATGTCTGTTTCTGCCCATTTTTTGTTTGTTTTTTGTTGTTGTTGGTAATTTATTTTAACTGTCATACATGAAATGATATTTAAACTCAAATTTAATATTGTTCTTTTCTTAGCTTTTCTTCTATATGTTTGTTGCTGAACCAAACTCGGGTCTGCTCACCCACGTGCAGTAAAGCCAGCCTGCTGACGCTGGCTGTGGTGAAGGAGAGTGCAGGGTTTATTGCAGGCGCCAAGCACGGAGTCCAGGCAGCTCACGCTCAGCAGAGCCTAACTCCCCAGAGGCTTTCAGGGAAAGGTTTTTAAAGACAGAGTGGGGGAGGGGGTTGTGGGGGGCGTGATCAGCTCGTGGACGCTCGTCTGATTGGTTGTTGATGAGGTAATCGGGAGTCAACATCCTCAGCCTTCTGGTTCCAACTGGTCTGGGGTCTACAGGCTTGTGGTCACCATGCAGTTAACTTCTTCCACCTGGTGGGGGTTTCAGTATCTGCAAAACAGCTCAAAGGATGTGGCTCAGAATAGTACCTATTGCCCTTGAGGAGGAACTAAAGGTCCTTGACTTTGTTTAATGGCTAAACTATTATTATTTTGTCTTGCTTGACTGTTTTCCTTTGTTTCTGCATTTTTTCACTTCTCTGATTAAATTTGCTCTTTGGAACTCTCGGAAGGCCTAGGAGGCTAAAGTTTTTCTACAAATAAGAGGAAGGTGGAGGACATGGTGTGTGTGGGGGGTGGTTTCTGTCCTGGGAAGGCCCCATAGGGTCCTGCTTGATTACATTTTTAGTGCTTTTCTTAAACACCAAAACTTTTGGTTGCTAAAACATTATTTACTTATTTGTTTTCCCCCATAATATAATAAAAAATAGTTTAACAAGTAAATAGTGATAGTCCTTCTAAAACTAAACCTGTGAGTGAAGTATAAAACTGCTTTGCTGTTCCTTTTGTTCTTAGAATATATCCCACTGGATATACAGTCAGAGAGAGCTGTTCTCAAATATTACTTTAAATAATAATTCTGTTTGGTAATCAGTTTATTTTACACCTAGGTTCATTTGTTTATTAGTTGCCTATTTAAAACATTTTAAAGAACTCTATTTTAATTGATTATTTGCCATAATTTCCTTCCTTCCACTTTTTTGGTTTACTTTGTTACTGTTTTTTAACTATTAAATTGATTGTTATTTTAGTTTCATCCTTTTATTTTATTGATAGAAGTATTTAATCCATGAATTTTTATTTGGTGACTTCTGTGATTGTATCCCATATGTTCTGATATATAGTGTTTTTGTTATTATTTTTGAGACAGTCTCAATTTTGGCTTATATTTCCCCTTTGACCCAAGAGAAATTTAAATTTTTTTGATAAAAGGGCCTTTAAGCACTTTTTACTAATAATGTCAAGTTTGATGGAATTGTTATCATAAAATATTATTTGTATTATTTTTGCTTCATGGAACTGAAGTGTTTTTTTTTCCTGTGATCCAGCACATGGTCAGTTGTCATGAATATTCTGCATGCCCTTGAAATGACAATTTTTATTATCAGAGTGAAAAGTTTGACATATGGTCATAAGTTGCACACTATCCATTATGTTGTTAGCTTTTTAAATTTATTTATTTTTTTAGAATTTTTTTTTGATGTGGACCATGTTTTAAAGTCTTTATTGAATTTGTTACAATACCGCTTCTGCTTTATGTTTTGGTTTTTTGGCCCCAAGGCATGTGGGATCTCAGCTCCCCGACCAGGGATCAAACCAGCACCCCCTGCATTGGAAGGCGAAGTCTTAACCACTGGACCGCCAGGGAGGTCCCTAAATTTATTTTTTGACCTTTGGAATGGTTGTGGAATGAGACTGGTGTGTGAAGTCTCCTCTTATTAGTGTATTTCTGTTTCTGCCTTCATCATGTGTGGTTTCTGCTTTGTGAAGAGGGCTGCTCCAGTCTTTTGCTGCTAGATACTCATAACTGTCACAGTGTCGTGAACTATGGCCTTCTGCATTATACTGTGCCCTTCTTTGCCTTGCTTAATACTGTGGAGTCTGAATTCTACTTTGTCATATATCAAGATTGCAACTCTTGCTTTCTTTTGTTTGTCTTTACCTCTAAAATCTTTGCCATCCATTTGTTTTCATTTTCTGCATTGCTTAGTGTCTAAGTGTGAGTTTTGCGTATAGCATAGAGTTGGTTTTGCTTTGTGAGCTACTTGAAAATCTTTTTCTTTTGCTCATTGGCTTCAGCCATCCAGGCTTACTGATGTATGACTCATGTGTTCAGCCTCAGATATGTCATATTTATTGCATGGTCCTTCCTTTTCTTTTTATGTTTTGAATTTTTTCTTGGTAGTTAGGGATGTTTATACTTTTGTTTTTGTGTTTACCTTTAATACCTTTATATAAGGCCCATATGTTACATAGTCTTCTTATATTTGGTTTTTTTTCCCAATTTTTTTAAACTGACATATAGTTGATTTACAATATTGTGTTTTAGGTATAAGCATATTGATTCAGTTTTATGTATGTGTGTGTGTGTGTGTGTGTGTATGTATATATATACTTTCTCAGGTTCTTTTCCCTTACAGGTTATTACAAAATATTGAGTATAGTTCCCTGTGCTATACAGTAAGTCCTTGTTAGTTATCTATTTTTTTTTGAATTTTATTTATTTTTTTATATAGCAGGTTCTTATTAGTCATCCATTTCATACACATCAGTGTACACATGTCCATCCCAATCTCCAAGTTCAGCACACGCCCCCGCCCCGCCCCCCCCGCTGCTTTCCCCCCTTGGTGTCCATATGTTTGTTCTCTACATCTGTGTCTCTATTTCTGCCCTGCAGACCAGTTCATTGGTACCATTTTTCTAGGTTCCACATATATGTGTTAATATGCCATATTTGTTTTTCTCTTTCTGACTTACTTCACTCTGTATGACAGTCTCTAGATTCATCGACATCTCTACAAAGGACCCAATTTCATTCCTTTTTATGGCTGAGTAATATTCCATTGTATATATGTACCACATCTTTATCCACTCGTCTGTCAATGGGCATTTAGGTTGCTTCCGTGACCTGACTATTGTAAATAGTGCTGCAGTGAACATTGGGGTGCATGTGTCTTTTTGAATTGTGGTTTTCTCTGGGTGTATGCCCAGTAGTGGGATTGCTGGGTCATATGGTAATTCTGTTTTTAGTTTTTGAAGGAACCTCCATACTGTTCTCTGTAGTGGCTGTATCAATTTACATTCCCACCAACAGTGCAAGAGAATTCCCTTTTCTCCACACCCTCTCCGGCATTTGTTGTTTGTAGATTTTCTGATGATGCCCATTCTAACTGGTGTGAGGTGGTACCTGATTGTAGTTTTGATTTGCATTTCTCTAATAATTAGTGATTTTAAACAGCTTTTCATGTGTTCCTTGGCCATCTGTATGTCCTCTTTGGAGAAATGTCTATTTAGGTCTTCTGCGCATTTTTTGATTGGGTTGTTAGTTTTTTTTAATATTGAGCTGCATGAGCTGTTTATATATTTTGGAGATTAATCCCTTGATTTGTTTGCAATATTTTTCCCCATTCTGAGGGTTGTCTTTTCGTTTTGTTTGTAGTTTCCTTTGCTTTGCAAAAGCTTTGAAAGATCCCATTTGTTTATTTTATTTTATTTATTTATTGTTATTATTTTTTTTTTGCGGTACGCGGGCCTCTCACTGCTGTGGCCTCTCCCGTTGCGGAGCACAGGCTCCAGACGCGCAGGCTCAGTGGCCATGGCTCACGGGCCCAGCTGCTTCGCGGCATGTGGGATCTTCCCAGACTGGGGCACGAACCGGTGTCCCCTGCATCGGCAGGCGGACTCTCAACCACTGCACCACCAGGGAAGCCCCCATTTGTTTATTTTTGTTTTTATTTCCATTACTCTAGGAGATGGATCAAAAAAGATCTTGCTGTGATTTATGTCAAAGAGTGTTCTTCCTATGTTTTCCTCTAAGAGTTTTATAGTGTCCAGTCTTACATTTAGGTCTCTAATCCATTTTGAGTTTATTTTTGTGTATGGTATTAGGGAGTGTTCTAATTTCATTCTTTTTTATGTGGCTGTCCAGTTTTCCCAGCACCACTTACTGAAGAGACTGTCTTTTCTCCATTGTATATCCTTGCCTTCTTTGTCATAGATTAGTTGACCATAGGTGCGTGGGTTTATCTCTGTGCTTTCTATCTTGTTCCATTGATCTATATTTCTGCTTTTGTGCCAGTACCATATTGTCTTGATTACTGTAGCTTTGTAGTATAGTCTCAAGTCAGGGATTCTGATTCCTCCAGCTCCATTTTTTTCCCTCAAGACTGCTTTGGCTATTTGGGGTCTTTTGTGTCTCCATACAAATTTTAAGATTTTTTTGTTCTAGTTCTGTAAAAAATTGCCAATGGTAATTTGATAGGGATTGCATTTAATCTGTAGATTGCTTTGGGTAGTATAGTCATTTCCACAATGTTGACTCTTCCAATCCAAGAACATAGTATATCTCTCCATCTGTTGGTATCATCTTTAATTTCTTTCAACAGAGTCTTATAGTTTTCTGCATACAGGTCTTTTGTCTCCCTAGGTAGGTTTATTCCTAGGTATTTTACTCTTTTTGTTGCAGTGGTAAATGAGAGTATTTCCTTAATTTCTCTTTCTGATCTTTCATTGTTAGTGTGTAGGAATGCAAGAGATTTCTGTGCCTTAATTTTGTATCCTGCAACTTTACCAAATTCATTGATTAGCTCTAGTAGTTTTCTGGTGGCATCGTTAGGACTCTCTGTGTACAGTATCATGTCATCTGCAGACAGTGCCAGTTTTACTTCTTTTCCAATTTGTATTCCTTTTATATCTTTTTCTTCTCTGATTGCTGTGGCTAGGACTTCCAAAACTGTGTTGAATAATAGTGGTGAGAGTGGACATCCTTGTCTTGTTCCTGATCTTAGAGGAAATGCTTTCAGTTTTTCACCATTGAGAATGATGTTTGCTGTGGGTTTGACATATGTGGCTTTTATTATGTTGAGGTAGGTTCCCTCTATGCCCACTTTCTGGAGAGTTTTTATCATAAATGGGTGTTGAATTTTGTCAAAAGTTTTTTCTGCATCTGTTGAGATGATCATATGGTTTTTCTCCTTCAATTTGTGAATATGGTGTATCACATTGATTGATATGTGTATATTGAAGAATCCTTGCATCCCTGGGATAAATCCCACTTGATCATGGTGTATGATCCTTTTAATTGTTGTTGGATTCTGTTTGCTAGTATTTTGTTGAGGATTTTTGCATCTAAATTCATCAGTGATATTGGTCTGTAATTTTCTTTTTTTGTAGTATCTTTCTCTGGTTTTGGTATCAGGCTGAAAGGAGCCTCATAGAATGAGTTTGGGAGTGTTCCTTCCTCTGCAATTTTTTGGAAGAGTTTGAGAAGGATGGGTGTTAGGTCTTCTTTAAATGTTTGATAGAATTCACCTGTGAAGCCATCTGGTCCTGGGCTTTTGTTTGTTGGAAGATTTTTTTTTTTTTGCGGTACGCGGACCTCTCACTGTTGTGGCCTTTCCCGTTGTGGAGCACAGGCTCAGGACGCGCAGGCTCAGCGGCCATGGCTCACGGGCCCAGCCGCTCCGTGGCACGTGGGATCTTCCCGCACCGGGGCACAAACCTGTGTCCCCTGCATCGGCAGGTGGACTCTCAACCACTGCCCCACCAGGGAAGCCGTTGTTGGGAGATTTTTAATCACGGTTTCAATTTCATTACTTGTGATTGGTCTGTTCATATTTTCTGTTTCCTCCTGATTCAGTCTTGGAGGTTATACCTTTGTAAGAATTTGTCCATTTCTTCCAGGTTGTCCATTTTATTGGCATAGAGTTACTTGTAGTAGTCTCTTAGGAAGCTTTGTATTTCTGCAGTGTCTGTTGTAACTTCTCCTTTTTCATTTCTAATTTTATTGATTTGAGTCCTCTCCATCTTTTTCTTTTTTTAAAAAATTTATTTATTATTTATTTTTGGCTGTGTTGGGTCTTCATTTCTGTGCGAGGGCTTTCTTGAATTGTGGCAAGTGGGGGCTGCTCTTCATCGCCATGCACGGGCCTCTCACTATCGTGGCCTCTCTTCTGCGGAGCACAGGCTCCAGATGCACAGGCTCAGTAGTTGTGGCTCACGGGCCAAGTTGCTCCGCGGCACGTGGGATCTTCCCAGACCAGGGCTCGAACCCGTGTCCCCTGCATTGGCAGGCAGATTCTCAACCACTGCACCACCAGGGAAACCCTGTCTTTTTCTTGATGAGTCTGGCTAATGGTTTATCAACTTTGTTTATCTTCTCAAAGAACCAGCTTTTAGTTTTATTGACCTTTGCTATTGTTTTCTTTGTTTCTATTTCATTTATTTCTGCTCTGATCTTTATGATTTCTTTCTTCTGCTAACTTTGGGTTTTGTTTGTTCTTCTTTCTCTAGTTCCTTTAGGTGTAAGGTTAGGTTGTTTATTTGAGATTTTTCTTGCTTCTTGAGGTAGGCTTGTATAGCTATAAACTTCCCTCTTTGAACTGCTTTTGCTGCATCCCATAGGTTTTGGATCGTCATGTTTTAATTACCATTTGTCTCTAGGTATTTTTTGATTTCCTCTTTGATTTCTTCAGTGATCTCTTGGTAATTTAGTAACGTATTGTTTAGCCTCCATGTGTTTGTGTTTTTTATGTTTTTTTCCCCCTGTAATTGATTTCTTAATCTCATAGTGTTGTGGTCAGAAAAGATGCTTGATATGATTTCAATTTTCTTAAAGTTACTGAGGCTTGATTTGTGACCACGATGTGATCTATCCTGGAGAATGTTCTGTGTGCACTTGAGAAGAAAGTGTAATCTGCTGTTTTTGGATGGAATGTCCTATAAATATCACTTAAATCTCTCTGGTCTATTGTGTCATTTAAAGCTTGTGTGTCCTTATTAATTTTCCGTTTGGATGATCTGTCCATTGGTGTAAGTGAGGTGTTAAAGTCCCCCACTATTATTGTGTTACTGTCAGTTTCCTCTTTTATAGGTGTTAGCAGTTGCCTTATGTATTGAGGTGCTCCTATGTTGGGTGCATATATATTTATAATTGTTGTATCTTCTTCTTGGATTGATCCCTTGATCATTATGTAGTGTCCTTCTTTGTAACATTCTTTATTTTAAAGTCTATTTCATCTGATATGAGTATTGCTACTCCAGCTTTCTTTTGATTTCCGTTGGCATGGAATATCTTTTTCCATCCCCTCACTTGCAGTCTGTATGTGTCCCTAGGTCTGAAGTGGGTCTCATGTAGACAGCATATATATGGGTCTTGTTTTTGTATCCATTCAGCAAGCCTGTGTCTTTTGGTTGGAGCATTTAATCCTTTCACGTTTAAGGTAGTTATCGATATGTATGTTCCTATGACCATTTTCGTAATTGTTTGGGGTTTGTTGTTTTAGGTCCTTTTCTTCTCTTGTGTTTCCCATTTAGAGAAGTTCCTTTAGCATTTGTTGTAGAACTGGTTTGGTGGTGCTGAATTCTCTTAGCTTTTGCTTGTCTGTAAAGCTTTTGATTTCTCCATCGAATCTGAATGAGATCCTTGCCGGGTAGAGTAATCGTGGTTGTAGGTTCTTCCCTTTCATCACTTTAAGTATATCATGCCACTCCCTTCTGGCTTGTAGAGTTTCTACTGAGAAATCAGCTGTTAACCTTATGTTAACCTTATGGGAGTTCCCTTATATGTTATTTGTCATTCTTCCCTTGCTGCTTTCAGTAATTTTTCTTTGTCTTCAACTTTTGCCAGTTTGATTACTATGTGTCCTGGTGTGTTTCTCCTTGGGTTTATCTGGCATGGGACTCTCTGCACTTCCTGGACTTGGGTGGCTATTTCCTTTCCCGTGTTAGGGAAGTTTTCGACTATAATCTTTTGAAATATTTTCTCTGATCCTTTCTCTCTCTCTTCTCCTTCAGGGACCCCTATAATGCGAATGTTGCTGCATTTAATGTTGTCCCAGAGGTTTCTTAGGCTGTCTTCATTTCTTTTCATTCTTTTTTCTTTACTCTGTTCTGCAGCAGTGAATTCCACCATTCTGTCTTCCAGGTCGCTTATCCATTCTTCTGCCTCAGTTATTCTGCTATTGATTCCTTCTAGTGTATTTTTCATTTCAGTTATTGTGTTGTTCATCTCTGTTTGTTTGTTCTTTAATTCTTCTAGGTCTTTGTTAAATATTTCTTGCATCTTCAAGAAATGCCTCCATTCTTTTTCCGAGGTCCTGGATCATCTTCACTCTCATTATTCTGAATTCTTTTTCTGGAAGGTTGCTTATCTCCACTTCATTTTGTCGTTTTTCTGGGGTTTTAAGTTGTTCCTTCATCTGGTACCTAGCCCTCTGCCTTTTCATCTTGTCTCTCTTTTTGTGAATGCGGTTTTTGTTCCACAGGCTGTAGGATTGTACTTCTTCTTGCTTCTGCTGTCTACCCTCTGGTGGATCTGGTTATCTGTTTTATGCATAGTAGTGGGTATGTGTTAATCCCAAACTCCTTATTTATCCCTCCCCCAACCTTTCCCCTTTGGTAACCATAAATTTATTTTCTATGTCTGTGGGTCTATTTCTGTTTTGTGAATAAGTTCATTTATATCTTTTTTTTTTTTAAGATTCTACATATAAGTAGTATCATATGGTATTTGTGTTCCTCTGTCTGGCTTACTTCACTTAGTATGATAATCTCTAGGTCCATCCATGCCGCTGCAAATGGCATTATTTCATTCTTTTTATGGCTGAGTTGTATTCCATTGTATATGTACATGCACCACATCTTTCTTATCCATTCGTCTGTCCATGGACAAGTTGGTTGCTTCCATGTCTCAGCTGTTATAAATAGTGCTGCTCTGAACATAGGGGTACATTGTATCTTTTTGACTTATAGTTTTCTCCATGCTCAGGAGTGGGATTGCTGGATCATGTGGTAATTCTATTTTTAGTTTTCTGAGGCACCTCCATACTGTTTTCCATAGTGGCTTCATCAATTTTAACATTCCCACCAGCAGTGTAGGAAGGTTTGCTTTTCTCCACACCCTTTCCAGCATTTGTTATTTGTAGACTTTTTGACGATGGCCATTCTAACCGGAATGAGGTGATACCTCATTGTAGTTTTGACTTGCATTTCTCTAATAATTAGCAATGTTGAGCGTTTTTTCCTGTGCCTATTGACCATCTGTATTTCTTCTGGAGATATGTCTCTTTAGGTCTTCTGCCCATTTTGTGATTGGGTTGTTTTTTTGGTATTGAGCTATATGAGCTATTTGTTCATTTTGGAAATTAATCCCTTGTCGGTTGCATTGTTTGCAAATATTTTCTCCCACTCTGTAGGTTGTCTTTTCATTTCATTTATGGTTTCCTTTGCTGTGCAAAAGCTTTTAAGTTTAATTAGGTCCCATTTGTTTATTTTTGTTTTTATTTCCATTACTCTAGGAGATGGATCCAAAAAGATATTGCTTCAGTTTATGTCAAAGAGTGTCCTGCCTATGTTTTCCTCTAGAAGTTTTATAATATCCAGTTTTACATTTAGGTCTTTAATCCATTTTGAGTTTATTTTTGTGCCTGGTGTTAGAGAATGTTCTAATTTCATTTTTTAATATGTAGCTGTCCAGTTTTCCCAGCTCCACTTATTGAAAAGACTGTCTTTTCTCCATTGTGTATTCTTACCTCCTTTGTCATAGATTACTAGACCACAGGTGTGTGGGTTTATTTCTGGGCTTTCCATCCTGTTCCATTGATGTATATTTCTGTTTTCGTGACAGCACCATACTGTTTTGATTACTGTGGCTTTGTAGTATAATCTTAAGCCAGGCAGCCTGATTCCTCCAGCTCCATTTTTCTTTGTCAAGATTGCTTTGGCCATTCGGGGTCATTTATGTTTCCATACAAATTAAAAAATGTTTTGTTCTGTGATCATATGATCATCTCAATAGACACAGAAAAAGCTTTTGATAATATTCAACATCCATTTATGATAAAAACTCTCCAGGAAGTGGGCATAGAGGGAACCTACCTCAACATAAGAAGGGCCATATGTGACAAACTCACAGCTAACATTATAGTCAATGGTGAAAAGCTGAAAGTATTTCTTCTAAGATCAGGAGCAAGACAAGGATGCCCACTCTCACCAGTTTAATTCAATGTAGTTTGTCTTTTTTTTTTCCGGTACACGGGCCTCTCACTGTTGGGGCCTCTCCCGTTGCAGAGCACAGGCTCTGGATGCGCAGGCTCAGTGGCCATGGCTCACGGGCCCAGCCGCTTCGCGGCACAGGGGATCCTCCCAGACCGGGGCACGAATCCGTGTCCCCTGCATTGGCAGGCAGACTCTTAACCACTGTGCCACCGGGGAAGCCCCTTCAACGTAGTTTTGGAAGTCCTAGTCACGTCAGTCAGAGAAGAAAAAGCAATAAAAGGCATCCAAACTGGAAAAGAAGTCATAAAAATGTACTGTTTGCAGATGACATCATATATGTTAACCTAAGAAAATATTCTTCGACTTCCACTTGCTACCTTTGTGGCAAACAAGGAACTTATTGTACTTGTCGCCATCTAAGCCCTCCATTCTCCTTCCTTTTTCTCCCCTCAGTTTAAAAATGGCTTTATTGAGATATAATTCACATACTGTACAGTTCACACATTTAAAGTGTACATTTCAGTAGTTTCTGGTATATTCACATATATGTGCAGCCATCACCATAGTCAATTTTAGAATATTTTCATCACCTCAGAAAGAAACCTTGAACCCTTTAATTGTTGCTCCTCGTCTTTCCCGTCATCCCTGCACCTAAGCAACCACTAATCAACTCTCTGTCTTTGTATATATTTCCCTATTCTTTTTTTTTTTTGCGGTACGCGGGCCTCTCACTGTTGTGGCCCCTCCCGTTGTGGAGCACAGGCTCCAGATACGCAGGCTCAGCGGCCATGGCTCACAGGCCCAGCTGCTCTGCAGCATGTGGGATCTTCCCGGACTGGGGCACGAACCTGTGTCCCCTGCATCGGCAGGCAGACTCTCAACCACTGTGCCACCAGGGAAGCCCTGGTGTTAGGGAATGTTCTGATTTCATTCTTTTACATGTATCTGTCCAGTTTTCCCAGCACCACTTATTGAAGAGGCTGTCTTTTCTCCATTGTATATTCTTGGCTCCTTTATCAAAGATAAGGTGACCATATGTGTGTGGGTTTATCTCTGGACTTTCTATCCTGTTCCATTGATCTGTATTTCTGTTTTCCATACCAGTTCCATACTGTCTTGATTACTCTAGCTTTGTAGTATAGTCTGAAGTCCGGGAATCTGATTCCTCCAGCTCCATTTTTCTTTCTCAAGATTGCTTTGGCTCTTCAGCGTCTTTTGTGTTTCCATACAAATTGTGAAATTTTTGGTTCTAGTTCTGTGAAAAACACCATTGGTTGATTGATAGGGATTGCTGAATCTGTAGATTGCTTTGGGTAGTAGAGTCATTTTCACAGTGTTGACTCTTCCAATCCAAGAACATGGTATATCTCTCCATCTGTTTGTATTGTCTTTCATTTCTTTCATCAGTGTCTTATAGTTTTCTGCCTACAGGTCTTTTCTACCTTCCTCAGGTAGGTTTATTCCTAGGTATTTTACTCTTTCTGTTGCAGTGGTAAATGGGAGTGTTTGCTTAATTTCTCCTTCAGATTTTTCATCATTAGTGTATAGGAATGCAGGAGATTTCTGTGCCTTAATTTTGTATCCTGCAACTTTACCAAATTCATTGATGAGCTCTAGTAGTTTTCTGGTAGCATCTTTAGGATTCTCTATGTATAGTATCGTGTCTTCTGCAAACACTGACAGTTTTACCTCTTCTTTTCCGATTTGGATTCCTTTTATTTCTTTTTTCTTCTGTGACTGCCGTGGCTAAAACTTCCAAAACTGTTTTGAAAAATAGTGGTGAGAGTGGGCCACCCTGTCTTGTTCTGATCTTAGAGGAAATGGTTTCAGTTTTTCACCACTGAGAATGATGTTGGCTGTGGGTTTGTCATGTATGGCCTTTATTATGTTGAGGTAAGTTCCCTGTATGCCTACTTTCTGGAGGGTTTTTATCATAAATGGATGTTGAATTATGTCAAAAGTTTTTCCTGCATCTATTGAGATGATCATATGGTTTTTCCCCTTCAATTTGTTAATATGGTTTATCTCATTGATTTGCGTATATTGAAGACTCCTTGCATTCCTGGGATAAACCCCACTTGATCATGGTGTATGATCCTTTTAATGTGCTGTTGGATTCTGTTTGCTAGTATTTTGTTGAGGATTTTTGCATCTATGTTCATCAGTGATATTGGGTTGTAGTTTTCTTTCTTTGTGACATCCTTGTCTGGTTTTGGTATCAGGGTGATGGTGGCCTCATAGAATGAGTTTGGGAGTGTTCCTCCCTCTGCTATATTTTGGAAGAGTTTGAGAAGGATGGGTGTTAGCTCTTCTCTAAATGTTTGATAGAATTCATCTGTGAAGCCATCTGGTCCTGGGCTTTTGTTTGTTGGAAAATTTTTAATCACAGTTTCAATTTCAGTGCTCGTGATTGGTCTGTTTATATTTTCTATTTCTTCCTGGTTCAGTCTCAGAAGTTTGTGCTTTTCTAAGAATTTGTCCATTTCTTCTAGGTTGTCCATTTTATTGGCATATAGGTGCTTGTAGTAATCTCTCATCATGATCCTTTGTATTTCTGCAGTGTCACTTGTCACTTCTCCTTTTTCATTTCTAATTCTATTGATTTGAGTCTTCTCTTTTTTTTTCTTGATGAGTCTGGCTAATGGTTTATCAATTTTGTTTATCTTCTCAAAGAACCAGCTTTTAGTTTTATTGATCTTTGCTATTGTTTCCTTCATTTCTTTTTCATTTATTTCTGGTCTGATCTTTATGATTTCTTTCCTTCTGCTGACTTGGGGTTTTTTTTTGTTCTTGTTTGTCTAATTGCTTTAGGTGTAAGGTTAGGTTGTTTATTTGAGATGTTTCTTGTTTCTTGAGGTTGGATTGTATTGCTATAAACTTCCCTCTTAGAACTGCTCTTGCTGTGTACCATAGGTTTTGGGTTGTTGTGGTTTCATTGTCATTTGTTTCTAGGTAGTTTTTGATTTCCTCTTTGACTTCTTCAGTGATCTCTTGGTAATTTAGTAACGTATTGTTCAGCCTCCATGTGTTTGTGTTTTTTATAGTTTTTTTTCCTGTAATTGATATCTAGTCTCATAGCATTGTGGTCAGAAAAGATACTTGATATGATTTCCATTTTCTTAAATTTACCAAGGCTTGATTTGTGACCCAAGATATGATCTATCCTGGAGAATGTTCGATGAGCACTTGAGAAGAAAGTGTATTCTGTTGTTTTGGGATGGAATGTCCTATAAATATCAATTAAGTCCATCTTGTCTAATGTGTCATTTAAAGCTTGTGTTTCCTTATTCATTTTCATTTTGTATGATCTGTCCATTGGTGAAAGAGGGGTGTTAAAGTCCCATACTGTTACGGTGTTATTGTTGATTCCCCCTTTTATGGCTCTTAGCATTTGCCTTATGTATTGAGATGCTCCTATGTTGGGTGCATAAATATTTACAATTGTTATATCTTCTTCTTGGATTGATCCCTTGATCATTATGTAGTATCCTTCTTTGTCTCTTGTAATAGTCTTTATTTTAAAGTCTATTTTGTCTGGGTCGTCCCTGGTGGCGCAGTGGTTGAGAGTCTGCCTGCCAATGCAGGGGACATGGGTTCGTGCCCCGGTCCGGGAAGATCCCACGTGCCGTGGAGCGGCTGGGCCCGTGAGCCATGGCTGCTGAGCCTGCGCGTCCGGAGCCTGTGCCCCGCAACGGGAGAGGCCACAACAGTGAGAGGCCCGCGTACCACAAAAATAAAAAAATAAAAATAAAGTCTATTTTGTCTGGTATGAGAATTGCTACTCCAGCTTTCTTTTGATTTCCATTTGCATGGAATATCTTTTTCCATCCCCTCACTTGCAGTCTGTATGTGTCCCTAGGTCTGATGTGGGTCTCTTGTAGACAGCATATGTACAGGTCTTGTTTTTGTATCCATTCAGCCAGTCTGTGTCTTTTGGTTGGAGCATTTACTCCATTTACATTTAAGGTAATTATCGATATGTATGTTCCTATTACCATTTTCTTACTTGTTTTGGGTTTGTTGTTTTAGGTCTTTTCCTTCTCTTGTGTTTCCTGCCTAGAGAAGTTCCTTTAGCATTTGTTGGAAAGCTGGTTTGGTGGTGCTGAATTCTCTTAACTTTTGCTTGTCTGTAAAGGTTTTAATTTCTCCATCGAATGTGAATGAGATCCTTGCTGGGTAAAGTAATCTTGGTTGTAGGTTTTTCCCTTTCATCACTTTAAATATGTCCTGCCAGTCCCTTCTGGCTTGCAGAGTTTCTGCTGAAAGATCAGCTGTTAACCTTATGGGGATTCCCTTGTATGTTATTTGTTGCTTTTCCCTTGCTGCTTTTAATATTTTTTCTTTGTATTTAATTTTTGATAGTTTGATTAATATGTGTCTTGTGTTTCTCCTTGGATTTATCCTGTATGGGACTCTGTGCTTCCTGGACTTGATTGACTTTTCCCTTTCCTATGTTAGGGAAGTTTTCAACTATAATCTTTTCAGATATTTTCATAGACCCTTTCTTTTTGTCTTCTTCTTCTGGGACCCCTGTAATTCGAATGTTGTTGTGTTTAATGTTGTCCCAGAGGTCTCAGACTGTCCTCAGTTCTTTTCCTTCTCTTTTCTTTATTCTGCTCTGCGGTAGTTATTTCCACTGTTTCATCTTCCAAGTCACTTACCCATTCTTCTGCCTCAGTTATTCTGCTATTGATTCCTTCTAGAGAATTTTTAATTTCACTGATTTTGTTGTTCATCATTGTTTGCTCTTTATTTCTTCTGTGTCCTTGCTAAACGTTTCTTGTATTTTCTCCATCCTGTTTTCAAGATTTTGGATCATCTTTACTGTCATTACTCTGAATTCTTTTTCAGGTAGACTGCCTATTTCCTCTTCATTTGTTTGGTCAGGTGGGTTTTTACCTTGCTCCTTCATCTGCTGAATATTTCTCTGTCTTCCCATTTTGTTTAACTTGCTGTGCTTGGGGTCTTCTTTTTGCAGGCTGCAGGTTCGTAGTTCCCATTGTTTTTGGTGACTGCCCCCAGTAGGTGAGGTTGGTTCAGTGGGTTGTGTAGCCTTCCTGGTGGAGGGGACTAGCGCCTATGTTCTGGTGGATGAGGCTGGATCTTGTCTTCCTCGTGGGCAGCGCTGCATCCGGTGGTGTTTTGTGGGGGGGTCTGTGAACTTAGTATGACTTCAGGCAGCCTCTCTGCTAATGGGTGGGGTTGTGTTCCTGTCTTGCTAGTTGACTGGCATGGGGCATCCAGCACTGGAGCTTGCTGGCCATTGGGTGGGGCTGGGTCTTAGCGTTGAGATGGAGATCTCCGGGAGAGCCCTCGCCAATTGATATTACCTGGGGCTGGGAGGTGTCTGGTGGTCCAGTGTCCTGAACTCGGCTCTTCCACCTCAGAGGCTCAGGCCTGACATCAGGCCAGAGTACCAAGACCCTGTCAGCCACATGGCTCAGATGAAAAGGGAGAGAAAAGGAAAGAAAAAAAAGTTTAAAAATTATTAAAATAATAAAAAAAAAAAGAAAAAAAAAGAGAGCAACCAAACCAGTAAACAAACCCACCAGTGATAACAAGTGCTGAAAACTAAACTAAGATCAACACAAAAATCAGAAACAAATCAGTCGCAGAGAGCAAACCCCAAGTCTGCAGTTTCTCCCAAATCCACTGCCTCATTTTTGGGACGATTCGTTGTCTATTCAGGTATTCCATAGATGCAGGTACAACAAGTTGATTGTGGGGATTTAATCCGCTGCTCCTGAGGCTGCTGGGAGAGAGTTCCCTTTCTCTTCTTAGTTCGAACAGCTCCTGGGGCTCAGCTTTGGTTTCGGCCCCTCCTCTGCATGTAGGTTGCCCTCAGGCATCTGTCCCCGCCCGGACAGGAGGGGGTTAAAGCAGCGGCTGATTAGGGGACTATTGCTCACTCAGGCCGGGGGGAGGGAGGGGTAAGGTGGTCATAATTGTGATGCGGGGCGAGCCTGCAGCGGCAGAGGCTGCTGTGATGTGGCAACAGCTTGGGGGCGCCGTGTGTTCTGCCGGGGAAGTTGTCCCTGGATCACGGCACCCTGGCAGTGACAGGCTGCACAGGCTCCCGGGGCAGGGGGTTGGGGGGTGGATAGTGACCTGCGCTTTTCACACTGGTTTTTTGGTGGCAGCAGCAGCAGCGTTAGCGTTTCATGCCTGTTTCTGGGGTCCAAGCTGATAGCCGCGGCTCATGCCCATCTCTGGAGCTTGCTTAGGCGGTGCTCTGCCTTCTGTGGGTAGACAGGGAAGGAATCCCCTCTCTTGCGCACCCCGAAACAGTGGTCTCTTGCCTCTTAGGCAGGTCCAGACTTTTTCGCAGACTCCCTCCTGGCTAGCTGTGATACACTAGCCCTCTCAGGCTGTGTTCACGCAGCCAACCCCAGTCCTCTCCCTGGGATCTGACCTCCGAAGCTCGAGCCTCATCTCCCAGCCCCCATCTGCCCCTGGGCGGGTGAGCAGACAAGCCTCTTGGGCTGCTGAGTGCTGGTCGGCATGTATCCTCTGTGCAGGGAGATCTCCGCTTTGCCCTCTGCACCCTGTTGCTGCGCTCTTCTCCGTGGCTCCGAAGCTTCCCCCCGCCACTCCCCGTCTCCGCCAGTGAGGCGTCTTCCTAGCGTGTGGAAACTTTTCCTCCTTCACAGCTCCCTCCTAGAGGTGCAGGTCCTGTCCCTATTGTTTCTTCTGTCTCTGTTTTTTCTTTTTTCTTTTGCCCTACCCAGGTACATGGGGATTTTCTTGCGTTTTGGGAAGTCTGAGGTCTTCTGCCAGGGTTCAGTAGGTATTCTGTAAGAGGTGTTCCACATGTAGATGTATTTTTGATGTGGAAGGAAGGTGATCTGCATGTCTTACTCCTCTGCCATCTTGAAGGTCCCCAACAATTGATTTTTGTTTATTGATCTTAGATTCTGCAACTTCGCTGAACTCATTTATTAGTTCTAGGAGGATTCCTTAGGGTTTCTGTATATAAGATCATGTCATCTACTGAATAAAGATAGTTGTATTTCTTCTTTTCCAATCTGGATGCCTTGTATTTCTTTTTCTTGCCTAACTGCCCTGGCTAGAACCTCCAGTACATTGTTGAAAAGAAGTGTCAAGTGTGGATGCCCTTGTCTTGTTACTGATCATAGGGGGAAAACATCCATCTTTCTCTGTTAGGTTATCATGTTTGCTGAGGGCTTTTTGTAGATGACCTTCATCAGGTTGAGAAAGTTCACTTCTATTTCTAGTTTGTTGAGTGTTCTTTTTTTAAAATTAATTAATTACTTTATTTATTTTTGGCTGCGTTGGGTCTTTGTTACTGTGCGTGGGCTTTCTCTAGTTGCAGCGAGTGGGGGCTATTCTTCGTTGCAGTGCGCGGGCTTCTCATTGTGGTAGCTTTTCTTGTTGTGGAGCGTGGGCTCTGGGTGCACAGGCTTCAGTAGTTGTGGCTCGTGGGCTCTAGAGTGCAGGCTCAGTAGTTGTGGCACACGGGCTTAGTTCCTCCGCCGCATCTGGGGTCTTCCTGGACCAGGGCTCAAACCCATGTCCCCTGCATTGGCAGACGGATTCTTAACCACTGTGCCACCAGGGAAGTCCTGCTGAGTGTTTTTTAAATGAAAGCGTGTTAGATTTTGTTAGATGATTTTTGTCTATTGAGATAATCATGTGATTTTAGTCTTTGTTGATTTTTTAGATGTTAAATCAACTTTGCATCCCTCGGATAAATCCCCCTTGGTCATGG
The DNA here is from genome assembly GCF_949987515.2 of Delphinus delphis. Lineage (NCBI taxonomy): Eukaryota > Metazoa > Chordata > Mammalia > Artiodactyla > Delphinidae > Delphinus > Delphinus delphis. Next base: position 2,207,627 of record NC_082684.1, on the reverse strand, counting down.
TGTATACTTTTTATATGTTGCTGGATTTGGTTTACTTAGTATTTTGTTGAGGATTTTTACATTCATACTCTTAAGGTATTGGTCTGTAGTTTTCTTATGTCTGTCTGGTTTTGGTATCAGGGTAATACTGGCCTCATAAAATGAGTTGGGAAATGTTCTGTTTTTTCGGAAGAGTTTGTGAAGAATTGGTATTACTTCTTTGAATGTTTTTTGGAATTCAGCTGTGAAGCCATTGGGGTCTGGGCTTTCTTTATGGGTAGTTTTAAAATTACTAATTCAATCTTGTTGTTTGTTATAGATCTATTCAGATTGTCTGTTTTTTCTTGGGTCAGTTTCAGTAGTTTGTGTCTTTTTAGGACTAGTAGTAATGTCTTCTCTTTCATTTCTCATTGTAGTATATGGACTCACTTTTTTGCTTTTGGTCAAACTAGGTAGATTTGTCAATTTGTTGATCTTTTCAAAGAGCTAGGTTTTTGTTTTTCTGTTGTTTTTCTTTTTCTATTTCATGGATTTCCACTCTAATCTTTATTTTTTTCTTGGAACAGTCAAGAAACAACAATCCCTGCTGTGCCTGGGAACAGTAACCGCAAAGACAGAGGAGGGGGTGAGGGGGTAAACCAGTAACTGCAGCTCCGTGGCTCTCTGACCCGTTTGTTCTTGTCACGGTCTTACTGCCGAACTGAAGGGGCTGATTTCCTTGTTTCTTGTCTGTCTCTCTAGCTAGAATGTAAGCTCCAAAGAGTGGGGACCTTGTCTGTCTTTCTGCTGTGCCTGCCTGCATGGAGGGGGGCCTGGCACAGGGGAGGGGCTCAGGGGTTTGTGGAGGAATGAAAGTTCTGACTTCGCACAACTTAAATATGTTGCTAGCAGCAGGGAGGCGAGAGGACAGTTTGAGATCTTGGTCTATAAACATGCTTTCTAATACTAGTTTGGATTCCTTAGAGTTGAAGTTTTGTTTGTAGTAGTTTTTCTAAATGTTTTGTATTTTGAGGTTCTGGATTGCAGTAACTGAATTTCAGAGAAGACTTTTTCGGATAGTGAGTTTTTATGGGAGAAAGTAGTCAAGAGGCTTGGGGTCCCTTGGGTGATCCTGGGGCTTTGGACAGTGTCTCACGTCCTGGGGCCTCTGTGTGTTCTTATGTAGAAGAAGGAAAATTATACTCGATGACCTAGATGTAAGAACCTTTCAGGGTCAGAAGCCATAATATGAGGATTCTGGGAAAACAGTGGCTACTTAGCCTTGATTAATACTTGTGCACTTCACATTTTAACAGGACCAAGGCCTGGTCGGGCGCGCCATCTGTGTCAGAGCGGAGCAGTGTGCTGGTGTTTTTGCCAGGTGGGTGTCGTTCTTCCTGATCTAGAATCTGCGCTGGATGGAGACTAGTTTGTGTCTCGCACATATTGTGAAAAATGGTATTTGTAGTCGGGTTTATTCTTTGTAGGCTCTGGGAATGTGAATAAATGTGATTTTCGGTTTGACTTCTTACTATAACCTTTGTGTTGCTAAAAACGTTCATAATGAACAGTTTAACTTTTTGAGGGCAGTCTGACCCCCTTCAGAAAAAATTGGCTATGTTAATTTTGCTATTTCATACATATGGTTATAAATGCGAAGTAATTGTCATCGATCTGTATTTAAAGCGTATTTAATAACAATATCATTATTGTAATACCATGAAAATCATCAGGGTAGCCCTTGAGTTCCTTTTTCTTCAGTATTTGACAAAATAATCTCTTAAGATACTTAAAGATTAATTTTTGTTAAATTGTACTTTTTCAAAATGATGATTTTGATTTTTTAATCAAGTGGTATAGCTTTACGAAACCTTATGACAATAATTCATGTATTCTTTGCTGTTGGAAGGTAATATGTAGAACATATGAGTATTTGTGCTAATTGTGGTGGAGAACAAAAAGCATGAATAAAGTAACCTTTTACTTTGGAATGCAGCATGGGAGTTTAGAACTTTGGTCATGCTTTGCTTAGGTTGGTACGGATTAGTGTTATATCCAGAAAACAAGCATTAGCTGACAGTGGTATGGAGTTGCATTTGTCCCAATAGATAGTTGTCAGTGATTGCTGTGTGCATAATATTGTAGCAAGGAAGAAATGACCAAAGCAGAGTCAGGGCAGTACTATCTTAACACCTGATGTGAAATAAATGCTTTCTAACTGCTAAACATTGCCTGAATAAAATATGTATAAATGATATTTTACAGTTTTTGTTGTTTTTCTTTTATGTGTTTATGTGAGTTCATTTGACAGTACATTTATTTCATTAATTGATCTTTGGGGAATGGTTCTGTGTTAGTTTTTTTTGGGCTACTGTAACAAAGTGCTATAAACCAGAAGGCTTAGAACAAGAGAAGTTTATTCTTTCACTCTGCTGGAGACTAGAAGTTCAAAATCAGGGTGTCAGCAGGGCCCTGCTCCCTCTGAGGCTCTGGGTAGAATCCTTCCTTGACTCTTCCCAGCTTCCCTCGGCCGTCAGTCTTTGGCCCTCCTTGGCTTGTGGCTGCGATACTTCTATCTCTGCCTTGATCGTCACGTGGCGTTTTCTGTGCGGGTGTCTTCTTATGAGGACACCAGTCCTATTGGAATAAAGGCCTATTTTTCTCCACTGTGACCTCATCTTAACTAATTATATCTGCAATCATGCTTTATTTACAAATATGAACCTTATGAAAAAAATTTAAAACATCTCTGTGACGAAGACTTTTTAAATATTATTTTTTGGTTGTAAAATTTTGCATAATCAAAGTAGGACATTTGGAAAACCAGTGGGGGGAAGAGAGGAATGTAAAATTACTCATCTCCTATGGCCAGCACTCACAGGCAGTCATTGCTGTGGAAAGGAAAACATAGAAAGAATATGGTTTTTCTCATATTTTTGAGTTAGTGGTAGTCAGTGTCATTATGCATTTTTCACTTGTAATTCTGATATATTTAGGTGAAGAGGATAAAAAAAGTCAGATAAAATGAATTGGTAGAGCCGTATTTATAAAAGATGTCATCTTAATTTAAAGGTTGTTTTCTAGAAATAAATATAAATCTTTTTTTCCCCCTCCACTTTTTTTCTTCCCTAGGTCTGGGTGAAATAAACTATATGCATGAACTTCTCACAAACATGGTTCATAAAAGGTGTGTTTAAAATGATACTGTTGTATTTTTACTTGTAAAGCATTGTATTGTTTCTAGCTTAAACAATTTTAATGATCTCAATGAGTAGTTATTCATTTTCGTGTATATCTAGTCTTTATGGATATTTTATTTCATTTACTTCTTTCTTAGGTTACAGGTCTATCCACTGCATTCAAGTGTGACTTTGGAAGAACAGAATAACGTGTTTTTAAGTCCAGTGCCTGGGTACAGAAAGGTAGGACAGCTGGGAGAGCAGTTCTGAGCACTTAGGTACATTTTCCTTAGAGACTCTGCTAATGAGAAGTGCTGACATTCCAGCTGTTTGTCCGATATGTTCTGTAGCTGGTGGTTAGTCACCTAAACAAGCACTTGCCTGATGAGCCAAGTATGTTATTTCATTTTGTCTGTATTTTATAAGTCAGTTTGCTAAGGTTTTTTATTTCCTCTGCCTCAGGACCTTGTTTCTAGTGGATTTCAGCGCCTCTTACCCCCAGCAGTTCTCTAACTGTGGGACTGTTCTCTTGTCCCTGGCACTGCGCTGGAGGTTTTGGTTAGAACCCACATTCTTAGTCCTGGTTTAAGAGTATTTCTTTAATTTTCTTTTTTATGTGTGAATGATAGGATTGTCTTATCACAACCCTTCTAGTGCTGCTTGAGATCATCAGGGACTCCAGACATGCAGCCCAGCCCCCTTGATTCCAGTGAGAAGGTTCTGCATCTCTAGGGGCAGCCTAGACCTTGCATGGCAACTCAGGGCTCTTATGTACTGCAGACCTTCCTGGGAACTTTAGCCTGGTTGTGCTCTGTGCCCCTGGGTAATTCCAAGACCCCCTGAAGCTATCATATCTGAGGTCAGGGAGAGCAGTCTTTGCCCTGTTTCTTGCCTGCTGCTTTTATGAACCTTCTGTGTTGCATGGGCCTGGTTTCCTGTACATCAGCGGCTTCCACTGGACCCCTGGAATGATTCCACCAGGAAAAGGCTGTACCTTAACATTGAGGTGTAGGGGTTAAGAGTATGCGTGGGGAGTTGGACAGGTGACATGGGTCTCTGTCCCCTGTAGGTGTGTGCCTCTGAGCACATCGCTTCTCAGACTTAATTTTACTGTTGGAAAGTAGAGTCGATAACATTTACCTTGCAGAGCTGTTAGGAAGGTTAATTATAATAATATATGTCCGTACTTAAATTGTGGTAGTGCTGCAGTGCCTGACACGAAGTAGGTGTCCAGTGATTGGATGCTGGTGCTACAGGTAATAGCTAATATTTATGAGCACTTGGCTCACGCCTGGAGCAGTTCTAAGCATTTCACGTTTATTAACTCAAGTAATAGGGAAGATATTATTATCTCCATTTTATAGATGAGAAAACTGAGGTTAAGTAGTCCAGGGTCCAACGCTGGGGTAGAGCAGAGCTGGGATTCAGAGCAGGTTTGGCTGCTGAGCCCGCACTGCACTGACTCCTCCTCGTGCCCCGCCCCCAGGACCCTTGACTAACTGTGACTTCTGTATAAAATAGAAAAAATGGCTAATTTCAAAATTTGAGCCCAGTGCCTAATGATTTCCTGTATATAGTGAGCATGTCAGATTCTTTTTTTGATGTTTGATAGGTCATTCTGTCTACCAACATTGCGGAGAGTTCTGTCACGGTTCCAGACGTCAAATATGGTGAGATCCTGCTGTTCTCCTCACAAAGTAAACCATAGTATTTGTAGCCTGTGTGTCCCTCAGGAGTTGTTCTTCCCCGTCTCTTCCCCTGTTCTGGAGGAGAGAATGTAGGAAAGTGGGTTCCGAAGTTCCTCCTATACTTCTCTCTCCCCCGCCCTCCTCTGAGCTCACGTGTCCGTTCAGCCGGGCAGCCTCTGTGGCTCAGCTACTAACACACACAGGAAGCGATCGGGGGCGTCCCCGGGGCACCGTGGGCAGTAGGAGAGCTTTGGGGCTGCCCCTGCTGGACATAGTGACTGGAGGGAGGGGCCCGAGCCTGCCCCGTTGCTGCAGGTCGTTGAGAAAGACACCACGTCACCTCGGGGTGAGGCCACTCATAGTCTGGTCTCCCACGTGTGTGTCCTTGATGACGCTGTGAGGTTGCGTTAATTCATGTTTGGGAGCCTGACGCTTGCCGGGCGCTGTTGGTGGTGGTGGGCAGGCGTACGGGGCGAGTGAGGCGTGTTGTCTTCTGGTGGGAGAGCCAGGCAGTTAGCAGGGGGAGAAATAGGTGCAATTTCAGGTCGATGTAGATGTTATGTAGGGAAATAAATCAAAAAAAGGGGTTACAGTTAATTGGGTAAATGACCTTTCAGATGGGGCGATGTGGGAACACCTCTGTGAGGACGTGATAGCTGAGGAAGGCGTGACTTGGGTGAGGAGTGAGAGTGGAAAGAGGTGGGACAGCGTGGGGAGCAGCTGCGAGGAGCAGCAAGGTGGCCAGTGTGGCTGGGACAGGTCAGCCGGCGCCACGGCAGCCCTCCGTCTGGGCCAGCGGCCGTCCAGGTGCTGCGGGGACAGTGCACAAACAGGCGAGGCTCCGTTCTCCTGACACGTGGGGGGCGGGTGTTGACACGCAGGCGATCAGTTAGACAAACAGCGACGTGCCGCCAGGTAGACTGCCGCATGTCCAGAGGAAGAGGTGGAGGAGCGGGGCAGGGGTCAGGGAGGGGCAGCCGGAGCCGCGGGGGCAGCGGCCAGTGGGGGCATCTGCGGGAAGGGCGTTTCTGTAGAAGGGACGGGAGGTGCCAAGTCCCTGAAGGAGCGCGGGACAGCCGGGAGGCCGGGCGAGCTGGACGGGGCGAGGTCAGGGGGGTCACGGGCACCAGGGCACCAGGCGCGGAGGCCGCCAGGGCATCGGAGACTCCAGCTTTTCCCGAGGGAGCCGGGGACGTTAGCGACATGTGAGGGAGGAACGAGGGCACGTCAGGTCCGCTCGACAGCCTGTGGGGGACATGGTGGGGGAGACGGAGATGAGGCCGAGGAGAGGGCCGGTGGGTGTCGGGTGCCTTAGGAGGGGAGCCCGGGGGGCAGAGGTGGAGGCGGCCGTTCCTGGGCGGAGCCTGCGGGGATTTGACTTGCTGAGGGGTCGGGTGCAGCGGTTTCACGGCTCGTGGTGACTCCCCGCCGTGCGCCCCACCCCCGGGAGTCAGCGGAGACTGGCCCGGGCTGTTGAGACGCCGGCGGATGTCCCGGTGGCGGCCTTGAGGAGCTTAGGGCCAAGGCTCCGCGCCGCCCAGGGAGCACGAGCGGGCGGTTCAAGGCGGGGAGCCTGTGGAGGCGCGGCCGGCTTGGAGGGGTCACGGAGGGTCGGCGCCGAGGCACTGGGGGTCGTGAAGCCAGACGGCGCTCCTGAGGTGGTTTCTGTGACGGGCGGGCGGAGAGCCGGGGCAGCGGCCGGAGCGCTGGCGGGCCGGGAGAACGTGTGTGCCAGGCGGCGCGGGGCCCGGAGGCGCAGAGGGCGCGTGGGAGCCGGCCGTGGGGGCGCGGCGAGGCACCTGGTGGGCGGCTTGGCTCCCATCCTGGGGAGGAGGCCGATGTGGGCGGAGGGGTGCTGCCGAGGGGGCGCAGGGTCCTCTGATGGCCTCTGCGTTCCCCGTGAGCCAGAGGCCAGGCCTCAGCTGAAAGCGAGCAGGACAGGAAGTGCCGGAGGTGTGAGGAGGTTGGATGGACGGGGCAGCCTGAGTCCCGAGGGCCGCTGGCGACCGCGAGCTTAAAGGGCGCCGTCAGCCTACAGCCCGCTTTGTTTCTCTTCTTCCCTCTCCCGCCACTTGGGCTGCGCGGTGTAGGTGGAGAGCTGTGATCAGCAGGCCTGGGGTCGAGTCAGCTGAGCAGAGCAGGGTGACAGGAGGCCAGGGGTCAAGGCAGATGTGTGGAGCGGTCACAGTGGGGGCTGGGAGCCCGTGGCTTGGTCAGGAGGGAAGGAAGGTCATTAGGCGGAGGGGTGGGGACAGTTAGCAGCAGCCCTGACGTGCACAGATGGCAGGTCTGTTTGTAGGGATTAAGGGTAGAGTTACAGGACGGGGAGTGGGGGGGGTGGGAGGGGAGGAAAGCGGTCTGGTGCCAGGGAAAGATGCTTGCGATTGAGATTGAGTGGGGTCAAGTAGGGCGGTGGGAAAGAGATGCTGAGACAGGTGGGAGATGGGGTCTCGAAACCGAGGGCCTCGGCGCTGCCAGCACCGTTTTTATGGGAATGGAGATCCCCAAACGCTATGGCGGGAGGAGTGTTCAAGAGCCCTGGGGAGCCAGCAAGGAGGGCTGGTGGTGGCGGCGCAGTCAGTGAGCAGGAGGTTGCTGAGGAGGGAAGCGGCGCTGAGGAGCAGGCCGAGGCCGAGGCGGGCGGGGACAGGAGCCAGCACCGCCCCACCAGCTGCCTGCTCTCCTCGCAGGGGCTGGGAGCGGGACACTGCAGCACAGAGATGCTGAGACCGGCTGTCCCCCCCCCCCCCCCCCCCCGCCAGCACGCACACGGGATTGGGACCTGGCAGTCCCCCACTTTACCTGTGCTTCTGCGCAGCCCCGTGAGGCCGGCCTGTCGCTGCAGCCCGCGTAGGCTCGTATTATGACGTGTGGGCTCTTACAGGGCATATGTTCTTTCTGCCCAGACTCCCAGGACTTAAGAAGAAAGAATGGGACCCCGGCCTCCCCGTCCTGGGCAGTCAGGAATGGCCGGTGCATTTCCAGAGGCTTCTGTGTGTACACTAATTCTAAAGGCTGTGTGTTTCATAAATTGTCTTATCGCTATGCACTGTGATTGTTACACAATTATTTTTTGCTAGCCTGGTGTTTACATTCTCTTTTTTAAATGACAGTTATAGATTTCTGTTTGACTAGAACTCTGGTTTGTGATGAAGATACGAATTACCAGAGCCTGCGATTGAGCTGGGCCTCTAAAACCAGTTGTGATCAGAGAAAAGGTAAGGCATTTGTGTTCCCGCACAATAATAGGAGTTGGTGGCGCATTCGGGTGTCTTGTTGAATTTTTTGCTTTTTGTACCTTTAGTCTTATTCAGAGATTTCCTTTATTGGAACTGGTTTTAAGTTCTAAGCAACAGCATTTCATACTGTCAGGCTCTCTGTTCAAATCCACGATCCTCCTCGTGTCCACTGAAGTAGGTAAGAGCCTTTGCACATACTGGATGAGAGTCCTGTCATCTTTCACAGTGACTAGTTACGGAAGCCGTGCGGGTCACTTGTTAATTGCTGCTAGTCCTTCCTCTGACTTCTCTCCAAGTTTTCATCCTCCTGGGATGATTTTTTCCTGAGCTGAGCTGGCTCCACGGAGGGGTCAGCCTTTTCTGCGAGTGCACATGATGTATTGCTGGGGAGATGAGGGTGTGGAGTCGTTTGTCGGGGCCAGGATGTCGGGGGGTGGGGGGGGGGCTTTGGCCACAGTGGCCGTGCAGTTGCCTGCAGGGAGTGGCCCCAGGGCACAGCCTTCTCGCCATGGACTGAGACGTAGCTTGTGCTTTATGAGAGAGCCTTCAGGGAGGACAGCTGAAGGACTGCTCCAAGAATACCTGTTGGGTTGGGTCATAAAGCTACCACATCAAAAAACAGAATAGAGGCCACATTTACTGAATGCTCGCCACAGGCCAGGCACGAGTGTAAGTGTTTTCCGTGTACTTACACATTTACCCCTCATTCCCCCAGTGAGGTAGCGCGCTGTTAACACCCCGACTTCTCAGTGATGCAGCCGACACACAGAAGGAGTAGCCTGCTCAGGTTACCCTGGGAAGTGCTGGGACCGAGACTAGGACCCAGACGTATGGCTACAGCCCGCAACTTTAACCATGTTGTCGTGTTACCTCTCTTGAAATGGCTTGCCTGGAGAGGGATTAAGAGAGAATGATTAAGGGACTTCCCTGGTGGCGCAGTGGTTAAGAATCCGCCTGCCAGTGCAAGGGACATGGGTTTGAGCCCTGATCCCACAGGCCGCGGAGCAACTAAACTCATGCGCCACAACTACTGAGCCTGTGCTCTAGAGCCCGTGATCCGCAACTACTGAGCCTACGTGCCACAACTACTGAAGCCCGCACGCCTAGAGCCCGTGCTTCGCAACAAGAGAAGACACCGCAATGAGAAACCCACGCACCGCAATGAAGAGTAGCCCCCGCTCGCCGCAACTAAAGCCCACGTGCAACAATGAAGACCCAACACAGCCCCAAAAATTAATTAATTAATTAATTTTAAAAAAAGAGAATGATTAAGGAGTCACTGAAATATGGTCATAGAGAGCTTCTCATCACCTTGGGAAAAGCTTATGTATTGTTATAATCATCTCAACCCCCACCCCCGCCAAAAAAACCCAGAACATAAAACTATGCTTAGAAGAAGTGATTAGAAATATTGTTGGCCAAAAAGTTCGTTTGGTTTTTGCCGTAAGGTGTAATGGAAAAAAGCCAACCCAATAGATACACAAAAATGTTTAAAGTGATTATTTTTGGGTCAGTCTTGAGATTATAGGAATTGTATCCTTTGTCTTTTTGTATGTTCAAAATTTCTATGATTAGAAAACTTTTCCCATACAGGAAGTTGCAAAAAATAGTACATAGAGTCCCTTGAACCCTAGCCCCAGCATCTCAGCTTGTCAGTGGCGACACCTCCTACCCCGGTGCAGTGTCAGCCCAGGCAGCTGATGCCAGCACAGGGCTGGACCCTCGTCAGTTGCCCAGGTTCACACTGTGCAGACTTCTCTCCAGTTGATCCCATGTGTAGCCACCGCCACGGTCAGGACACAGAACTGTTCCAGCTGCCTTGAAGGAGCTGCCTGGTGCTGCATCTCTAGTCACACTGTCCCCTGCCACTCTCTGCCGACCTCGAACCCCTTCTTCATAGCCATAGCTGTGGCCTTTCAAGGACATTATTTAGGTGGAATCATACCGCATGTAACCTTTTAAGATTGGCTTTCTTCACTCGCTGTAGTGTCCTTAAGCTCCATCCAAGTTGCTGCATGTGTCAAAAGTTTCCTTTTTATTGCTGAATAATATTCCATTGTATTTTGAAAATTAGTAAAGGGAAACCTCTCTAAAATGGAGGGGGAGGTCAGAAGGGGGCGCTCTTGTTCGGTACCACCTGAAGTACCACTGGAGCTCAATTACGGGAAGAATTGTCAACTTCAGATGCCAATAAGAACCAGCAACAGGAAAGAAGCATCAGTTATAGGCCCCAACAGGAAAAACTGTGCCTTGCATCTCCCACAAGAAGTCATCTGCCCCAGCAACTCGGCCAGTGAGAAACCGTCCCCACCCTGAACTCTCACTTTTCTCCAGTGGACTTGTGTTCAAAATAACCCCTCCCAGCTTCCTCCTTTTTCTCTATAAAATAATGTTCCTCTTCTTTATATGGGACTTGCCTATGGTTTTTGCCTTAGCTTGCTTGTCCCAAATTGCAATTCTCTGCTATTTCTGAATAAACCCATTTTGCTGGTAAAATTACTGTTTTTATTTATTTATTTTGAATATTTATTTTTTTGGCTGCACCAGGTCTTAGTTGCGGTACTCGGCATCTTTTAGTTGCGGCACTTGGGATCTTTTAGTTGTGGCACGCAGGATCTAGTTCCCTGACCAGGGATCGAACCCAGGCCCCCTGCATTGGGAGCGTGGAGTCTTAACCACTGGACCACCAGGGAAGTCCCAATTACTATTTTATTTTTAAGGTCAACAGTACCATTCACCTGTTGAGGGACATTTGAGCTGTTTGTAGTTCTTGGCGATTACAAATAAAGCTACTGTGAATATTGATGTACAAGTTTTTGTGTGGACATAAAATTGCATTTCTCTGGGATGAAAGCCCAGGAGTGCAATTACTGGGTGGTATGGGAAGTATATGTTTACTTTTATAAGAAACTGCCCCAAACTATCTCCATGGTGGCTGTACCATTTTACAGTTGTACCAGCAATGTGTGAGATCTGTTTTTTTCACGTCCTTGGCAGCATTTGGTATCCACTATTTTTTATTTTAGCCATTCTGAAAGGTACATAATAATGTCTCATTGCAATTCTAATTTGCGTCTCCTTGATGCTAATGAGCTTAAATGTCTTTTCTTGTGCTTATTTGTCTTCTGTATCTCTTCAGTGAAATGTCTGTTCAAGTCTTTGGCCCATTTTCTAACTGGATTGTTTGTATTTTTATTGTTGAGTGTTGGGAGTTCTTTATATTATATATGCTAGATAGAGTCCTTTATTAGATAGGTGGTTTCTAAATATTTCACCCAGTCTATATTTTGTCTTTTAATCCTCTTAACAGGGTATTTCATAGAGAAGAAGTTTTAAATTTCGGTGTGGTCTGATTCATCAGTGTCTCATTTTGTGGATCATGCCTCTGGTGTCATGTGTAAAGCTCTTCACCTAGCCCTAGGTTGCAAAGATTTTTCTCCTGTGTTTTCTTCTAGACATTTCGTAGGTATGTTTTGCATTTGTATCTGTGATGCATTTGAATTAACTTTTGTAGATGGTGTGAGGTTTGCTTATGGATGCCCAGTTGTTCCTGCACCACTGTTCTCCTCCCATTGAAGGCTTCTGTACCTTTGTGAAACATCGCTTGGGTGTACTTTTCTGGGTGTATTTCTGATTCTTCATTACGTTCTATTATCTGTGTGTTTTTCTCTCTACCAATACCACATTGTCTTGATCACTGTATAGTAAGACTTATCACGAAACAGATGGATTCCTCCCACTTTATTCTTCATTTTCAGAATTGTTTTAGCTATTCTACTTTGCCTTTCCATGTAGACTTTAGAATAATCTTGTCTATATTCACACACAAAAAAGCCTCCTGTGATTTTGTTTTTTTGTTTTTTTTTTTAGCCTCCTGTGATTTTGCTAGGAATTGTGTTAACCTGTACATCAGTTTGTGGAGAATTGATATATTTGCTCTGATGAAGCTGCGTATCCCTGAACATAGTGTGTCTCCCTTTATTTAGGTCGTCTTTGATTTGTTTAATCAGCATTTTGTTATTTTCAGCATACAGATCCCTGTATATGTTTTGCTAGATTTACACCTAAGTATTCAGTTTAATTTGGAGGGATTATAGTGATTGTGATGGCGTTTTTAATTCCGGTTTTCACATGTTCATTTCTAGTGTATAGAAATGTGATTGATTTTTGTGTGTTGGTATTGTGCCCTGTGACTTGCTGATTTCACCGATTAGTTCTAGGAGTTGATTTTGGTTTTGTCATTACCTTGGGATTTTCCATTTAGACAGTCCTGTCATTTGAAGATACGGTGGGTAGATGGTGGCGGAGGCAGCAGTCTGGACTCTGCACTCAGTCTCCTGTGGCAGGACAGGTGGGTGGGGGCAGAAGGGGACGGGGTTCCAGGCTCCACAGGTAGGGAAGGAAAGCTCCTCCCTGGGCTGCCCTGTTTTTTAAAAGCTGAGCATTTGTGAAGGATCCCCCCTCCCCACCTGTCTCCTGTCTCTCAGATTTTATTGTGTTTGGGGATAAAGGAGTTTCCATTGCACAAGCAATACCATCACAAGAGAACAGTCGTTTATAGGATGGTCTCCGTGGTCCAGGCCTGGTTTTGAGCTGTTTGCGTGTGATCACTCATTTCATATGAAGCCACTGTCTTGAAGGACGCCTTTGCAGAGGTGTTGGGATGGGTGACAACCATCTGTTTCACTGGGGCTTCTCTCGCCAGCTTGATTACTTCTGTTTGGTGACCTCTGTATTTTTCCAGTATGAACTATGCATTTGCAGGAGATGTGTGGTATTTAAAGTGTTTAGATTGCCATTGTATTTTGGGGCCAAGGTGGTTCTCTTTAGAAATATGCATTGGATTTTCCACTATATATCACTGAGTAGGAGTCAGCACTTAATCTGTATATAGAAGATCACTGCTAACACTTACTCTGAAGTTTTTACCAAACTGACCTGGTTTGGTAGAAGATAACGGAAGTTTTTCTTAATATTTAATGGTTATTCTTAAGTATATCTTTATGCTAGTGTTAAAGTAATTAACGTCAGGGTTTGAATGTTTCTCCTTTGCAGGCCGTGCTGGACGAGTGTCTAAAGGATACTGTTACAGACTCATATACAAGGATTTCTGGGACAGCTCCATCCCCGACCATGTCATTCCTGAGATGTTGGTAATAAACTTTGGTCATCTTTATGACATAGTTTGTTTTTTGTAGACAGTTTTGCTGAATAGTTTAATATAATTTTGAGTGTCGTATGATTTTGATCCCAGAAAAATCACTTCTGATCAAACTCGTCTTTAATCACAGAACTGGCTTCTAGTCACTAAGCATCAGTGAGGGACTTCACACCCATGTCACGTTTCTGGCCCTGTAGGAGGACTGTCCACAGACGCTGCTGCTGTGTGTTTGTTTGTTTGTTTGTTTATTTATTTATTTATTTATTTATTTATTTATTTTGCGGTACGCGGGCCTCTCACTGCTGTGGCCTCTCCCGTTGCGGAGCACAGGCTCCAGACGCGCAGGCTAACGGCCATGGCTCACGGGCCCAGCCGCTCCGCTGCATGTGGGATCTTCCCGGACCGGGGCACGAACCCGCGTCCCCTGCATCGGCAGGCGGACTCTCAACCACTGCGCCACCAGGGAAGCCCTGCTGTGTGCTTTTATAGTTCATGCTGTGGAACTGGCTTCTGTCTTTCCTCTCCTGCCTCTCTCTCCTTTCTCTCCCTCTCTCCCCGCTTCCTCTCCTTTCTTTCTCACCCTTTCCCTTTTCCATCTTCCCTTCTTTATCTCTCTCTCTCCTTCTCTTCCCCCATCTCTTCATCTCCCATTTCTCTCTCTCCTTCTCCCACCCCTCTTTCTCTGTTTTCCTTTCTTCTTTTTCTCTCCTCCTCTCTCTAAAGTACTAGTCATGTGAATAGGTTAATTGATTTACTTGTTTTTACTGTTTCTGAATTTAAGTTTTGTTCTTTTCAGCGTTGTCCATTAGGAAGCACAATATTGAAAGTGAAATTACTTGATATGGGTGAACCGAGGGCTCTGCTGGCAACAGCCCTTTCTCCACCTAGCCTGAGTGACATTGAACGCACCATCCTTCTGCTAAAGGAGGTGGGACCATCTGATACTTGTTCGTGTTAGGAAAAGCTAAGATTTTTGGGGTGAAGTTTAGAAGTTTCATACTGTGGATATCTTTAAGGTATTTTGACAGTTGTAAATAATCAGCATTTGCTTGGAAAAGCATGTCATGACTAATTTTTGATTCCAGATATTATATATGTTGTTCAGACCAGCTTTGTTAGTTGTCTGAAGGTGAAGCTCCTACTCTCTCACCCCGCCCCCCGTGGGGGATTGCTGTTTGTTGGTGGGGCTGAGAAGCGCTGGATAGGAGATGGCAGCCATAGGGCTCTGCTCTCCTGCCCTGGCTCTGTGAGCCTTCTCCCCACTTCCCCTCTAGTTCTGCTCTTCACCCTCATGCTAGCCTCTCCTCTTCCTGTTGCTGGAAGCCCTGCTCTGCTCCTGTGCGTTCTCTGACTCTCCTCTGACCCACGCTCTGCTCTCGCTGCGTGCAGTGCCCAGTGCCCCGGCCTGTTGGGGCTGTGGACGTTCTGCCTCGGACCCTCAAAGCTGGGGCTGCCTCTGATACCTTGGGTACCTGCTTGGGCGTCCGTAAAATACACTTAGTCAAGTTGAGGACGTCGTTTTCTGTGCACAGTCTGGATGTTTTGGCCGTGAGTGGCCACGGGACGTGGCGGCTGGAGGTTGGTTTAGTGCTGTGCGTGCCATGGCCGTTGAATCTGGGGCTTCAGTAGACTTGTGTGGGGGTGGCTTGAGCACCACCTCCCAGCATCAAAAAGGAATAAAATGTGCTCTCAGTATCAAAACACGTATTAAAAAACTTTAGTGTCAATCTTTCATAAGTTGACTTAGGTATCTTTTAGAACCTTATTCACCAAAATTTGGTCACTTCCTGTTTTAAACTCCTGCCTTAAGGAAGAAAAGAGTGTGAATAAATCAGTGCTTGCTAATTGCACTAATTTATTTTATAAAGGTTGGAGCACTTGCGGTGAGTGGGCCGAGAGGAGATGAAAACCCCCATGATGGTGAATTGACCTTCTTAGGAAGAGTTTTAGCCCAGCTTCCTGTTAATCAGCAACTTGGTAAACTCATAGTCCTTGGACATGTGTTTGGATGTCTAGACGAGTGTCTTATTATAGGTGAGTGTGGGAGCCGAGAAGCGGGAATGGGGGTAATGTAAGGCTACTCCAACAGTCTTATCTTCTCTTTGTTTTTTCCCTTGTTAGCGGCATCTCTTTCTTTGAAGAATTTTTTTGCGATGCCTTTTAGGCAGCATCTTGATGGATATAGGTATTTAACATTCATATTTGTTTTCTTGTTGTTGTTGTTGTGGTGGGGTTTTTTTCCGGTACGCGGGCCTCTCACTGTTGTGGCCTCTCCCATTGCGGAGCACAGGCTCCGGACGCGCAGGCCTAGCAGCCATGGCTCACGGGCCCAGCTGCTCTGCGGCATGTGGGATCTTCCTGGACCAGGGCACGAACCCGTGTCCCCTGCATCGGCAGGCGGACTCTCAACCACTGCGCCACCAGGGGAGCCCCAACATTCATATTTTTAAGAGTCACTGTGTTTTAGTGGTGTCAAGTGACACTGTTCGTTGTCTGTTTATAGGAACAAAGTGGATTTCTGTGGCAACAGTAAGAGTGACTGTGCTGCGCTTGTTGAAGCGTTCAGGGTAAGTTTTCCCAGCGTGAGCTGTGAAGGCGGCTGCCACCGCTTGTCAGCACATGCCGTCTCTACCAGAAGCACTGTGAGGGTTGCCGATGTCCATTAGTAAGCAAAGTGCGTTGGGAGATGGGGACTTCCCTGGCGGTCCAGTGGTTAGGACTGCATGCTTCCAATGCAGGGGGCGCAGGTGCCATCCCTGGTCAGGGAGCTGAGATCCTGTAAGCCTTGCGGCACAGACAAAAAAAAAAAATTGTGTTGGGAGAAGTAGATGAGGGTGGGAGTCCAATTCTAGAAGTAGACTGGAAAAATTAAATTTGTATATTTTCTGTGGTCAGAATGTGTTGAAATTGGACTTACTTTATTCGCTAACCGAATTTTTTTATTTTGAAACTCTGGATCATTTGTTTTTAGGCTTGGCAGACTTGCAGACAAAGAGGAGAGCTGCGGCATCCGAAGGTCGGTGAGCTGTTTCTTTGTGGATGGCTGCCTGTGTCGTGGAAGCTTCCCGAGCCTTCTCTAGCTCAGCCTCAGCGCTGTGTGTGAACCGGCAGTGTTCAGCCTGAGCGGAGGTCACTGTGGACGGTTCTTAGGGCCCGCAGTCCAGGGCAGCTCCTGGGCTCACCTTCAGCTGTAGTCACTTCCCAGAGGCAGCCGTGCTGCCTGTCGCCCACCCCTGGGCAGTAGTGACCCTTCCTGTGTCAGGAGCCTCTTAGCTGCCAGTACTAAATACCTGTGGGATGTGCCTCGGCGTGTTGGCTCAGAACTAAGAAACCCGAAGCTTTTCGTTCTGCTGTTTTCAGCAAAGTTTTAGATAATGGGCTTGAAAAAACCAACCTGTTAGCCTTCATTTTTTGGGGTGGGCGTGGTTGCGTGTTGTTCTTCTTCTAAACTGACTAGGTTCAAAAGATTGTTGGTAGGTCTGTGTGTTTAAATTTGCCATGCCTGGATGTATCCTTAAAATAACTACGGGAGTTACTCGAGAAAGTCACCTTTTACAGAGTCAGCCATGTTATTTTTCTTGGTGTGTCTCCTTTTTGGTGTATACTTTTAGCTGAGATATATGGATTACAGTAGCCAAATTAGCTCTAATTTGTTACGTTAATATTGAATATTACCCTTTTATGTATTTAAAGGATGAACTTGACTGGGGACGGTTAAATTACATTCAGATCAAGAGAATTAGAGAGGTAAGTTATAAATTCTTTGAATGCAAGTAAAGATGACTTAATCAAACGTTTATCAAGTACCAGCAGTACCCAGGGTAGCAGAGAGTATTCCAAGAAGTACATCCTCGTTTCCAGCTTTGGTAGAATTTATGTGTTCCATTCACGGTTACAGTTGACTACAGCTGAAGGACACAGATTAAGGTCAGCAAAGGTAAGAGGCAGGTGGGGAGGAGCCAGGAGAGACAGAGACCAGGTGCCAGCTTGCAGCCGTCCTCTCCCGGTGGAGTCTTCTGGGCAGCACGATGTGTGACAACCCACGTGAAGTACTGCAAGCCAGGGAGGCTGTCCCGAGCCTTGGCGTCCAAGGTTTTATTGAGGGTTGGTTACATAAGTGTGGGGTGCCCACATGGCTGACCTTAACTTCCTTAGTTTTTAGCCCCTCCAGAGGTTACTGATACTGTATGTCCCCACCATACAGAAGTCACATTGCTACCATGAACTGTTTGTTGTGTCCAAGACCTCAGGTAAACAAAGTCACTCTTACAAGGCTGGATATTCCAAGGGCCTGGAGGTGACTGGCCAGGAGCCAAACCTTTCTTTGGAATGTCCAGGGTGTGGATAACCGGGCCTGCTGACTTAATCCTTTACTGCACAGTTTGCAAGACAGTCTGTCTTTTTTGTTTGTTTGTTTGTTTTTGAATCTGTTTTATTTTTATTTTCAGAGAACTTACTCTTGGTTTGATTTGTCAGTTTTATTGTGCAGGTGTTTTGAGGGAAGGGGAAAGGTGGAGGATTTCAAAGGATTGATTTTTAATTTTTTCCATTAATTTAGTTTTTCTGTGTCTCTTGGTTTACGTTTTTAGTCTTACTGAGATGAGAATTTAATTTCTTAATACTTTCAGTCTTTCTAATTAAAGGTATTTAAAGCTGTGAATTTTCTTATGAGCACAGTTTGGGGCACATCTCATTGATTTGTGACGTGTAGGGATCTCATTGTTTTCCCTGTCTGTAACTTATTTTAGTGTTGGTTTCCTCCTCGATTCAGAGTTTTTAGAAGAATATTTGAGTTTACAGGTAGAAAGAAATATTTTCAGGTATCTTGTTTTTTGTTAATATTTTTTTTATTGCATTTTGATCAGAGAAAGTGACTTGCATAATTTTTAGTTGATTTTTAATTAGAGAAGTTGTATGTATCAATACTACAGCCTTACAGAAGATTTTTTTTAATAAAATTATTTTTTATTTATTTATTTTTGTCTGCATTGGGTCTTTGTTGTTGCACGCAGGCTTTCTCTAGTTGCGGTGAGCGGGGCCTACTCTTCTTTGAGGTGGCTTCTCTTGTTGCAGAGCTCGGGCTCTAGGTGCGCGGGCTCAGTAGTTGTGGCACACGGGCTCTAGAGCGCAGGCTCAGTAGTTGTGGCGCACGGGCTTAGTTGCTCCACAGCATGTGGGATCTTCCCAGACCAGGGCTCGAACCCATGTCCCCTGCACTGGCAGGTGGATTCTTAACCACTGTGCCACCGGGGAAGTCCTAATAATATGGTTCTTAATAGCTGCAGTGTTTCATCCCATAGACATACTCGTGCTTTCCCCATTATGTACTACTTTTCTAGTGCATTCGCTATTCTGAATAATATAATCACTTGGAGACATCATCTCCCAATGTGTTTTTCTCAGGTGGCTGAATTATATGAAGAATTGAAGACTAGAATCTCACAGTTCAACATGTATGTTGATTCCCGGCGACCTGTCATGGACCAAGAGTATACATACAAGCAGCGATTCATCCTGCAGGTACTCTGGAGTTTCCTGGATGTCTCTTCCTGGTTCTTTCTGCTTATTAGGTCTTGTGGTTTTGACAGTGCTTATTTCCTCCTCCTTTTTTTTTAATGATTTGGAAAGCTTACAGTTATTAATTAGAAATCTGACGGCTTTTTAAAAATTTTAATTAATTAATTAATTAATTTTTGGCTGCGTTGGGTCTTCGTTGCTGCACGCTGGCTTTCTCTAGTTGTGGTGAGTGGGGGCTACACTTCGTTGCGGTGCGCGGGCTTCTCATTGCAGTGGCTCCTCTTGTTGCGGAGCACGGGCTCTAGGTACACGGGCTTCAGTAGTTGTGGCTCATGGGCTCAGTATTTGTGGCTTGCGGGCTCTAGAGTGCAGCCTCAGTAGTTGTGACGCATGGGCTTAGTTGTGCTCCACGGCATGTGTGATCTTCCCGGACCAGGGCTCGAACCGGTGTTCCCTGCATTGGCAGGTGGATTCTCAACCACTGCACCAGCAGGGAAGCCCTAGTTCCCCTTTCTGATACAAATCATGCCTCACAGGAGATTTTAGGTCCATAGTGTTAATACTGTGTTTGGGCACCAAGAAAAACTCTGGTCTTATACCTGGTTTAGGTTTTCCATGTTACTGAGTTGATGATCCAGACCCATTTCTAATCTCTGGAGTAGTGTTTCTAAAGACTGCTAAATGTTATTACTGCTTCTGGAGAGATCCTTTTGGTTTGCCTTTTAAGAAAGTATAAATGCTCTTAACATTATTATGTGGTTCTTCCCTTGCACTGAAAAATTATTTTAACTTTGGAGGCCATGATCAAATTAGCTTGTTGGATGGAACCATCTAGGCATTGTGTAGAGGGAAGTGTGTCCTAGAAAGGTGGCCAGTGCTTCTGATGTAGGGGCTCAGAGGAGGAGTACCTCTTGTACGTGTCAGTGTGTTGGCTGACGCATACAGAATTGGGTTCTAGGTGGATCCTGTAAACTGGGGGATGCTGGGAAATGGAGTGTTCCTCTGGATGTAAAATTACTTGAAGTTTAGGAGAGACTCTTCCATGGGTGTATGTTTCATATAGTATATTTTTATTGAAGAAGGGACTCCTCGCAGCATGCTTTTAGAAGTGAATATTCGATGCAAGCCTGCTGCTCTAAATCTAAGTGTCTTAATTGTAATTTTATCTAAACATTTGGGAAAGGGCCTGACCCATAGAAGTAAGTATGTCAGGGAAAATGTAGAAAAAGTTGGCTAACCCCCGGGGCTCTGTGTGTACAATCATTTGTATCCTTGTTCAACTCACCACTGTTTTCTAAACCTCATTCTGAAAAGTACTCAGGCTCCTTGGAGGAAAGACCATGCAGAAAGTGTTTTGGTTATGGGGAAGTAACCAGAATTGTGACTTTCTGCTTGATTGGTTTAACGGTCCAGTGGGTTTTTTTGTTTTTTAACATTAAGCTCATCTTTTATATTGTAGATGATATTCTGGGATGAGATTAGTATATTGGTGAGATAAAGTGATAAAATAATGCTGTTACTTCATGAAAATAAGTTTCTCTTCCAGGTTGTATTGGCAGGTGCTTTTTATCCAAATTACTTTACTTTTGGGCACCCCGACGAAGAGCTGGCAGTGAGGGAGCTGGCGGGCAAAGACCCAAAGACAACCATTGTGGTAGGTGGAGAGATAGGCAGCCTTCTCTGGGGTGGAGGCCGGGTGCTCAGTTTTCAGATGAGCTTCATTCCAGTGTGGTGAACACGGAACATTTTATTTCCCCACTTGCCTCTATATTTTTATAAGTACTAAGTGGATTTTTTTCCCCTAAAGTGAATTTCGTGGCTTGTCTGACCTTTTCACATGCATCCACTAGTTTCTCAGTCTCGCTTCCTGTTTTGCAGACCTAGCCTTAAAAAAGAAAGCCTAAAAAAAAAAAAAGGAAGCCTTGCAGAGTTAGGTATTCATGGCTAACCTTGACTGCTCATGTCCCGTTTTGAAGGATTGAAGATACTTCTCCATAAATTTAAGAACATTTAGTTAATTGACAACTTCATTTTACACAAAGTAAAGAGTTATATGGTTGGCACCTTTGTACTGTGACTTAAACTCTGATCCCCATTCATGCTTAATAGAATCGCCTAGAGAGTGTTTATTTTGAAATTCAGATTTGAGGCCCCATGGCACAGAATCTGAACTAGAAAGTGTGGCCTGGAAATCGGTGTTTAACATGAGCTTTGGGCAAATCTGATGGTCAGTCCCAGGCACTGACTATCAGATCAACATTTGTGGACCCTTTGTTTAAACCTGAGTACAGGATCACTTCAGGGTAGGCAACTGGAATAAAGCATTTGGCAGTCGGGCTTTTAGCGGACACTGGGTTCCATTACCGGCCTATATCTAATAAAAAGGGGGTATAGAGCACGTGGCAGAGTTCCTGGCCTAAAGTAAACATGCCAGCATTGCCAGCTCTTACTCCTCTTGTTGTTTCCATCACACTGTTACTGAAGAAGTAAGAGTTCACAAGGGAGAGGGTCTCTGCAGAGCACTGGAGAGGAGCTGGTGCTCACACTGGGGACGAGAGGCAGCTGAGATGCAATTTGTACCTGGGGCGGGTTTTACCTGAAGGGGCAGTCATTAGATCCTTTTTGCTCTCGAGGAGGTGTGGCTGGGCCTCTGCTTGGACTGACCGTCATGGTGGACCAAGCCCTTCTGGTTGGCTTCCTCTCACGCCTTGGTGGTGCTCCCTCCTGACCTGTGCACCAGGGGAGGGACCCCACCGCACATTTCCTCAGACGTGGACTGTGCTTGCCTCCTTCAGCCTGTTCACCTTGCCAGCCAGGCAGCGTGTTCACCTTGCACTCTGGGGGCCAAAAGGTTACCTGCTGTGTGCGTTATAAAAACTAAGTGTGGCTAGTGTTTACGTAGCGCTTATCATCTGAGAGGGCCTTTGTCGAGTGCTTTTTACTCATTCTTCTCTGAGCTTCACACTGGCTCTCTGAGTCGAGGACTTATTGTCCCCCTTGATTAGTGATGTGGCTGTTGGGTCCTAGGGTGGCTCCATAACTTGCTGCCTGCAGAACCCTGACAAGCCAGGACTTGAGCTTTGACCTGAGTCCCCAGCCCCTGCTTTTCAGCCGCCCACTGCCTCTCACGGAGCTGTGCTGGGCTCTGAGATAAGCAGGTCACGGGGCAGGGGACTCCCAGTTTCGCGCCGGAGCTCGGAGCTCGGAACACAGATTGCCCTGATGGGAGGGAGAAAGCACTCGGACAGGGAGGGGTTGCTGCAGCTCCTTTCCTGTTAGTGCAGCCTGCAGGGCGAGGACGCACCCCCTCCTCCACGAAGTGGTGCATTTCCCTTTAACATTTAAGTTCCTGCTGTTGCCTATATAGAAATACTATGTTTTAAAAAGATGTATTTAGTCAGCTTGGTTATTTTAAGGTAAAAATGAAAAATAAGTCTTAACTTTTCTGTATCAGACTTTTGGACTCTTTTAACAGGGGAAGAATTAGCCTTTGTTTAACATGTATTATTAAAACTTACTATAATTTAGAAGTCATTAGTCCTTAAATACCCTGCTGTCGGGTCTACGTCTTGTGCTTAAAGACAGCGTGCTCTGTTTTTGTGAACATTATGACTGTGAGCTCTGTGTTTGCTCCTGTTAATGCAGTGTGGTGTTTTACAGCTGAAGCACGTTCCTCCCTATGGATTTCTCTACTATAAACAGCTGCAGTCTCTCTTTAGACAGTGCGGCCAAGTCAGATCCATCGTGTTTGATGGTGCAAAGTAAGTAGTGTATTTTTGTAATCCACTGCAATTACGAAAGAACCACGAGATTTTATGTTTACAGGGGCTGATTCTTTCAACTTGGGAGCGTGTGGAAATGGGTCGTCAGACGGGCTGCTGAGGACACAGCTCTTAAAGCACAGCTGTGGTTTATCTTGTTGTCAGGAGCAGTTTATCTTCTCTTTCAACCACGTTCCTCCTAAAGGACGTCTGGTGCCGAGAAGGTTCAGTAGCGTGATGAGGTTCAGGGCTGGTGTGATGAGGTTCAGGGCTGGCGTGATGAGGTTCAGGGCTGGTGTGATGAGGTTCAGGGCTGGCGTGATGAGGTTCAGGGTTGGTGCTCTGGAAGTGCCCTGCACTCGGGTGTGTCCATCTGAGATTTCACAGTAAGTTGCCAGCCGCCAGAGATGCCTGCAGGAGAGTTTATCTGCTTATAGTTATTTAGAACTTAGATGTTCTGAATATTTTTGGAAGACAAATATTGCAAAACTCAGTTACATTTGGCCTATTTTAATTGCAGATAAGGAGTAAGTGGTGTGTTTTGGAGTATCACTTTGAGTTTTCATTTCCAAGAGAGAATGCTTATGCACAGAAAAGGCTATTAGGGTTTTTAAATTGATTTTTAATTTTTAAAATTGGGGGCTTCCCTGGTGGCGCAGTGGTTGAGAGTCCGCCTGCCGATGCAGGGGACACGGGTTCGTGCCCCGGTCCGGGAAGATCCCACAGGCCGCGGAGCGGCTGGGCCCGTGAGCCATGGCCACTGAGCCTGCGCGTCCGGAGCCTGTGCTCCGCAACGGGAGAGGCCACAGCGGTGAGAGGCCCGCGTACCGCAGAAAAAATTGGAAAAAATTTTCTCGTGTCCTACACATTTTATTAATTTACAGAGTTTTGTAAATCTAGTAAATAAGAAATACTTTTAGTTTTCTTTGATTAATGTCCAATAACTCAAGTTGAGCATATTCGTTCTGCTTAAATTTTGGATTAATTGCCTCGCACATTTTAAGTTCCATTCCTGTGATTAACATACTGATTTTCTTTGTGCGCATGTAAATGCCTCACGTGGCAAGTGTGTAACCCTAATAAGTGAAGTCTTTCTAGGTGCTCCTAACAACTGGTACAGATTTAATTAAACGTACAGTGTCTCAGGTTTTCTTAAACATTCTTGTATAAATTAGCAGTCAAATTCTTAATCACATATACAAAATTACTTACTTAAAAATTGGATCCTTGTAGCTACACCATCTTTCTTGAATATGGAAAGTCCATCTGCCTTGCTGAGCCTGCAGCTCTGCGTGCGTGGGTGCTCTCCGTGCTGTTTTGGATGGTGCAGTCTGGGCTCTCGCTAAGCTTGCAGCAGTCTCTTTCGTTAATCCTCACTGCTGGATTGCATTTGGTGTTCATTTCTTCTTCTTTCTGTCAGGGTTATCTATATAGGTATTCTAATTATATTTTATTCGATTCCTCATAGATTTCTGGTGTTCAGTCATAATACCAATGTCATACCAATTACTTGGGGATGTAACAGTGTTCTTCTGGTGATACCAGTCCTGTGCATCAAGTATTAAAGGCAGAGAATGACATAAAATAGTTGCTGAGTCAAGACTGTCCTCCCCCTTGGGATCCAGCAGGGCCTGCTGTGTGCAGGACCAAGGGCACTGGAGCACAGGCCATACGTGGGCGCACGTTTCCTCCTGTGAGACATTTTCAAATTAGTGGTCGGCATGGAGAGTAAAATCAGTTCCACAGATGTTTGCCCATCGTGAAGTGTCCTGGGAGAGGCCTGGGGGGTTGGAAGAAGATATCGTATCTGAGGGAGGCTCGGAGTAGGAGCAGTGACATTCACCTGGGCCTTCCTCTGGAGGAGTTGGAGGGGCCTGGAGGGGAGGCAGCCCTGGCAGGTGGGGCAGGAGCCCAGTGTGAGCAGAGCTGTGGTTTGGGAAAGCGTAGGGTGTGTGCCAGGCGCAGCCAGAGCCCTCTTGCCGGGAGCTGGTTTTGTGTCAGATTGAGTCTGAAGAGTGGGCGTCAGGCGCTGTCTTTCAGATGGTATTTGTAGCCAGCTGACGAGTATGAACGCCAGTAGTGGGTATTTAGAGAGCCCTGGGTGTTCTGACTAGAACTGTGTTTTGTAGAACTTAATTGGGGAGTGATGAAGAGGAGACGAAGCCGTCCAGCATAAACTTGGCAGTCGTCCAAGCCGAGGTCGTCCAAGGAGGCAGCGGATGGGAGGGAAGAGCTCTTGGATTCGGCTGTTGATGGCCCGTGGAGGACCAAGATGAGATAGGAGCCAACGAGGGCCAGGACTTCAGCCGGGGGGAGTGGACAGGAGGGCAGGGCTGGGGGCTGAGGGGGGCGTGGGGAATGTCGCGGGTTTGGCTCTCGCCACGTGTTGAGTTGAAAATACTCAGGGAAGACGAGAGTCTTGGAAATGTGCTCTAGAGTATTTGAAAGAAATTATTTCTAAGGAGAGACTTGGGCTCCTTCTAGAGAAAGATGGCAGAAATGGAAGTGAATAAAGGGAGCTGAGGACAGGAGGAAACTGCACGTGCTCACTTGTGAGCTCACCCAGGGTCAGTGGAGGAGGCTTGAAAGGGAGCCGAGGGCAGGGGGACAGTGCGGTGGAGACAGGAGGCTGCAGAGAGGCTGGAGGACGGGACGGGATGGGACGCGACAGGCTGCTCTTCATCAGCTCAGGGTCCTTCCAGGTCACCCCAAATCACACATTTCCATGACCATAGTTGAAGCAGTCATAAGTCTATTTTTCTGAGTATGATGTTTTGCTCTGGGAGGTGTTGACATGCATATACAAACAAATGTAAACTTGAAGACTTTTTCCTTTTTACCAGGAAGTGTCTGGCAGGCACCCTTACTGCACGTTTTTTTTTTTTTTTAATTAATTTATTTTTTGGCTGCGTTGGGTCTTCGTTGCTGCGCGCGGACTTTCTCTAGTTGCAGCGAGCGCGGGCTACTCTTCGTTGCGGTGTGTGGGCTTCCCTTTGCCGTGGCCTCTCCTGTTGCGGAGCATGGGCTCTAGGTGCGCGGGTTTCAGTAGTTGTGGCACACGGGCTCAGTAGTTGTGGCTCACGGGCTCTAGAGCGCAGGCTCAGTAGTTGTGGTGCACGGGCTTAGTTGCTCTGCGGCATGTGGAATCTTCCCGGACCAGGGCTCGAACCCATGTCCCCTGCATTGGCAGGCAGATTCTTAACCACTGAGCCACCAGGAAAGTCCCCTTACTGCATGTTTGATTCTTATTCCCCCAGAGGGAGGAATGTGATAATAGGACACTGCGATGTGGTTGGGTCGTAAGGTGGGGCATGCCTCAACATTACTGGGTGATAAACTGGATGGTTTTTTGGAGGGAGATCAGAAAGATCACTGAACTACTCAGTTGTGTGCTTTTCTCTGTCTGATTTTTATTTTACAATAAAATAGAAGAAAACAAAAACCTGAATCTGTCACTTTGTTCTAATGATGAGAATTAAGATTTCTTAGCTGAAAATTCCTTTTGAACTTAATCTTTATTCTGCATTATACTGAGTAATACATGAGGATGATACTTGGTTTTAATTTAATGGTATGTCATTGTAACTTTTATTTCTCTTAAGTGAATAATTTTCCCTTAAATAAGTCTTCTTGATTAATTATTGAAGGAAGAGTTGCTGGTATTTTGAAGAGAGGTGTTACTGAAAATCTCTGTCTAAACTTGAGAGAAATTAACATGCCTCATAAACTTATTTTTTTATTTACATTTGTGGAACAGAGCCTTTGTGGAGTTTTCACGCAATCCAACAGAGAGGTTTAAAACTCTTCCTGCAGTGTATATGGCCATTAAGATGTCTCAGCTGAAAATTTCCCTTGAACTCAGTGTTCATTCTGCAGAGGAGATTGAAGGGAAGGTGCAAGGAGGGGCTGTTTCCAAGCTCAGGAATACAAGGTATTTCCAGAAGGGAGGCGGGCACAACTCTGTCCACCTGCTTTCACATTCTCAATATTATTTTTAAACAACTGTTTAACCTTGCTTAAGTTCACACTAAAAGCACTGGCGTGGTAGCCTGGTTTCATCATCTAGCTGTGTGTGCTTGGGCACATTACTTGACCTCTCTGAACCTCAGTGTTTTCATCTGTTTAATAGCTATGATACCTGTTGTACAAGGCTGTTTGGAGGATTGGGTAGAACCATTTGTGTCATTTTCAGTTTAAATCGAAGGGATTGACCCTAATGTTAGTTTCCTTTCTTCCTCCTTACAGTTACTGCCTTTCTCTTCCTAAGCAGAGGAGAGTCTCCCTTGCCTTTAGCAGAGCCAGCAGCGGGACAAGACGCAGGTGCAGTTGCGAGCAGCCCGCCGCTTGCCAGCACAGGCCACCCGTCCCTGTTGAGCAGGGTGGGGGGGCCGGACTGCCTGCACGGGTCTGCTTGGCCCCCAGGCAGCTGCTGTGCAGTTCGCAGGCTGGCTTCTCTTGGACCAAATTAAATCGTCCTTCAGTGTTTCTGACAGATTACTTTGCCTTTTAGTCATATTCACGCAGTGCTGTATGTAGGAATTCTCCCGCATCTTTTCTTGTTGGTAATCTTTTTAACCCCATGAGGAATCTGACAGGGATTTGAGGAATTGTTGAGGTAGGGAAGTATGTTCCATCGAGTTTCATCCAGTGTGGGATGGTTTGATTCTGCGAGTTTGGGAGTTGAGTGGGTTCAGTCTGTAATAACGTGGAGTAGGCCTGTCTTGCTGGGTAACTTAGCCTGAGTCACTCTTGTTTAATAAGTGGGTTGGAAAATTGGGAAGAGAGGTGGATCAGATCTCTTATAATTCTTCCTCTTCATTTAAGAATAAAATTATTAGGAAAGGAAACTTTTTATCAATTTATATTCATCTCCTGGAATTTTAGCATCTATTATATTATTGCTTCAAGGGATGAATGATAATTCTTCAGTTATTAGAAAATCATGTATGTGTTTCCTAACAACATTAAATAGGCTTAGATTCTTGTAGTTTTCTAAAAGTCAGAGTCAGTCACCTCTGAAACCACAAGTTAGGAAACATTGCGGGTCCTAGATTTAGAATTTATATCCTTAAAAGTAGATATTCCGGGAAAAAAAAAAAAAGTAGATATTCCGTAACAGTCTTGACCTTTAGAATATATTCCTGAAGGGTAGTATGTAACTACTGGGGTACACACCCTCCCCCAGGGCAGCTCAGGAAGCCATCAGAAACTCACATTTCAGATAAGATTGACTTCGTTCGTCATCTCTGGCTTTAGGTATTTTATTAAAATGTTCTTTTCTTATAGAAACAGTGGAATAGTTCAAGCAGTAACTTCATATATGTAAACATGTTTTCTTTGTAATACTTTTATTGCCTTTTAAAATGTGTTAAATAGGGTGAATGTGGACTTCCAGAAGCAGACAGTTGATCCTGTGCAAGTCTCATTCAACACGTTAGACAGATCCCAGCTGATGACAGACCTCTTCTTAACAATTGATGTTACAGAGGTAAGAGTGGTGTGGTCCAATCATCAGTGCTTTTCTGTCTTCTTAACCTAGAGCTGTCATGTTGTATACATGAGATAGTGGATGTATAGAGACACTCGCCCACAGCCTGTGTACCTTAGTCATCTACACTGGACCCTTGAACAGTGTGGGGCTAATCCATGGGTAACTCACTGTCGGCCCTCCGTATCCGTGGTCCCACCGCATCCTCAGATTCGCCCAGCCACAGACCATGCAGTCCTGTAGTCTTTACTGTTGAAAAGTATCCGGGTGAGCGGACCCTCGCAGAGCAAACCTGCCTGGTTTAAGGGTTACCTGTAGCACATCCGGGTGAGCTTGAATTACCCTCACTTGCTGAATTGAAACGTGGCTGTAACACAAATGTGTAAACACAAATATTCATTCTAGAGTCAAAGTTTAATTTTTAAAATGTTAGTACATTTTAAAATCAGTTTTGGCGACAAGATACATGTAAAAATGTTAATTGGCATAGTGCTGTTTGCTTGTGTAATTCAATTTACATCCACAAAACTAGCATTGGCACCATTATTCATTGGGGTATAGTTTTTACTCCTTCAAAATAAAATTTCAGTTAAAATGCATCGGGCTTCCTGGTAAGTCCGTAGTTACCCTTCACTGGGAGACTTCCCCTAGAAACCTGATGCCAGGAGACCGGAGAGCTCCAGCAGTGCGGCCCTGGCCCTCTTGCAGCGGCAGCAGGCGAGGACATCCACTCTCCCGTCCCCTCACTGCTCTTCCCGGGGGCTGTGCGTTCACCCCGCACCCAGCCCTCGCCACCCAGAGGGCGCCTGGGGCCCCTGGGGTCTGGTCAGGGATGGAACAGCCCTGCTCTCACGTGCCCCCCAGAGCCTACAGTGCTTGTGTGCCCGCAAGTCTTGTGCCTCCAGACAGCGTTCCTCACCTCGCTCAACCCGGGCACCCCCTCCCCCGTAGAATACTTAGGGACCGGGGAATCTGGCTTGTGACGTGTAGTAGGGTGGAATGCCAAGGCTGCAGTTTGAGAGTCTGTGCCTCTTGACGGAAATCCTCGCTAGAGTTCATCTCTGCTCTTCCTCCTCGTTTTTAGGTGGTTGAAGTGGGGCACTTTTGGGGATACAGGATTGATGAAAAAAGCTCAGAGATTCTGAAAAAGCTTACTGCTGAAATCAGCCGTCTGAAGCTGGTGCCCTTGCCCGTTCACCCACATCCGGACTTGGTCTGTCTGGCTCCTTTTGCTGATTTTGATAAAGAAAGCTACTTCAGAGCACAAATCCTTTATGTTTCTGGAAATTCTGCTGAGGTATGTTTTTCTGTAACAAATCACTGAAAGGGAAATGAAACAGACTTATAGCAGTTGATAGAAAGTCTTTTCTAATCTCAAGTGGAAATTAAATATAAACTAATTACAGTTAGAAAAGTGGTCTAGTAGAAAAGTTACTTCCCTCAGTGACGTGAGGATTTAAGCCCCAGTTCCTAGGAATCCTGTGATGACAGCTGGGATGGACGGTCGCGTGGCCGTGGTTGGTGGCACACAGTGTTTGCCTGGGCCTGTACTAACTGAGGCACTTTCCTCATCCTCTAGGTGTTCTTTGTAGACTATGGAAACAGAGCGCACGTAGCTCTGGACGTCTTAATGGAGATTCCCTGTCAGTTTCTTGAACTTCCCTTTCAGGTAAGGTCGAGACGCTCCTGTGGTCTGAGAGCGTAAAGCTAGAAGGGTTCTGGAGGCCATGTGGTTGCCCCTCAGCTTATGGACAGGGCCAAGGCCCAGAGGGCTGGCATTCGTTTTGTCGTGCTCTCCGAATTTGGTTTCTGCTTTTTCCCCAAAATATATTGCTGTAGATATTTTTGCTAGTACTGCTTTTGGAGCAAGTTAAAATATATGGAGTGTTTCACACTTAGCAAAAAAAGGTAGTTTTAATTCAGCAGTAATTTCTAATGCTTTTCCACATGCACTTTCTAAAAGTTATTCTAAACTTTTTTTGTTTTCGAAAAGGAAAAACAAGTTTTTTTTTACCTATGAAATCCTCACTTACCCTGAAAGTGTTTTCAGTAGGATTTGTAGGAGATCACTGGTGAGGATCCCAGCACCAGGGTCACTTTTCAGTGGTATTTGGGGTGAGTGTCTCACACATTTATAAACTGGCTCAGCTGTGCACTTCTGTCCCGTAGGCTTTGGAGTTTAAGATTTGCAAGATGCGCCCATCCGCGAGGTGTCGGGTGTGCGGCGAGCACTGGAGCGGCAGGGCCAGCTGGCGCTTCTCCTCGCTGGTCAGTGGCCGCGCCCTCCTCGTGAAGGTCTTCTCCGTGGTGCACGGCGTCCTACATGTGGACGCCTACCTCTCCTCGGCGCTGCAGGATGCCGTCAACGTGCGAGACGTCCTCGTCAAGGAGGGCTATGCCGAGCTGGCCGAGGAGCCCTATGAGTCCAAGGTGTGCGCTTCCGTCCTCCTTTTAGGAGCATGTGTGTGTGTCTGAGTGTGTGTGTGCAGAGGGTGGGGGAGTGAGAGAGAAGGGCGGCCCTTTTCCTCTCTCAGGATATTGGGGGGTGAAGAGCTGGACAGTGTTCAGTGTGTTGAGGTCTGTGGTGCCCTCATAAATGTCTTCAAGTTTCTTTGAGACCAAATTATGGTGGTCAAGTGCTGTTCTTGTTGGTTTCTGATTATGGAGCTGTTTTTTTTTTTTCTTGGAATGAAGATTATATGTGAAAATGTTCTCTGTTTGGGGATTTTTAAAAAAATGGATTCCAAGATTTATCTCCCTAAGGAAAGTAATCATATAAAATATTAGTTTCAAGTATTTTGAACATTTCGAAATGTCTTTCAGCTGTTTCTTTCAAAATCAGTTCTGAAGCTATTTTTCTTGATCTGAAGGTTTGAGGTGCCACATTGAGGCTCATGTTGAAGGTGGTTTGTTTTTCCTTCTGTAATTTCTGCTGGGGATGAGGTGCTGAGTTGGGCAAGGGACAAACAAGCAGGAAAACGTCACTCTAGAGCTGGCTGGGTTGTGTTTCCATGTGGGAAAACACTTCCGGGGATCCTGGTAATATTCCCAATATGAAACTGACTTTTTTTTTTTTTTTTTTTTGCAGTACGCGGGCCTCTCACTGTTGTGGCCTCTCCCGTTGTGGAGCACAGGCTCCAGACGCGCAGGCTTAGCGGCCATGGCTCACAGGCCCAGCCGCTCCGTGGCATGTGGGATCCTCCCGGACCGGGGCACAAACCCGTGTCCCCTGCATCGGCAGGTGGACTCTCAACCACTGCGCCACTGGGGAAGCCCGAAACTGACATTTTGTATACAAAAAATTCTTTTTCTCACTCTTTTCAGTTATTTGATGGCTGAAAGGTAGTAAAGGCTAATGAATTGAGCCTTTAATGCATTCTGTTTTATTTCTTTTGTTTGAATTTTAAAATGTACTTGAGAAAATTATCTTTTGATACCTTAATAATCTAAAGATCACCTAAGAGTAAGGTCATGCCTATGAAATACTTTGATTAGCTTGGAATAAAGTGCTTTTAGTACTGGTTTTCCTTTTAGCAAAATGAACTTTTCTTATTTTGTTCAGCAAAGCCATGAAGTTCTCAAGAGTCTCTTTTCCAAATCAGCAGAATATGTGACAGACATGTCCGTGCCATCCCCCTTGAAAGACGACAAAAAGTATCTGATCCGGATTTTGTTAGAGAGCTTTTCTTCCAATAAACTGGGTAACCCAAACTGCAAGGTAATTTATAGGAGTTATTTTAAAATACAGTTAAAATTAAAAAAAAATCATTCTACATTTATAAGCTGAATTGTAGCTGGTAGTCATGGTGGTTTTTTCTTTACTGTTTTTTTTTTTAATTAATTTATTTTTGGCTGTGTTGGGTTTTCGTTGCTGCGCGTGGGCTTTCTCTAGTTGTGGTGAGCGGGGGCTGCTCTTCGTTGTGGTGTGTGGGCTTCTCATTGCTGTGGCTTCTCTTGTTGTGGAGCACGGGCTCTAGGCACGTGGGCTTCAGTAGTTGTGGCACGTGGGCTACAGTAGCTGTGGCTCATGGGCTCTAGAGCACAGGCTCAGTAGTTGAGGTGCACGAGCTTAGTTGTTCCGCGGCATGTGGGGTCTTCCCGGACCAGGGCTCGAACCTGTGTCCCCTGCATTGGCAGGTGGAGTCTTAACCACTGTGCCGCCAGGGAAGTCCCTCTTTACTGGTTTTTAACTGTTACTTTTCTCACAACAGAGCCTATATTAGTAAGACCAAAACCCAGGGTTTAGTATAGAGCAATGCTTTGACTAGTTCTTCCTTTCTTCCAAAAAAAAAAAAAATTTATTTATTTATTAATTAATTAGCTAGCTAGCTGTTCCAGGTCTTAGTTGCAGCATGTGGGATCTAGTTCCCTGACCAGGCTTGAACCTGGGCCCCCTGCACTGGGAGCGCAGAGTCTTAGCCAGTGGACCACCAGGGAAGTCCCATGACTAGTTCTTTTTTAAAACTAACCTTTCCAAAGGCGATGTTGAGTGAAAAAAAATGCACAGGCTGGAAGTCGAGGATCGTATTTTATGGGCAGACCTTCTGAGGACTCGAAGCCTGGGAGGCAGCGCCTCAGGTAGTTCTGAGGGCCTGCTCCGAAGAGGCGAAGGAGAAGCCAGGACGTATAGGAATTTGCAACAAAAACCAGGCAGTCGGACAGCAGGCAACATTTTCAGTCACAGCGACCAGTGCTTGTCTATCAGAGCAAGGGGAAGCACGGTGTGTGGGCTTTTGAGAACCAGCGTCAAGGCTTAGCTTCGTCCCGTGGAGGTGCTCTAGTCACTTGGCCCGTTTGGAGGAGGGCTGATGGGGACTCACTCTTACACTGCCCCAGCCTTTGGCTGTGGGGTCGTAGACCTGCTTATTTAACTGGAATAGTCTGCTGCCATGAAAAGAATACTTTCACTGAAGTCTTTGGCAGTGTTTCCTTTTTTTGACCAAAGTATGTGTATGTATTTATATATAGAGAGAGAGGAAGGTTAGCGAAACCATGGAAGGAATCAGTTGCATACCAGAAAAATACCTCCTTTAAGGCATTTTTCTCCCATTAAATCTCAAAGACGTTATGACTGACGAAGGTGTAGCTTTTTTCTTTTTTTAAACTATGAGCTGGCTTTTGGATTTTTAAAATGTATGTGAAGTGACATTTTACTTACTGGTAACATCTTGTATATTTTATGTGTACAGGCAATACTTCATGGGCCTTTTAACCCTTATGAACTGAGGTGTCATAGTCTGACCAGAATATCCAAGTTCAGGTATGATTAACTTAAGTTTCCCATGAAGTTTTTTTCTCTGGTCCTCTTTTTACAGAGCTCATCAGAAACTAACTTTTATTTATACCTGACCTGTAGGAATGTGATACTTTTTCTGACTCCTTCCAGCTTCTCCACTAGCTCCAAATCTGCGGTTCCCATTCTCTCTTATGTGAAAACCATTCTGTATAAGACATGTTGGAGTATCTTTCATCAAAGCCTTCGTTTTTTCTGTTCTTACTGTAATTGTTATACATTCAGCAGGTCTGTGAGTGCCCCCTGTGTCCTGGGAGCAGCTGGGGAGAACAGTAGTGAACAAACACAGTTGGTGTCCTCTCCCAGATTATGGGTCCAGTGGGCAGAGGGTAGGACAGAGAAAGCCACTTATTTCAAGATAGGTTGATGAGGGTCTTGTTAGGGGCCATGGAACATTAAGAAGGCATCTAAGAGGGGCCCCTGTCCACAGTCGGAAGGCCGTCGAGATTTTCCAGGGAAATCAGACCTGAAGCCTGCAGAGGAGTTAGACCAGGAGAAGTCCAGCTGTCAGGGCAGGCAGGGTGAGGGCTGGGTGGGGAGGATCCCAGCAGCAGGCATATGGGCCTTGGGTCACCTCTGAGGAAGTGGAAGGAAAGTGCGGGGGCTGCAGAGCCTCACGAGCCACGTGGGAAGCCTCACTGTGTGTACTTTATTTTTTAATTTTTAAAATTTTTAATAAATTTATTTATTTATTTATTTATTTTTGGGTGTGTTGGGTCTTCGTTTCTGTGCGAGGGCTTTCTCTGGTTGCAGCGAGTGGGGGCCACTCTTCATCGCGGTGCGCGGGCCTCTCACTGTCACGGCCTCTCTTGTTGCGGAGCACAGGCTCCAGACGCGCAGGCTCAGTAGTTGTGGCTCACGGGCTCTAGAGCGCAGGCTCAGTAGTTGTGGTGCATGGGCTTAGTTGCTCTGCAGCATGTGGGATCTTCCCAGACCAGGGCTCGAACCCATGTCGCCTGCATTGGCAGGCAGACTCTCAACCACTGCGCCACCAGGGAAGCCCTGTGTGCACTTTAAATGGTCACTTCGGCTACAGGGTAGACCCTGGCTTCTCAAAGTCTCCTCCAGGACCAGCAGCAGACGCGTCCCCAAGAGCTTGTTAGAGATGCAGGGCTCAGCCCCACCCAGCCCTTTCGAACCTGCATTTTCACAAGGTGTCCAGGTGCTCTGTGAGCACTTTAAAGTGTGCAGAGCTCCAGCATGAAGGACACTCGGGTGGGCGCAGACCTCTGAGGCTGCTCACACTGCACTCCACAGCAGGAGCACCGTGGACCGTGCCGAGTCCACGGCAGGAGGTGCAGAAGCGGGCAGCTTTGTGAGGGCTTTCGGTGTGGACCCAACAGGCCGGTGCCTGATTAGAGCTGGTGATGGGGGAGGAGCGGGAGTGGAGGGCGCCCTGCTGGGCTCCGCTGAGGGGGGAAGGGGGCGGGTGGCCACGGCACAGAGGTCTGGGGCGCAGGGAGAGGTTCGGGCAGCGTCAGCACGTGGGTCCAGGGATGGCTGGGATCACACGAGGGGTGGAAGAGCGGAAGGGGTGGAGGACCAGTCCCAGGGCTCCAGCGTGAGGAGGCTCAGTGCAGACGGGGCCGTGGTGTATTGCGCTTGTTGGGCCTGTGTTTGCATGTTGGACTGTCTTTGAAATGTGTTCCTCGCGGGTTTGGCATCACTCACTGCCTCGCGGGTGGAGGAGCAGCCGTCTCCCGACAGCTCTCCTTTCAGGCGTGTTCGGATTGAGAAGGAGAGCATCAACTCTGTCATCATCAGCGACAGCCCCGAGGACCTCCACCAGAGGATGCTGGTTGCAGCTTCCCTTTCGGTTAACGCCACCGGTGAGTGAAGGCCTGCTGTCCCTGCGGTGTTGCTCTTCTCTTCTTCGCCTTGACTCCAGTTCCCGGAGCAGTTGGTCTTGTAATCAGTGAACAGCCTCACACCTGTGTGCCATGTTTTAGACTGTTCCCTGAGTACATTGGCTGGTGGGAGTTGAGGAACTGGAGCATCATCACCTTTCCCGCTGTGCAGGGATGCGTGGATTGATTCCTTGGTCATCCATTCATTCCACTGTGCTTGGCCATGAAGGAGAGCAAATCCAAGAGCTTGGCCCAGGGACAAACCCGATAGCCTAAGGAGGAGAAAGGAAAGGCGAGAGTAACCAGACAGGACGGGTCCCCAAACGGGGTCAAAGCTTGAGCCTTAGGATAAGGGGTTCCTCTTGGGGTGCTGTGGGGACCGACACCAGGGAGCACGTCTCTGCTGGGGCACATCTTTGGGGACAGACTCAACACAGGGAGGGAGGCCTGAGGACAAGGAGGAGTTGTGGGGAGGGAAGATGGCACACTCATTACGATGCGCCCAGCGCTGCCCTTGGCCGTGACTGTCCGCAGGGTCCACCATGCTGCTGAGGGAGACCTCGCTGATGCCGCACATCCCCGGCCTTCCTGCGCTCCTCAGCATGCTGTTTGCACCAGTCATGGAGCTCAGGTATGGGGTGCTCCCTTGTCTTGTCCCAGGCTTTGGTAAGATGCGAACCCAGTGGGAGAAACGGGGCCCCTCCCCCCTTTTGGAGAGAAAGCGCTGATGGAAAAGTGTCCTTGGCAGGTCTGGAGGCCAGCCGCACCTCCCCCAGCTTCTGTGTGATTGAGGGAGGCATTATGGTTATTTGCGGAGCTGCGCTGAGACTCAGTGTAGAAAGAAGCTCCGAGAGCTGACAAGGACCTGCAGCCTCACACGGGAGTGTGGCTTGAAGTGGGGCAAGGGATCAAAGTGGAGGTGGAGTGGAGGCCCAGCATCAGCACCGCGCTGATGGCCGTCCTGTTGTCAATGGGCTGTGGTTGTGACACCAAGTCTCCTGGCACCGGTTGTCAGTGGGAAACCATGCCCGTCCCACTGGCGATGGTGCCACGAGGTAGACTGCAGCGGTGGCTCTTTCTCGTGCCAAGATCAGACAGGAACTCCTAGAGGCTTTAGTAAAGAGAAGTGTGTCAGTGAGCAGGGCTTGCTTTTTTTTTTTAATTAATTAATTAATTTATTTTTGGCTGCATTGGGTCTTCATTGCTGCGCACGGGCTTTCTCTAGTTGTGGCGAGCGGGGGCTACTCTTCGTTGCAGTGCGTGGGCTGCTCATTGCGGTGGCTTCTCGTTGTGGAGCATGGGCTCTAGGCGCGTGGGCTTCAGTAATTGTGGCATGTAGGCTCAGTAGTTGTGGCGCACGGGCTCTAGAGCGCTGGCTTCAGTAGTTGTGACACACGGGCTCAGTTGTTGTGGCTTGCGGGCTCTAGAGTGCCAGCTCAGTAGTTGTGACACACGGGCTTAGTTGCTCCACAGCACGTGGGATCTTCCCGGACCAGGGCTCGAACCTGTGTCCCCTGCATTGGCAGCCGGATTCTTAACCACTGCGCCACCAGGGAAGCCCCTCAATATTTTCTAATAACCTATAAGGGAAAAGAGTCTGAAGAGGGATATATACACATACATACGTGTATATATCCAAATTGCTGTGCTGTATACCTGAAACTAACACAATATTGTAAATCAACTATACTTCAATAAGTAAATAAATATATATATACTATCTGTATATATAAAATAAACTCAGGCTGCCCATTCAAAAAAACAAAAACAAAAAACCCCGTGGCTTAACAATTTTGAAATATTAACTTTTCTCAAAACTTTTCATTTAGAGTTGATCGAGATGGCAAATGCTATACTGGAGTCCTCTGTGGTTTGGGGTGGAATCCGACTACAGGGGCCCCTCTCCTGCCGGAGCATGACATGGAGCTCGCATTTGACGTGCAGTTCAGCGTGGAGGATGTCATAGAGGTAAGGCTGCTGAGGTCATCATAGAGTGGGAGCTGCTGCTCGCTCTCGTTTTGCTGGTACAGCCGTTTAGCAACAGGAGCTGTGTCTGACGCCGTGCTTAAAATGCAGGCGCACACCTCTGGTCCTGGAGGTGCTCGCTCTCCCTTGCCCTGCCTGTTTTACTTTTCTGTGCAAAGTAGATTCCTGACAGGTGGTGCTCTCTGGATTTCTCATTA
This sequence comes from Delphinus delphis, assembly GCF_949987515.2. Classification (NCBI taxonomy): domain Eukaryota; kingdom Metazoa; phylum Chordata; class Mammalia; order Artiodactyla; family Delphinidae; genus Delphinus; species Delphinus delphis. The sequence goes on along the minus strand of NC_082684.1, from coordinate 2,170,313 downwards.
GGTACCTCCCGGCACAGTAAGCCTTCCTGGGCAGTAGGACTGAACAGCAGGCAGCAAGACTGCCGTGCATGTCTACCCAGGCCTCACCCCAAGTCGGGACCAGCTGGACATCCTTGCTAGTTCCTGTTGGGGACTGAGGAAAGTCCTGCCCCACTCGGTCCTTTCCACACACACACGGTGGGGGGCTTGCTGGGCTGCCCCTTGGGTGCAAACTCGACTCTGCAGCGGAAGTACCTATGCTGGTCTGGGACCAGATCAGTGCACAAGTTAAGGCTGACCATTTAGAGACTTGGGTGACAAAGTAATTTTATAGCTTTTGAATTTAATAATGAAAAATTTGGGCTTATGTTTTATATGCTTTTGTTTTTGTATTTCATTGTTGTAGTAACTCAGTTCTCTTGCATTTTACAAAATGAGAAACAAAGCTGGTCTTTCAGGACAGCTAGTTTGGAAGCACTCCTCCCGAGTGCTAGAAGTCCCGTGGCGTCGCTGAGGTTGGCATAGCTGTGCAGCGGGGGTGGGGTGGGGGAGGGGCGCTGGGTGAGGCCTGCGGTCTGGTCCTTTCTCCAGGGGCCATGTGGCTTTGTTGATTGAACTTGACTGCTCTTTCATGTAAAGGGGCTTTGGGGCTTAAAAGTACTCCTTAGATCATAGACCTAGTCATGAAATGTGGAGCTGTAAAACTTCTAGAAGTAAATACAGGAGAAAATCTATATGACCTTGGGTTTGGCAATGAGTTTGTAGATGCAATAAAGCATAATCTGAAAGAAAAAATTGATAATTTGGACTCCATCAAATTAAAACCTGCTCTGCAGAAGACCCTGTTAAGAGGACGAAAAGACAAGCTACACACGGGGAGGAAATATTTGCAAATATGTATCTAAGGAAGGACTTTTGTTCATAATGTGTAATGAACTCTTAAAACTCAATAAAATAAGCAACTAAATTAAATATGGATGGCAATAAACCAATGAAAAGGTGTTCAACATCATATGTCATTAGGAAAATGCAAGTTAAGATCTCAGTGACGTACCTCTGCAGACCTATTAGAATGGCTAAAATCCAAAAAACTGAAAATACCCAGTGCTGGCAAGGATGTGGAGCAACAGGAACACTGTTACTGCTGGTGGGAGTGCAGAGCAGGGCTAGTGTTTTGTGGAGGATAAGGTTCTTCAAAGTTAAACATACACCGACTGTAAGACCCAGGAGTCCTACTTTTAAGTATTTATCAAAGAGATTTGAAAACTTACATCTACATAAGACCTGTTTGTGAATATGGATTGCAGCATTCATAATAGCTAACACCTGGAAGCAGTCAGGATGTCCTTCAGCAGGGGATGGACGAGCTGTGGCACAGCCGTATACAGGGGAGTACTCCTCAGCAGTAAAGGGAGTGAACAGTTGATTCCTGCAACAATGTGAGCGAATTTTAAATGCATGTTATTAAGTGAGAGAAGCCAGGACTCGGGGGCTGCAGATGGTATGATTCTATTCATATGACATTCTGGAAAAGGCCAGACTATAGGGACAGAAAACAGATTCGTGGTTCCTGGGGGCAGAGGAGTGATGGACCACAAAGGATACCACAGGGACTGGAGAGTGAAGGAGCTGCCGTGTGTGTGCTGCGGGGGTAGATGCATGGCTCTGTGTGCTTGTCAAAACCCGTAGTCTGACTACCAAATGTAAAATAGATGGCTAGTGGGAAGCAGCTGCACAGCACAGGGAGATCAGCTCGGTGACTTGTGACCACCTAGAGGGGTGGGATAGGGAGGGTGGGAGGGAGACGCAAGAGCGGGGGATATAGGGTTGTATGTATGTATATAGCTGATTCACTTTGTTATACAGCAGAAACTAACACAACATTGTAAAGCAATTGTACTCCAATGAAGATGTTAAAAAAAACAACAAAAAAACAAAAAATCCCATAGTCTGGGGCTTCCCTGTTGGTGTAGTGGTTAAGACTCCACACTCCCAGTGCAGGGGGCCCGGGTTCGATCCTTGGTCAGGGAATTAGATCCCATGTGCATGCTAAGAGTTCACCTGCCACAACTAAGGAGCCCATGTGCTGCAACTAAGGAGTCCACCTGCTGCAGCTAAGACCTGGTGCAACCAAATAAGTAAGTAAAAAAATAGTTTTTCCCATCTTGCAAGATGGCGGGTGAAAAGGCTGAGAAGCCAGATACTAAGGAGAAAAACCTGAAGCCAAGAAGGCTGATGCTGGTGGCAAGGTTAAAAAGGTGAAGCAGGTTAAGCAGGGGAAGCCCCACTGCAGCCGAAACCCTGTCCTGGTCAGAGGAATTGGCAGATATTCCCGATCGGCTGTGTATTCCAGAAAGGCCTCGTACGAGAGGAAGTATTCAGCAGCTAAATCCAAGGTTGAAAAGAAAAAGAAGGTGAAGGTTCTTGCTACTGTCACAAAACCAGTTGGTGGTGACAAGAATGGTGGTACCCGGGTGGTTAAACTTCGCAAAATGCCTAGGTATCATCCTACTGAAGATGTGCCTCGAAAGCTGTTGCGTCACCGCAAAAAACCCTTCAGTAAGCACGTGAGGAAACCGCGCCAGCATCACTCCTGGGACTATTCTGATCTGCCTCACTGGGCGCCACAGAGGCCAGAAGGTCATCTTCCTGAAGCAGCTGAGCAGTGGCTTGCTACTTGTGACCGGGCCTCTGTCCCTCAATCGAGTTCCTCTGCGGAGAACACACCAGAAATTTGTCATTGCCACTTCCACCAAAATTGATATCAGTGGTGTGAAAATCCCAGAACATCTCACTGGTGCTTACTTCAAGAAGAAGAAACTGCGTAAGCCCAGGCACCAGGAAGGTGAGATCTTCGACACAGAGAGAGAGAAATACGAGATTACAGAGCAGCGGAAGGTTGATCAGAAAGCTGTGGACTCAAATTCTGCAAAGAATCAAAGCTGCTCCTCAGCTCCAGGGCTACGTCTGCTCTGTGTTCGCTCTCATGGACAGAATTTCTCCTCACAAAGCAGTGTTCTAAACTTCTTACAAAGAACCTGATTAAATAATTGGGTCCAAAAAAAATAAGTAAAAAAATAAATATTAAAAAAAAACCAACATAGTCCGTGCCCCGTGAAAGAGTGGAACTCCAATATATGCAATACACACACACACACACACACACACACACACACCCGCAACACCGACTAGGATTTGGGGGATAATTGCATTGAAGGGGGTGAGGGGAAAAGGAGCTTTGGAAAACACTTTTGACTGGAAATGGTAAGGCTCCTGTCTTCTACTTGGTAAAGTTGTTTCTCATGGAGTGCAAGTTATTTCTGAAACTGTGTGCTACTGGGCTTGAGCAACAGAGTAAATGGACGCAGGAGCCAGGTTTCTTATTACTAAACTTAGAGATGGACTTAGAAAGGAAGGCTAGAACACACCCTGTGGGACAGGGTGACTGAGAGACATGGTTCAGTAGGAATTCATGTTTAACTTACTGCATGCAAGTAAGTTACGTGTGTATACGTGATTTCGTACGCACGCACCAATAACCTAGCTCTCTGAGCGCAAGAAATGATGACACCCCAGTAGCCATGAACAAACCCAGGGCCCAGATTGCGGTTTCTGATAGGATTTTCCAATAAAAGGAACCAGGGCTCCTTGGAGAAATGGGCAGAGGAAACACAGGATGAGCCTGGAGCTGCTTGTAGAGCCAGGAAGTAAAGAAGCACTCAAGAAACAAAAGTATGCAGCCTGTCACAGGGACATGGAGGCCAGTGGCAGGGACAGAGCAACAGAATAAATCACGGGGTATTGGGTTATAACTCACAGTGTCCAAAGGGTGTAAACAAGTGATTGAATAAACAAATGGGGACGAGGAGACAAATCTTCCACTCAGGAGAATTCCCAGCAGTGCCCAGGAGGTGGAGCTTACACCTCCCCTGTTCCCTCCTCCCCGCTTTGAGAGTGGACTAGACTTAGTGACTGGCTTCCACGGAGCCTGGCAGACACTGCCTCGGCTAAGTGGCCAAGGCCAGCATCACCAGTGATCCGTCCTGGCGATGGCGCACACGTCCTGACGGGACGGGATGAGAAGGGCCCCCACCTCTGTGGGGTTCTCCCCAGAACTCACCACCCCAACCTAATCATGAAAAAGGCGTCACATAAGCCCAGACTAGGGGGCATCTCACAAAATACCTGACCAGAAATCAGAACTGTCAAGGTCTCAAAAAGCAGGAAAAGGCTAAGAAACTGCCCTGGACCAAAGGAGACCGGGGAGACGTGACAACATGTGCAGTGTGGTGCCCTGGATTGGGTCCGGGGATAGCAAGAGGACGTGAGTGGAAAAGGTGGTCAAATCCACATGGAGCCTGGACTCCAGTTAATAGTGATGTGCCCAGGTCAGCCTCTGAGTAGTGACAGATGGACTGCGGGTGGAAGGCGTTCGCGTCCGGGAGGGGTGCACGGAACGTCTCTTCTGTCTTCACTGCTCTTCCTAAGTTTCAGATTACTCAAAGCAGAAGGTTCATTAAACACTATGGCACAGGCTGGAACAAAATATGGCACGTTGTTGCTCTGGGGGCACTCCTCAGGCTTCTGTGGGAACGTTGCACACAGGGCGACAGCAGGGGCTGAGAGGGGCGGAAAGGGTGAAGGGGTCAGGCACATGGTGACCGGTGGTGACTGGACTTACTGTGCGGTGTATACAAGCACCGAATTATTCTTTTGTACCCCTGCAACTAACATACTGTCATGTACCAATTGTACCTCAATTGAAAAAACACACACAAGGGATTTCCCTGGTGGTCCAGTGGTTAAGAATCCTCCTTCCCATGCAGGGGACATGGGTTCAATCCCTGGTCGGTGAACTAAGATCCCACATGCTGTGGGGCAGCTAAGCCCATGTGCTCTAGAGCCTGCGTGCCACAACTACTAAGCCCACGTGCTCTGGAACCCGTGTGCCACAACTAGAGAGAAGCTCGTGCCGCAGCGAAAGACCCCACGTGCCTCAACTAAGACCTGATGCAGCCAAATAAATAAATACTAAAAAAAATTAAGGAAGAAAAGACACACACAAAGTGAGAGGAACATATGGCCCTGCCTCGGTATCTGTGGGAGATTGGTTCCAAGACCCCCCTCAGATACCAAAATCTGCAGAAGCTCAAGTCCCTTATATAAAGTGGTGTAGTATTTGCATATAACCTGTGCACACCACCCGTACACTTTAGATGATCTCTGGATTACTTACAATACCTAATACAATGCAAACCCTGTGTAAATAGTCGCCACTGTATGGCAAATTCAGGTTTTGATTTTTGGAACTTCATGGAATTTTTTTTTCCTGCATGTTTTTGATCCAAGGTTGGTTGAATCCACAGATACAGAGGGCTTACTGTGTATGTGATACAAGTAGATTTTGAACAGTGTAACCCCATGGGTTAAACTATTAAATTTTAGTAGAAGTTTAAAAAGTGTGCTTACACTGAAAAGTCTGAACCTTCCTTGCTGTTTTTTTTCTGTTATTGCTTCTTAAATTATTGATAGTGGTTATTGGTGTTATTTGTGTTGTTTTGATAATTTCTTCCAGAAACAATACTGATGATAATCATGAAAATATGAAATCTGAATGCTTATGAATTATTTAAATGTGGAGTGGAATTCAATTATACAAGAACCATATGAGTACGTTGCCATTTATTTACAGATTAATATTCTCAGAGCCGCTATTAACAAGCTAGTGTGTGATGGACCAAATGGATCGATGTGTCTTGGGCCAGAAAGGATCACACAGTTGCAGGATAATGCTCGGCAGAAACTTTTAGGGTGAGTTGTGTGATGACAAGTTTTCTTTCTTAGCTGTCTAGATTGTGAATGCCTTGAATTGTTTATGAGACGTGATAGACTGATCCTCTGACGCGGGGCGGCAGCTAGAGGTGCCAGACGGAGGCACCAGCCACCTGTGTCCTGATCGTCTGCCAGGAGCCAGGCAGCAAGTAGGGGCGGCTTGAGAATGTGATAAAGAGACCCTTTCAAATGGCACAGGCAGGTCGGAGGGAAACCACAGTGGGCACCTCAGGGGCAAAGGGAGGGAAGGGGCCTGGGCTGTGGAGGCTGAGAGGCTGTGTGGAGAGGACCAACTTACAGGAGTGGGCCCCGCTGTCGCGCTTCCCCCTCCCCCTCCGACACTTGCTGGGCTCTCCGTTGGCCAAACCCAATCCGAATCCCTAGGACAGGGGCTCTCGTTGGTGCAGCCCGTGAGCCCAGGTCAGCCTGGACAGCTCAGAGGAGGCCGAGAAGGGAGGACAGACATGGGGGAGGAGCAAACAGAAGGCTCCCGGCACATCCAGTCCTGCGCGAGAACAGGGAGCAGTGGACACCTTTCAGAAAGGTGTTAGATAAACAGAGCTGCCTTAGCCATTGTGATAAAGGCTGAAAATATTTTTACGTGAACTTTGTGTTGAAGTTTAACATACATACAGTGCACAGGTCATCTCAGTGTGTTTGCACGCAGTGAATGTGCCACGTGACCAGCAGCTGAGGGAAACCGTGTTATAAAACATAAGAAGTGCTCATAAAGCCAAAAGAAATCACCCAAAATGCATATGGGAAGGAGCGGCAGGTCACCAAGTTGGCAGATGCTCCCTGTTCTTACACAGCTCTGCTCCCAACAGCACAGGATGCCTTCTCGCCAGGAAGGACCAGTCACCTGGTGCTCCTTTGCCTCTCCTTATTCCCTCTCTCTCCACCCCCGACGAGGGTGGCCGTGTCCTGACTTGCTGTGCTCTGGGTAGGTGGGGGTTAGGGTAGCAGTTCAGTGGTTTTAGTAAGTTTGCGGACTTGTGCTAACCATCACCACAACTCGGCTTTACAACAGTTCTGTCATCCCCAAAAGTTCGCTTACGAATACCTTAGAACAGTTGTGGTGATAGTCACACAAATCTATAAATTTACTAAAATTATTAAATTGTGTACTTAAATTAATTAGTTCATGGTACGTACCTCAATAAAGCTGTTTTTAGAAACACAAGTTCTTACGTTTGTCAGCAACTCCTGTTCCTACCCCCACTCGGGGCAACCACTGAGCTGCTCTTGGTCTCCATAGATTTGCCTTCTCTGAAAATTTTATATAAATGGCATAATGTTTTTTTAAAAAAAATCTGGCTTCTTTCATTGAGCATAATATGTTTGAGGTTCATCCGTGTTGTAACATGCTTGTTCTTTTTAACAACTGAATAATACTCCACTGTTTGTGTATGCCACATTTCCTTTATCCATCCATTCACCAGTTGATTAAATGTTTGGATTGTTTCCAGTATTTGGCTGTTATGAATAATGCTACTCTGGAAAGTCATGTAAAGTCTTTGAGTGAACATATATTTGCTTCTCTCTCGGGTAGATATCTAGGAGTAGAATTGGTAGGTTGTATAGTAAGTTTATGTTAATTTTTTCAGAAATGGACAAACTGTTTTCCAAAGTGACTCGCATATTACATTCCCACCAGCAACATATGACAGTTCCAGTCTCTTCACATCCTTGCCTGCACCTGGCATTGTCAGTGTATTTTTTGTTGTACTTAATCTAATGGAGTTATGGTAGTATCTTATTATGGTTTTAATTTGCATTTCCTTAATAACTAATGATATAAAAGATCTTTATATATCCTTATTAACCTTTTCTGGTGAAGTATCTTCAGATCTTTTCCCTGTTTTTTAATTGGTTTGATTGTCGTCTTATCGAGTTGTAGAAGTAAAGTCTCTTCTGAATATGCAATTTGCAGATATTTTCCCCATCGCATAGCTTGTCTTTTCATTTTCTTAATGGCATATCCTAAAGAACACGTTATTAATTTTGATGGTGTCCACTTTAGCTTTTTTAAAAAAAAATTTATGGTTGGGCTTCCCTGGTGGCGCAGTGGTTGGGAGTCCGACTGCTGATGCAGGGGATGCGGGTTCGTGCCCCGGTCCGGGAGGATCCCACATGCCACGGAGTGGCTGGGCCCATGAGCCATGGCCGCTGAGCCTGTGCGTCCGGAGCCTGTGCTCCGCAACGGGAGAGGCCATGACAGTGAGAGGCCCGCGAACCGCAAAAAAAAAAAAAAAATTTATGGTTTATGCTTTTGGTGTTATATCTGAAAAATCCTTGCTAAACCCAACTTCACAGAAGAGTTTTCTTTCTCCTCTGTTTTCCTCTAATTCTTATATTTACTTATGGTACTGAGGTCTTTGATCCATTTTGAGATGATATTTGTATATGGTGTGACGTGTAAGAGTCTTAAGTTCATTTTTTCACATATGAACATCCAGTTGTTATAACATCATTTGCTGAAGAACTGTCTTTTCCCCCTCTGAATTGCCTTGGCACCTGTCAAAAATCAATTGGCCATAAATGTAAAGGTTTATTTTTGAACTTCCTATTTTGTTCTGTTGATTTATGTCTGTCTTTAATAGAAATTGGGTAGTGTTAGTCCTCATATTTTGTTCTTCTTTTTCAAAGTTGTTTTTTTTACTCTTTTAGATCCTTTTACTTTCCATATAAAATTTAAGATCGGCTCGTCCATTTCTACAACAAACCTTGCAGGGTTGTGATGGGGATTGTATTGAATCAGTAGATCAGTTTGAGGAGAACTGCCATCTTAACGGTATTGAGTTGTACAATGCACTGAGCTGGAATGTCTGTTAGATAGCCTTTAATTTCTCTTAACACTTTTTATGGTTTTCAAGTGTGCAGTATTTTGTTAAATTATTTCTATTTTAGTCTTTTTGATGCTATTGTGAGTTTAAATTGTTTTCTTTATTTTTGCATTGTTCATTGCTAGAAATGAACAATTGATTTTTTTTTTTTTTTTTGGCAGTACACGGGCCTCTCACTGTTGTGGCCTCTCCCATTGCGGAGCACAGGCTCCGGACGTGCAGGCTCAGCGGCCATGGCTCACAGGCCCAGCCGCTCCGCGGCATGTGGGATCTTCCCGGATCGGGGCAAAAACCGGTGTCCCCTGCATCGGCAGGCGACTCTCAACCACTGCGCCACCAAGGAAGCTCGATTTTTATATATTGATCTTTTATCCAGTGACCTTGTTAAACCTGTTTGTTAGTGCCAGTAGTTTTTGTAGGTTCTTTAGGATTTCCTACACACAGGATCATATCTATGAATAAAGACAGTTTTACTGCTTCCTTTCCAATCTGTACGCTCTTAATTTCTTTTTCCTGTTTATTATACTGGCTAGAACCCTCTGTATTGAGCTGAATAGAAGTGGTGAGAACATACATCTTTGCCTTGTTCCCAGTTTTGGGGAGAAAGCATCGTTTTTCACTACTGAGTATGTTAGCTGCAGGTTAGCTGCAGGGTTTTTGTAGAGGCTCTTTATCAGGTTGAAGGCGTTCCTTTCTATTCCTAGTTTGCTGAGAGCTTTCATCAGGAAAGAATGTCACATTTTGCCAAATGCCTTTTCTGTGTCTGTGAGATAATCATGTTTTTTTTCCTTTGATTTGTATGGTATATTACATTAATTGCTTTTTGGTTGTTAAAACTAGCCTGCATTCCTGGGATGAATTCCACATAGTGTGTAATTCTTTTTATAAACTTGTTTTATTTATTTTTTAAATTTATTTTTATTTTTGGCTGTGTTGAGTCTTTGTTGTTGCATGCGGACTTTCTCTGGTTGCAGCAAGCGGGGGCTGCTCTTCGTTGCAGTGCGCGGGCTTCTCACTGCGGTGGCTTCTCTTGTTGCGGAGCTCTAGGCGTGCAGTCTCAGTAGCTGTGGCTCGCAGGCTCAGTAGTTGTGGCACACGAGCCTAGTTGCTCTGCAGCATATGGGATCTTCCCGGACCAGGGCTCAAACCCGTGTCCCCTGCATTGGCAGGTGGGTTCTTAACCACTGCGCCATGAGGGAAGTCCCTATAAACTTGTTTTATAGCAAACAAGTTAAAGGTTTTTAATAGGTTTTTGCTAAAGATTTTTCATCCGTGTTCATGAGGGTTATTGGTTTCACAAGATATCACAAGTTTTCTTGTGATACCTTTGTCTGATTTGGTATCAGAGTAGCACTGGCTTCATAGAATGAGTTAGGAGGTGTTTCCTGCTATTTTCTGAACGAGTTTATATAAGATTGATATTTCTTTAAATATTTGATAGAAATTACTAATGAAATCATTTGAGCTTGGACTTCTCTTTGTGGGGAGATTTTAAATTACTAATTTCTTGCGTTTTAGGTCTGTTCAGATTTTCTTTCTTCTTAAGTCAGTTTAGCTTAGCTAAAGTTTATTAATTCTGTTGACCCCTTTAAAGAACTAACTTTTGGTTTTGTTGATTTTTTTCCCCCTAGTGTTTATCTTTTTTCTGTTTCATTGATGTTCACTCTCATAATGATTATTCCCTTACTTCTGATTGCTTTGGGTTTAGCATGCTCTTTTTCTAGCTTCATAACTTATAAGCTTAATTATTGTTTTGAGACCTTCTTTTCTGTTACAGACGTTTAAAGCTATACATTTCTCTCCGTTACTGTTTTTGCTGCATCCCATACTTCTTGATTTGTTGTATTTTGATTTTTATTCTTTGTAAAATATTCTCTAGTTTCCCTTGTGATTTCTTCTTTGATGGGTTATTTAGAAGTATATTTAATTTTCAAATATTTTGGTATTTTTCAACTTTTTATAATGTTGTTGATATATAATTTATTTCTGTGTAGGTATTATACATACTTGGAATGATTTCAGTCTTTCAGAATTTCTTTTAAAATTTATTGAGGCTTGTTTTATGGCCTGACATACAGTCTTTCCTGGAAAATGGTCCATGTTCACTTGAGAAGAATGCACGTCTGTTGTTGGGTGGGGTGTTTTGTAGATGTTGGGTGGATTGAGTTGGTGTTCTAGGACTCACTGTGTTTGCTGGTTTTCTCTCTAGTTCTGTAATGTTGAAACTGGGATATTAAAATTTCGAACTAATTATTGAGTTATTTCTTTTTTCAAGTCTGTCAGCTTTTCTTTTATGTCCTTTGGGGCTCTGTTAGACACGTTTATGTTTATAATTTTTGTATCTTTCTGATGTATTAGCCCTTTTGTCATTATGAAATCTCTCTTTTTATTCTAGTAATATTTCTTGTTTTAAAGTCTATTTTGTCTGATATTAATATAGCTACTCTGGCTTGGTTTTGTTACTGTTTGCATGGCATATCTTTTCCTATCCTTTTACTTATAACCTATTTGCATCTTTGAATTTTTTATAAATGATTTTTCTGCCCTATTCCTGCTCTCCTCTCCTTTGGGACTCCCATTTTACATGTGTTTGTGTACAATTGATGTTGTCCCACTGATCTCTGAGGCTCTGGTCATTTTTCTTCAGTCCTTTTTCTCTGTTGTTCAGATTAGTTAGCTTCTATTGATCTGTCCTTAAGTTCAGATTAGTTAGCTTCTATTGATCCATCCTTAAGTTTACTGATTCTTTATTTGTGCATCTCACACCTGCAGATTTTGGTCTCCTACATAAGGAATTTTCCATTTTACTTATTGTACCTTTCAACTCTAAAATTTCTCTTTGGTTCTGTGTATAGTTTTAAATTTTTGTTGAGATTACCTTTGAGTCAGTACCATCATATTTTCCTTTATTTCTTTAAACACAGTTTGCTTTAATTCTTTGTATGTACTTGCAGTGACTTTTTTAAAGTCTTACCTGCTAAAACCACATCTGAGTCCACTCAGTCAGCTTCTGTTGGCTGTTCTTTTTTTTATTCCTGAGTATGGGTCACACATTCCTGTTTCTTCACAAAATATCTCATAATTTTTGCTGAAAATTGGGCATTTTAGATAATGTAGTGTATTAATGTAGGGTTTTGATTACTCCCTGCAGAATTCTGCAGAATCAGTTTCCCCACCATGTTGTAAGGCCACTAATGCCTGTTTTTTTAATTCTTCTTTTTACTTTTCAGCCTGGCTTGTTAGGGGTCATCCTTGTGTCTGCATTGCTTAGTGCTCAGCCAATGATTAGTGAGAAGTTGTGCTTAAATACCTAAGTCATTAAGGCTTCTGCCCTCTGCCGGTGGGTCTCTGTGTGGGTCAGGTAGTACATCCAAAGTTCAGGCAGTTTTGAAATCTGGCTTTTATTTCTTGCCAGGGCTTTCCTGTGCATGCATGCCACCTTCTAGTCGGCCAGGGCTGTGTGGCAGGCCAGGGGCCTTCGTAGGTCTCTGCTGCACGTGTGTGTGCAGCTTCTCCGTCAGCTAGGGAATGTGTGGTGAGCCCGACTAGCCTCTGCGGCACTCGTTTCCAGGATCTCCCTCTTGCATTTCTGGATTGTCAGCCGGTCTGCTGCTGGCCCCAAGCAGGACCAGGGCAGAAGGCTCCCAGAGCTGTGGGCTTTCTCCATTTATTTCCTACTGAGGTTGCCATTTTTACTGACAGTGCTGCCAGGCATGAGGGTTTTTACCCTCTGCTCCAAATCAAGTAAATTCAGTCTGGCAGTGAAGATGCCTGTTTTCACCCTGGGAACACTAGGGTGCCAGGTTGAGCGGGTGGGGTGGGTGTGAGTGGTGGGTGGGAGTAGCCCCAGGCATGAATTCCACAGACTCCACTGTTGTTACCTGGAGTTCAGCAGTTTTTCGTGAATGAATGCTTCTGAATTTGCTTTTGGTTAATATCCAGAGTCTTCAGGCATGTTTTTTGGACAATTTTGTCTAGTTTTATAGTTGCTTGGAGGGGTGGTGCAAGAAGATTTGCAGACTTCTTTACATTCTTATTGCTAGAATTCTCTATCTCTGCCTTTTTAAGCTGATGACATTTCCAACTTGTCATGGCTGCTTAAGAATAAATGGTATAAAAGATCCTCTTACACTTCCTAGAACTTGACGCAGTAACCCAGGCGATGTGTGGTAACGGAGCAGCTCCACTGGTCACTAGGGGAACAGGAAACAAGGGTCAGTCTCATAGACCCACGTTGCTCCATTTTTTTTGTTTTTGAATGTATAGGGGGTTAAAATATTCTCTGATCATAATTACATAAATTTTGATCTTTAAGAAACTTATTGGAGTTACAATTCTGCGGGAAAGTACATAGGATTTAAATCTCATTTTAAAAATCACAGTAGTGTTTTCAATTACTAATGTATAATTAAGGTGACTTAAGCTCTCTTTTTTTAAATTTTAGTTTGTTCTGTCCATTGAAACCAAGAGAGAAGATTGTTCCTAAGTGGCATGAAAAGCCATATGAGTGGAATCAGGTGAGTGAGAAATAGGTGGCCACGTGAGCAGCCTACCACCAGGATTGATGGGAACAGAACTCTTGATGGATTCAGGGGCTCCAACAGGGTTGGTGGAGGATGCCCGGGGAGCAGAGGGAGCCTGGCGGCAAAGTGTGTGGTTCTTTGGTTAACGGGGCAGGGTCACAGGCCACACAGGCTGTTTCTGGATAGTATACTCTGTGTAATGTCTTGGTGAAAAATTAGACCTCAGGCTAATTATCCTTTAATTTTGGATAAAACAGGTACGAATGTTTGGATTAGCTTTTAGGGTACATTGGTTGTTGTTGGAGTGGCTTGGAGACATCCACCTTCTCACTGTGCCCTCACATGGCAGAGAGAGTGGTGTCTCTCTGGTGTCTCTTCTTATAAGGGCATTAATCCCATCCTAATCCCATCATGGGAGCCCCACCGTCATGACCTCATCTAACCTGAATAACCTCTCAAAGGCCTCATCTCCAAATATCTTCACATTGGGGATTTGGAAGACACAATTCAGTCCATAGCAGTTGTGAAGTAGGGCACGGCCCATATGGGGCACCTTGACATTTCCTGTCTGTAAGATTTAGAGTAAAATGTAATTTCAGGAAAGGAACTCAGGGAGGAATTTGAAGCTTTAATCCTAGAGCCAAGGATGTCTTTATAAATAAACCGGCTGGGGCACTAGTTCCTCATCCCTTTGGCAGTGGAAGTAGGCTACCACCCCTGGAGATGGTGTTGTCCCACTCTGAGTGTGGAAGTTACTTCTGCTGCAGAATGTTCCTTCTCTCCATGTGCTCCATGACTGGTTTCCCCTGTTAGAGCCCTGAGGACCAGTCCCTGGAGCCAGCTCCATCATGTGCACAGAGCTGTGCCCCAGCCACCTCTCCTACAGCCTCCACGGGGGTGTTTGAAGCTAATAGCAGGGCTTACTTTGAAAGCAGAATTTCATTCTGAGGTTGATGTGGTTTAGAAAACTTACATGCTTTAATGCCTCTGTTCACGTTTACTGTTTACAGTTACATAGGAAGGAATGTATGGGAGATTTCTGGGTAAAGATTGCCATATTATTAGGATGGATTTAAAGATGAAATAGCAGATATATAGTATTTATTGTTGTGAGAATAGAGAAGCGTTCTGTAAATATTTTTAGAAAATTAAAAGAGTAGTTTCTGCCATCTTATGTGTCTATGTATATGTGTGTGTATAATTTTATTTGTTTTACTTTATGTCTAGAAAAGTCCCATTGCAGAGCCTGACTGGTCCTTTTGCCCCGATAGGTTGATCTGAAGCTGGTGATGGAGCAGGCGGACCGGGAGGGCAGCAGAGGGAAGAACACCTTTCTGTACCAGCTGCACAAACTGATTGTCCTCAGTTCCTAGACGGGACGCAGGCTGTACCCAGCCCTCCTGGGGGCCACGGAGGCCTGTTAAAGGCTCCACCCGCAGGCTGCCTCCCTCTGTCCACTCTGTCTGAAAGACCTTCTCGGTCCCAGTTCCTTTCCTCTTCGGATGGTGGCTGGAGAGTGGTATTTCTGTTCAAGTGAAAGATTGGGAAAAGTCTAGTCTTTTCTAGAAACAGAAGATCACTGTATTAATAAACATTTTGGGAAAAGTTATTCTGAAAGAAGACTTCATTTGGAAAAAGAGCTGTATTTTGCTTTCAATTTACTAAGGTAAATATAAGTGGCTAATTTTTCATGTAAGGTTCTAGAACATGCTTGTGTGTTCTATTTTGTTACAGTGATTTAAACCTGGGGCACAGGAGAAACCAGGGCTCCCAGTGTACCACAAGGGGAAAGCTGTGTGTTTTTTTCAAAACCGTGTGGCATTTTCTAATTTTTTTTCCATGAAGGAAAATACCTAATTTTGGTAAAACTACTTCAGTTTTGTATATTTTAGGTTTCTACTTAAGTTAAATTCTTAGTCCACATTTTGGAAATTAGAGAGGTTACCTGGTCACTAGTATATCTATGTTAAAACAATAAAAGCGTTAGACTGAGTTTGTTTCTGACAGTTATTAGTCAGAGGAGATTAAAAGGTATTTCATTCTGAAAAAAATCCAAATTTCTAAAACTGACAAAGGAATATAGACTCTTTTTAAAAGTCAGCTTTTGTCAGACAGGGTTTCACCAGAAAAGCAGAGCCACTGTAAATGCAGCAGTAAATGGGATCCGAGTAGCTCTTACACGAGCGTGACAGGAGCTGGAGTGAAGGTCTGGAAGGGCCAGTGGGCGGATCGGAGAAATGGTCCAGCCGAGCCGGCTGCTTACAGGCGGACAGCTTGAGGCTTGTGAGAGCACACATATTTGGTCAGCAACGTGGGGTCATGACCAGGAGCTCATGTAGAGAACTCGAAAACCACCCCGTCTAGGGGAGTTTCTATAAACTGGGGGCCTGGCCAAGGGCTGTGCTGGGCCGGCAGCCAGGAAGCACGCTGGATGCTGAGTGTGCCGGCAGCAGCGGCTGCGCCCGACACAACCATCTGAGCACATGGCCCCCACTTCACCTGTGCCCCAGTCTTGCTCAGCTGCTTCTGAGGCAGCCCAGAGCAGAAGCATTCCAGTGGGGGGTTTCTGGGGAATGCGCTTCCCACCTTTAGTGCAGGAGGTGGTGCTACCAAGCTAGCAACACACCATCCTTTGTTCAACTTTAAGGTTAAGATTTCACCTGCCTTGTGAAAAGAAGCAGGATATTTTGACCCTGGTGTTTGCTTTTTGCTTTGCCAGGTGGAAGTAGTTAGCCCATGTTTGCAGAGTGAGCACATTGTGGGGTTAGCAGTGCAGGAGGACAGACCTGAGCCGATGAGCACCCATTCTGCTTGTTAGCTTTTGAATAAAAGTTCTGTGAATGGTTAAAAAATTAAATAGTACCAAAAGACTTGTTTAAAAAAAAAAAAGAAATACAGTTTTTTGATTTCTCTGGTTCTCACCCTCAAAGAAAACCATTCTAACTCTTACCTGTTTTTTTTTTTGGAATTGCCTCCATCTTGATAAGTACTTTATTAAGTAAATTATGCTTTTTCATGATTTCCACTTTAGTCATTAATTGCTGCTATAATAGATGAAGATTGAGCTCTTTCCATCATTCTGTACCTTATTTTCCCCATCCCTCATACAGTCACATCAATATTGCTGGTTAAATCAGTCATCGGTCTTTATAACATTAACTTTGTAAATATTATTTTCTGCAAAACCAGGTAGTGTATTTGATGGCATCTCCTTCCACATCACCTTAATTTAGAGGGTAAGTGCCTTGCTTTTCATGTGCATAATTCTCTAGTCACATACTTTTAAACAGTTGTTTATTCTTAAAAAGTTATGTATTACTTGCTAAGTAAGTAACTTTATTTAAAAAGTTACTTAGGGGCTTCCCTGGTGGTGCAGTGGTTGAGAGTCCACCTGCTGATGCAGGGGGCACGGGTTCATGCCCCGGTCTGGGAGGGTCCCACGTGCCGCGGAGCAGCTGGGCCCGTGAGCCGTGGCCGCTGGTCCTGTGCGTCCGGAGCCTGTGCTTCACAGTGGGAGAGGCTGTGGCAGTGAGAGGCCCACGTACCGCCAAAAAAAAAAAAAAAGTTACTTAGTAAGTAATACATATCCATGATGTGAAATGAAAAGGTTTTAAAGGGCAGGTAGGAAAAGTCTGTCTTCCCATCCCACCAGCGCTGAGCTCTCCTCTGAGGCGGCTGTGGTTTCTTCATTTGCACAGTCCTTCAGCGGGTGTTTGTTAAGCACATACTGTGCCCCAGGCACTGGGGCAGATGCTTACGGACACTGACACCCTCACAGAGCTGACCTCAGAGTGTGTATAGGCAAAGGACGGGCAACCAGGCAGGCAGTGGTAAGAGCTGTGAAGTCAGTTGAAGGGACTGAAGGGATGGGGCAGAAGGTGCCTGCTGTCTATAAGGGGCCCAGTGGTAAATGTCCTAGGCTCTGTGGGCCACGTGGTGTCTGTGCTGCTCGTCAGCTCTGCAGTTGTAGCTCAGAAGTTGTCGTAGGTGATACTTAAACAAAGGAGTGGGGCTGCATTCCAGAAAAACTTTATTTATAAAAACAAGTGTCAGACCATGGTTGTTGGTTTGCTGACCCTGCAGTAGAGGGCAGGGGCAGGTGCAGGGCAGTGACACTGTCCTGTAGACGGCAGTCAGGGAAAGCCTATGTGATGGGGGGACAGCAAGTAGAGATCCCATCTGGGGATATCTGGGAAAAAGGTGTTCTGGGCAGAGGAAAATGTGCCCAGACCCTGAGGAGGGAGCACATGCTTGGTGTATTTGGAGAGCCAGCCAGGAGGCTGGGGGCAAGGATGGTTAGGAGGGGACATTAGACAGAAGCCAGGTCTGGGACCGTGGGGCAGAGTCCAGCTTTTATTCTGAGTGAGGTGGCAGGCTCACAGAGGGGTTTGAGCAGTAGTATCGTGCCTCAACTGATTTTCTGAGAAAGACCATCCTGGCTGCTGCATGGGGCACAGGGTGAGACCACTGTAGATAAGGCCCAGGGAGAGACACTGGTGCTGAGAGCAGGTGGCCAGACTGGGGTGTGTTCCAGAGGGGAAGGGACACGAGGGAAGAGGGTTGGATTTGAAAAATCAGAGAGGAAGAACGTTCTCAGTACACCAGTGTAGTGGGCTGAACTCCCCTCAAAGCTGTGTCCACATCTTAACCCCTGGGACTCTGTAAATGTGATCTGATTAGGTAAGTTAAGGGTGCTGAGATGAGAAGATCATCCTGGATTTCGGGTAGGCCCTAAAGCCCATAATCAGCATCCTTATAACAGACACACAGAGGACCCAGAGGGAGGAGGCCGTGTGAAGATGGAGGCAGAGACTGGAGCAGTGTGGTCGTGAGGCAAGGACCACCCGGAGCCCCCAGAGGCTGGAAGAGGCGGGGGAACCTCCCCTAGAGCTGTGGGAAGAGTGGAGCCCTGCTGGCCCCTTGCTCTCAGACTCCTGGCCTCCTTAGCTGTAGAGACTCCACTTCTGTCGTGTCAAGCCCCCCAGTGTGTTACAGCAGTCACAGAAAGCTAAAAAATGGACACAGCTGTCATCTTTCTAAGATCTAACACGGGAAAAAATGGCTCCAAAGAAATCCCACAGTGACAGAAGCTCTGACTAATACAACTATAGATAGAACACACCTCCCCAAACATTCTGTTTAGAAAATTGAGCAGGGAATTATACAGATTTAGTGAAATTCATTCCAGAAAATACTTTCTTCAGTGAAAATTTTCATTGTTGATATAATGCTAATTAATGTGTTTTAGATTCACAGACACTTTGTCAGAATGGTGTCAGAATGGCAGGCGAACGCCTTGTAGCTGAAACTTCTGCCTGATGTCTAGCTGCTGCCCCTTCTCCCGTCCTCCGCCCTGTGGCATGCACGCCACCTCAGTGCTCAGATGCCTCTAGTCCAGCCTGGACGCGCCTTTGGCTGTCGTGTCACCACACAACCTTGCAGCCTGGGTCCCAGTGCCACGGGGCCATTTCTCATCATTTCCTGAGCATTGCACGTACTTGGGTATTCTGTCCGTGCACACAGCGTTCCTTCCGCTTGGACTGACTTCTGCCCCTGCTTGCCCCTGGTGAATTCCTCCTCTGCCTCTGTACACCCCCAGCGGTGCCCCTTGTACTGCAAAGCTGTCCGTAAGTCTCTGGACAGAATTAAGTATCGCGTTTCCTGGGTGGTCCAAGCATCTGCTTATGCTACCAGAATGAAGTGGTTCATGTATTCCACAAGCATTTCTGGATTGCCTTTTGAGGGGTTAGGGTTAAATGACCCCGCCCCTTAGTAAATGCTAAGAGACGGGTTTCACATTATATGTCTCTTCAGGGTAGAATCTGTATTCATTTCTGAATCTGAAATACCTGACACCTACTTGGTATTCAAATACGGTTTGAAAAGAACCCACCACAGCCTGGGGAGGGAGGGAGGCATCGGCATAGTGTCAGGAGGGGAGGGGCTGAGGGGTGGCCCTGTGTTGAGAGGAGCAGGAGGGCCACGGGCGGGGTGAAAGCCACGGGCATACACCCAGACGGTGCTCCTGCCTGTCCAGGCTTCTCCGGCAGGGAAACCCGATGGCGCTGGCCAGTGCATGTGCCTCGAGGCAGCTGGCAAAGCCACCTCCTGTCACGGGGCTTATTGCCATGGAGATGTCAAAGTGCTGTGCTCAGATGTAAGAGCGACTTGCTAAATGTGAAGTGGATTAGTGAATCCCAGCAGTTCTGACTTAGAAGTGCAGAAGGAGATTATCAACGTAAGTAGTTTTAGGAAGAGGCAGCTTTCTGGACAGGTGAATACCTGCCGACGCCAGGCACAGGGCACTGGAGGTAGAAGTGAAGGAGGCTTCCTGCCCGCAAGAGCTCATGGTTCAGTGAGGAGACAGTGTTCAGGAGGAGCGCGGTCTGTGTTGTCACGGGGCAGCCGGAGCCGCAGGGGGCTCTTGTCGAGGGCGGGCCTTAGCCTGGTGCAGGTGGGCGTGGGGGAAGTCTCCCCGAACTCGGCGTATCTGCTGAGCTTTGAGGGCAGGTGGAGAGTCTGATGAGGAAACTGGTTGGGGCCCAGAGGGGCAGCTGTGTGAAGACGCTGGAATGCCTGCACGGTCGGGAGGCTGAGCGGTTCTGGAAGGTTCCGGAAGGCTCAGGTGTAGGATCAAAGGCAGGGAAACTAGCCCGAGGGGAGACTGAAGGGGTGGGGAGCAGCTGTTTTTCTGTCTGCCCTGCAGTACCTCCCCGACCCTGTCCTGAGAACTCTGGACACTGGACACCCCCTTCTGAGTATTGCTTCTCCTCCCAGGCCATCTGTGTGGTGGGCCCCATATTGATCCAGAAGTGGGCACCTGCCTTCACTGGACCACTGTGCCCCCCGTCAGGTTTTTAAATTGGAGATCAGGGCGTCAGGCCACTCTCGAGTGGCTGAAACGAGAAGGCCTGAAGCTCTGGAGTTCTCTTCTGTGGGGAGAAGGCCAGCCTGCTGCCTGAGTGATGGCTGAAGCTATCATGTCCAGAGAAGCAGGGATGGGAGGGGCAGGGGAAGGACATTTGAATCCTTTGTTCTGGCCTCAGTCCTGCCCCTGGGGTCCGTGACACCATCCAGAAGTCTAATAATAAACTCTGCTTGACAGGTAGGCTGGTTCAGGTTGGGGTTTTGTCTGAGAGCATGCCAGCAGACAATGGAGTGAGTGTGGGGTTGTATAATGAAGGCAGTGCCTGCCAGCGAGGGGTGCTAAGCAGAGCAGTGACATGATAACGTCTGAACTATAGATAATTCCGGCTTCGGGGTGATGAATAGATGGAATGAATAGGAGCAGAAAATGATGAGACCAAAGACTGGGAGAACAGCTGCTCGGGCAGGAGGAGGGGACCTTCCAGGACCGAGGCAGGCAGTGGAGCTGGGGAGAGAGAGAAGAATGGATTTCCAGACCCCTGAAGGAGGTAGGCTTGATGTATAACTGAGTGAGGAACAGTGTTCTGGGGTGGCCTTTAGGGTTTAATTTAGATAATTGGGTCAATGGTGACAACTTTTGCCAGGAAAATAACAGTTTTGGTGGAATGGGGAAGATTATGGATTTGAGCTTGAATCACCCATGGGTAGTTGAGCAAAGATGTATAAGAATCCGTGAGGTGTCTGGAGGTCAGGAGAGGCATCCGGGGGAGGGAAGGGTCTTGGATGGAGCAATTTACAGGTGGTCACTGAACTATTTTATTTTTTCTCTTAGAATTTAATTTCCAAAACACGCCTGCAATTCCATCATGTGTCACCATCTTGGTGGCCACCAGCATCTCTGATCCAGTAACTTCCTGACCCAGTCTCTCCGTGGCTTCTGTTTTTCCTCCGCTTCTGCCCATTCTTCCTTTTAGAAGTAGGGATCCGATCATAAAAGTCAGTGTTCCACAGGCCTCCTGGGCCATGGTTAGTGCGTTGGGGAGATGGGGGAAGAAAACAGCTTGGCGTGGGAAGTACTTGGACACTAGTCTTCACGTGATGGCCATGGTCACAAGGGCCGTGGGAGGTGGGGAGCCCTGAATGGGGACTTACAAACAAGCAAGGGGAGAGATGCAGTGGCTGCAACCTGGGCAGACCAGGAAACTGGGGAGGGAGTGGTCAGAGGCAGTCCCTTCGTGATGAGTAATAAACATGAAGGTGAAGGGAACAGAATCAAGTGTTAGTTAGTACGTGGACTGAATTTTCCCACCAAAGGACAGGTACCTAAATAGAGCTGAGAAATAAACAAGACCCAGCTCTACACTACACAGCTAACACAGCTTTAAGTGTTTTAAGAGAACACACTAAAGTGGTGGAAGTTGAAAGTAAAGATGAGGACAAAGATACCAGATAAATGAGAACAAAAAGCAGAATGCGCAGTTAACATCGGACGAGGTGAAGTTTAAGGTCAAGTGTGTTGAACTAAGAGGAATGTTATGTAATGTCAAAGGCACAATTAATGGTGTGTTAGGGACACGTGTGCACCAAGCAGCATAGTGATGGAGAGCGTGAACAGAAAGTTTCTGGAAATGCTGGGAGAATTTCATGCAAATACAGTGCTAATGGGTGATCTTGGAACACCTGGGTTCACTCCTGAGCATTCTAATTGACCAATTAGGATACAGAAATTAAATCATACAGTCAATAAAGCTGATATAATATGTATGTAGAATCCAGCATCCCTCACATTTCAAGTATCCTTTCCCTTAGGTTAGCGAAATGTTTACAAAAATAGATCATGTACGTGACTACAAAGAAACACTTTTTTTTAAATCAGAATTTAAAGGCCACATTTTTTTGGTTATAAACCATTAAAGTTGGACATAAATAATAAAAAGGTGTCCCCCTCCTTTCCAAATTTTAACTGCTTGGAAATTAGAAAAAGAAGATGCACATATATAACTCTTGGATCAAAAGAAGGAATTAAAAGAAAAATTACAAACTGCCAAGAATGCAATGAAAAGATGCTCTGTGCTGAAATGTGTATGATTCTCAGGCTAAAAGAAAAAGGAACTAAGTATTCTTAAGAAATTAGACAAAGAAAAACAATTGCTGGGACTTCCCTGGTGGTCCAGTGGGTAAGACTCTGTGCTCCCAGTGCAGGGGGCCTAGGTTTGATCCCTGATCGGGGAACTAGATCCCACATGCCGCACCTAAGAGTTCGCATGCCACAACTAAAGATCCTGCATGCCACAATGAAGACCCGTTGCAGCCAAAATAAATATTTTAAAAAACTTTTTAAAAATTGCTTGGAAGAGAAATATAGTAAAGATATAAAATCAGGAAATAGAAATTAATCGGGATAAATAAGTCCAAAAGCTGGTTTCATAAAAATAGATAAGCCCTTCACAAGTCTGACTAAGAGAAAAAATCAGAACGGGAGCAAAACAGGCTAAACGGAGTAAAATTCCACCACTAAAAAAGGGTCTGGCATCAGCTTGGCTCACAGCCTGCAGAGAACAGATGACCCAAATGCTGACTAATCTCTCTCAAGCCACCTTCAGTTCATCTGAAGAAGCTGGCGCGTGACTTTAATGTCACTACACAGAGCCCGCTTAGGAATACAGACAGAAAAAACTAAATTATCACCAAACGGAACCCAGTGATGTTAAAAAAAATAATAATAACTGACAAAGCAGGGCCTATTCCAGGGACGTAAGAGCAGTTTCATGTCAAGAACCATCAGTCAAGTCCCACATAAATACAGGAGGAAAGGTGTGTGGTTCTGTTCAATGGGTGCTGAAAAGGCACTTCATGGAATTTAGCATCCATTGCTAAGTCAAAAGAAAACAATGAAGTAAAGTAGAAACAGCAGAGAGTTGCGGGCAGTCCTTGCACAGCAGGCGGGGCGGCGAAAATGCAGACAGTCTGCGAAGCTGTCCTGTGAGACGCTTGGTCAGAACAGTGGAACACTGTCCGCTTCAAATACAGAGAATAATGAAAAGAATAGTCTAGTGCATATCGTACACTGTAATTTAAAAGATTGGAAACACTGAGAATTAAAGTGAGAAAACAGTGGTTTGAACAGCGCTTCCCTCTTTTCACCGTGTAACTTTTGGCGCGGAACCGTCACAGTCCTTCCTAGGTCGGGACGAGCCTCCAGCACCGCCTTCTTGCCGGAAAGCTGGCCCTGCTCCCTCGGCGTCCTCCTCCCCGTTGCCCCAGGTCCCGGGCCGCGCACCTCCAGCCCCAGAGCAGCCGCAGGGCCTGCGTCCCCTGCAGCCTCTCCTAGGGGCGTTAGGGTCCACTCCGATTTCACTGCCAGTGTTATCAGCGCTTTTCCTATCTTTGCTGCACTTTCACCTTAATTGGCCGATTTCCTCTTTCAAGTGTCCGTTTTTGTAAGACATCATGTGAGTTTGTCCCTGGTGAGGCAAGGAGGCGACGCCACTACAGACTTCGCAGTTTGTGTGTGAGTGAAATAACACACTCGGTGATCAGGGACCGACGGACTTCGGGAGAAACGCAGTGTGGACGGAGGAGCTCAGCGCGCGCCCGGCTCGTCCCGGGCGCAATTGCTCACGGTCACCACGCTGCGGGGACAGGGGTCTAAACCGAGTTGTTGGGAGGCTGGTGCTCCTGAAAAGGAATGAAAGCCCAAAATCCACAGTAAGTGTTCTCTTCAGTGGCAAAGCATTCAGACCATTCAGTTAAAATTAGGAACTGGACGGGGATGTCTCCTGTCCCTATTGTTTAAAACGACTTGAAGGGGCTTCCCTGATGGCGCAGTGGTTAAGAATCCGCCTGCCAATGCAGGAGACATGGGTTCGTGCCCTGGTCCGGGAAGATCCCACATGCTTCGGAGCAACTAAGCCCGTGCACCGCAACTACTGAAGCCAGTGCGCCTAGAGCCCGTGCTCTGCAACAAGAGAAGCCCCTGCTCGCCGCAACTAGAGAAAGCCCACGTGCAGCAACAAAGACCCAACATAGCCAAAAATAAAAACAAATAAATTTATTAAAAATTAAAAATAAAATGACTTGAAGGTTCTAGCAAATGCAATAAACCTAGAAAGATGGAATAACTGATCCAACATTAGACATAGATACAGCTCTTTTTTGCTGGTATGATGTATAATCTGTGTGTTGGGGTCCCTGAGACCTCCTGCAGTTTTGGTGATTCCCCAGCAGGACTCACAGCTAAGAGTTATGACAGCAAAAGGATACGAAGTAAAATCAGCAAAGGAAGCAGGCACATGGGCAAAGTCCATGAAAACAGCAGGTGCAAACTTCCAAGAGTCCTCTCCCAGGGAAGTCACACACCGTTAATTTGTCCGGCAATGAGCTGTGACAGCCTGTGTGAAGTGCTGTCCGCCAGGAATCTCCTCGGAGTCTCAGTGCCCAGGGGTCGGTCGTCTTGGAGGCTGGTTGCCTAGACCCCCTCTGCCGCACATGCGCTGCGATGCCAGTCTCCCAGTTCGGCATAAACCTCAGCGTTTATGCAAAGGGTTTAGGCTCAGTGAGTCACCCTTATCAGTTAGAGAACGGCGGGAACCCTCCTGAAGTCTAAGCTCCCAGATGCCAGGGAAAGGCCAGCCCTGCAAGCAGAGGCCTTTCCAGGAGTCCAGTATCGTGCCTGCTGTGTGAGCTCTGCAACAACAAGATCCTTTGGTAAGGCTTCTGGACACATGCTAGGGATACAAAAGTCATTAGCTCCCGTGGCGACGAGAGCCTAGAAGGCCTTCCATGTACATCCTGAAAAAATATGCTTCAGAATAAAGGTGGAGCATCTATACCCTCATGAAGAAAACTGAGATGGTATTGAGAGACAGAAACAAAATCTGAACAGATGAAAAAGCATACTTGGGAAGATTTTACATCATGAAAGATGCCATTGATATGCAAATATAGTACAATTCCATTAAGAATCCCAATGAGGTATCTTTTTGGATTTGGATGAAAATATCTTAAAATTGTATGCGGATGAGTAAACGCCCAAGGATAGAATCCTGCTTGAGGTATGGGCAGCCCCTTATTAACCTAGATGGGAAAACCAGAAGCTATACAAGGAGATACAAACATATTTGATTAACGCTGAAAAACGTCGTATGGCAAAAGACACCATAACCAGTCAACGGGTAGAATGGAAAATATTTGTGATGTGGATGATCAAGGGCTAATATATACTATGCAAAAACCTTAAAAAAAAAACCCATCAGGAAAGAGCAACAATCAAACAGAAAAACAACGATTATATGAATAGAAGGTCTAGAGAAGAGCAAATCTTAATGGCCAGAAACACGAAAATGCTCAAATTCCTTAGGAGTAAGGGAAATAGAAACCAGCGAGTTTTATACCCACAGACTGGTGGGCAAGACTTTTTAAAGCGCTGTGTCATACAGCTGCAGCTATTCCCTGGCGTTGACGGGTAGTCACCACTTCTCTTCTGCCTCACACTGTACAGCTGTCCTGACATATCAAAGTTAAAGGAGAGGCCTCTTTTCAATTTTCACAGATGTTGCCAGATTGACTTCCAAAGAAGCTAAAACACTTCATATTTTACCAGCAATATATATATATTTTTCCCTTCCACCTCCACATCAGCAACTTTTAAAATGATACAGCACTTTCAAAAAGATCTGGCCGGCGCCATTAAAGAGTGAGCTGAGAATTAGAGCTGCTCCCTGAAGGGATTCCACAAGGAAGGGCGAGTGGGAACAGAGAGGTGCGGAAATGTGCATATTATCTCATTCTAAAAATAAGTAACCACGTTACATGTACGCGTGTGTGTATTTGTGCTTATGCTTGTCTGGAAGGGACTAAGAGCACAGAGAAAAATGTGGAAGGATACATTCTAGATAATGACCTCTGTCATCTAGGATGGGATGGGCCCTTTTAGATTTCTTCCTGCTGCTCTCCTGGAACACAGACCTGATGGCTGGTGCTTCAGCAGCCATCTTCAACCTTGAGATGACCTTGATAGTGGAAACCACCCGCATACAATGGCAGAATCTGGGTTCCTGTCAACCAGCCATCCCACTAGCCCTGGACTGCCTACCTCTAGACTTCTTTTATGTGAGAGGGAAATTAACTTTTTAAACTCTGTTACTTTTGGTCTGTGTTACAAGCAGCCGAACATAGTTCCTGTTTGATACAATATATACTTTAAAAAAAGAACTTAAAAAGTAGAAGAATACACGTTCAGTCAACAAAGTGCTCAGTTACAGGAGGAGTATTGAAAATCGCAAGAAGAGACCAAGGCAAATGGATATCATCTAGATTCAGTGCAGTCATGGATATTTGCTTCCAGGCTATACGTTCTGACTTGGCTGAATTCAGAGTAACTCTTGACCACCTGCTTCCCACTCTGAAAAGTCCAGGCTTCCTTTTAGAAGCATAGACATTATCCAAATTGCCAGAATCCAAGTGAGTAAAGCATCTTCTACTAAGCATCTTCTCTCTCCACCATGAAGTTACTCTGTACATTAAGGAATGCAAAAGATGGATCTGATCCAGTCCCTGACGGCAAGTTAAGACTCCCTAGAAACTAGAGAACGATGGCTGAGAGTGCAATTAAATACCACGTGAGGAAGTGCTGCAGAATGTAGTGCTCTGCTTTCTGTCATGTTATGGATTATTCCCTGGATTTGCTTTTGAATTGGAACAATAGTTTTAGAACATTAACTGGAAAAGATTTTTTTTTCAAGTAAAAGAGAAAAATGGCTTTATAACCTCAGAGAAGTAGTATACTGTTGAAAGATGATAGGCAAAGACTTCAGAGGAATCTTAAATTAGACTGTGCTTTTGAAGACCTGCAGTTACAGAGAGGCGTGTTATCTCTTACATAATATTTTCTTGCTTAAATTACATTTCATAATGAGCTACTTACACTTGGGTTTCAGGAAACCAATTCCAGTGTGGGGAACATGTTTTTCCTCGCAAGTGGAGAAACATCAGAATGACAGCACTGCCCTCTGGCGCCTCTCTCCTGGAACTACAGGTTTTGCCTCAGCAAAAGGCAACGCTTTTGAAGCTTTTCTGAATGTTAGCTTGCAAACTGGTAATGGTAGGGACTACCTCATAAATGAAAAAAAATTGGAAGTACTGATGAGAAATTATGACCAGAAAGCAGAATTTCTTTCAACTTTGTGGAAGCATTTTTATAAACAATATGGAGCGGTATATAAGTTTTATTGTTTGTATATTATTGGTTGCTCAGGCTTATTACAAAATAACGATTTGGGAACGCATAAAACAAAAAGATATTGCCCGGTCTTTTTATGTTCTCTCCTTTTTCATACAGCTCTAAATCAGCGGCTATTTTTGCCTTTTCTAAAAATGGAGGCATAGTTTACACACAGGGAGTGTATGCATCTGAGTCATAGTTCAGCGAATGCTGACGAACTCATGCAGCCACACCTCTACTAAGAGAACAGAATGTCTCCATCAGCACTGAAGCTTCCACGTGCACAGCAAGCACCGTTCTGTCTTCCTTCACTGTACAGTAGTTTTGACTGTTGTAGAAGTTCATGTAAGTGGAATCCGACAGTGGAACGTACTCTTTCGGTCAGGCTGCTTTTTGCTCAACATAATATTTTTGAGGTTCATTCGTGTCGTTGTATAAACCAGTCATTTGTTCTTTTATTGTCCATTGTACGAAAACAGCGGTTTATTTATCCGCTCTCCTGCTGATGGGCACGCGGATTGTTTTCACTCTGGGCCTGTAACGAATGAAGCTGCTGAGAACAAGTCCTTATAGATACATGTTTTCGTGTCTCCTGGATAAATACCTAGGAGTGGTGGGATTACTGGGTCATAGAGCGGATGGTGGTTGGGCTTTATAAGGAGTTGACCAACCTTTCCCAAGTGGTGGCTGCTTGGAGCCTTCCCTTCCTGTGTCTTTAGAATTCTGTCTGCCCCACTGAACTGAAGTGGTTAAGCCCCTCTCATGAATTGTTCTTTGTATTAAATTTTACCTGTATCTTCCTCAGTGAAGTATTTGCTCAAGTCTTATGCCTCGTTTTGGGGGTTGTTTTTTTTTTTTTTTGCGGTACGCGGGCCTCTCACTGTTGTGGCCTCTCCCGTTGCGGAGCACAGGCTCCGGACGCGCAGGCTCAGCGGCCATGGCTCACGGGCCCAGCCGCTCTGCGGCACTTGGGATCTTCCCAGACCGGGCCACGAACCCGTGTCCCCCGCATCGGCAGGCGGACTTGCAACCACCGCGCCACCAGGGAAGCCCCTGGGGGTTGGTGTTTTTATTACTGAGTTGTAGGAGTTCTTTATTCAGGATATAAGTGCTGTGTCAGGTATATGTTTTGCGAAAATTTTATCCTAGTCTATCCTTGCCTATTCATTTTATTGTAGTAAAAACATGAAACAATTACCGTTACAAAATGTTAAGTGTATTTACATTGCTGTGAAACCCGTCTCCAGGACTTTTCCATCTTGTGGATCTGAAACTCTGTGCCCCCTGAAGAGCACGCCCCCTCCTCCTTCAGCTCCCAACACCCACCACTCTCCTTTCTGTCTTACCTCACATAGGTAGGTTTATGCAGTGTTTGTATTTTTGTGGCTGGCTTATCCCATTTAGTGTAACGTTCTCAAGACTCACCTGTGTTGCAGCCTGTGCCGGAACTTACCTCCTTTTTAAGGCTGAGTAAGAGTCCATTGTGTGGACGGACAGTAGGCTTTTCCGTTCATCCATCCATGGACACTTGGGTGGCTCGCACCTCTTGGCTGTTGTGAATAGTGCTGCTGTGAGCCTGGGTGTGCAAAGATGTCCTCAAGACACTGCTTTTAATTCTTTTGGATGAATACCCAGAAGTGGGATTGATGGACCATATGGTAGTTCTAGTTTTAATTTTTGAGAACCCTCCATACTGTTTTCCATAGTGCCTGCACCATTTTAAAATCCTGCCGGCAGTGCACAAAGCTTCCAGTTTCTCTGCCTTCTCGCCACTATTTGTTGTTTTCTGTTGTGTTGTTTTTTATAGTAGCCACACTATTGGGTATAAGGTGACGTCTCGTTGTGGCGTTGTTTGCATTTCTCTGATGATTAGTCACGTTGAGCATCTTTTCAGGTGCTTATTGGTCATTTGTATATAATCTAGAGAAATGTCCATCCAAGTCCTTTGTTCATTTTTATTTTTTTTTATTTTTTAATTTTTTTTGCGGTACACGGGCCTCTCACTGTTGTGGCCTCTCCCGTTGCGGAGCACAGGCTCCGGACGCGCAGGCTCAGCGGCCATGGCTCACGGGCCCAGCCGCTCCGCGGCATGTGGGATCTTCCCGGAGCGGGGCACGAACCCGCGTCCCCTGCATCGGCAGGCGGACTCTCAACCACTGCGCCACCAGGGAAGCCCCTCTGTTCATTTTTAAAGTGAGTTATTTGATTTTTGTTGATTTGTAGGAATCCTTTATATATTCGATTAACCCCTTATCAGGTACCTGATCTGCAAATACTTTCTTTGATTCTGTAGGTTGCTCTTCACTTGGTTTATTGTGTCCTTTGATGCACAGAAGTTTTAAAGTTTAATCTAGTCCCGTTTGTCTGTCTGTCTGTCTGTCTTTCGTTGCCTGTGCCTTTGGTGTCACATCCAAGAAACTGTTGCCAAGTCCAGTGTCATGAAGCTTTCTCCCATGTTTTCTTCTAGGAGTTTTATAGTTTTAGGTCTTACGTTTAGGTCTTTTAGCCGTTTTGAGTTATTTATTATATGTGGTCTATTCATTTTTTAACAGTGTCTTGAGATGAAGTGTAGTTTGGGATTTTGATGTTTTTTAATTTAAAATTTTGATTTTATGGTTAGTTCCTTTGAGTTTCCTAAGAAATCTTTGTCACAGAGAAATGCTTCTGTGTTTTCTTCTAGAAATGTTACGGTTTTCGCGTTTGTATTTGCGCTTGTGACCCACGTCAGGTTCACTCCTGTGCGGGGTGCGGTCGGGGCGGAGGATATTCTCCCTTGGAGGGTCTACTGCAGCAGACCTCCCCGTCCTGTTGGATGCTGCAGAGGATGCTGCGGTGCTCCACTGGCTTCCCCTCAAGGTGGCAGACGTTCTCCTCCAGCTGGCAGGGCCCCGCGGCT
The DNA here is from genome assembly GCF_949987515.2 of Delphinus delphis. Classification (NCBI taxonomy): domain Eukaryota; kingdom Metazoa; phylum Chordata; class Mammalia; order Artiodactyla; family Delphinidae; genus Delphinus; species Delphinus delphis. Next base: position 2,140,148 of record NC_082684.1, on the reverse strand, counting down.
GTCAGTTCTCCCTGGGGATGTTTTTTGCTGAAGAAGCCCTGCCCTCCCCTGCTTCCCAAATCACACTTTCCTCCAGAGGAAGTGCGCATCCAGTGACTGACCCATACAGGGCTTGAAAGCACCTTCTCTCTGACTCCAGACAGCCGTGCAGGCTGGCCCCGAGGCCCTGGGCTGGCCGGGGTCTCCCTGGGGCTGGACCTCCCTGCCCTGCAGGGCTGCGTCCCAAGAGCACCCCCCAATCAGCCTACCCCAGGGCCCGGCCACGCCTCACACCTCCTTGACCGGGGGCAGGGGTGGGGCTCCTGCAGGGCGCCTGGACCCTCCGGGGAGTGGGAGGGCAACAGCGGCCTACTCTTCCCAGAGCCCCTGGTCACACGCGTGGCACGGTCTTCGCGTGCAAGGCATCCACGTGGTCCCTTTCGGCTCCTTGTACCAGTTTCCAGGCGGGGTGGTTTCCCCCTCACCTCCAGCAAGCAATCCCTGGGCCTCAGCAGGTGCCTGGGACGTCCCGTCAGCTCTCACGTCCAGGGATCAGCCCTGCAGAATGGTCCCCCCGCCTCACACACACGTCAGACCCCAGTCACAAGGCTCGGTTGTCACCTGGGCTTTTGACTGACCGTCTGTAGATCAAGGTGTCCGTGACCCCCTCCTCAGGTTCAATTAACTTGCTAGAGCGGCTCGCAGAACTCAGGGAAACACGGTGCTTACACCAGATTAGTCCAAAAGGGGTGTGAAGATTAATGGAGGGAAACCTCACTGAAACGGGGTCAGGAGGCCAGAGGGGGCGCCCTCATCACGGACCACTCACATCAGTGCAGCTCCCGGCAGGTGGACACTGCAGGCCGACGCTGCTTTGTTGCCCTTTGCAGATACCGTGTGTTTTTACAAACTGAAGCTTTGTGGTGACCTTGCGTCAGCACGTCTGTTGGCACTGTTTTCCCGGAAGCATTTGCTCACTTTGTCACGTTTTGGTAATTCTCTCAGTATCGCAAACTTTATTATTATTACCGTATTTGTTACGGTGACCTGTGACCTTTGAAGTTACCTTGTCATTGTTTTGGGGCGCCTTGAACTGCACCCATGTCAGCCGGCAACCTTAATGGATGGATGTGCCTGTGTTCTGACTGCTGACCGGCGTCCCCCCCCTTCCCCCGCTTCTTCCCCCCAGGCCTCCCCATCCCCTGCGGCATGACAGCACGAAATCAGGCCAATTGATCCCCCTACAAAGGCCCCTAAGTGTTCAAGTGAAAGGAAGAGTGGCATCTCTCTGCAAGCCACACCTCGCATCCCCGCAGGGGCCTGCCCTGCAGCCCGACGCCACCCTCTGCATGGCTCAGAAAGGCTCAGCCTGGTGCCCGGGTCACCCTGGGTCCCTTCTAGCCCGTCCCTCGTCCTCCACACCGCCCTTTGTCCCCAGAGCAGTGGGCTACCCTGTGACAGCTCACAGTGTCCCGAGGCGGTGAGAGGCAAGGCCTGAGTCCGGTGTGCAGTTACCAGCGGCCTGGGTGGGCATGCCAGGGGGCCTGCTGCCACCCTCCCGGGGCTGAGTCCCGGGGTGGGAACAGCTGCTGCCCCCAGTGACCGGGCTCAGGCAGGAGCGTGTCAGCGGTGGGCGTGTGGAGCCGCAGCCTTTGGGAGGAAGGCCCGAGCTGGGGCTCCGAGCTCGGGGGGCCATTTGGGCGTAGCCGAGGAGGCTCCCCACTCTTCTCCCGGTTCCCATCCCCCATCGGGAGGGCTTCTTCGGCGCCTCTCCCTCCCGCGCCTCCCGCCGCGTCCCAGGTGCAGCTCTTCTCCCTGCTCTGTTCTCGAGCCTCCTGTTGACAAAAACATTCATCCGTATTCAATGAGAAAAAATGGACAATTTTATTCGAGCCAAAACCTGAGGATTCCAACGCGGGGGCCAGTCTTTCAGAAGCTCTGAGGACTGTTCCTCCCGTTAGAGGTCAAGGCACCGTTGTATATGTTTCTGAGACAAAGGGTTATACATCAAGGTAACATGTGGACACTTTACAGAGTCCAGCAAGGGGAGTGGTGGGTCATCGTGACCCCTTATGGGATTGAGAAAGGAATGTTGTCTCCTAAGGAGTGACTTTGCTGGCGCCAGGCGAACCGGCCTTTTGGGCGTGTCTCGCGGCGGGGGGTGTCTAGTTAGTGTGTGATGCAGACGCACAGGGCGTGCTGCAGGGGGCCAACGGCAGAGAAAATTTTATGTTAACTTTTTCTTTTCTTGCCTTAAAAATCACCTTACCTCGTCATTCCCACCTGACGGCCCTCAGTCTCCGCTGCAGCCGTCTGAGCCGGTGCCTGCCGCTGCCCCCACGTGCTGTCCACAGGCCCGCCCTGCTCACTGGCCACAGGAGCCTCGCGGAGCCTCAGGGGCCTCACGTGACACACAGGTGCGTCCCAGGCCGAAGGAATCGTGTTCGTGAGGGTGTCCCGCAGTGACTGGCCCCTCGGATGGCTTTGTTGAAGGGGGAGAAGCTGAGGGAGCCTGTGGCCCCCCGGTGTCTGCCAGGGCCTCAGGAGAGAGGGGGTGCGCTTTTCCCAGAGGATGGTGGGGGGCTGCTTCCCCAGTGCCCACCATACCTTCAGGACCCGCGGTTGCTCTGCTCCCATGGAGTCCCCACGTGTCTGTCTGCAGCGGCCAGGCCCTCGGACCGCTGCTCGAGACCCGTGAGGGCGGAGGCGACGACCAGGGACGAAAGCCTGCCCCAGTGGGTGGGCTGAGTGGAGGGGGGTCCCCATCTGCCACCGGCAGGCCAGCCACCACGTGGCCACCGGTTCTCCGCCGGTCGCTCCCCACACCGCACATAAGTGTGTGGACGTGACTGTCCCCATAACGCTTCATTTGCGGGGACAGCTGGGCCCCATTTGGCCCTTGAGTCATGGTTTGGCCCCTGGTCTAGGCCCGTGGTTCTCACACTTGTGCTTGCCTCATTGTTCCCCCGCGGGGGTATCGGAGCATAGATTGTCAGGGTCCACCCCCGGGTTTCTGAGTCAGGCCGTCTGCCAAGTGTGCCTTTCCAAGTTCCAGGTGAGGCTCTAGACCAGGGCTGGCTTTGAGAGCCCTGCTCCGGAAGACGGGTACGAGTGCCGGGTGAGCAGGGAGCAAGTAGATGGGGCTGTGGGTGCACTGGGACCAGCCAGGAGCTCCCAAGCCCCAGACACGCCTCCCCCGCCGTGATCCCGCTGTCTGGGACACGCCTCCCCCGCCGTGACCCCGCTGTCTGGGACACGCCTCCCCCGCCGTGACCCCGCTGTCTGGGACACGCCTCCCCCGCCGTGACCCCGCTGTCTGGGACACGCTTCCCACGCCGTGACCCCGCTGTCTGGGACACGCCTCCCCGCCGTGATCCCGCTGTCTGGGACACGCCTCCCCCGCCGTGATCCCGCTGTCTGGGGTGGGGCCGGGCGTCATATTTTATAAATGCCCCGGGAGGGTTTCTGACCCCGAGCACCCCTGCGCTGGGGGCAGGAAATGGCTCTAGCAAGGGTGTGGATGGGAAGAGAGAGAGAAAAGAGGGTACGAGGGGTCCCTGGGGGTCCAAGAAACAAGTTCCTCTGAACAACTTGAGAAGTAAAACAGATAAAGGCAGGGGTTGGGGTGACCTTGATGAGAACTGATGGCCCTGCCCAGGTCCTCCAAACCCACCTCCCAGTCTGGGCACCACTGGCAAGGCTTGACCAGTGGAGGAGCCTTGGGGGATCCTGGAACAGCTCTTCACTCCAGGGAGAGGGTCTGGGACAGTTCCCTGCCCCCAGGGGGAGAGAGAGGATTGGGGACAGCTCCCGCCCCAGGGAGAGGGCTGCACATGTCATCACCCCCAACCACTGAGTTGGGAAGACCAATCCCTATGGGAGGAGCCAGATCCTCCGGCAGGGGCACGATGGGCACTGAAGCAGCCCTCCAGGGGTCGTTTGTCCCCTCTGCTCCACAACGGGGGGTCAGGTTGCCCAGGGCCTTCATCTTCCTTAGGGTCTGGGCACCCCACCCACCCATCCACACACACACACTCAAGCCCTGGTGTTGGCATGTGGACCCCACCTTCACCCCTGACTCTCCTGGCTTCTCCCCTTTTCCTGGCTTCACAGCTGCAATGCCAGGCTCAGGCTGGGCCTCAGTCTCCCTGCTTCCACTCCAAGACACCTTGTTGCCATGACTTTAAATGTCATCTCTGTGCTCTTGACTCTAGAGCATACAGCTGTTGTTTCCTCTGGGCTCTCCAGGTGGCATCTCAAACATAAGGCACCCAGCATGGCCCCAGTTCCTGCCCCAGGCTTTCTGGACTTGGGAAAGAACATCTCCATCAAAGGTGCTGCTCTGGTCCAAACTTGAGTTGTCCCTGTTTTTATTTTTAGTGTTCCAATAAAACTTTATTGGGGATGGGGATATATGTATATGTATAACTCATTCACTTTGTTGTAGAGCAGAAACTAACACACCATTATAAAGCAATTATACTCCAATAAAAATGTTAAAAAAAAGAACAGAAAACTTTATTGGGAGACTCCCCTGGTGGCGCAGGGGTTGAGAATCCGCCTACCAATGCAGGGGACACAGGTTCGGGCCTGGTCCGGGAAGATCCTATGTGCCGCGGAGCAGCTAAGCCCGTGCGTCACAACTGCTGAGCCTGTGCTCTTGAGCCCACGAGCCACAACTACAGAGCCCATGAGCCACAACTACTGAAGCCCACGCGCCTAGAGCCCGTGCTCCACGACAAGAGAAGCCACCACAATGAGAAGCCCGCGGACCGCAACGAAGAGTAGCCCCCGCTCGCCACAACTAGAGAAAAGCCTGTGTGCAGCAACAAAGACCCAATGCAGCCAAAAATAAATAAATAAATAAGTAAATAAATTTACTAAAAAAAAAAACAACTTTATTGGAACTGGCCCAAGTGGTGGGTCAGATTTGGTCCATGGGTCACTGTTTTCCACTTTTGCATTAATCCACTGTCCAGTGGTGTGTTTTTAAAAAAAATTTATAGTGATTTTTATTTATTTATTTATTTATTTTTGCAGTACGCGGGCCTCTCACTGCTGTGGCCTCTCCCATTGCCAAGCACAAGCTCCGGACACGCAGGCTCAGCGGCCATGGCTCACGGGCCCAGCCGCTCCGCGGCATGTGGGATCTTCCCGGACCGGGGCACGAACCCGTGTCCCCTGCATCAGCAGGCGGACTCTCAACCACTGCGCCACCAGGGAAGCCCTGATTTTTATTTTTATACAATTTTATTTTATTTTTTAATAATTTATTTACTTTTGGCTGCGTTGGGTCTTCACTGCTGTGCAGGAGCCCTCTCCAGCTGCAGCGAGCGGGAGCCACTCTTCGCTGCAGTGCATGGGCCTCTCACTGTGGTAGCTTCCCTTGTTGCGGAGCACGGACTCTAGGGGCGCGGGCCTCAGCAGCTGTGGTGCACAGGCCTAGCTGCTCCGCGGCATGTGGAATCCCCCTGGACCAGGGCTCGAACCCGTGTCCCCTGCATTGGCAGGTGGACTCCCAACCACTGCACCACCAGGGAAGTCCCTTTTATACAATTTTAAAGGTTACTTTCCATTTACAGTTATTACAAAATATTGGCTATATTCCCCTAAATATATGGAACACTTTGCGAATTTGCGTGTCATCTTTGTGCAGAGGCCACGCTAATCTTCTATCATTTCAGTTTTCATATATGTGCTGCCAGAGTGAGCACGAGTCGTCCCTGAGTCTTGTCTTTGCCTCACACCCCAAGCTTCAAAACATGCTCCCGGGATGACCACTTCTCACTTCCTCCCCAGCCACTGTCACACTTCTGCGGGACCCTGACTGCACAGCCCTCAGCGGCTCTCCTGACCCCTCCTGTCTGCCTCTCTCCACACAGCAGAGCTTAAGTCGAACCAGCCAGCCCTCTGGGGGCTGACAGTCACATTTAGGGTTAAACCCAGGGTCCTTACCTGGCTCCACGGCCCCTCAGCCAGCATCTGACCTCCTGGGCATTGTTCAGACTCTCAGGCTTGTGCCTGCCTGGGGCCCTGGCACCTGCCTCTTTCTCCCTGGCATGCTTGCTCTCTGCTTAGGCTCTGCTCAGACATCAGCCCTTCAGAGAGACTGTCCCTTGCCACCCTGTTGGAAGCAGGACCATCTATCACTCTGCTCCCTGTTGTTCCTTACAGCACTTGTCATCGCCCGACACTGGGGGAGGGTCGTCTGTTGCTGCTCCTCCCCACCAGAAGGTGTGCTCCAGGAGGACAGGGGCTGAGTCCCCAGGGCCTAGAGAAGCTCCTGGCACACAGCAGGGACCCACACACGTGTCACGTAAACAGTTAAGTAAGAGAACGTTTAGACGTAGGTAACCATAAGCAAAAATACAATCAAAGCAGAATAGTGAAGAAGGCTGGCAGAGGAGCTGAGCTGCCAGACGGTGTCTGCAAATGACATTCAGTCACACACCCTGGAAAAGAAGCCACTGTTAGGATATCACCAGAAAAGCCCTGCCCGACATACAAACTTGGTTTCCTGGGACTTACGGTTAACCAGTGCGTTGTAAAGGAATGGCTTCCCAAGGTGAATTGTGGCTCAGATAGACAGAGGAGCACGTATGAAAGAGTCTACTCACCCCACAGGCAGGGGCCCAGGCAGGTGTTAGGACCCGCTCCAGGGAGAAGCCCAATGACAGACACACATATAGAGCAGGAACGGTGATGTGAATGTGCAAACAGATGCAAAACTGGGCTTTCTGGGTGGAGGGGCTGAACTGTGTCTCCCCCTATATTAACGTGGTGAAGCCCTGACTCCTCAGCAGCTCAGAGTGTGACGGGCTGTATTTGGAGACAGGACCTTGAAAGAGATGATTAGGTTAAAACTAAAAAAAAAATGTGGCCATTAGGGTGGGTCCTAATCCAATCTAACCGGTGTTCTTTTAAGAAGAGGAAATGTGTTCACTCAAAGAACAAAGAGATGTGTGTGCAGAGAGCCATCCACTTACCAAGGAGAGGCCTCAGAAGAAACCCACCCTGCTCAGCTTGACAAAGAACTTCCAGCCTCCAGAGCTGTGAGAAAATAAACTTCTGTTGTTTAAACCACACAGTCTGTGGTACTTTGTTGTAACAGCCTGAGCCGATTAACACAAACACTCCCCGGACAGGTTCATTTGCTTGTGTGTAGACAAGAATTACTTTTGCATTGTTGTCAGTTATCAAAATAACTAACTTCTGTCAATGAAAAACATTAATCAACAGTTAATCTAAGAAACAGATAGAAAATTTTATTTGAACCAACCTGAGGATTATAACCTGGGAGACAGTCTTTCATAAAGCTCTGAGGACTGTTCTGTTAGAGGTCAAAGCACACTTATGTAAGATATTTTGAGAAAAAGGGTTATACGTCAAAGGACATATTGACAGTTTACACAATTCAGATCTGCATGTTCAAAGTGAGTAGTGGGTCATCATGACCCCTTACAGGATTAAGAAGGAAGCTTGTCTCCTAAGAAGTTAAGAATGTGGTGGGTCATTTCAACCTTAACAAGATTAAGAAGGAATGTTATCTACTAAGGAGGTCTGGTTAATGCAAATGCACAATGCACACTACGGGGGGGAGGGAGGAAACCCAAACAGGCAGAGAAAATTTTTATATTTAAATTTTTCTTGTCTTGCCATAAAATATGAATTTTATTTCATCAATTTCCCCCTTTTGATCATTAATCTTTTGATAGAAAGCATTAGGTGGTCAAATATTTGGTCCCTCAATATCAGGGTGGCTGCTTACCTGCCCTGAGTCCATCATGTCCCTCAATGTTGGGTCTTAGTAAACCCAGTTCTTTCTTTCCCTTTAGGGGTTGCACTAGTAGGATATTTGGCAAGGACTAATGGTGAATTCCAATTTGTCCAATAGGACTTATGCCAATTTTACCTTGCATGTGCATGTTCATTAATTTATAGAGAACTATAGGTGTGAGCAATAGTTTCAAGTTGTTTAGATATCATCTTAATAGAAGTAGGTGATACACGGACCGAAAGGCAAGAAACTATCACTTTACTTTTTAAAAATATTTATTTATTTAGCCTGCTCTGGGTCTTAGTTGTGGCATGCAGACTTCTTAGTTGCAGCATGCAAATTCTCAGTTGCAGCATGCAAATTCTCAGTTGTGGCATGCATGTGGGATCTAGTTCCCTGACCAGGGATCAAACCCGGGCCCCTTGCATTGGGAGCCCTGAGTCTTAGCTACTGGACCACCAGGGAAGTCCCAAAAAACTATCACTTTCTATGTTATACAAACTGTAATCAAAATTGACAATAACAGTAACAATGTCATTAGTAAAGGTTTAAGCAAAGATCCTGCTAAACCATAGCATTTTCCTAGTATCTCCCCTAAATTGGGAAGAGGATTCTTCAGAGCTGAAGGTTGATTCTTCATACGTATCTTAAGATGAATTATGTTAGAAGACTCATCAGGTATAAAAACCCAATATTCAGTATGTGTCATAACGCAAGTTCCCCCTTGGAGAGCAGTTAGAGAGTATTTAGGGCTCTACGATTCTGCAGGACCGATTTTCTCATCATGAAGACTTCTGAATCAAGCAAGCTAATGGCTTGATTACTGCCAGAGCTTGCCGAGTAAATTTTGTTAAAGCCTCTGTGGTTAATGTTATATTCTATTCCAAGTGAAGGAACAAATAGTGCCACCAAGTGGTCATACCATTGGAAAATCGATCAAACCCGGGGTGCTCACATTACAGGCAGATTGGCAGGGACTGTCTCCAGAACTACCCACAGGTGACCTTGAGCCAAAGGGAGAAATACATTTGGTTCCTAAGCAAAAGTGTGAACAATTATCAAAGTTATTGGTATGCAAGCCTGGTCTTGTATACCATCTTGGGTCAGGCGTCTACGTCAGATGTTTGTTGTCTCCTCATCCTGGTCTGGTAGTGCTGGTCTTAGTAAGTAGGGTGTCAGAAACAGGAGTTGCAGTCAATTCAAGAGAGGAGGACTGAGGTCCCTTCCAACCTGGCTGTAAAGAATCCTTTATCTGATGCCTTTTCCAGTATGCATAATCTCCTGATCGAAGTTCATGGGGCATCCGATCTTCATCCAAAGATTATTGCGATAAGATTCAGAAACAAACTTAGAATGTCCTTTTAATATAATCCAGTTAAACTTTACGGTAATGTAACATAGCAACAAGGAGCCATCTGGGAAGTGATTCTTAGGTGGTAAATACAAAACAAAAGCAAAAACACCCTTAAAGACAGCAACACTAGAACTTAATGTTCACTGAAATGTAATAGTTTTCTCTCTAAAGTTACCCTCATTTCTACCAATGATATAGCCAAATTAAGACTAATTAATTTGCAAAATAAGTCTGGTTTCAATAAACTTGGCCTGATTATTTCCATAAGTGTAATTGATCATACGGGTTCTTACAATACGGCTGTGCTGGAACTTTTTATAAAGAATCTCAAATTGAACTTTTAAAAGACCTCTCTGGGCTTCCCTGGTGGTGCGGTGGTTGAGAGTCCGCCTGCCGATGCAGGGGACACGGGTTCGTGCCCCGGTCCGGGAAGATCCCACATGCCATGGAGCGGCTGGGCCCGTGAGCCATGGCCGCTGAGCCTGCGCGTCCGGAGCCTGTGCTCCGCAACGGGAGAGGCCACAGCAGTGAGAGGCTCGCGTACCGAAAAAAAAATAAATAAAAATAAAAGACCTCTCAAGGCCAGGAAAGCCATGCCAAGGTCTTGTTGTCAGATTCTGCCTGTAATGTCTACAGACTCGGGTGGACCCCTTTCTTCTGGAGGCCCCCCAAGTACCTTGAGATCCTTGCACCTGTCAGGAGGTGGCCTTCCTTGTTCACCTGGAAAGGCTGCTGGGAACTTAAGAGTTTCCAGTTTCTGGAGGGATCAGGTGGAAAGAAAAGGTAAGTGTTTCAGTTCTAATTACAAAGGTATAATTTACCAAATTTAAGCCATAAGTAGCTTAAGGGGAAGGGTTTCCTTATATCTGGAAAACACAGATTAAAAACCAGTAATATTCCAGACAAAAACCCAAAAAATTATAACCATACTCATCAGGTTGCTCAGTCTATGTGACTAATCCTTAATCTTCTTTTAACAGCTTTATGAAGTCACCAGGTTAAAGAATTCTTTAATTTCTTACCCAGCTCAGCAGTATGACCTGAAAGTGATCAGAAACCTGTACTTGTCCAAAAGTCCTTTATATGAATCTTCTTGAAGATGGAGCATTTTTGCAAAAGCATCTGAGTAAAACAATAACTACCTATAAATGGCAAAAGACTTTAAAAGGCATGGTTCAAGAGCTGATTACAATGCAATTGACAAACTTCGTTACTGTTGTGACATGCAACATTTTAAGATGTTAACAAGAATTATAAGTGATAACGTTTTATCAGGATATACCCGATTTTTAGGAGTTCCATATAATTTCTTTTTTTAAAAATAAATTTATTTATTATTTATTTATGTTTTGGCTGTGTTGGGTCTTCATTGCTGCACGTGGGCTTTCTCTAGTTGCGGCGAGAGGGGGCTACTCTTCGTGTGGTGTGCGGGCTTCTCACTGGGTTGACTTGTCTTCGTATAGGAGCACAGGGTCTAGGTGTGTGGGCTTCAGTAGTTGTGGCACGTGGGCTCAGTAGCTGTGGCTCACGGGCTCTAGAGCGCAGGCTCAGTAGTTGTGGCACACGGGCTTAGTTGCTCCGCGGCATGTGGGATCTTCCCAGACCAGGGCTCGAACCTGTGTCCCCTGCATTGGCAGGCAGATTCTTAACCCCTGCGCCACCAGGGACGTCCCTGTATAATTTCTAGACTATCTATTTTAATAAAATTTACCCATACAATATAACCTAAGAAGGTTTATCACTCATTTGATGATGCTTCCCTTGTAATTTAACAACCAAATAAGCCTAATTAGGTTAATATGCTTCTTTGATAAGAAGAGCAAACAATTCTCTTGAGGTGTTCTGGGGGCCTTCGGGAAACCTCAAAGTTAGTCAGAGGTCAGACAAACTTCAATTAGAATTTGATCTTTGTCAAAAATATCAAAAAGGCTTTAAAAACCCTTTGTCAAATAGGATCATAGGTCTCTGTGAAACAACACTTATTGACTTAACCAAGTGACAATAAAAGATTTCAAAGGCACATACATAAAGTTACAATAGATTAATTAAAAGGTAAAGGAACCTTACAGTCTGTTATCAAAAGCAGATTGATATTCTAAGAAAACTTTGTTCTCTTAACAAAGAGAAAATCATACTCCATTTTTGCGCCAGCCTTTTTTTTTCTTTTTCTCGCACAGCTTGCGGGGTCTTAGTTCCCCAACCGGGGATTGAACCCGCGGCCCCAGCAGTGAGAGTGCCGAGTCCTCACCACCGAACTGCCAGGGAATTCCCACCAGCTTTTTTTTTTTTTTTTTTTTTTTTTTTTTTTTTGCGGTACGTGGGCCTCTTACTGCTGTGGTCTCTCCCGTTGCAGAGCACAGGCTCTGGACGCACAGGCTCAGGGGCCATGGCTCACGGGCCCAGCCGCTCCGCAGCATGTGGGATCTTCCCGGACCGGGGCACGAACCCGTGTCCCCTGCATCGGCAGGCGGACTCTCAGCCACTGTGCCACCAGGGAAGCCCCTACCAGGTTATTTTTAATAACAAAATTCATTTACTCAAATTCAATCTAAATCTTAGTCCTGACCACCATAGAATTCCTTTATTTTTTTTATTTTAAAAAATTAATTAATTATTTGGCTGCATCTGGTCTTAGTTGCGGCACACAGGATCTTTGTTGTGGCATGCAGGATCTTTTGTTGCGGTGCGCGGGTTCTTTGCTGCAGTGCGTGGGCTCCTCTCTAGTCGTGGTGCGGGGGCTCCAGAGCGCACGGGCTTAGTTGCTCTGCGGCATGTGGGATCTTATTTCCCTGACCAGGGATCGAACCTGCGTCCCCTGCATTGGAAGGTGGATTCTTAACCACTGGACCACCAAGGAAGTCCCTAGAATTCCCTTCTAAAGATCTTCCCCCGCCCCCGCAAACCTTCTACAACTTTCTATATCCATATTAATTTGTGCTTTATTTTCTATACTATTTAGAAATAGCCAGCTTTAGGACAAAATTACTTTCTTTTCCCTTACAAAAACACATTTCCATTTCTTATACCTTCTTTTTTCCTTGCATACAGTAGTGTTTTCCTTATTAATTTTTAATTATATATTTTAATTACAATTTTTAACCTTAGTTTTAAAACCTTAAACAACCTTAGTGAAAACCAAGAAGAAGTTAATTATGAACTATTTATCATACCAGCATTTCCTGATTGGCAAATTTAAGAACATAGTCTAGAAACTAATTTCTTTCCTCAGTGGGATACAAGACCTGTCCAATGAAAAAACATCTTTAGTTTTTCTCTAATAAGAAGACTAAAGTAAGGGCTTCCCTGGTGGCGCAAGTGTAAAGAATCCGCCTGCCAATGCAGGGGACACGGGTTTGCGCCCTGGTCTGGAAAGATCCCACATGCCACGGAGCAACTAAGCCCGTGCGCCACACTACTGAGCCTGTGCTCTAGAGCCCACGAGCCACAACTACTGAGCCTGTGTGCCACAGCTACTTAAGCCCGTGCGCCTAGAGCCCGTGCTCCGCAACAAGAGAAGCCACTGCAATGAGAAGCCCACCCACCGCAATGAAGAGTAGCCCCTGCTTGCCACAACTAGAGAAAGCCCGCGTGCAGCAATGAAGACTTAATGCAGCCAAAAATAAAATAAATAAATTAAAAAAAAAAGACAAAAGTAGGTAAACTTAGACTCGTTTAGCAATGAATGTTTCAGTATCTGATTTGGAAATGATATGGATATTCAATGAATTCCCATCATTTAACTTAATTTAGCAGTTTCAAGTTACCAAAAACCTGGAGAAACTATTTTTAAGTAGACAGTCCTAAAACATACTTTTTCCTAAAGAATTCACCTAGAAACTCTTATTTACATTTAATTTACTTAAAAGTTTCATCATATCATGTTATTTTTCTTGCTGACAAATTTTGCAACAGGAATAAGATTTTTGTTTTTAAAAGAACTAAATTTTTAAAAAAAATTTATTTATTTTTGGCTGCGTTGGTCTTTGTTTATAGACCTGCTTAATTCCCTTTAAGCCAGTTAAATAGAGCTCTTTTACTAGTTAAATCTGGCGACAACACACATCTACAACACACACATATATATAGATGCAACACACAGACACAGAGACCCCATAGTTCCCATTCCAAAATTTCAACCATGAGTCAGGTACAAGAGTACAAAATCCATCAGTTACATACAACACAGGGAATATAGCCAATATTTTATAATAACTGTCAATGGAAAAGCAATCGGTCGATCTAAGAAAGAAACGGAAAATTTTATTTGAGCCAAATTTGAGGACTCTAACCTGGGAAGAGCATCTCAGAAAGCTCTGAGAACTGTTCTGCCCATTAGAAGTCAAGGCACAGTTCTATAATTTGTTGAGACAGAAGGCTGTATGTCAGATGACGTATTATTGACAGTTTACATAATCCAGATCTAAGCGTCATCCTGGTGAGTCATGTGACCCCTTACAAGATCAAGAAGGAATGTGACCATTGGAGGAGCTGTCTTGTCCACGCTAGGAGAAAGTTCCTCTTCACGGTTGAGCAGGCATTCCTGCTGATGGGGGAGGGGGAGGTCTGGTCGACGCCTAATGCAGACACGCACTGCACGGTGCGGGAAGCGAGGAGGCCAAAGGGCAGAGAAGCGTTTTTATGTTCACATTTTTCTTGTCTCGCCATAAAATCTGAATTTTGTTTCACGTAACTATAAATAGAGCATAACTTTTAAAAACTGTGAATCGCTATATTGTACACCTATAACATATAATGTCTACATCAACTATACTGCAGTAAAAAAAATAATAATAAAAGGTAAAGTTACCCCCGCAAAAAATCTCATCAGTTACAAAAGGGGTTGGCTTCAAACTGGGTTTCTGGCGGATGGAACAGATCAAGGTCACCTGTTTGGATGGCTAAACCCTTTTTACTAATATACAGGGAGAAGACATTTGTATCTGTCCTTGACAAGTCAAGTTCCAAATTACCTATCCCTCCCCTCCCTTTTGTTTTTTCTTAGGTTAAGAGTTACCGTCCTGAAATTTGCATTTTTAAAAGACGGCCGGGATTAAAGTTCCCAGAGAGGACCAGGTAGAACATTGACATCTGAAAGGCATAGGAGAAAAGCCAGTTCCTCCTAGGAAGATTTTGTTCCCTTGAGGCCAGAATTACTTTTACTCTTGTCTTGCCAGAAGATAGGAATTTTATTTCATCACCTCCATGGAATCAAAACCAAGTACGGGAAGGGCTCTCTCTGGAGAGGAATCAGTTTTCTGGCAAACCACGTCGTGGTCCCTGTCGTCCCCCGAGCCCGCCACCGCCGCCAGTCAGGGTACAGGGCCTTGGTGTGCCGGCACCCAGGGAGGGAAACACGGACTCAATGCATCTGAGATGAAGCCTGCGGCTTGTTCCTCCCGCTACCCTGCATCCCCCTTCCCTTCCCTCCCCTCCGTAGGCTCTCCTGGGACTGAAGGTGGTGGGCTCTATCTAGCCCTGGAGGGGGTCCCCTCGGGCCCTTCTGGACGGTGTGAGTGGGCCGGCTGGGGTCTCTGCCTGCCCCCGCCATCCCCGGCACTGGACACCGAGGGCATGGTCAACAGTGCTGGATCTGCTGGAGCGCCAGGGCCTGGGGGGACTGCCTGGGAGGGGAGGGCGACCCCGCTCCGCATTGGGGGTCCTCTGGCACCACTGTCCGTGAGGCACCTGGCCTTTGAGCCACAAGTCACAGCTACTCAAAACGTCCCGGCCCGCTGCACTGAAGTCGGATCGCCTGGGATCGCTCGGGACCTGTCCCCTATCCGCCCACCCGGGACCGGACCCGCCCCGCCCCGCCCCGCCCCTCCCCCTCCCCTCCCCCTCCCCTCCCCCCATCCCGGGACAGGCCCCGACCCTCCGGCGAGTATCCGCCCCCAGGCAGGTCCCTCCACACCCCCCGCAGGTCCCTCCCTCCCCCGCCCCGCCCCCGGCAGGCTCCGCCCCTCCCCCCGGCAGCCCTCTGCGCGCCCCGCCGCCTGCCGTCAGTCCCCCCGGTCCCCGGTCCCCTGGCTCACGGGCATGGCGCGCGCGGCGGGGCCCGAGCGGCGGCTCCTGGCCATCTACACCGGAGGCACCATCGGCATGCGGAGCGAGCGCGGCGGTGAGTGGGTGCCGGCGCCCGGGCACCGGGGGTGGGGTGGGGGTCGTCCGCTCGCCCTTTGGCCTGTCGGGGGTCTCCAGGCCCCGCAGGGCCGCGCACCTGACCCCGCCGCTCCCGGTGGGCGGCCAGCCCGCCCGGGGGCACAGCCTCTCCCCCGCGCTGTCGTCGGCTCCTCCCGGGGCCGAGCCTCGACCACCGTGGCGTCTGTCTGAGCGCCCTTCCCCGCACAGACAAGCCGGTGGGCAGGTGTTCAGAGTCTGCCGAGGCCCCTCACTGGGGACCACCGAGCGGCTGCAAGGCGACCCCAGCCGTTCCCCGCTGTTCCCGGCCCGGGCTCGGCCGGGCAGCGGGCACCAGACACCTTTGGGAAGTGTTCACGTGCACGAGCAGTCCGGGCAGGTTGGGCCTTTCGTTTCTCTGCCCCTGTGACATTGGCCTGAGTGGGTCCTCGAGGCAGTGACTGCTGGGCCGGGCGCTGAGCTCTGCGGGCCACTGGGGCAGGGGTGCCCCCAGGCCGGGCAGAGCACCTTCGGGCAGGGACCGGGTTTGGGGAGCCTGGGCCCCGCAGGGGTGGGAAGAGGACTGCACACACCTCCAGAATGTTCCAGCGCTCCCGGGAGAGCGGACACTGTCTGTGCCCTCCACACAGGCCCCCCCGGGCTCCCTCCCTGGCCCCAGGTGCCTGTCCGGGCTGTCCTCACACCTGGGGCAACCCCACACCTGGCCCTGGAGTGTCCCCCTACTCGGATCCTCTGCCAGCTCCACAGCGGGGGACTTGCCAGAGCTGCCCCGTGCTAACAGGACGGTCGCCTTTGCTCTTGGTCCTGGGGCCACTTCCCCAGCACCCCCCTCCTGGCCACCGTTTCCACTGAAGCAGCTATCCAGATGCCACTAGCACTTTCTCGCTCCAGCAACTGCTGCTGGGTCCTCTGGGCCTGTTCGTGCCACCCCCCGACGCCGGCTGCCAATTCGCAGACGTCTCTTGAGGCCCACTCCGTGCTGGGCCCCAGGACTCAGACCCCCAAAGAGCCCTGTCCTGGAGGCGCTCAGGGATGGAGAGCATGGTTTCCACACCCCCTCACACCCTTCCCCCCCAGTTGCTCCCCCCGGGCTGCTGGGGAGTCTGCCCTGTGCTGCCCCAGGGCTGGGGCAGAGAGCGGGGAGTGGCTGGCCCTGTCTGCATCCCTGGACTGTCTGGGGCCCTGGCCCACCCCTGTCGCTGCCCCTCCAGGCTTGGCACCTGGCCAACTGTGATTGCTGGGATTCCATTGAGCTCACTCATTGTTCTCCAGGGTCCAGGCTGCAGGGACAAGGTGGACTCTGACCTGGATCCCACCTGCGCTGCGTCGTGTCCCCTCACAGCCCCCCACCTCCCCGGGGCCCCTTAGGCTCACTCTCCCAGGCGCTGCATTTTCCAGAGAGGATGTAAACTCCCACATCTGGAAGGTGACCTGGAGACTGACTCTAGAAAGACGGGGTGTGGTGGGACAGGACAGACAGGCAGGAGTCATCCACGAGACCTCAGGACAGCACCCCAGGCTGGGGACGGAGCCAGATGGATGGAGGAGCCAGGCCTGGGCCCGGTGGGCCGCTGTGCTCTGCCGGCCTCTGCCCTCTCTGAGCCCAGCTGGGGGCTGGGGGGACGCAGACACTCCAGGCCCTTCCTGCCCGGGGCATTCTGATCCGGAGGGCGGAGGGCATCAATGATTAACTCGCCTGGCACTGCTGATGTGGCACTGCTCCGGCCCACGAGGGGGGGTGAGGGGCGGCCACAGCAAAGCTGTTTAGATTGTCGCTGTTGGGAGCCCTTCTGCGCCTGCTGGTAAACAGTGGCCTGCAGGGCACTCGGCGCCCCACACGTGAACTCTGCCAAAGGTCAGGATGGTGACGGGAGGGCAGAGGCCGTGGCAGCTAGGGACGCCCGCCACCCACCCCCTCTCTGAGTTTGGGGAAGATGTCACAAGGGACATCGTGAATCCCATATCAGCAGGTAACCCCAAGCCCAAGGCCGAGCCACATCGCGGCCGAGGAGCCCTGACGCCCTGAGCGTCCCGGTGGGCCTGGCTCCTGGCGGGCGTAGCAGGGTGAGTAGAGCCTCGGAGCCTGGCAGCTGAAGGTGCCAGGACATCCCAGGAGGCCACCAGAGGGCCTGGCAGCCAAGCCTCATCTGGAGGGGTGACGTCCATGGCTTCTTGCGCCCTTGGCCTAGACCCCCTTCCTGAGCGAGTTGCCACACGTTCACAAGTTCACTGTCCTGGGACGGCCCTTACAGATGAGTGGGTCTCGTGGAGCCGCTGCCAGGGACAGCTCCCTGCCTGCACGGCCTGGGGACAAGGCCCGGGCAGGGCGGCTTCTGCTTCTGTAGAGCCTGAGGCTTGGGGGCCCATGCTAAGAAAGAGACTACAATTTACAAAATCAGAATTAGATGAAAAAGCAGGTGTTTGTTTGTTTGTTTGTCTGTTTCGTTGTTGTTAGTTTTTTTAGCTGCACCGCGTAGCACGTGGGATCTTAGTTCCCCGACCAGGGCTCGAACCCATGCCCCCTGCGGTGGACGTCTTAACCACTGGATTGCCAGGGAAGTCCCCTTGTTTTTGTTTGTTTTGGGGGGGACAGGTGTTTATTTAGAATGACGAAGGAAATCACAACAAACTGCTAGTTCTGAAAAGCCAAGAACATTACAAATCCCAGAAAAATATTTTTTGTTCGTTGACTTCCTGACCCTCCCTCCAGGCTGTTCTCCCCACACTTTTGGCTGCTTGGTGTAATGATGTGTCGGCAGAATTCTGCACAGAGCGAATAGAACAGAGGAGAGTTTAGCCTTCTCTTCGGCTGGTTTTGCCTGTCCACCCACACGCTCCCCAGGCGGGGACACCAGGGTCTGGGCCGCGTGGGGCTCGCTGGCCCTGCACCTTCCTGCCGCCCCGAGGCGTGGGGTGTCCCCGGAAGCCAGTGTCCCACTGTCCACTAGCAATAGCCTCGCTCTGGAGGCGACCGTGCACATCACCTGCCCCGTCAGCAGATCCCCAGGTTTACATGGACACCCCAGTAACACCCACTGGGAGCGCAGCTAGTGTGAAGAGTGGCGTGCGGGCTTCCTGCGGCTGCCCTGCCCCATGACCGCCAACGGGGGCCTAGAGCAGCAGGAGCATCTCTCGGGAGATGCCCCATCACTGCCGGCCGGTGTGTTCGTGTCTCTGCTCTGTCCTTACACGGCCTTCTCTGGTGTCAGCTCTCTTCCGTCTCTGTCTTACAAGGATGTGAGTGGTGGCACTCAGGACCCACCCGTGTCAGCCAGCATCATCTCATCATCTCAGGACCCTAACTCAATCACGGCCTCAAAAACTTTGCATTTCAGGTCCCGGGGGTCAGGAGGGGACACCTTTGGGGGCCTGATGCAGAAGGGTGGGTGGCTCTGAGCCTCCCTCAATGCCCAGGGTCCGGAGTTCAGGCCTCCTTGCCGTCAGGGCTGGCGAGTCCAGACCTTTGTGGAGGCAGGTGTGTGTCCTGGTCACACTTCAGGCGTCTCGGGAGGGTGGCCGGGCTGGCAGTCACACACGATGTCCCCTCTGTCTACTGAGCCCCGTCACTCCTGCAGCAAAGCGTGTGGAGCCCCTAAAGGGCGCTTCCTGGGTTGGGGGGCTGTTCAAGGTGCTCCCCCTTGGGTCTCCTTCTCTGGCTGGGGAGATGGCACCATGACATCCTTGGGCCAACGCAACTGTGTTTACTGGGGTTGGCAAGAGCTGGGCCTGGGATTTACTTGGGGCAGTTTATTACGCGGCAGCAGGAGACTGATACACCGGGCAAAGGGTGAAAGCTGGGAGCAATGTCGTCGCCCAGGGTGACCACTGACCCTGGTCCTGAAGGTCTTACATGTTTCAGCCAAGGGTGCTTCTCGAGGGGGCGCCCTGCTGTTTTCACCTCTGTGTCCAGGTGTTCGACATAGCCAGGCGCGTGGGAGACGCCCAACAGAACCTCAGTGAGGGGTGCATATGCCCAGAGAAGTTTAGCCAACTTGACCGAGGTCACGGAGCTTGCAGGGAGCAGGGTGGGGCAAAAAGCCAGGGCCCCAGTGCAAAGATTCTTCTGGGAGCCTTTGCTGAGGAGTTGTTTGTTTCCAGGAAACACTTGTGACTTCTCAGGGTTTTCTTAGAACACACACCATTTCTGCCCAGTGCCTCCTTTGATGCATGTTTCTGGACATGGAGGCTGCAGGCAGAGGGCCTGGGCTGGACCCTGAAGGTGTCACACACAGTCCACGTAGGGAGAAACGGTAACGGGGAGCGTGTGGGAATGGCACCAGCACCTGGACATCAAGGAGGGCTTCCTGGAAGTGGTATCCTGAGCTGGGATGAAGCACCTGCTGGGTGAGAAGCGGAAAGGAATAGAGGACTTCCAGGCAGAGCCAACAGCGTGTCCACGGGCAGAGCGGTGTGGACGTTCTGGGAAGTGGGGGAAGAAGAGTGGGCACAGGTGTCCGAGTTGTGAGAGGGCCAGGGCCCGCTGAGCCTCGGTGGCGGAGCCCTGGGGCTGTCTGGGTGAGAGTAGCAGTCCCGACACGGGGCAGCTGCCCATCCTTGCCAGGGCCCGGGGCAGCTGCAGGCCCGTCTGCCCAGCCTCTGACTTCCCTGAGGGCCAGAGCTCACCCAGCCAGCTCCCAGCCCCCCACCCCTGCTGGGGCCCGGCCCCCAGTGAGGAGGGAGGGGCCGGCGGTGGAGGGTGTGTGTGGAGGGGGCGGTGCTGGTGGTGGCTACCAGCCTCTGACTCCGCCTCCCTGCCCCACCCCGCCTGCAGTGCTCGTCCCTGGCAAGGGCCTGGCCGCCGTTCTGAGGACACTGCCCATGTTCCACGATGAGGGACATGCCCAGGCCTGTGGCCTCCCCGAGGACACCTTAGTGCTGCCGTGAGTGTCGGCTCCTTGGGGGTCCCGGGCAGGGACGATGGCCAGCTGTCATGGGGTGGGAGGCATCCTGAGACTGGCGCCTGCCAGGCTGTGGCTTCTCAGTGTGTCCATGGCGAGCTGCTAGAGGATGCTGTCCCCACGGGCTCCCATTTCGATGGCTCTAGAACTGACTACAGCCCCCTTTCAAGTGAGCCCCATGGGGACTGAAGCCCATAGGAGAGGCAAGGGCTGGCCCAGGTGCCCTGCCTTGTGACGGTCCCTCTGTTTCCCAGCTTGTGGCCCAGGCTGTCCGCTGCTCTTCGCTGCTGGCCGGCTGAGCGGGGAGTTGCCCTCCCGGTCGCTGACCTCCCTCCTGCCAGCAGCCCTCCTCCCAGGGTCGTCCTGGCTCACCGAGGGGAGGGGACACTGCTCTGGAGCAACCTGGCCTGGCCTGTCCTTGGCCCCTCCCGGGACCACGGTCCTTGCTCCTGGGGCCTCGAGTGGAAGGGAGCCGGTGGGGATGCAGAGCCCACGGCCACGGCCCTGGGTGCGGGGGCCTGGCTGGGCAGAAGGGACCGGGGCCGCCGAGCGAGCAGGCAGGCGGGCGCAGAGTGCGAGCCTGCTGTCCACCTCCTGCAGGCCTGCCAGCCCCGCCTGCCCCGAGCAGAGGGTCATGTACACGGTGCTGGAGTGCCAGCCTCTCTTCGACTCCAGTGACATGACCATCACTGAGTGGGTTCAGATCGCCCAGACCATTGAGGTGAGGTGACGGGGGAGTGTGGGCGGGGCCGGGGCCAGGAGCCAAGTGGGTCGCACCTCAGCTGCAAGGCTCCCAAGGCCCTTTTACCTGCACCCGTGAGGGTGGGCATCGAGGGACCCCATTTCTCACCTTCCTCCCTTAAGAAAGCCCGCTCCCCACAGAGAGGCTTGTCGCACAGCCTGCCCCTTCCTGGCAGCAGGACGCTGGCCCCAGTTCCACACTTGTCTCGTTCTGCTGGGGCAGAACGGCTTCCGGGGCCTCACCCCTCTCACGGTGAGCGCCTGGGACCGCGTGCGGCCCTGGGCCCGGCCCTTGTGTCTCTGAATGTCCGTAGCCGTGCTCTGGGGCAGTCTCCCTGCTCTGTGGCCAGCAGCATCCTACAGTTGGGGCCCGACCGCTTCTCTGAACGCCTAGGGCCGCTGTCCTGGCCGCAGAGGCCAGCCATGCGCAGATTCACTGTGTGGCCAGCAGAGGGCGCCCCAGCCCGCCACGTGGCTCGGCTCCCCTGCAGCTACGGGCCCAGCCTGGCTTGGTCTTTCAATGGGCCGCGAGAGATGGTCCCCTGAGGTCCCCTTGTCTCCCGGGACTGTGCCCCTCGCAACCACAACCCAGGCCAGCTGCCCACTGAGGCCCAGACTTGGCTGCCCGCTAGGAGGTGGTGGCCGGGGCTGCGTCCCTGCAGAGGTGGCCTGTGTGCCTGGAGGCACCTTCCCCATGTCTGCCTGCGGGCATCCTTTCCACCTCCCACATCACAGCCGGCTCCCAGCACTGGCTGTGCCTTGTGTCCGCGCCTGGCCCTCCCACTGGACCGAGAGGCTGGCGGGCTTGCTCACCCCTCAGCCCCTGCTGCCCCAGGGGCAGTGGTCACTGAGCCAGGGGCCCTCCATGGCACCGAGCTGACCAGTGTGCAAGGGGCCCTCCAGGAGCACCGAGTTGACCAGTGTGCTCGGGAGCCCAGACCGGGCACTGCACGGGGCAGACCTTCCCATCCTCAGATAAGAGTGTTCAGAGACCCCGACCTGAGTTCTCTCGTGGGTTAGGGGTGTCACGGGGAGGCCCGAGGGGACGGGAGGAGGCTGTTCTGGGCGCAAGGAGAGCACGGGCGCCGGGACTCCAGGCAGAAGCTCCATTTCCAGCGTGCTTCCCCGGCCAGCGGTGACCCGGGTCCCACTGGCACCTCCCCGGGTCCCTCCAGCTGTATGTGGGGCCCTTACCTTCCTTTTCCTGGTGGCCCCGAAGGCCAGGCCTGCCTGAGCTCGCCGCCCCTCCTGCAGAGACACTACGGGCAGTACCATGGCTTTGTGGTCATCCATGGCACCGACACCATGGCCTTCGCCGCCTCCGTGCTCTCCTTCATGCTGGAAAACCTGCAGAAAACCGTCATCCTCACTGGTGCCCAGGTAAGAACCTGGGCTGCCCAGTGGGCACCAGGTCCGGGCCTTCCTGAGGCCACAGGGCAGTTCAGCGCTGCTGGGGGCCCAGGTGGGTCCCCGGGCTCCTTGCTCGGTCCGGCAGCTCCCCGAGCTGGTTCCTGCTCTGCCTGAGCCGGCCAGCGCTGGTCAGTGCCCTGGTCCTGCCTGGTGCCAGCCCTGCCACCCTGTGGGTGGGTCCACAGCCTGCTGCCCGCCTTGTCCAGCTGCCCTCCTTCTGTCACTGTCATCCTCTTCCCACTGTGGTTCCCACCGATGCCATCCCTGGGCACCTGGGCGCATGCTACCCCCTCCTCTCTCACCCTGACCCAGCACAACCCCCAAAACCAACAGGTGGAATATTCTAGAAAACTGCTGGATTTGAAGGGGGGTGGTGGGGGAAGCCTGGACCCCCGTCAGAGGCTGCCTGCGGTGGCGCCACGGGGCCAGCCCTCCCCAAGGCCCTGGAGAGCCTTCCCCGGGGTCAGAGGTCGGGAAACCCCGTTGCCAGGTGCTGACCTGGCTGCCTGCCCTGCTCTGTCCATGGTCCCCGCGGATGTCACAGTGGGGCGGCCCCACTCAGGGGAGGCCCAGGGCCTCACTGCAGACACCCCATTGCTGCCGAGCACGTCCCACTCGGAGCTCGAGTGGAGGGATGGGGTGCAGGCTGACCCTGGCCCTTCCCAGACCCTCCTGAGCCCCTGGGTGTAGGTCGCCATCAGGCCTCTCCCAAGGGATGAAGGGGAGGGTTTTGAGCACTGCCGGCCCCGGGGAAGGATCGCGCTCGTGCTCTTCTAACCCCCGCGCCGGGCCTGACGAAGCGTCCCTGTTATAACGCAGGGGAGACCGAGGCTCCAGGCGCGGGGCTGCTGGCCCCCTGCCACACCCCTTCTGAGGACCCAGGACTGTGGCCCCAGGCCAGGGCTCGTCCTCTGGAGGCCCTGGGCCCACCCCTGCCCAGCCGGCCCGTCTGCACACCCCTTTGTTGCCTTCCTGGGCAGGAGTGGTGGGGATCTGGGTACGGGTCAGAGTCAGCCCCGGGGGCACTGGCCCTCACGTAGACGCGGGAGCAGGCCTGGGACCTGGTGCTCGGAGGTCCTGCGTGAGGCTTCTGGCCATCGCGTCCACCCACGGTCAGCCCTTGGCCACCCGGTCCAGAACTGGCCGGGGCAGTGAGGGAGCAGGGCCTCTGTGCCCCGGGGCCAGGGAGCTGGGCTGGGCAGTGGCGGGTCCCTGGGCAGGAGCCCATCTGGCCGGCCTCCGGCAGCGGGCACTGGGGCCTGCGGGGAGCAGAGGGCGCTGGGGTGCGGGCCAGACTGGCATGGCCAGCAGGTGCAGCTCCCTGAGCAGCGGTCCCCACCGACCCGAGCCTGCCTGCCCCCTCTCCTGGACCCCTGCCCGGGCTCCGCACTGGCTCCCTCCTACGCTGCCAGCGCCTCAGCCCCTCTCCTCTCCGTGGCCTCTCCTCCAGGTGCCCATCCACGCCCTGTGGAACGATGGCCGTGAGAACCTGCTGGGTGCCCTGCTGCTGGCTGGCCAGTACGTGATCCCCGAGGTACCTCCTCCTGCCTCCTTCCTGCGGCTCCCGGGAACCCAGGCCCGGGACTCGGGGTGTGGTGCTCAGGGGGACACACGGGGGCGCGTCTGGAAGGGTTTAAAGATCTGTCTCTCCCCTTGAACGTGAAGTACACCGTAGAGAAAATGGGAAAATAGAGAAGGCGGCAGGAAACTGTCGCTGCCTCTCACCCCCCGAGACACCTGCTGCTGGCAGCGTGGTGGATTTCTCCGGGTCATGTGCATATATGCGTGGTTTACGCATATTTGTCTCATGCCTATGATACGGCGTATACTTGTTTATACCACGTGCATATGTACGTGTGCACGTTCCCATCGGTAGGTCGTACTGGTTTTGGAACGGGCTCTTTTTCCTCTTCATCTTTCCTGGTCACGTGGTGACACAGGGAGGCATTTACAAGATCCCCCCTCACACCTCAGGGGACGGGGAGAGGAGCCCTGGGAGGGGGTCGCCCGCCCTGGGGAGGGGCTTCATGGAACGCCATCAGGGCCTGTCTCACTGCCGAGGTGCCCAGCCCGCCCCACGGGAACAGCTCCTGAGCAGGGTGGGGGCTCCCCGGCGCTGAGCTGCTCCTCGCCCCCCGCAGGTCTGCCTGTTCTTCCAGAACCAACTGTTTCGGGGCAACCGAGTGACCAAGGTGGACACGCGCAGGTTTGCGGCCTTCTGCTCCCCCAACCTGCCCCCTCTGGCCACCGTGGGCGCTGATGTCACAAGTAAGTGAGCAGGGGTCACGTCGCGTCACAGCGTGCAGGGAGCTGCTGCGGGGACTGTGCGGGGCCTCCTGGGTGGGAGCGCACGGCTCGGGGTTCTGCCCTGGGCTGCGGAGAAGCCGGGGGCCGGGGGGCGCTGCTCAGAGTGGGGAGGCCCCAGCAGGTAACCCCTGCTCGGAGCCGGGGGGCCATCCCGGGAGGGGCCAAGTTTGGGCGATCAGCCTCGTGTGCCTTCCCTCGGCCACGTGGCCCCAGGCCCAGGAATCCCTCAGTGACGGTCAGCGGCTCTGCCACTCGCCTCGGCCTCCCGGGGACGTGGTTCTGGTAGTGCGACCTCGTCCTGGGGACTTTCAGGGGTGTTTCAGGCCGCCCATCCCCCGTCCTGGGGTTGCCCGACGCCTCCCGTGGGTGGTGGACCCTGAGCCCTCCCCCCAGGGGACCCCCGACGCCGGCCCTGGTGAGGAGCCGTCTCCAGCCGAGTCCTCGGCGAGCGCCGCGGGGTTGGTGCTCAGGCCTCACCTGACTCAGCCGCCCTCATGGCCGTGGAGACTCTCTCCACCCAGGATGTCCGCTCTCCTGGGTGTCTCCGGGGTCCCCCACCCCCCCTCCGGCCGTGGGCATGGCCAGCCCCTCCGCGAGGCGGCGTGACGGCTTCGCTCCGGTGGCCTTGCTGTCCGCCTGGTCCCTGCCGTCTACATGTTGCCCCCTCGCCCCCCCCACCGTGTCTCCTCCTGTGCCTTCGAGACGTGGGCATCCAGGCGTGGTGGCGGGCAGGACCTCTGCCAGGCGGTTGTGGGGCTACAGCAGGAGGAGGGAAGGACCATGCAGGGAGGCACTGCGGCCCCGAGCCCTGACTTCATTCTGGGGGTCTTACCTTGCATTTCCCTCCGCCTGCCCACCCACCCTGCTTGCTGGAGCGGCCTGGGGGTTGGTAAGGCCCAGAACGGTTGGTGCATCTAAGGTGTGTATAGCACGCCCGGGTTCTCGGGGCCAGAGTCAGGAAGGCTTCCTGGAGGAGGTGGCCCATGTGCTGGTACTGGCAGATGGATCGCTTCCTTGCTGTGGTGGGCAGTGGCGCTCAGCCCCTCCTGCCCCGGTGCCAGCCAGCCGAGGAAGGAGGAGTGGGCGGGAAGGAGGGGGCGGCCGCTGTGCAGGCCTCCCTCCCCCATGGGGGCTGAGTCACACCTTCTCTGAGGCTCAGAGGGGAGCTCCCAGGACACAGCCCACTGGCAGGTGCGGAGTTCACCCTGGATCCCCAGGCCCCTACCTGTGCCACGCCAAGCCCGCGCCGGCCTTGAGGTGCAGGGCACACTGGTGCGGGCTGGGCTGGACGGCTGGCCGGGCGCGGGGCTGAGGCTGGCCCCGAGAGGAGAGGCCGCCCTTGGACCCCCAAGCCCATGATCCCAGGAGGATTGTGTCCCCCCAGCCAGGGTGCCCGTGTGGTGTGTGAGCGTCCCGGGCTGGTCCCGGCACCAGGTGCTGAGAAACACCAGCCTCTGCCAGGCGTGTGCCCGGCGGGGCCCCTGAGGAGGCGGCGGCTGGGGGCTGCTACCAGCACTGGGGCGGCCGGCGCCCTCTCACTGCTTTTTGTTGCGTTTTCCCTCCCCTCTGTGAGGCTGTCACAGACGAGGGGCTCGGGGCTCGGTGGGGGAGCTGTGCCGGGCAAGGAGGGGTGCACGGTGGGGGGTGGGGGGTGGGTGCTGGCACTGCCCTTCCCTGAGTGGGTGAGGCACGTGCGGTCACACCGGGCCTCCAGGAGCCCCAGGTTCTCGCTGTGCAGAAGCCGTGGCCCCAGGGAGGGGGAGTCAGGCCGACAGGCTCGGGCCAGCGGGGTCCCAGCAGCTGAAGGGGACGTGGAACCCAGTGTCCCCTGTGCACGTGGGCTCCGCTGTGTGGCCCTGCGGTGGCAGTGTTAGGGCCGAGCAGGGACGGTGGTCCTCACACCACCTTCCCTCCTCTCGGCCCCTCCGCGCATGGGGACAGCGGTCCCCTGGTGTCCAGTAGGCGCAGGTGGAAGGACTTGGGGTCCCATGGACTCTGAGGGGGATGGGCTGGCTGGGCGGGGCGGCGTGGGCCTGCTCTGTCTCCGTAAACCCCCCTCTGCAGCCATAACTCCTGGCTGGTGGCCTCGCTCCCACCCGCCGCCGTCTTATCTGCTCGCCCAGCTGGGGCCGGGGCCCGAAATTGAAGGACGCCTCTCGCTGCTGACGGATGCTGCGGCTGCCCTCCTCCCAAGCCCATGCCCCAGAGCCCCCGCGTCTCCCACCCTCCCAGCTCCCCGCGAAAGGGCAGCACGTGTCTGGAACGTTCCTCAGTTTATTATCGTATGAGAACTGCTCTGGTGGGAACAGCAGGAGGCCCGCAGGCTTGCACCCCCTCCACGGGACCGGGCTGGTGAGGAGCCCTGGGCGGGGGCCCTGGAGCCCACATTCCCCTCCGGGCTCCGCACCTGACTCTGGGCAGCCTTGGGCAAGGCCCTTTCCCTCCCTGGGCCTCAGTTTCCCTGGGCTGGACAATGGGGCCTCTGCCTGCTCGAGGCTGCCATGTGCGAGGGGCCGAGAGAACGGGACCCTGACCCTGGGCTCAGCGCCGGGCTCCTGAGGGTCGAAGGCCAGGCCTGCCGCCCAGACGCCTGCCCCCTGCCCATGGCTGGAGCAGAAGGCCTGGGAGGCCTTTGGTCCCCGCAGAGCAGCAGCCTTTAGACCCATGGAGAGGCTGATCGTCTGGGGAGTTCTCGGCACGGCAGGCACTGGCCCCACGGAACTGCCCCCTTCACGCTCCACGGGGCTCAGGAGCCGCCCTGGGCGTGGAGAGCAGGCTGGGCTCACGTTAGGCCTCTGAGACTTTGGGGTGAATGAGCTGGAAGTTTCCTTTCCCCAAAGGTTAGGGATCCAGAAGGCTCAGTCATTCATTCACTCACTGACTTGCTGGGCCGTGGGCCAGGGCGGTGCCCAGTAAGGGGCTCGTGAGGCTGGCTGGTCAGAGGATGCCGCCCTGACCGCTCCCGGGACCCAGGATTGCAGGTTCCTGGTGATGCCCCAGCTCTGCCCCGTCTGCCTGGAAGGCCCTTCCTCCACCTGCCCTTCCCCTCTCCTGCACTGGCGTGGCTTGCTGGGCTCTGGAGGCCTCTGTCCCTGCAGGGTCCTCTTCGCCCCCTGGACCCCATGCCTGCCACGGGGGCTGGCTCAGGCTGGAGCTGCACCCCTCGCCTGAGCGAGCTGGGAGAGGGGGCAGGGGACGGGACTCCGGAGGCACCAGACAGAGGCCGGGGGGTCCGGGGAGGCTGGGCCGGGGCCGTGGCCTGCAGGTGGCCGGAAGGTGTGCATTCGGTCCCTCTGTCCTCGCAGTCAACCGGGAGCTGGTGCGGAAGGTCCGTGGGCAGGGCCGGCTGGTGGTGCACGGCGGCATGGAGCGCGACGTGGGCCTGCTGCGTCTCTACCCCGGGATCCCCGCCACGCTGGTAGGGACCCCGGCCCAGCCCCCGCGGTGCCTGCCTCCTGTACCCCCTCCCCTCCCCACCGTCGTGTCACTGGGACCTGCAGCCCCTCCGCTGCCTTCTCAGCCCGTTCACCTTACTTGTGACCTGGGCTTGTCCCTGCGGGCGTCACAGCACGGGTTCCCAGGGCTCCTCTGAGGCTGAGGGGGTGTGGCCCTGGACTCTGCTCTTTCTTGTGGCCGCTCTGGTGGTCCCTGCCGTCCACCCCTTGGCCACCAGCTGTTCCTGGGGCGGACACGGCGCCTGCCTCCGTCCTGCCCAGTGAGTCAGGCCCAGACGCTGGGCTGCCAGTTGGATGGAGGGGTCTCGGGTAGAAGCGCCTCTGGGCGTCTCTGGCACTGAGTGCGGGGCTGCAGGGGCTCAGAATACGCTTGCTTCGGTGCTGTGACCGGCGGGGCACTGCGGCCCCCTCTTCCACCCGACACACGTGGCTTCCCAGGTGTGTCGCTGTAGCTGGGGTGGCCCGGCATCGGGCTGCCTTTAACCTCTGGGCCACAGTCTGTGAACTGGAGCTGCTCCCCTCCCAGGGCGCTGGGGACAGACGGGGTTTGCTGGAGGCGTGCTCCAGTGAGGGCTGCCCTCGAAGATGAGGGTCGTCTTCGAGGCCACTGCACGAGGCTGCCATCCTAAGTGGGGCTTAGCTGCACAGGCTCCTTCTGGGAAAGCATGCCGGCCTGTGAAGTCTTTGTAGAACGTGCCGTAGCTGGGGGAGTGCAGAGCCATACGCTGCGCTGAGCTCAGGCGGGGGGACGGGACCCCCAGGGCTTCGCTCGACGGGGACTTGCGGGCTGTCGGG
Source organism: Delphinus delphis (assembly GCF_949987515.2). NCBI lineage: Eukaryota > Metazoa > Chordata > Mammalia > Artiodactyla > Delphinidae > Delphinus > Delphinus delphis. The sequence goes on along the minus strand of NC_082684.1, from coordinate 2,111,294 downwards.
GCAGGGCCTGCTGCTGGTGACCTAGGCTCCAGCGGCAGCGGGTCCTGGTCTCCAGTCTCCCCGTTCCCGGGTATCTGCCAGCAACAGGTCTGCTTTCACCTTTGGCCTCTACCTGGAGAAGCAGAGGGAGCCAATGGCAGTTCTGAAAGGCTCTGAGTGGGGCACAGCCAGAGGGCTGGACGCCTGCTGCACAGGCCAGCAGCTTGGCCTCTGGGCTCCCCCTGTGTAGCAGGTTCAGGGACAGACAGTGCTCAGCCCTGGGGCCTCTGTGCTGACACAGGGCACGGCTGAGCGGGGCAACAGGTGTCCCCGCAGGGTGGCCTCTGAGGGGACCATCCTTGTTTGAGGTAAACCCCAGACCCCGTCCTCTTCTTTTTTTTTTTTTTAATTAATTAATTTATTTTTGGCTGTGTTGGGTCTTCGTTGCTGCACGCGGGCTTTCTCTAGTTGTGGCGAGCGGGGGCTGCTCTTCGTTGCGGTGTGTGGGCTTCTCATTGCGATGGCTTCTCTTGTTGCAGAGCATGGGTTCTAGGAGCGTGGGCTTCAGTAGTTGTGGTTCTAGGAGCGTGGGCTTCAGTAGTTGTGGCACTGCGGGCTCAGTAGTTCTGGCGTGCGGGTTCTAGAGCGCAGGCTCAGTAGTTGTGGCTCACGGGCTTAGTTGCTCCACAGCATGTGGGATCTTCCCGGACCGGGGCTCGAACCTGTGTTCCCTGCACTGGCAGGTGAACTCTTAACCACTGCGCCACCAGGGAAGCCCCCGTCCTCTGTCTTCCGAGTGGAGCCTTGCAGCCTCGTGGGACGTGCGGACAGCACCCTGGCTTAAGCAGAACCCTGCATGTGTGTGTGTTTAGCTGCAGGGCCCTTTCCCCACACACTGGCTTGCTGGGAGCATCACCTGTTGTGTGTCAGACGGGGCAGAGCTTTGGACCGGATGGAGGGGCCAGGGGCCGGGAGGGGCGGTGTGGTGGCCCAGCTGGGATGGGGGCCCTTCGCTCCGTGAGACCTCTGATGGCCTTTCTCATCTCCAGCTGGCTCCTTGTGACCTCTGACCCATTTCCACGGTGTTTGTGGCCTTAACACTTAGAAGGGGACAAGGTTCCCTTTGGGGGGATGTGTTGGGGAGCGTGGCGGGCACCGAGGGTGCAGGGCCAGCCTGTTGGTCCCATTGCTGGAGCAGGAAGCCAGGCCCCTCACCCTCGCCTCCCGGCCCCCGCAGGTCCGGGTCTTCCTGCAGCCCCCCCTAAAGGGCGTGGTCCTGGAAACCTTCGGATCGGGAAACGGGCCCACCAAGCCCGACCTGCTCCAGGAGCTGCGGGAGGCAGCTGAGCGAGGCCTAGTCATCGTCAACTGCACCCACTGCCTTCAGGGCGCCGTCACCTCGGACTATGGTGCTGGCACGGTGGGGCGGGGACACCGAGGCCTTGGGAGGGAGGGCAGGGGCAAGTCCGGCTTGACCCCGTGCCCCGTCGTCCGCCGGTGCCTCCGTTCCTGCAGGCCCTGGCGGGAGCCGGCACCATCTCAGGCTCCGACATGACATCGGAGGCGGCCCTGGCCAAGCTGTCGTATGTGCTTGGCCTGCCGGGCCTGAGCCTGGATGGTAGGAAGGAGGTGTGTGCCCCTCCGGCCGGGGACCTGGGCCTGCACTGGTGGGCGGCGGGGCCCAGTCCGGGGGATGTGTGCCTGGGTCTGGAAGGGGGCGAGGACGGGGGGGCTCCCCCGATCGGTTGCCAACCCCAAGCCCGGGCACTGCCTGTCCTCCCCTTGAGGAGCCCCAGGTCTGGCTTGGGCTAAGGATCCCCAAACTGTCCCAGGGTATCCCCTCCCTCTTGCTTTTCAGGCTGGCCTCAGACACGGCTGTCCCTGGGCCCTGGGGCTGGGCAGAGGCCACAGGGGCCCGGGGAGACCCTGAGCTGGAGGGCTGGAGGGTGGGGCTGGCCTGGTGTGGGGATCTGCCTGGGGTTAGGCTCCGGCCTCAGGCATGGAGCCCGAGGGAGGAGTTTCAGGCCCTGGGCAGCCCTCTCCCGGGGTCTGGGGTGCCTGGCCTGCGAGGTCTGTCTGGGCTGCTGGGCCCGGGCCCTGATGGAGCTGGCCCGGGTCTCCGTGCGCCACCCCCCGCCCCCCCCCCCGGCAGCTGCTGGCCAGGGACCTGCGCGGGGAGATGACGCTGCCCGCCACGGACGAGCTCCGGCCCTCTCTGCGGGGCAGCACGCTGGGCCGCGGGGTCGCCCAGCTCCTTAGTCTGAGCCAGGTACTGTCCAGCGTGGGCGAGGGGGTCTGGGCGGTGGGTCCCTGAGGGATGGGCTCCCGCCCCCTGGCATTTTGGTGCCAGGAGCAGAAAACCACCAGGCACGAACTGGTTCTGGGCTCGGGGCCACAGTGGGGATGGTTTGCAGGGACTCGTGGGCCAGCGTGTGGGAAGGGGCCGGGCAGTCGAGAGGGGCCCTTGCAGCGTGCACACGGTGCTCAGAACGTGGCCGCTCACCCGGTGGGCAGCCGGGCCGGGCCTGCTGGCCCTGGTGCAGGGCCGCCTCGTGAGGGAGGCGCTCTCAGGCAGCATGGGCGCTCCGTCCGTCCTGCTGCTGGCGGGAGAGAGGTGTCTGCTCTGGGGTCTCCCTGGGAAGAGGGGCCAGGCTTGGAGCTCCTTCCCCTTCTCAGCCAGGGTGCCCAGGCCCAGGAAGGGACCGAGGACTTGCTTTAGGGCCTGGGATCTGAGATTTAAGCTGGGCCAGGCTCACGGGGGTGACTGGGGCCTCCTGGTGCCCCACCTTACCACCACCCCCAGCACTGGCCTCTGGGAGAAGTGTCCAGACCTGGTGCGCCTGGCAGGAGACAGGCACTGTGTCCCGTTGCTGACCCGGGTCACACCACGTGCCTCAGTTTCCCCTCTGCAGAGTGAGGGTGGGAGAGTGGAGAGTGGCAGGAACTTAACCTGTTTGCCAGGGATGGGCAGCAGCCAGACGTGTGCGGCCTGTCGTCACAGTGGATGCCTCGGGCCTTAATGACTCCAGATCTCAGGCCCCGCCATGGTGCCTGGCGCGGGGATGCCTACGGGGGCCTCTGATGGGACCCCCAGCCGTCTGGAGCCTTGGGGAGCTGTTAGGCGACCCCAGCACGGGGTCCAAGTGTCCCTTCCTGCTGGGAGGGCCAGGCACCCCTTCCCACCCTCCCCCAGGCAGGTGCCCTATGAGTTACCCCTGCCTCCTGGCCCACAGGAGAGGCAGGCGAGGACGTGGGTCTCAGCGGGCGGGTGGCAGGCCCCGGTCACACAGCTGATGGGACAGAGCCAGGTGGTGGCCTGTGTCCTGCCTGGACTTTGCTCCCAGGGCTGGGGGTCCCGAGTAGGCCTCGGATGTGGTGCCTAGCCCCTTCCTTTTACCATGTCGAGACTTGAGGGGGCGCTGGACCCCATCCTGGGACTCACTGCCAGCGCGGTGTGTGGGCCAGCAGGGTTCCCACGGGCCCTGCGCCCCACCTCTGCCCACCTGTTTCCCTGCTCCTGGCCCTGCCCACTCCTGGGGGTGGTGAGGACCCCAGGAAGTGGCAGGGGTCCCAAGGTGCTGCGGCGCCCCTCACCCCAGGAGGCTGAGGACGTGCGAGATGCCCTGGTACCCAGCCTGGCCTGCGCCGCGGCCCACGCCGGCGACCTGGAGGCCCTGCAGGTGCTTGCGGAGCTGGTGAGACCCTGCCCGCCCTCGGGGACCAGCTCCACCTGCACCAGGCCCCGGGGGGTGGGGCGCTGCCCAGATGTGGGCAGGACTGCCTGTCCCGGGGCTTGCTCACCTCCCCGCAGCCGAGGGGGGCACGTGGCTGTGTCAGGCCCCCCTGGGTGCACCCCGACCCTGTCCCTTCCCTGTGGCCTACCCGGCCCTGTCCGGCCTCCCCTCAGTGGGTGGTGATCCCTTGCACCGCCCCAGGGCAGTGACCTGAGCCTGGAGGACTTTGGTGGTCAAACTCCGCTGCACTCGGCCGCCCGAGGGGGCCAGGCTGGGGTGGTCACCATGCTGCTGCAGAGAGGGCTGGACGTGAACGCACGGGACAGGGATGGCCTCAGCCCGCTGCTGCTGGCCGTGAGGGGCAGGTACTGGGCTGGGGTGGGGGGGCGCTGTGGCGGATGTGCGGGCAGGGGTGCCGTGTGGGGCAGGGCCTGGACAGGAATGCCTCAGAGGGGGCCTTCGGTGTGCCTGTGGTCACACAGCACCCCCAGGCACAGCCAGGTGGGACCAAGGACGCCTGCTTCCCGGAGCCTCGCCCACCTCCAGCTGGGCCCTACAGACTGGGAGGACTGACTCTGGGCAGGGTGGTCAGGGAGGGCTTCCTGGAGGTGACCACCAAGCTGAGCCAGGCAGACCCGGCAAGACCCTGGCACGGAATTTCTAGAAAAGGAAAACGCTTACAGAGCACAAGGGGTCTCATGTGTGTTCCCTCCGTCCTCCACCTGAGGGGCTGGGGGTGGGGCAAGGGGAGAAACCCCCAACCCAGCACTGGGATGGAGCAGGTACAGAGCGGGTGACATAGTGCCAGACGTTGGGCTGGGTGAGCACAGGTCCCCAAGGGGGCAGGCTCAGCATGCATGCTAGTGGGGGGTCCCCCAAGCTGGCCCCATCCAACAAACCCTGGCTTTTTAGGGCAGGGCCCCAGCCTGGGTGTTTTGGGGGGCCCCCACCCAAGTGGAGAGTTGCAGAGCTGAGCTCTTGCTGAGGCCCGAGGGCCCTGGGCAGTCGCTGTGGGCACCTGACGTCTGGTTCCTTCGAGGAGGAGCAGAGGCCCCCTGCCCTGCAGCAAAGGCCAGAGGCTGGGGCCCCCTGGAGGGGCCGCCCTGTGTGCTCACCTGTGACGCGCACTGCAGGCTGGGGCAGCGGCACCTTGCAGGGCGGGTTGTGTGAGGATCGACGTGAAGGAAAACACACGAGCTGGTGGTCACCACCCGGGAGCCGGGGTCACAGGCTCTGACCCCTTCCCTTGGGGTTGGGCCTGGCGGGCGGGCAGCCAGCCAGCCGAGGCCGGAGGAGCAGGCATCGGGGCTGGTGAACACCTGTGCCCGTGTCCTCTGCTGGGGCGGCCGTCTCCTTGCCCGCCCAGGCCCGCCTGGCATCTCTCCTGCTCTGGCGGCGGATGGGCACGGGTGGGGCCTGGTAGCCACTTGGCCCTGCATTCTAGGGGCTTACGTTGCTCCGAGGCCTGGAACTTTCTGGGAAGACCCAGGGGCAGGGGCGGGACCGCTCTCCCACCTGTTTCCCCGTCCCCTGCCCGGCAGCTGGGAGGGCCATCACATACGTGTGTGTGTGAGCGCGCTGGTGAGCACGGGTGTGAGGGTGTGTCTGGGACACGGGGGTCACAGGCCTTGCTTTCCATCTCTCGTAGTCTTGCTGTTTCCGAATGCAGAGCTGGTCTCGGTTCAGCGTCTGCCACAGGCCCGGGCCCTCCCCAGGGGCTCTCGGCCTGCGGGACCCTGGGTCATTTCTGGGGGTCTCATGAGTCTTATGGAGAGCCCAGGCCACCAGACTGCTCGGCTCAGCCCTGGGCCAGGGCGCCTCACCCTTGGGGCAGTGGGCAGCGGGGTAGCCCCTCCCTCCCAGCCTCCTGGGAGCATCAGAGGGTTCTCAGAACAGGTCGGGGACCGAGGGGGCGGGCTGCACGTGGGGTGTGCCCGTGGCGCCCAGGCCGGGTGATCTGGCTGGAGACTCTGCGGCTCACACTTGGGTGTGGGTGGCAGCATGGTGAGCTCACTCCGTCCTGGTCCCACCCGCTCGTCCCCAGCTGGCTGTCACGGCAGCTCCCTCGCCTCCCGAACCGGTCTCCCGGCTCACCCCCCAGCGGGCCCTGCTGTGCCCTGGAGGGGCTGGCCTCACCCTGGAGGGCTCCGGGGGGGTGGGGGGCCCCACTCTCCTCCCCAGCTCCCTAAAAGTGGGGTGACCATGCAGTTGATGGTACACCCCCAAACTGGGGAAGGGGCAGCCTCGGGGCTCTGTGCTCTCTGTTCCTGGGCTCGGAGCCGGTGCCTTGACACCCACAGGCCTCTGGGCCCCGCTCCGGGCCAGCCTGACGCCCACGTTCTTCCATCAATGTCTCATGCCCACCCCATCCCCAAGGGCAGACTACTGGCCCAAGGGATTCCGTTTTCCCAGACTCGGCCCTGGCGCGTGTGAGCTCGGCAGGGAGACTCCTCCAGGGTGGGCCGTCCGGAGGTGCCCAGAGCGGGGCCTCGGGGCCTCTGGCGGGGGTGCTGCGGACGGAGGTGCTGCACAGCTGGGGCTGACTGACCGCCCCCCGGCGTGGGTCTGGGTGCTGGGGACCGAGGTGGGGTGGCCCTAGTCGGGGGAGGGTGGGTTCCTGGTCTTGGGCACAGGACAAGGCCCTGCTGGCGCCTCGCAGAGGCTGCGGCGGGCAGGCGGTCACCACGCTGTTTCTCACGGCAGGCATCAGGGTGTCATTGGGCTGCTGCGGGCGGCTGGGGCCTGCCTGTCCCCCCAGGAACTGGAGGACTCGGGGACAGAGCTCTGCAGGTGAGGGTCGCAGGCATACCTGTGCTTCCTGGGACGCGGGCTTCAGAGGGGAGAGAGCCCATCGTGCACCCGCTGGGCCCTTGGAGCACTTGAGGGTGGCGTTTGTTCCTAGAGAGGGAGCAGTCCAGCAAGGGGGTGCGTGTGAGAGTGTGCGTGCGTGTGTGTGGGTAGAGGAGGGCCGTGGAGGGGTCGGCCGGGAGGGTGCCTGGGCTGCGTTTGGGGAGGTTGGGGGCACGGGGTGGGGGCAGGGCAGTCGGCAGCTCTCACCCGTGGGGAGGACACCAAGGCCCAGCAGCTACCCTGCCCTGGTCGGCGTTCGGCTGTCAGCTGCCAGCAGGACTCTGACCCCAGCCGCTCTGAGTGGCCACCAGGCAGACCTGGGGAGGCTGAGACCCGGGAGGGGTGGTGGTAGGCTGGGCGGGGGCAGGCCCAGGGCTGCCAGCCTCCGCTCCTTCCTCCGTCCCCGGGACCCTCCCCGTGGCTCCCCCCCACCCCGCCCTGCCCACCAGCCCCTCCTGTGTCCAGCCTGGGCTGCCCTGGGCAGGTCTGAGGCCTCGAGGAGGGGAGGGGCCGAGGGGGGGGCAGGCTGGGGGCCGGAAGCGCCTTGGAAGTCAGAGCCCCCAGGCGTGGGCTGGGTGACAAGGGCGGTGTCTTAGACCGTGGCTGCTGTGGTGTGAGGAGGGGTGGCTGCCTGCTCTCCAGGAAGAGGACCTGAAGCTCTGGCCCCCTCGTCCCCACCGGCCAGCATCCCCCCACCCCCGAGCCTTGGAGGCCCCCGTCCTAGACACAGTGGGGTGGAGAGAGCCCACTGGCCTCAGCCCCTCCCTCCCTGGAGTGCAGCGTCCCTGGGGGGACGAATCCATCCTGCTGGCTGACCTGCCTCTTCTCAGCACCGACAGGGCTAAGGCGGGCGGGGCTGGGGGGTCTCAGATGTGCGGGATGGTGGCGGGGCCCAGGCGGGGAGGGTCTTGGCTCTGAAGGGACTTCTGGGGTGACTTGGTTCAGAGCTGCACCCCAGGTGGGCCTCGACGGCTCCGTTGACAGATGGGGCAACAGGCAGAGGGGGGAGGTGACAGCAGCTCCCACGGGAGTGGGTCATCCGACCTGAGCCGCTTGGCTGGACTTGTGGGGGGCCCTTGGCCAGCTCTTCCAGGAGGTGAGCGTGTGTGGGAACCAGCGCGAGAGGCCTGCAGGCAGATCTGGGGGCGGGGCGGGTGGTGGCGCCCTCAGCGTCAGCGTGATTCACCTCAGGGATGACCCAGCGCCGCTTTGGGGGCTGCTGCTGCCGTTTCCTGACCCAGAGGGAGTCCCTAGGGCCCCGTTGGGGGATGGCCCTTCCGCCCGGCAGTCCTGGCCAGCACACCTGGCTTGGACCCCTTCCCTGCCTGGTCCCAGGGTGAGAGCAAAGGGAGGATGCAGACGACCCCACGAGGGCCCAGGAGGTGCGCTGTGAGTCCCCCGCCACCTCCCTAGGGCAGGCAGGCCCAGGCCCCCTCCTACCAGGACCCCCCCACGCGGCCTGCCTCTGCGGGCCCCGCCAGGGAGAGCTGTGTTGTGAAATATGAACTGGCGGGCGGCACTCAGCCGGTGGGGTGTGTGTGGTGTGCACGTGCGTGCATCCTCACGCGTGTGCCTTCGTGTGTGCACCCTTGACCTGAGTCCCAGTCACCCCTGCTGGGTGAAACCAGACTCCAGGCCGTCAGCTGGCCTGCAGCGACTCCTGCGCTCCCGCCCCAGGGCTCGGGCACTGCTGGGTCAGCTGCTGGGGGCTGGCTTTGCAAAAGTGCCGGTGGGCAGATGGACATGTGCCCGGTGGTCTCTGACGGCTCCCCGTCCTCCACTCCCCCTCCCAGGCTGGCATCCAGGGCAGACTGTGAAGGCCTGCGGGCATGGTGGCAGGCAGGGGCCGACCTGAGGCAGCCGGGCTATGATGGGCGCAGCGCCCTGCATGTCGTGAGTGCCGCCAGTGCCCTCTGAGGCCACCTCGTCCAGGAAGGCCTCCCTGACAGCTCCATTGGCTCCCGCTTCCCAAATGCCCAACTCCTGCTCTCCGGGTGGATGCACTTCATGTGCGGGAACCACAGGGGTGGGAGGGCTGTCCCTTTTCCTGTCCCAGGTTCCCTCCCAGGGCCGAGACCTGTGGGGACAAGGGCAACGGAGGAGTCATGGGGTCCTTGGTGCGTGGGTGGGAGGGCAGCCTGGTGGGCCACTGGGGGTGGGAGGCGGGGTTCAGGGCCAGGTTGCTGGTCCGAGTCCCTGAGGCAGCCCCTCCCGCGTTCCCCCTCACCCACCCTGCAGGCAGAGGCAGCTGGGAACCTGGAAGTGGTGGCCCTTCTGCAGAGCCTTCAGGGTGGGGTTGGTGACCAGGCCCTGGGCCCAGTAAGTCCCCCACCCCCCTGTGGGGTTGGACCTGGTGGGGACTGTGTCCTGGGGACAGAGCCGGTCTAAGTCAGTGGGGCCTGCAGGGCCCCTCCTGTGGGTGGGGCGCACCCTCTGTGGGAAGCTGCAAACTGCCTGGAGGGAGGGCCAACCCCAGACCCCCTGCTTCCGTCCTGTCAAGCCGCCCCATAGTGCACCCTGCCCCATGGCGCACCCTGCCGTGTTACTGGAGGCCCCAGCCGTGGTCAAGAAGCTCCCCGAGCCTGGAGGGGGCCTGCCCGCCCTGCCCCACCCCAGCAGGACCAGCACCCACTGGGCTGGGTGGGCCAGGTTCCAGCTGACTCCCCACCCCCACCCCATCAGCTGGCCTTCCGGAAAACCCTCCAGGCTGGTTGGGTTTGCTCAGGTCCTTGGGTCCCTCCCCTGTGAAAGGCTGCTTCCCACTGACAGGTGCCCGGGCTTGTCTGTCTGCTCTGGCCCCATACAGTACCTGGGCCTCCACTCCTCTAGAGACCTCCCATTGTCAGGAAGTGCTGCCTGGTGTCTAACCTGAAGCTGTCCTGCTGCAGCGTAAGCCATTCTTTCCTGTTGAGACCTGCTGGAAGGATGACAGCAGACCCACCCCTGTGGCTCTGACTGTGCTGTGCGCCCCCTTCCCCTGCCCCCTCCTCGCTGCTGGAGCTGCTCCCCGTCCTGTTTGCACAATGCAGCCTAAAGGTCTTTGTTGGGTTGAGTGGCAATAAAATCTCTCGGAGGGCCGTTCCCTGCCGAGATCTCCAAAGCCCGGCTCCAGTGGGTCTGTCTGGGTCCCAGGACCGTGGGTGTGTGTGTGGGGTGTCAGGCCCCAGGCTGTGGGTCAAAGGGCGTGTCTTCAGCACCCTGGGGGTGAGGGACGGTCCGCCAATCCTTCCCAAGGCACCAGGAGTGAGTGTGAGTGTGGGCCCCTGGGCGGGGTGGGCAGGCTCTTCCCTCCCCAGACAACCTCTGCCCCATCTCCTCTCCTCCCAGACCTCCTCTTGAAGCTTGGGGTCACCTCCTCCAGGCAGCCCCCACCCACATCTGCTTCTGCTGAACTCTCCTCATGGAGACCATCTCTCTACCTCTCCCGGTGCCCCTCATCCGTTCTTCACAGGGGCCTCTGCGGTGTGCCGGCCGCTTGGCCCCGTTCATTGCAGCCCCTGATCTGCTGGTAGCACGAGACCTGCTGCCTCTTATGAGCCAGGCCCATCCTGGGGAGCCTGGGTGGGTGGGAGCGCCCTGCTGTGCGCAGGTGTGGGATGGGCAGGGCAGGCCCGGGCCTGGTGGGTGTGGCTCTCTGAGGCCAGTGTCAGTGCCTTACCAGAGGCCCCGCTGGGGCTGAAATCAGGTGTTTGGACCCACGGCCTGAACCGGAAGCACCGGAAGCAGTCCGGTGGGGCGACAAGGGCATGACCTTGGGCCTGGGCTGGCCTGAGGCCTCCCGCCCCCACCCCGCCCCCGGCCCTGCTGGGCGTGAGGAGCCTCCCCGCTCCAGGTCCCCCACCACCTTGGCCCCTCTCTAACTGCCCCCGTAAGGACTGCCTTCAATCTGTCCGTCTGGCCCCTGAGCTGGGGGCTCAGGAAGCCGCTGGGCCCAGCATGAGGGCAAAGGTGACCCTAAAGAGCTCTCCCTTGCACCCACCATGCAGCTTCTCCCAGAGGCGCTGGGCCGGGGGCGGCTCCGCCCGCACCCCCAGGCTTCTCAGCCCGGTTCCCAGGCCCGGGCTGGCAGCCTTCCAGATCTTGCCCAGACACGGGTGTGCCTGGGTCTTGCACAAACAGGTGACACCACACGAGCGTGGTGGGGCCCCATACCCTGACGACAGCCCAGTGAGCTGGGGCCTGGGGGGAAGAGGGGCCCTGGGGCTCCAGAGCCGGGAGCCCCTGCAGTTGCCGGTGGGCTGGGACCCTCAGAAGGCCAGAGGGCGGCACGACCATTGGACAAATGCCTGGACAATTGGAGAGTACCTTCCGCATCCCACGACTGGTACCCATCCCCACGTCCTCCGTGGCGCCCGGCACACAGCAGCTCATCAGACACAGCCATCCCCTTTAGCTCTGCTGCCAAGGGACGGGGGACCGGATGGGGCAGAGCCTGTGCTCACGGCCACGCCACACTCAGCGCGTCTCCCAGGCCCCGCGGAGCCCAGATCGTGAGAGCTGCGGTGCCTCAAGTTACCCCACGTGGGCCCTCCCTCCCAGAAAGCCGGCCAGTGGAGGAGTGCCCACTGGAACCCGGTGTCCCGGGGCGAGAGCACTCGCTGCACTGGCTTTTCCCCAAGTGGGTCATCGAGGGCAGGGGAGAGGCTTCTGCCAGCGGGGTGGATGCGGGGAGCTCCCCTCCAGGCCCCCACTTCTCAGGCCCCTCCCCACACTTGGGGGATGCAGAGCCCCACAATGAGCGGCTCCTGGACTGGGCAGGTGTCCCAGGAAGCTCTGGAAAGTCTCAGACATCTGTCTGGAAAGTTCCCCAGGGCCATTCCTCAGAGAGTGGCCAAGTCGCAGCAGGGGAGTTAAGGGGCCGCCCTCCTTGCCCAGCGCCGCGCAAGGGGGGGTAGCCCTGCGAATAACAAAGTTGAAGGGTCACCTGCCGGGAGCTAGTTTCCATCCCGCGACGCCCCCGAATGGGCACCAGCCCATCTTCCTTCCCACTTTACAGCTGAAGAAACTAAGGCCCAGGCCTGTGCTCAGGGTCCCAGGTGGGCACGTGGCAGAGCTGGGCTACCAGCCCGCCTGGCACTGCACCGGCCCCCTCACCTCTTGAAGGTAGTGCCACCGGGAGAGGTCGCCGGGCTGGTGGGAAATGCGGGAGTGAGGCGAGCTCGGCGAGGGCGGGGTACACATGCAAGGCGCCCAGACCCCCTCGGGGTCTCGGAGGGGCCGGAGCTGTGTGGCTCGCACCCGGTGATTTCACTTGGGGTGGCGCTCCGGCTCCCAACGGCCCATCTCCTGTCACTGGGATCCCAGGGTTATCGCTGGGAAACATCTCTCATTTAGGCCGTTATCCACGTTTACCCAGTGTCTTCCGTCCTTAGATTTCTCAGTCAGGGCCGCCCTCACCCCAGCTACAGGTCACACCTCAATACCTCCTGCTGCGAGTGGGGGCCCCAGGCACTGGTACTGGTCACCTCTTCCTCTCCACTCTTACCAGTCCCCTCTGGTGCCGGCGACAGTGGCAGTGTGGAGGGAGAGGTCTGCCCCGGACTGGGCTGCACCAGGGCCGAGAACAGGGGACAGGAGAGGTGGGGTCTTTCCGCCCATGCAGTGACGGGGGTGTGCGTGTGTGCGGGGGGGGCAGGAGCTCCCAAGCTCATTGTCTTGGTTACACACCTCTGTGCCCCCTCCCCCCAGTTCCTGCCCACACACACTGCCACTCAGGCCTGTGGACTCAGCAGAGATGTGGGGTGTGCAGTCCCAGCTCCACCATGGAGCGCCGTGTGACCTCTGAGAAGTCACTGCCTCTCTCTGAGCCTCAGTTTCCCCAACTGCAAATGGAAACGATGAAACCTTCGCTACTCACGTTACTGGGTGCTGGTGCAGGTACACCACACACAGTGTGTGTGACGAGGTCTAGAGGGTCCGTCACACCTCGGTGGCTGCACCCCGACCTGGGACCAGCCTGGGCTCCCGGGCCCAGGGGACACGGGGGTGCAGCTGGTGGCGCGGCCTTGTGTGGCCACCCTGGACTTGGCCAAACGATGGTGACCACCCGCCGCCCCCCCCCCACCCCCGGGCCGCACCAGTGGCTCAGGGTTTGGGCCGAGGACTTTAGGGGTCACCTCCCTCCAAATTTTCTCTTTCTTAAGCTTGGCCTCTGCCATTAGCCCCCAGTGGGCAGCTCCGCTGCCCCAACATGTCCAGGTGACTAAAGTGGGCAGGCCGGGGTGCACGGGGCTGCGGGGTGCCGGCCCAGGGCTCTGCCGGGCGTGGAGGGGACGGGGACAGGAATGTTGTGCCCTGGCTCCCCTGCCGCCCAGGGTGGGGAGTGTGGGCGCAGGATGGGGCTTCCAGCGCGGGCTCTGAGGAGGGGTCCGGGCTGCCCTCCTTACCCTCTGGGAGGAGACAGGGTCTGAGAACCAGAAACCTGCCGGCGCGTCCTCACCCTCCCTCTAGTTTCACTTTCCATTTGTTCCCTTCCTCCCCTCTCCCACGAAGTTCCCTTTGAAGTGAGAAGGGACACGGATGGGCGTGTCCAGCCGGCCCTCCCGCCACCCATGGGCGGTACCCGGGTCCCGGGCTTCTGCCGGCTCCGGCCCTCACCTGGGCACCAACTCGGCTGCCGTCCCCACCTCCCCGCAGTGAGCCCGGGCGCCCCGGGTCCCTGGCGGGACGGTGCGGGTATGGTCCCCGGGCCCGGAGCGTGGAACCCAGGGGCGCCGGGGGCAGCGGGCCGGGCGGGGCCGGGAGGCCGGTGAGTCAGGGCCACCCCCGCGTGGGCGCGCCGAGCAGGTACCGGAGCCGCGGACGACCGGCCGCGCGACCTGCCGGCCCGGGAGCCGCCCCGCCCGGAAAAACCGGTCGGGCCGGCGCGGCCCGGGCGCATTCCGGCGGCGGGGGAGGGCGGCCACCCGCTTAAAAGGCGCCGCGGCACTGGCCGCCGCCGCACGGACGCACCGCCGGGCATCGCGGGGCCGTGGGCAGAGGGGACGCGCCGCCGGGACGGCTGGGCTCGCGGGGGCTCGTCGGGCGCGGTCGGTCGGTCGGGGCTGGGTCCGGCTGCCGCGCTCCCCCTGCGTGTCCGGGAGTCGGGGCGCGCGGCCGGGGTCCCGGGCGGCGGGGCTCTTCTCTCCACAGCGCGGCGGACGCGGATCGCGCGCTGGGTTCAGTGGTTCTTAACAGTTCAACAGTTCTGTAGCGCAATTGTGAAATGTTTAGGACCACTAGACCCGGCGGGCCTGCACGAAGCGACAGCAATGGAGCGGCCCACGCGCGGCCCGGGAGCAGGGCCAGGGGCGGGGGCGCCTGGAAGGAGCCCTCGGACCCTGCGCCGCGCACCCTAGGCCGGCCCAGGCCCTCTGCACCTCGCCCGGCAGACCCCGAGGCCGGGCCTGGGGCCGAGCGCAGCGGGAGGCGGCGGGGCGTGATGGCGCCGAGCGCTGGGAAGCGCTGGGAAGGGCTGGGAAGCGCTGGGAAGGGCTGGGAAGCGCTGGGAAGGGCTGGGAAGCCCTGGCAAGCGCTGGGAAGCCCTGGGAAGCGCTGGGAAGGGTTGGGAAGCGCTGGGAAGGGCTGGGAAGCGCTGGGAAGCCCTGGGAAGGGCTGGGGTTTGGGCGCGCCGGGCCCACGCTCCTGGCGTGCTGCCTGCGCGGAGAAGCCACTGCTGTCCTCCTGTAGCCCGAGACCCCCCCACCCCTCCGACACTTAAAACTCCGTCGGCTTCCCAGCCGGGCCCTGGCGGTGGCCGCGCGGGGTGAAGGAGCTCTCCTAGCCCTCGGCCTCCCGGTCCTGGTGACGCGGCGGCCGCGCCCTCCGGGGCGGGAGTGGGTCGTGGGCTCGGGCTCGCTGGGGAGAGCTGGAGCCTTCGCTTCGAAGGGGGCCCGTGCGGGGCGATTGCAGGCGCCCAGTGACAGCGTGTGGAATGAATGAAGGACCCCCAGGGACAGAAACGTGTGGGGGGGAGGAAGTTGGGAGACCACGCCCCAGGTAGGGGAACAGGCCCGCGGACTCGGTGGGTCGGACCGCCTTGGCCAGGGCGTCCCCTCTGCAGTGCGTCCTGGGAGCACGCGCCCGATAGGTCCCGTGGGAGCCGCGGGAGCCCGCGTATCTCTGGGAGGGGCTGGCCCCAGGGGAGGCTCAGCAAAGTGTCACCCCATTCCCACCTCCCGCCAGGGCGAGGCGTCCCTCCCGGAGGATGAGACTGACCTGCTCGGGAGCCTGCCTGGCCCGCGGGTGTGGCGCCACCCTCTGGGGAGGGAAGGTCCCTGCCTCCTTGGCCCCGGGAGTAGGGGAGCCGAAGGGCAGCCTGGATGGCGGGTCGGACAGGCCTGGGTTTGAGGCCCACCGGAGGCGCGCGGACCCGCTGGATGGCTTTAGGCCAGTCACCAGCTCGTGAGTGTGGTGGTGGTGGTTCGCGGGGTGGGAGGGCGGATGCCAGGCCCCTACAGGGTGGATGTGAGGACAGGAGGCGTGGCGCGGAGGGAGAGAGCTGGCCGCACGCAGAAGGATGTGGCCCCAGCCCCGGCTGTGGGCCCTCTGGCTGCCTGGGGGAGGGGGTCGTGTACTCGGCATGAGGGTCCACCTTCCAGCCAGCACCTTCCGCTTTTGCTCAGTAAACTCTACTGCAGCCGCCTCTCGGGAGCACAGCAGGGCCAGGCCGGGTCCACGGTGCTCTGAGGGGTCCAGAGGGTCTCGGCAAGCATGCTGACGCTGTCTCCTGACCGCCAGTGGCAGCTTCATTCGACAGTGTTCTTCCTGCCCCGCCTGCTGTGCCCCCAGCAGCCCAGAGGCAGGGGCTCCCCTGCTGGGGTCCAGGTGAGGGGTCATGGGTGTTGCCTAGTCTGTGGTCTGGAATCATTTTGTACGATGTGAATATATACATTACAGACTGATGAAAATAAACATATGTTCTAAAGCATCATCGTGTCCCGGGCTGGCTGTCCTTTCTCCCCCGGGCCTCGTCGTGGTCTCTTCTTCCTTCCAGCCCCAGAGGAAGAAAAATGAGGACAGTTGTGTAGGGGGGTGGCCAGGTCCCGACCTGGCCTGCCTGCCAGCCTCTGCCTTGCCTCTGGCCCCGTGGGCTCCCAGCAAGCCCCTAGCCCCTGCCACCAGCTTTCTCTTAGTTGGGGAGGGGACACCTCCTGAAACCTTCTCCCGCCTCCCTGACCCAGGCCCCTGGGCCCCTCCCCCCTTCTGTTTTGAGCTGCTGCCTTGAAGAGCCGGGCTGGGGAGAGGGCTTGGTCCCGGGGCCCCAACTTCAGGTGGCTCCACCTGCTTCCAACCTCACCCCATACTGGCGCCCGGCTGGCTGCTACCGTGCCCAGCCTGGCTGGGCTCTGGTCACCGGGAGGGGCAAGGTTGGAGGGCTTAGGGGCTGAAGTGATGGAGGACCCTCCTCGGCCGTACGCACCCCCCTCCCCCATCCTGGCACAGACTGAGAGTCAGTCGTGGTTACAAGCCTTGGCGCCCATAAGCAAGTGACCGTGGCAATTCCCTCCTCTCAGAGAGCCCATTGCTTCCTCTGGCAGCGGGGCTGGTAGTGCCCATCTCGCGGGGCTCGCTGCAGGGCCGCTCCCAGAGCGCTGATGTGGGCAGAGCTAGAGCTTATCGCAGGGACGGTAATACCTCGTGGGGGAGGGCTGATGGGGGGAAGAGCCCAGGTAGCAATGGGGTGGGGTCTCAGCCCACGCCCCCTCGGTGCCTGGGGCTTTCTGTGACAAGCCCTGTCTCTCCTGACATACATTGCCCCCTGCCCCTGCCCCCCGACCCCTCTCCTCTCTCTGGCATTATGCCCAGGGTCCCCAGTACCCATTCTCTTTAGCAATGGAAGCCCCTAGTGTCCACTGGGCACTTGGCCCCCTGGGCTGCTAGTGTGGGGTTCTGGCCTGCTTCTACTTCCTCTTGCCCCTTTCCGGGTGGAACCAGGCCACTGGTGCTAAGCCCGCCCTGGCCTTGCAGACAGAGGGCCACCCTGGGCCGTGGCAGCGCCTCCCTGGATGAGGCTGACCAACTTGTCAAGGTTTGCCTGGGACTTTCAGGTTTTAACACTGGAAATCTCATGTTCTGGGCGCCCTGTTTGTTCAGGGCAAACTGGGACAGCTGATCACCCCACCCTGGACTAGTTCGGGGGATCCACCACCCTGGTTCCTTGAACCACTTACCAGCTTGTCTTTTCCACAAGAGAAATTAGCCTTCTGTCTTTTTAAAGCCACTGTTATTTTGGTCTCTCTTAAAGTAGCTAAACCAGTCTTCTGAGCGAGTGGTCTCCAGCTTTGCCATGTGGCTGTCACCGGGAGGGCTGGCGAAGGCCACCAGGCCCAGGCTTAGAGCAGGATGGACGGGGAACCCACGCCTTGGCCAGGTTCCCAGGTGATTCTGATCGAGGCCCAAGGCCGGGAACCACTGTCTTAAGTAATCGATCTCAGCAAGAGAAAAGAATTGGAGGAATGAGGGTAGACAGACCCCGGAACCTGTGGCTTTTGGAGATGTCCCGAGCCTCTAATCCCCAGGGAAGCAAGAGCCCAGAACAGACACTGCCTGTCGGTCCCTCTGTCCCCAGCATCCCTGCCTGAGTCCCTAGGGCATGGGCAACCTGCTGGAGGCTGCCCCCAGGCTATAGTGAGTCACATCCAAGTGCCCCTGAGGTTGAGAATCTTCATAGAGGAGGAGGGACAGATGACAGTTCCCTACTTTCTCCACACCCTTGGTGACTTGGTGAGTGTCCACTGTGACGGGCTCTCTGAGCATCTGCTGTGGTTCTTGAAGACTGCGGGGCACACAGATGGCAGGGGACATGTCCAAGAGAGCTTCCCTCAAGCCCTCCAGTCGTTGGGGATCACTCTTTTTTTTTTTTTTGAAGTCTTATTTTATTTTATTTTTTAATCATACCTCATCTAAAAAAATAGCTCTGAAATTGCAATGGATACTACTGAATACACATAGTTGATGACTTTAATCATGTATTCTTTGTTTTTTTTTTTAACATCTTCATTGGAGTATAATTGCTTTACAATGGTGTGTTAGTTTCTGCTGTATAACAAAGTGAATCAGCTATACATATACATATATCCCCATATCTCCTCCCTCTTGCGTCTCCCTCCCACCCTCCCTATCCCACTCCTCTAGGTGGTCACAAAGCACCGAGCTGATCTCCCTGTGCTATGAGGCTGCTTCCCACGAGCTATCTATTTTACCTTTGTTAGTGTATATATGTCCATGCCACTCTCTCACTTTGTCCCAGCTTACCCTTCCCCTTCCCCGTGTCTTCAAGTCCATTCTCTACATCTGCGCCTTTATTCCTGTCCTGCCCCTATGTTCTTCAGAACCATTTTTTTTTGATTCCATATACATGTGTTAGCATACAGTATTTGTTTTTCTCTTTCTGACTTAACTTCACTCTGTATGACAGACTCTAGGTCCATCCACCTCACTACAAATAACTCAATTTCGTTCCTTTTTATGGCTGAGTAATATTCCATTATATATGGGGATCACCCTTGTCTTTATTTTTTCAGTGTCTAGAGAGGTAATTAACATATAGTAAAATCTACAATGTATGTTCAAAGCGTACAGTCTGATGGCGTTTGCCCTATGCATACATACATGAAACCATCTGCATTACCAAGGTAAGGAGCAGATCCACCCCCCAATGGGGTTAACGTGGCCCTTTGCGATTACTTCCTCCCTTCCCCAACGCCCCCCACCCCTGACACGAGGTTTTCTTTCTTGGAACATTTTCAAATGCAAATTCAATATCTTGAATGGATATAGGACTATTTGGTTTATCTATTTCTTCTCAGGGGAGTTTTATCAGTTTGTATCTTTCAAAGAATTTGTTTATGTAATCTAAGTTGTCAGAGTTATTGGTATAAAGTTATTCATGATATTCCATTATTATTCGTTTGGCATCTGTAGCATCTGTACAATGTCCCATCTCACATTCTTTTATTTTTTCAAAATTTTATTTATTTATTTATCTGCCCAGCATATGGGATCTTAGTTCCCCAACCAGGAATTGAACCTGTACCCCCCTGCAGTGGAAACTCGGCGTCTTAACTGCTGGACCGCCAGGGAAGTCCCCTCCCCTTCTTCTTTTTTTTTAAACCCAAACTCCCTGATGGTTTTCAGGGAGGATTTTTTTTTAAGATTTTTAAATTTATTATTTATTTTATTTATTTTTGGCTGGGTCAGGTCTCAGTTGCGGCACCAGGATCTTCACTGAGTCATGAGGGATCTTTTGTTGTGGCACACGGGCTTCTCTCTAGTTGTGGTGTACGGTTTCCAGGGCGCGTGGGCTCTGTAGTTTGTGACATGCGGGCTCTCTCATTGAGGCGCACAAGCTCAGTAGTTGTGGCGCACGGGCTTAGTTGCCCCATGGCATGTGGGATCTCAGTTCCCTGACCAGGAATCGAACCTGCATCCCCTGCATTGTAAGGTGAATCCTTTACCACTGGACCACTAGGGAAGTCCCCCCTCCCGTCCTTAATATTGATGATTTTGTGTTTTCTCAGCCTGGCTAGAGGTTTATCATTTTTATTGATCATCTGAAAGAACCCACTTTGAGTTTGATTAATGTTCTCTATTATTTTTCTGTTTTCTATTTAATTGATTTCCACTCTTTTATCTCTGTTATTTCCCTTCTTCTATTTACTTTAGGTTTTGTTTGTTCTGCTTTTCTAGCTTTTTTTTTTTTTTTTTTTTTGCGGTATGCGGGCCTCTCACTGTTGTGTGGCCTCTCCCGTTGCGGAGCGCAGGCTCCGGACGCGCAGGCTCAGCAGCCATGGCTCACGGGCCCAGCCGCTCTGCGGCATGTGGGATCTTCCCGGACCGGGGCACGAACCCGTGTCCCCTGCATCGGCAGGCGGACTCTCAACCACTGCGCCACCAGGGAAGCCCTCTAGCTTCTTAAGATGGTGTCTGTTAGGCCATTTGAGGTTGACCCAAAGCTCCCTGAAGCTCTGTTCATTGTTTTTTTTAATATATTTATTTATCGATTGATTGATGTGGCTGTGCCAGGTCTTAGTTGCGGCACATGGGAGCTTCGTTGCTGCGTTAGGGATCTTTAGTTGCAGCGCGCAGGATCTAGTTCCCTGACCAGGGATGGAACCCGGGCCCCCTGCATTGGGAGCGCAGAGTCTTAACCACTGCAACAGGGGAGCCCCTCTGTTCATTGTTTACAGTTTTGTTTTCTCTGTGTTTCACTTTGGATAGTTTCTATTTCTAGCTAAATAATTGCTTCTTCTGCAGTGTCTAATTGGTATTAATTACATCAGTGTAATTGTCATCATGGACATTATATTTTCCACCTATGGAAGTTCGATTGGGTCTGTTTAATAGTGTAATCTCTGCTTAATGTATTTAAGCATTCCTAGGTCTTCTTGAACATACTGAAATAGTTACAAAAATAGTTTTAATGTTCTTGTGAACTGATTTTATCATCTGCATCACTTCTGGGTCTGTTTCTTTGTGTGTGTGTGTGTGTGTGTGTGTGTGTGCGTGTTATTTATTTATTTATTGAAGTATAGTTGATTTACAGTATTGTGTTCGTTTCAGGTGTACAGCAAAGGGATTCAGTTATGTGTGTGTGTGTATACATTTATCTATCTACCTCTCTATCTACCTATCTATCTACCTATCTATCTATCTACCTATCTATCTATCTATCTATCTATTTACCTGTCTATCTATCTATCTATCTATCTACCTACCTATCTATCTACCTAGCTATCTACCTATCTACCTACCTATCTACCTATCTATCTATCTATCTGTCTATCTACCTATCTATCTATCTATCTATCTATCTACCTATATATCTGGCTATCTACCTATCTATCTACCTATCTATCTACCCATCTATCTATCTATCTATCTACCTATCTATCTACCTGTCTATCTACCTATCTATCTATCTATCTATCTACCCATCTATCTACCTACCTATCTATCTATTCTTTTTCAGATTCTTTTGCTTTATAGGGATATTGATATTGAGGGACTTCCCTGGTGGTCCAGTGGTAAAGAATCTACCTTCTAATGCAGGGGACATGGGTTTGATCCCTGGTCGAGGACCTGAGATCCCACATGCCACAGGGCAACTGAGCCCGCGCATCACAACTCCTGAGCTCGCACGCCTCAACGAGAGAGCCCACGTGCCACAAACTATAGAGCCCACGCGCTCTGGAACCCTCACGCCACAACTAGAGAAGAGAAAACCCACACGTCACAACGAGAGAAGCCTGTGTGCCGGAATGAAAGATCACATGTGCCTCAGCGAAGATCCCACATGCCGCAACTAAGACCTAATGCAGCCAAAAAAAACCAAAAAACACACCAGAATTAAAAAACCCCAAGATATTGAATATAGTTCCCTGTGCTATTCTGTATATAGTCGCGTGCATGTGTTGATCCCAAACTCCTAATTTATCCCCCCTTTCCACTTTGATAACCGTAAGTTTGTTTTCTATGTCTGTGAGTCTGTTTCTGTTTTGTAAATAAGTTCATTTGTGTTATGTTTTTAGATTCCACATTTGAGTGATATCATATGCCATTTCCATCTGACTTACCTCGCTTAGTATGATGATCTCTAGGTCCATCCATGTTACTGCAGACAACATTGTTTCATTCTTTTTTATGGCTGAGTAGTATTCTGATATATACATACACAGATATATCTCACACCTTCTTAATCCATTCCTCTGTTGAGAGACACTTAGGTTGCTCCCATGTCTTGCCTATTGTGAATAGCGCTGCTATGAACATTGGGGTGCATGTATTTTTTCAAATTAGAGTTTTCATCTTTTCTGGGTGTATGCCCAGGAGTGGAATTGCTCTAACATATGGTAATTCTATTTTTAGTTTTTAAAAGAACCTCCATACTGTTTGTTCTCCATAGTGTGCACCAATTTACTTCCCACCCACGGTGTAGGAGGCTTCTCTGGGCCTGTTTCTGTTAACTGAGTTTTCTCCTCATTTTGCGGTTTTCTGTTTCTTTGTGTGCCTGGTCATTTTTGATTGGCTGCCGGGCATTGTGGCTTTAAACACTGTTGGCTGCTGGGTAATTTTGTACAAACGTCGTGAGCCTTGTCCTGGGATGTGGTGGAACTGCCTGCAGAGAGTTTGATTCTCTTGAGGACTGCATTTAGCTTTGCTAAGCAGGAGCTGTTCAACATTTATTCTGTTTTATTCTGTTGCCCCAACAATGAGGCAGCCCTCGAGTCCTCTAGCCAACACCTTGCAAACAGTGAGACTTATTCCTTCTGGGCAGTGGGAACACACACCATTCCCAGCATGTTTAAAATTTTTTTTTAATTATGGGAAAATATACAATACATAAAATTTATTCTTTTAACCATTTTTTTTTTTTGCGGTATGCGGGCCTCTCACTGTTGTGGCCTCTCCCGTTGCGGGGCACAGGCTCCCGGACGCGCAGGCTCAGTGGCCATGGCTCACGGGCCCAGCCGCTCCACGGCATGTGGGATCCTCCCGGACCGGGGCACGAACCCGCGTCCCCTGCATCGGCAGGCAGACTCCCAGCCACTGCGCCACCGGGGAAGCCCCCTTTTAAGCATTTAAAATGCACAGTTCTGTGGCATTACGTGCAGCCATTGCCACCATCCACCTCCAGAACTTTTTCTCATCTTGTGAAACTGAAACTCCTTCTCCATTAAATAATAGTTCCCCGTTCCCCTCCTCCCAGCCCTTGGAACCACCGTTCTACTTTCTGTCTTTAAAAAAAAATATATTAATTTATTTGGCTGCGCTGGGTCTTAGTTGTAGCATGCGGGAGCTTTGTTGGGGCGCAAGGACCTTTAGTTGCGGTGTGCATGCAGGATCTAGTTCCCCGACCAGGGGTCGAACCTAGGCCCCCTGCATTGGGAGCACAGAGCCTTAACCACCGGACCACCAGGGAAGTCCCTCTACTTTCTGTCTTTCAGAGTTAAGACAGTTACTCAAATGAGCAGAGTCGTATTTCCATCTTCTGTGACTGGCTTGTTTCACTGAGCAAATGTCCCCAAGACTCATCCGTCTTGTGGCAGGTGTCAGGATTCCCTGCCTTCTCGAGGCGCAGAGCAGTGCTCCACCGTGTGGAGGGACCGCAGCTTGCCGACCTGCTCCTCTGTCAATGGACACTTGAGTTGCCTCCACCTTTGGGCTGCTGTGAGTGACGCTGCTGTGGACATGGTGTGCGCGCATCTGCTTTGGTTCCCACGTGGTTGAAACGCAGGCAGCTTTCCTTCTGTTCCCTCCCGGTGGCTCCTTCTCTGGCCTTGGGGAACGTCCTTTCCTTCACGTGCCGACGGGCACTGGGCTAGAGACTCAAGGGGCACCCTTGCCGGTCTCCAGAGCTGTGGCGGTTCTGGCCGCTCTTCTCTCTGAGACTCTGCCCTGCAGACTCGCGCAGCCTTGGCTGCCCCAGAGTCCCGACGGTGTGCACTCTGTCCGGGGATGCCTGAGAGCTCCCCCTGGTGCTCCCTCCATGTGCTGAGGCCCGTCAGCTCTCCCGGGCCAGTGGGCTGGGCCAGCGCATGCCCTGCCTCACCTGCTGCCCTCTCTCAGGGGTGCCTGTCCCGTCCTGCCTGAGAGCCAATGTCTGTGAACGGTGGCTTCACCCATTTTGTCCCTTTTTGAATATTTCTGGTGGGAGTGTGAATCTGGTCGCTGCTGCTCTATCTTGGCTCAAAAAGCCCCCGCCCCGTTACCGCAAGAATAGTGGCTCAAACCTCCCCCTGTGGTCTGCTGATTCTCTGCCATGGTCCATTCCCAAAAATGTTTCTGGCTGTCCCCGAGGGACGACAGTATTGTGACAGACACACGGTTGAGGGGGGTCCCCATCCTGCTCTCCTCTGGAGCTAGATCTCTCCTGGACTCTTCGTGCTTACCACCCCCGATGCTGGATTTTCCTGGGGACTCAGATGTTCCGCTGGCTCAGTGCTGGGGCATGGAGGCTTCGTCAGAGCCCACCTAGATCCACGTGTAGCTCGTCACACGTGCGCACAACTTCCCTGAGGGCCTGGCCTCAGCAGAAGTGGGTGGAGGTGGCCACCTCCAGGAGTGGTTCCTGGGGGGTGTCTAAGTGGCAGAGCCAGCTCAGTCCCGGCAGAGGGGACCCTCCAGGTACCTTGTCCTCCACCCTCCAAGACTCAGCCTTCCTTTATCTCCAGACCAAGTCCCCATCGTGCCTGAAGAGTGTCTTGGGAAGATGCCCCAGCACACAGGCCAAGGTGACATGCCATGGGCAAGGTGACACTTGGCCATACATTTTGTGAAGTCTGGCTTCTTTAGTCTTTGCTCCTCGTTTTAAAAACCATTCAGATAAGTGTTTAATTTTCCTTTGGAGTCACTTTGGTCTCAGACCGTGGGTGGTGGTATAAAGCACTCAATTGCTTTCTTTGTAATTTCCACTGGGATTTTTCTCTAGAGTTATTCAGAAGTATGTCTTCACTTTCATCTACATTTCTAAATTAAACAAATAATTTCTTTTAAGACTGAACTTTAAGCGTTTATATAATTTAAAAAGTCAAATAATAATTATAAAACTTGTTAAGAAAAACAGGAGCTTCCTGCCCCAAGTCAGCATACCATGTCACAATTCCTTTCTGGTACAGTTTTTAATTAAAAAAATAATTGCCTCATTTTTTAATTTGCATAGTTATGATGAAAGTTTATATCCCTTCTAAATGTGTTCAAGCACATTATGTAATCTGTATCCTTCCTTCCCTCCCTCCCGCCCTCCCTCCTTCCCTCCCTCCCGCCCTCCCTCCCTTCCTCCCTCCCTCTCTTCCTTTCTTCCTTCCTTCTTTCCTTCTTTCCTTCCTTCTTTCTAAGGCCTCCCTGTACAGTGCTCTGAATGCCTGCTCCAGTCTGGACCCTTAGGACTCAGCTGACACCTGTAAACCTCTGTTCACCACCCTGGAAATGCCCTTTATCTCTTTCCTGGGTTGGAGTCCCATTTCCTTGATCCCATGTCCTCTTTTTCCTTGGTTTAGTTCTGTATTTGGGAGGAGCCCATCTGCCAGGAACTTGGAGAAAGGGAAAGATCAAAGGCCAAGTTTTTGTCTTCATTCTACTTTTCTACTCAGTTGATAGTTGGGCTGGGTATAGAATTCTAGATAGGGAATAATTTTTCCTCAGGGTTTTGGAAACTGCTCTATTCTCTTCTAGTTTCCATTTGCTACTGTTGAGAAGTGGAGGCCAAGCTGCTTCTTGCTTGACATGTGGATTCCTCCCCCCATCACAAGCTTTTAGTATCTTCTGTTTGTTCCTGGTGTTGTTTTGAGATTTCACAAAGATGTTGGTCTTTCTTTCTTTCTTTTTTAATTGTGGAAACCATTAAATCCTCAGTCCTTAGTTCTGGGATTTTTTTTTTCATTATTTCCTTACCCATATTTTTTCTGCTCTTTCTTCCTGCAACTACTATTATTCAGATATTGAACTTCTTACTCTAATCCTGTAATTTTCTTTTCTTTCTCCTCCCCTTATTTTTCTCTTTCTTTTTCTTCTACTTTCTGGGGTATTTCCTTGATTTTATTTTTCAACCTTTCGAATTTTATTTCTGTTATCACAGTTTTATTTTCCAAGTGCTTCTCTTATTGTTCTCTGAATTGCATCTGTACTTAAGCTCATGGAACTCAACGTCTTCTCTTCTTTCTTTGAGGAACCCCCATGGTCATGCCCAGGATGAGTGAGGGGTGGTGGTTCATGAGGCATGCAGATGTCCTCGACATGGTCAGTGGTGTGCCTGGACCCTGGGGTCCCTCAGCACCCCCATCTTTATTCATCCAGCACACCAGCTCATGCTGTTTGCACGCTCACTGTGTGTGGTCCCTCATGCTGTACACTCTTGTGTAAGCTGTGTTATGCACACACACACCCAACCTGTGTCCAGCCCTGGTTCCTGCAGATCCGGAGCTGAGCTGGACTCTGCCCCTGCCCTGGAGAGGTGAAGGGAGCTGTTTGTATGGGACAGTCACCCAGACGGGCGCAAGGAAGCAGCAAGGCCATTTCTGGCACGTTGTTGGGGCAGCGATGCAGCTGCACTAGGGGTTCCCCAGGGCTTTCCAGCTTGCACCCCCTGCCCCCATGTGTCCCTCTACCCGGGTCATTGCCTGTCCTCGAGCTAGAGGTTGAGCCCAGGTCTTTGAGGGGTAGGGGGAGACGGAGCAAAAACGGGGGTGAGGGAGGAGGAAGGAGTCGGGGTGGGCTGAGGCCTGTGGGGGTGGGGGGGACACAGGGAGGCACGTGGAGGGGATGCTGAAGAGGTCTCAGGGCTGGCACCTCTCACTCTCAGGGGTCTAAGCAAGCCCCTGCCCCTCTCAGGGCCTCAGTTTTCCTATCTGCATAAGAGGGAAACCAGACGGTTTCTCTCTTAAATATTGATGCATTCTTTTTCACCAGAGACTGTGGCCAAGGGGCGCCATCTGCCGGCCACAAGTGGCAGTGTCCCCATTGCAGCTGTGGCTGTGTGGACACAGGGGATTGGCTTCCCAGAGTCCTGGTTCCTGCCCTCTGACCCCATCAACCAGGGAGTCGGGGAGGAGGGGTCTGCTCCTGCTCCTTGGTGACCTTCCTGACTGGTTTCCTGTCTTCCTTAAACATTCACTGACACCTGGGAATCAGTGACACCTGTGCCCTGGAGGGGCACAGGAACATGCCAGGTGCGGCAGGAGTACCAGGACTGGGGGACTAGTTCTGCCTAGGGCTGGAAGCCTTCCTGGAAGAGGTGGCATCTGAGTGCACCCTGAAGTTGGAGTTTGTCAGCTATGAGGGGGAAGTCCAGGCAAAGAGGACAAAAGAAGTTGAAGGAGCGGAGCCCAAAGAGGAGGAGGTCCAGGCTGGGTGCCTTGCGGGCTGGCTGAGGGACCACCACTTTCTGTGGGGCACCTCAGAATTTCTACTGGGGCTGGGAGCCTTGCAGGCTGGGCTGGAGGGCCAGAGTGCTGCTGTCATGGTGTGGCCACTGATTACAGGGTTTGGGGACCACTCGGTGCCACGTACATTTCCTCTCGGGAGCTAGGGAGGTGCAGACAGATCAGGAATGCTTCCATCTGGGCCAGGAAGTGTCCTCAGGCGGGTCAAACCCGCTGACCTAGGGCTGGGCTGGGCGGGTCTGGGCAAGTCATCCCAGGGTCGGGGTCTGACCCTGCAGCCTTGCTCTGGATCGGGTGGGAAGGAGGGCCAGTGTGAGGAGGCCAGAGCAGACATCCAGGTGGGGGGCCAGAAGGGCTGCACCCAGGAAGGGGATGGAGGGCAGGGGCCCCTCTGCAATGGGACTTCACACAGGAATTAGCAACAGAAAGGATGCCTGGGAATCACGCATGCCTTTACTTCTTCAACAACCGTCAGTGGGTGTCCACCCTGTGTCGGGTATGAGAGGAACAGCCGATTTTCTAACGGGATCATGCGCAGTAAACAAGACAAATAAGAAACATTCATAGTAACACAGGGTAGGTGCTGAGGAGGAAAACTAAAGCATTGCAGTGCTGGGGAATATTGGGAGGGTTTGGGGTTTTAGGTAAGGTGGGTAGGGAGGGCTTTGCCAGGAAGGTGACCTTCCAGAAAAGAGAGAGAGAGCAGAGTGGCTGTCTGGGGAACAGCGTCCCCTGCAGAGGGAACAGGAATGAGCCCCTGAGGGGGCCGTGCTCAGCAACAGCAAGGAGTCTGTGAGGCTGTGGGACGCTGGGGCTCCCAGGGCATGAGAAGGGAAGCAAAAGTCCTGAGCAGAGAGGTGGTGTGGTATCACCCACCGGCTCGAAGGCACCCCTGGCTGCTGTGTTGAGAGCAGACCCAAGGAGGTGGCAGTGGTCACAGAGCCTCCAGTTAGGGGCCCCTGCAGTAAACATGACGGTGGCCGGGACAGGGCATGGGCAGGGCAGGCTGTGCAAAGCAGTCTGACTCTGGTCATTGTGTCAAGGGCGCGGGAACAGGAAATCCTGATGGATAGGACCCAAGGGCGCCGAGAGCAAGCAGGAGTCAAGGATGACTCCAGGGTGATTGAACTGAGTGAACGAATGAGCGAGTGAATGATGGAAAACCCAGCACCCAGGAGGCCCCTCCTCCACTGCCCTTATCTGAGCCCATCCCCACGTGACTTGAAGAAAGGGCCAAGGGGCGGGCCCTTGCGCCACGGCGCTGGCCGAGGTGCTGAAACCACGGTGCTGGAGGTGGTCCCATCTCTCTGGACCTGGGGCTCCTCCTGGCGTGGGGTGCTGGGCAGGGGTGCGGGGCAGAGGGCGGGGGGGGCTGGCTCAGTGACCAGTGAGGGTCCCTGTTCCACAGGGCGCCGGCCTGACTCTGCTGGTCTCTCTCTCTCTCTCTACTTGACACACCCTTATCCTGCAGCCCACTGCGGCAGGGGTGGGGGTGGGGATGTGATCATCCTCGCCTCCTGCTTCTGACCCCCGGCTGAGAACCCCCAGGTCAAGGCCATGTCCTGCCCTCCACAGCTGCCCTACTGAGGCCAGACGCTGGGGGTGAAGGGGCTCCTGCACAGACGCTGGATCCAGACGGCCTGGGATGCATTCTTAGTTCCCCACTCTGCCTGTTTCCTCATCTGTGTGCTGGGGGTCGCAGTAACACCCCCTGCTAGAGTTGTTGTGAAAATTAAATGAGTGGCCCCCAGCACTCAGCCACCCCTGAAGGAGAACTGGGAACATGGCTGATCTTCTCCTGACCTGAAGCCTGCCCCCCCAACCCCCCCGGAGACCCTGCCCTGAGCCGAGGTGGGCTTCCCTTGCGGACACGGTGGGGCTGTCATCACGGGCCGCCCTCCCGAGGCGCCCCTCACCCACCCCAGACATGAGCCCAGCCTCTTGGAGAGGTGCTGAGGGGGCGCCTGGCGAGCTGACCAGACTTGGAGAAGCTGGGAGGGTCCCAAGCCCCCCTTGAGATAAGGGGGAAGGTTTCTTTCCCTCCCCCACCCTGCCCATGGAGGGGAGGGAGGGGCTGCTCCATGCTGAGTGGGGTCCTAGTTCGAGGACCTCAGATCATCTTATCTCTGGCAGCTTAGGCACTGCAATCCTTTTTTTTTTTTTGCGGTACGCGGGCCTCTCACTGCTGTGGCCTCTCCCGTTGCGGAGCACAGGCTCCGGACGCGCAGGCTTAGCGGCCATGGCTCACGGGCCCAGTCGCTCCGTGGCATGTGGGATCTTCCCGGACCAGGGCACAAACCCGTGTCTCCTGCATCGGCAGACGGACTCTCAACCACTGTGCCACCAGGGAAACCCTGCAATCCTTCTTGAACTCTTTATTAAACACCCACACTCATGGTTTAAATGCCCTGCAAGAGTTAAAACCACACGGGGGGGGGCGGGGAGAAAGTGGAGAGAAGCCTCTCCCCGGCCCACCCTCTCCTCTCCGCAGAAGCAACAACTCCTACCTGTCCCTTGCGTCTCTCCCAGGAAAGGTCCAGGCCTTTATGGGCATAAGTGTTCTCTAGAAACGCAAACCTGACCCTGCTGCACACGGTGTCTGGGCTTCTTTCCAGGATCCCCTGGTTTTTGACCTGTGTCTACTGTCAGCGAGGATCGAGCATTAGGATCTGTTGGCCGTTTCCCTACTGGTCCCCTTTGCCACCAACATAGAGGCTGCTGCCAGGCATTCATCTTCCAAAGTGCAACGTGGACGCATGTCAGGATGCCGGCCCAGCTCTCAGATTGCTGGCTGGAAGGGCTTGGCCCCTCTTAGAAAGGCTGGCTGGGGGAGGGCTGGAGACCACCCACGGGAACTTGGGTTGCATGTGGAGCTGGGGGCGTTTCCCAATGTTCCCAGCAGGTCGTGGTGAGGTGGGGGTATGGCTCAGGCTCCCCATGCCCGGTCCAGGACTCTGACCACTGCATCCTGGTGTCCTCCCGCTGTCCTGAAATACTGCCATGTGGGGTCTGATTGGAAGCCGAGTCCAGCAATTAATCCTGTCAGAGCTCCACTCAACTGCAGGGGTTTCTCTCCTTTGCTCCCTTGGCCTAGATTTCCCCGGGGACAGCTCTGACTGGCCGCGGCGTGCTTGGTAAATTAAATGTTAAAAAAAATCCCCACGATGGCTTTAATCAATCCACTGAGAAGGTGGCAGCCCCCTCCCAGAAGAGCGGGGTCCACCGGAGGAAGCGCCCCAGGATCAGGGTCTTGGAGAGGTGGGGAGGGAGGAGGGTGGGAGGTCCCCAGGGTGGCCTCCAGTGGCCGACAGGAGGGGCTGAGGAGGGGGAGTGGGCGACTCCGGGCCTCCTTGTGGCTTTTGCCCTGATCTCTGCCCCAGGCCAGGAGTGGCCACGGGGATGGGGAGGCGGGCAGCTCCTCCCGGGGTGTCTCTCCTGACGCGAGGCCTGGGTGGGGCAGAGCAGTGGTAATGGCCAGCCCTGTGCCGGGCAGATAAGGTGTTTATGATGAGTCCTTCGGGTGCAGTCAGGTGGAGACAATGTCCTCCAGTTGCCACTGGAGTGTCAGGGGAGGAACGCCGTGAAGCAGGAGGGTCTCCCGGCGGCGGAAGAGGGGTGAGTAGGGAGAGTCCATGGTCCTTTCCAGGGGGCAGAGGGGGCTGCGGGGCTGGCCCAGCCCAGCTGTCATTTCAGGCCATCTGCGCACCTGTGCCTCTGAAAGGGCCCAGCGCTGTGACGTCCAGGCCCTCGCTTCTCTGGTCTTCTCTCCATGCCTGCTTACCTTCCGCATCCTGTTCAGGTCCATCTCCCCCGGCAGTGTTGCCTAATACCCACCCCGCTAACTCCCAAAGACCTCGCCGTGGGCCTAGGTTGTTTAGGAAACCCTGTCCCGGGGCTCCACCCTCCCCAGGCAGGCGTCCCGCCTCCTGGCCTGCGCCCACAGAGGGCGCCCGTCAGCTTGCGAGGCTGGGGGGCTGCGCACTGAAGGAGCGCGGGATTCGGGCCTGAGTTTGTATCCCGGTAGAACCCAGCCCCTGATCCCCGAGCGTCCCGCCACGGACTCCGAAATTTGGTCGCGCCTGGCGAATAGCAGGGATCCTCCAGCCCGCAGGAGTTCCAGGAACGGCCGGAGGTTCAGTTCAAGGGCAGAGAAGGCTGCAGGTGGCTGCGGAATGGGGGTGCTGGAGTGGAGGCGCTCTGAGGTCCTGGTGGGACGGGCCTTAGGAGTCCGTTGACCGAGGCTGGGGTGTGGGATGGGGAGCTTCCGAGGAGGGGCCCCAGACAGGAGCGCTGTGGAGCATGGGGAGAGGGGGGAGCGCAAGGTCACTGGGCTCCCTACACATGTCTAGGGACTGGGACCTCCAAGGCGCGGAGTCCCCAGGGCGGATTGGAGTGGGAGGGGTCACGACACGCCCCCTGTCCGCCGGGGTTTTGCGGAATCCCGCTAGGCGCTGCCGCCCGGACCCTGTGCTTCCCGGCCACAGCACCCGGTAGGAGGCGCGCGAAGCAAGGGGGTGCGGACCCAGGCCGGGTCCGGGCCCCCATCCTCCGCCCCAGGGCCAGCAGGGTACTCGCCCCCCGCCCCTCCTCCTCGGGTGTGCGTGTCCAGGAGTCTGGCTCGCCGCTCTGGCGGAGGAGGCGCTGTCGGCGCGGGCGGGCGGGGCCGGAGCGCGGGGGCGCGCGGCGCGGAGCCAGCGCAGGGGCCGCCGACGCGGGCCGCGGAGGACTGGGGACCTGGCGGGCTGCCCTGCGCGGTGCGGAGCGCGGCGGAGGCGGGCGCGCGGCCAGTGAGCGCGCGGGCGGGGAGGCGGCGGCGGCGGCGGCGGCGGCGGCGGCGGCGGCGGCGCCGCTGCTCCCCGCGCTCCGCTCTTCCATGGCGCTGCCGGGGCCGCCCGAGCCGCCCCGCGGCGCGCCCCGCAAGGCGCCCAGCCTGCTGGAGATGGGGGCGCTCTGCCTGGACTCGGAGATCATCCTGGGGTTCACCAGCCACCTCCTGCGGCGGCGAGCCAAGGTGAGGGCCGGGCGGCTGGCGGCAGAGGCGCCGTCCCGCTACTTTGCGGCGCGGCTCCCGCGGCCCAGGGTGCGGCGCCGGGAAAGAGGCGGCAGGTCCCGAGCAGCGTCGCGCAGGCCGGGCCGCACTTTTCCCCCTTAGTGCTGTCCTATCTCTCTCTCTCCCCTCAGCGAGGCGTCCTGAGCGGGGGACTGTCGGCGAGGGAGGAGAGCGCAGCGCAGGGACTCCGAGTCCCACCGCGCGCCTTGCTGGGGAGGGAAAGGCTGGGGGCCGCGGGTCTCGCGGCTGATCCCGAGTCCCGAGGTGGTCCAGGTTCCGCGGCACCGTGTCTGGCCGTCCCCGGGAACCCGGGTGTAGGGTGTGAGCGTGTGCTTCTGGAAGCGCCGCAGCCGTGCGGACAAACGAAGTTGCGGGTGTGGCCGGCCCCGGGCATAGGACAAGGGCTCCTGGGGCCGATGTGTTTCCGGAGGTGCAGGTGAGGAGTGTGTGCGTCGGCGTGCTATAGAGTCGCGCTTCCCGGGCCTGCGTATGTGTGTGTCTGTGTCCCAGAGCAGTTGAGGGGCGGGGGCTGCGATGTCCCGCGGTACCCAGATCCGGACGGGGGTGACGCCCCTTTCCTTCGCGGAGCTAGAAAAGGAGAAGAGCTTCGGCGTCCAGGCCGAGTGGAAAGGGGCTGGACGACGTGGGACCGTGGAGTGAGAGTGGGGACCCTTTGCCCACTTTATGCTCCCCTCGCCGCTTTGCAGGCCAAGAACAACTGGGAGAGCCAGGAGGGGCAGATCACCCCGCTCCACTCTTTTCTGGGGAGTGAGTGCGTAGGTGGAGAGGACCTTTCTAGTGAAAGGGAGGGTGGGCAAAACATAAAGGAGGAGTCGTTTTGAGGGGCTCAGGAGAGGCGGGGAGCGGCTCGAATCTGTGTGAGGGTCGCACTGCGTGCCGGGGAGCTGCGGTTGGGGTCTCCGCCTGGGCCGCGGTTTTCCAGCCGCCCTCTGCTCTGGCTCCGCTCCTTCTAGCCCCCCTCCCCCGGCGTACCTCTTCGCCCCGGACGTGTGGCGCGAGGCCCCTTCCGAGCCTCGCGGCGGCGGGTGCGCGGCGGCCAGCAGGGGGCGCTCGCGTCGCGAGAAACCGGGTGGCCGCGCCCGCGGAGCCCGACCCTGGATTTCTGGCTGACCCAGAGCCGGACCCGGATCCGCCTGCCGCCTCGGATAGCGAAGACACTTAGGGCTGAGCTGGAGCGGGAGCAACTGGTCGCCGGAGAAGGGGGGCGACCTCCCAGCCGGAGACTAACAGGCAATTAATTCCGGAGCTAAGTTCCCATCTGCCCGGCCGGCTGACAACAGGTCCCGCGCACACCCCCAGGGCCACCTCCTCCCTCTTCCCGGGCGCACGGCGCGCACACCGGCCTTCTTGCACACGCGCGGCTGCAAAGACTCGCGTGCCGTTTGCAGACACGCCTAGGCACAGATAGACTGGCATGGGCGCTGCACGTTCCGAGGCACAGAGCCCGGCGATGCTCACCCATGCGTGACAGTTAGACCCAAAGTGTGGCCACCGACACGCGGAGTGCGCTGGATTTTCAGGAAAAAGCGATCGGGAGCCTGGGGGCCGGGGTTCCCTTCCACTTTGTTGTGTGACCTTGGGCAAGACCTTCCCCTCCGCGGCCTCAGTTTTCTCGGCTGTAAAGTGACGAGTGGGTTGGGGCCTCCCAGGAGACCCCAGTGTCCCAGGAGAGGAGCAGGAAGGCGCATACGCGCGCGTGTACGGGGTATCTCATCGCGGCCCCCAGCGCCCCTCCCTCGGGCTGGGACTCGCCTAACAGGTTGGGGGCCTCGGAGTGGGTGCGGCCGCGGCGCTGCGGGACCCCCTCCCCCACACACTGCCGAGCGAGGGCTTGGGCGGGGCGGGACAGCTCTCCCGGAGCCCCGCCCCTCCCCGCCCCCGGAGTCCCCGGCCCCGCCCTCGTTTCCGAGCGCGCTCGCCGCCACAGCCATCGCGCTCTCCGCCACTTGCCTGCTCCGCGAACTTCGGAGCGGCCGGCCTCGCCATGGGGCCGTCCTCAGGCCGGATCACGTAGCCGCGGCGACCCCGGAGAGCCCTCGTGGCCCCAAAGCGACGGCCCAGCCCTTCCTGCGTCCCGGCCATGGGCAGCCGCGGCGCCCCCCTGTGTGCGGCGCAGCCCGCGGTACGCGCAGCGGGGCACGAGAGGGAGGCGGGCGACGGGGGGCCGGCGGACGGCCCGGGACCGAGCCCGGGACGCAGAGGACACTGGCAGGGTGCGCGGCGCCCCCTGGGGGCCGGGCCTGGAGCGGAGCGCGGGTGGCGACGGGCCTCCTGCTGGGGGGGGGGGGGCGGGCAATGAAGCCCTCCCGGGATGGAAGAACACGTTGCGCTGCAGGTTCGTGCCCAGCGCTCGTAACTTTGTCGAGTGAGTCACTCGGCCTGGGTCGCTCTGAGGTCTGGAGTCTCCGGTGCTGGGTACCGGGGTGGCGCCGCCCAGCGGCCCAAGCTCACTGTCCCCTTCTGCCCCCCCCACCAGGTGACAGAGGGCGGCCCGGCCCGCGAGACGTTGCAGCTGCTGGAGGTGCCCCCCCGCAAGAGACTGACCGCCGGGCCCGAGGAGGATCCATGCGGCAGCCGCCCTGCGCCCGAGGGCGCCGGGGCGGGCGCGGAGCCGGGCCGCTCGGCTGGTGGCGGCGGCTGGTGCCGCCACTGCCACACGAAGCTCGCCGAGCTCAAGCGACAGGCGTGGAAGCTGGGCGGCGGGCCCGGGACGCCCCTCCGGGTGAGCGACCCTTCCTCAGGCCGGCCCCTGGGACGGGGTCTATGCGGACACTTGGGAGTCTTCGGGGCCCGGAGGGAGGCGAGGTTCCACCGTGGATTTGGGGCCAGTCCCTTCCCTTCTCTGGGCCTCGGTTTCCCGTCTGTTAACACCTTGTGTGTGAGTTGGGCATTTCATCCTAAGAGGGTCCCACCGTCTGATGGGAGGGGCTGGGTGGGCGTTTCTGCTGCAGATGTCCCACAGCTGGAAGCCGAGTGTGTGTTTGGGAGAGGGAGAAGAGGGGGAGATGGCGGGGCCTCCACCCCGGGCGGGACAGCTCCTGCGTTGCCAGCGGCAAGAGGTTATTTGGTGTGTTGTTGCCCTTGGAGCACCTGGGCCCCCAGCCAAGTGTCTGGAAACTGCACACCTGGGGCAGGAGGGCTTGGAGGGCCAGAGGGTGGGCCAGCTGCTGCGAGGGGGGGGCCCCCTCCCTGTCCCCTCCCAGGGCCATGGCTAAGAGTTGCGTGTGGCCCACAGCCTGGGGCTCTGCCACTTTAGGCAGTGGCCACCCATCTGGCCCCCCAGGCTCCAGACCCAGCTGCCAAGGTGTTGGCCAGGGGAGGGCGCTCTGCCGACTTCTGTAGCCAACGGGCTTGCCCTGGTCTTGGAAGGAGCAGGGACCATTGTTCCAGGAACAATGCGCTCTGGAAGTTTGCACAGCCTGGGAAGCTGGGGGCTGGGGGGGGGGTTCTCCAGAGGAAGCCCTTCCCGCCCGACCTGCAGCCTTTCTGAAAGCTGTCCTGGGAAGTAAGCCTGCATAATCCCCATTGAATCTAAATATAGTTCTCCGAGGAGGCCCTGTTGTCTGGGCGAGACCCCGGCCTCCTGGGGTCCAGCGGTGTTCCCGTGGCACTGGGAGTGGGGATGTGAGTCTGGTTTGTGTCCTGGGCACCCTCGCTCTGCGGTCAGGGGAGGGGGCCTGTGGCCCGTCCTGGGGTGGGGCTGCACGCTCCCGCATCTGCTGCCCTGAGTAGGGTGCAGCCTTGCCACGCTCTGTGCCCCACGTGGCCTGAATCTGGTTGAAAAGACGTGAGAAGACCTTCACGGCCCCAGGAGAGGGTGTTCTGGGCTAGACGCCTGGGGGCCTGACAGGGCCACAGGGCCATCTTACTACCCCGTTAGGGGAAATTGAGGCCAGAGAGAGGAGAGGCTTTAGTGACTGAACTGGGCTTTGCCTGGTGGTGCTGGACATGTGGCCGGTGGGTCGCAGGTGGGCAGGGGATACTGGGGGAGAGAGCTGCAGGTCACACCAGTCGCCGGTGGATTCGGGGTCCCTCATCTGGAGCTCTCAGTGGTCGTTTCCTGCAGACAGCTCATCAGGGAAGGCCCTGGACCACCCACAGTGCTCACCTTCCACCTCCCCTGGCCTCCCCGAGTTTGGCGTTTGACACTGGGTACCCCTCAGTGCCAGGTGAGGGCTCACCCCCTTCCCCAGCTGTCCCTGGCACCCAGCGGCCTGTTCACGCAGCACACCAGGGTCTCTGGCTTTGTTGGTCTCTTTGGCCCCTTCCCCTGCTGCATTTCCTCCTTTGTCAGATGGGGGTAGCCTCCAGGGGCCCTTCTGGGGTGCTGTCCAACCTGTAGGGCGCTGTGCCTGAGGAAGGGAGGGCCCCGTCATCCACTGCTTCTCCAGAGAGGGTGGGAATGGGCCCAAGGGGGCTTCAGGCCCTTGGACTGAGCCACCCGGGCCGTGGGACATGGGACAAGGTGGCTGGGGCCTTGGCGGGTGTCATTGTCCTGTGTGGCCCAGGCTGATTCGCGCGCAGCCTGCAGCCTCACCCGGCCTGCCCCAGAGCTTCCTGCAGGGCAGGCTGGGGAGACGGTGCCCGGGCTGGGCTTGTGCAGCTGCTTCTGCTTTCAGTTTGCGAAGGAGGCTGGGGCAGCCGGGGGGACCCGCGTGTGCCCGGCTCTGGGTGAGCCCCAGGGGGGCCTCCCAGGAGTCTGGCCCGATGGTCCAGGGGCACTGGGCTCTGCTCTGAGGCTGACGAGGCACTGGAATGTAGTTTGTGGTCTAGAATTTTCCCTAGGGCCCTTTCTTGTTTCTCGTCGTGAGGAGATGAGCTTTGTGAGAACGGTACTTCACGGTTTACAGAGAACTTTGCTGGCTGTCATCTCACTTAGTCCCGTGCTTGGGGCATCTGGGGACGCCCCGGTCCGGAGGTGGCTTGCTGGGCTCCCATGGCCTGGGATGAGGGTGGAGCTGGGACCCCAGCCTGGCTGAGAGGCCCTTGCCCCAGGTGGGAGGGAGCCTTGCAAGGGTCGAGGGATGTGATGTTTCACGGCCACCCCATCCTCTGCCTGAGGCATCCCTGCCGGGGCTCGACTCCCCGCTGGCTTCTTGCCCACCCTCCTGCCAGCTGCCAGCTCCAGGCTGGGGCCTTGGGCAGGTTTGCTGAGAGCTCGTGGCCTCGGTTTCCCTCTCTGTACCTGGGACCACCTTCGCACCCCTTTCACAGGTGTGCTGGGCCACGTCTGGCACGGGCTGGCCCGTACGCCTCAGCCCTTGTTGCTTTTGCTGGGATGTAGGCTCGGGGGTCATGCTGTGCCCAGGTCTTTGGTGCCCATGGGAGGTGGGCGGGCGGCCTGGGTGGAGGGCCCGCCTCCCCCTTGCTGCCTCTGCTCCCTCCTCCCTGTGCCTGCCTCAGTTTCCGCACCTGGGCAGTGAGGATGACCGTGGTTCCCGCCCAGGGACCTCATCCATGCGGAGCAGATAGGACTGTGCCCCCTGCTTTGGAGCCCCAGTGTCCCTGGGGGCCGTGGGGGAGGGAACATGCTCTGCCTGCCCAGCTTGGAGCCCAGAGACCATCCTGCCTGAACTGGGAGGGGTGGTGGGCCTGGTTGTGGACGGGATGCCAGGCTGGGGCCTCTGGGCCTCCACGGAGCCACCTCTGCTCTCACCAGGGTCCAAGGCCTTGTCTCTGAGTGACCCCTTCGGACCCCTGCGTGGCCTGGAGCACGCCCTTCGGACTGTCCTGTGGCCTCCACGGGCCGCTCCTCCCGTGGGCCCCGCTGCAGATGCCCTGCTTCTCCCCAGGCCCCCTCCCCCTGCCCCAGCCTCCCCAGGTGGTCCTGCCAGTTCCCTGCTCTTCTCTCCCTGCCCCTGCCTCTGAGAGGCCTCTGCTGGGAGCTCCCAGAACCCCCCACCCAGGGACCAAAGCCAGGCCTTCCTCTCCTCCACGACTGAGCGCCCTCCAGCTTAGTACTGGCCACTCTATCCCCCGAGTCAGAACCTGAGGCCCCAGCCTTCCCTGGCAAACTGGTCACCAAGTTCCTGCAGGCCCCTGTCATTGTCCCCCGGCCCAGCCCACCCACAGCTGCCCGCCCTCAGGGCAGCCAGAGGGGACTCTCTGAACTGTGGAGCCCTCAGGAGGGTCCCTGGCCAGTCCTGGGTCCTGCTGTCCACCTGGACCCTGCCAGACTGAGCCCAGACCGAGGCCCCCCGAAAGGCACAGCCCCTGGGCACGGGGCCCCTTCTTCATTGCATGGTGGTCTGCCACAGCGCCCCTTTGGCAGACCCCCCCCCGTGCCCCTTTGGCAGACTCCCCCCCCCCCCGTGCCCCTTTGACAGACTTACCCCCCCACCCCCACCCATACTCATTTGGTGGAACTGTACAGCCTGAGTTGCCCTGAGCCCTGCTTGGGCAGCTGACAGTGGTGGGGGACTCGGACCTCACTGAGTGGCCTCACTTTGAGCTCCTGGCACAGAGCCTGGTGGCCCTCCATGTGCAGTGAACCTCTCCTCCCCTCCCCTCCCCCGAGCTTTCCCTCCCCCACATCTCC
This sequence comes from Delphinus delphis, assembly GCF_949987515.2. NCBI lineage: Eukaryota > Metazoa > Chordata > Mammalia > Artiodactyla > Delphinidae > Delphinus > Delphinus delphis. The sequence continues at coordinate 2,073,263 of NC_082684.1, read as the reverse complement.
ACCGTCCTCCCAGAGGCTACCCCTGCTGCCACCTGGCCCCGCCTTTTCTCAGCCCTTCCCACACTCCATGGCCACTGTGTGGTCTCTGTGGCCAGCGTGCTACCCCCAGGCCAGGAGCTCTGTCAGGGCAGGCATGGGGTCTGGGTCACCCAGAAACGTTTGTTGAACGACTGAGTGACCAGATCTTGCCTCCCACACCCTGCTGTGTTCACCCCGAGGGCTGCTGGACTGGACCTTGGCTCTCCCCGCCGCCCCATATGAGGCCCTTGTGGAGGATGGCGGTCCCCAGCCCCTTGCAGCTGTGGGGGGCAGGGATCCTGCTTGGGGATCTGCTCCAGCTGCCGCCCAGACGCATCGCGTGGAGGTGGTGACTCTTCTGGAACCCGTGACGTCCCCGTGTCAACACGGCACTGAATTGATTAGTGCTCAGATGGGGGAAGTGATCAGTTCTCCTTTCGATCTTGGGAATCTCTCGCTCACCCGAACAGGGGGGTCTCGTCCTCCCTCACCCTGCGAATTCCAGAACCACTGCCCACCCATGCAGCCCCAGCACTGGTTCGTGTTTTTCGCCAAGCTGGACAGCGAGTCTGAAGGCTGCCGGGAGGCCGTGGGCTCACCCCGGGCACAGCTCGGGGTGAGTGACCAGGCTTCTAAGGCTAGAGGCCTGGAGACCCTCCCATCTCTCTCTGGGGCCTCGCTCAGGAGTGGTGGGCCTCTGTCACCACCCCCAGCACGCCTGCGTGGTCTGTCCCCACCGCCCCCGGCTCTGACCGCACTGGTATGCCACGGTGGGGTCCCGGGGCGGCAGGGGCTTGGCCCTGCTGGTGCTGGACATCTGCCACCTGGGGTCACAGTCCCTGGGCCCGTGTCCCCCATGCTGTTTGGAGCCTGGCCTGAGCTCCACCAGCTTCTGGGGGGGCTCCCCGGGGCGGGGCGCCTGGTGTCAACAGCATTCTCCAGCTGAGCCAGGTGTTGGCAAGCCCCAGAGGCAGCTGGGAGGTGTGAGAGGGGCCGGTGCTCCCTGGGGCTGGCTGCTGGGCACTCTCCCAGCTGGTAGGGGACTGATGACTCAGCCGGGGAGGGATCAGGCCGTGGGGACCAAGCCTGGGCGGGAGGAGGGAGGAGGCCGGTCAGGCCTGGCCTTGCCACCTGGCCTCTGCGAGACCTCGGCCGGCCCCTCCACACCCTGCCCTGGCCCCCTCCTCCCTAGGTGGGCGGTGGTCTAGCTGGTGTCCCCTGCTGTCCCTGGGAACTTCCTCTGGTCCCATCCGTGTGCCCGTCTTGGGTCCTTGCTGGTCTGGGGCTTCGGGGAGTGAGGGTGGGCAGTGGGGGCGGGACTGAGCTTCGGGTCCTGAGCACCTGTCCTCTGAACGTCAGCCGGAGGCGGAGATGGCGCTTTGGGGGCCGGCTGGGGTCTGGGGTAGGGAGCTTCTTGAGGGGAGTCCAGTTGCAGTCAGCACTGGGGCTGAGCAGGGGAGTGAGTTGTGGTGACTTTCCTCACTGCCTCTCTGCTGAAAGGGGGAGGGTCAGGGTGTCACCCCTGTACCTTGGGCTGCTCAGTGCCTTTCCGGGGGCTTGTCTTGGTCTGGCATGGCTTAAGGGAGGGGGTCTGGGGCCTTCTCAAGGCTCCCTCGAGTGTCCTGAAGGGATCTTTTACTTGGCAGTTGGAAGAGCTGGTTGTCATCTTGAATGGCAAGGAAAGTCTAGTTTCCTTTTTCCTTTGCCTGCCAGGAAGCTCACAGCAAATGCAGTCTTCAGCTTCCGCCAACCGCATGGGCCCTTTCTCACACATCTGTGGGAACTGATCGTTCCTAGCTGCTCTAACATGACTGTCTCTAGTCACGTGGTTTCACTTCCAATTTATGCCGAGTAATTCCTGGAAGCCACCGCAGTTTTTGTGCAAGAAGGTGCGGGGTATGAATAAACAAACAGAATGGAAGTGGATCGAGTGTCCCTCAGTGCGTCTGGCCTCCGTCCACTCGTCTGCTTCCTGGGGACGGGGAACCCGTGCGGTGGGGGGTGGCATTCAGGGCCAGGCTGTCCCCTGTCAGGTTTCTGGAAGCAGCCAGTCTGGGCTGTCTGGGACCCTCTGGGAGCTGCTCTCTGGTCATGCACCCCTGAGCCCTGACCTCTGAGCCCCGTGATCTTCATTCCCGCTGGGTGGACGCGTGGCGGACAAGCCTCTCTCCCCAGCTCCTGTGGCCCCCAGCTCCTGTGGCCCCCGTTCCCGTGGCCCCAGCTCCCGTGGCCCCAGCTCCTGTGGCCCCAGCTCCTGTGGTGTGGTCGCTTCTTGGCAGGGCCTCAGCTGCCCTGTCTGGGAACAGCATCCTTGGGCTGAGTAGACTCTCTGGCCCCCTCTGCGTGAAGGGGCGCTTTCGCTTCTGGTGCTACGTTTTGTGGCCGAGGGACCAATGTGGACTGCAGGGCTCCTGGGAGGGCTCCCCGGACTCATCTGGTCTGGTCCCTGCCCCCCTGGGCAGCCTCCCAGGCTTCGGCTGTGGGCGCTGGGCTGGGGCAGGGGTGGGTGGACTCAGCTGGGTGCCTGGGGCTGGTGGATTTATGGCCCTACACGGCCCCGTGACAGGCTACTGTGTCCGCCTTGGGTGGACGTCCTTACACCGCCGTGTGCGTTCACCTCTGATCCCGTGTGATGGATGCTGGCCTGCGCAACTGCCTCCGTTTCCGGGTGGAGCGTGCCGGGTGCTGGCCCTGCCCCGTGCCCTGCTCGGGGGTGTGGGCTGCAGAGTCGGCTCCTTCCGAATTGCCCCGTCCTAGGCTCCCCGTCACCATCCTCCCCCACACAGCCTTGGTGCGAGGCCACAGCCCAGTTTTGCTTCCTGGAATCCCCGCCAGCCCCACATACTTGGCCTGTTCAAAACCCGTCACCAGTGAGCCGGCCTCTGGGAATTATGTGCTTAGCTCCACCACCCCACGTGCCAGGGGAGGAAGTAGCGGACACACGGGTGTGAGTGACTTGCCCGAGGCCACGCACCCTGGCTTCTCCACCTCTGAAGTCTGTGCTCTTAACCAAAGTGCCCTGGGAGGGAGGGCTCTGGAAAGGGGCACCCAGGAGGACCTCCTGGAGGAGGTGGTATTTGATCTGGGCTGGAATTAGCCCAGAGGTGGGGTGAGGGTCTCCAGGGGCGGAGCATCAAGAGCTCGAGGGTGGGGTTGCCCGGAGCACATGCGGAGACCGTGTCTTGGGTGCCCTGTAGGGTGACAAGGGGAAAGCAGGATGAGGTCGAAGGTAGGGAGGTGGGGTGGAGTGCAGTTGTGCTCCAGCCCTGGAGTAGAAGTGGGGCCTGGGGCGTCCTGGGAAGCCCTCCGATAAAGAGCCGTAGTTCCGGGCTCTTCTGGCAGCCTTGTCGGAGGGGCTGGTGGGCGGGGGTGGCCCTGTGTGCCGGAGAACACGGTATCTGGGGCCACCTGGGGGCAGGGGCCCCATTCAGCTTCTGCACCTGCCCCTTTTGCCGGGACTCAGAGCCTCCCACGGGGCATTGGGGGCCCTGGCCGTGGCTGGGCTTGCGGGGTGCGATCTGCCACGGCCCGTTGTCCGGAAGAGGAAACTGAGGTCCACAGGCTGTGCTCGCATCCAGAGGTGGACAGTCAGACTGAAGGCTGTGTCCGGCTGGGCGCCAGGCACCCCCTCCCACCCTGCGGCGGTGGACAGTCAGACTGAAGGCTGTGTCCGGCTGGGCGCCAGGCCCCCCCCCCCCCCCACCCTGCGGCGGGTGTCCTGGTGGAGCTGCTTCTCCACCACCCTCACCCGCTGAGGCCGTCCTGCCTGTCTGGCCTTTAGCCCCCCGGGCCCCCGCCACCCTGTGTGGCCTCGTGTGGAGGATAGAGAGGCCGTTGAGGGGAGGAGGTCTCAATGAGCTAGTGTGTGCCCCGAGCTGCCCAGCTGGCCGGTGCCTGGCACAGGGTCTTGGGGATGGGTGCTGGGCAGCGCTGGGTGGGCCAGGCTATGGCCCCCCTCCCCTCCCCCTGTGTCAGCTTGGGGCCTCAGAGCTGCAGGCCTGCAGGCCGGGGTGGTCTCTGGCGGCCTGGCTGGCAGAGGGAGGGTTGGGTTTGGGTCTCCAGGCATCCCACTGGACCCAGCAGGTGGTGGGGCCTGGGGCTGGGGGCCGGGCCCCTGGTGAGGCCCTGGCTGGGTGGGAGGGAGGGAGGGAGGGCCTGGGATGGCTGTGGTGTGGCTGGAAACCGAGCCCGCTGCACGCGACCTGGGAATGTCCTCGACAGCAGAGCCCGGGAGGGCAGCGCCCGGCCCGGCAGCCAGGGGTCCCTTCCTGGACCTGTTGTCAACTCCGGAAAAGGGGGCCGCGCGGGGTCACGGCCCAGCTGCTTTGTTTGTGGAGAGAAGGGAGGATGGGGCGGAGGGAGCTGTGGCTGGTGGGACCTTGCTCAGCGCCTGCTTGTCGAGCCTGACCGTGTGGCTGGCCTCTGGGCCCATGTGCTCTCCTGGCCGCCCTGCCAGCGGGTGCCCAGGCCCCCTTTTAAAAGACGGGGTGATGGGGGCTCAGAGAGGGTCGCCTCGTAGCCCTGCGGCCTGGGGGCTTTTCTGAATTGGGGAATAGAGCCCCTCCCCACCCCCTCCCAGGGGGGCATCCGTGGTGGTGGGGTGGGGGGCTTCTGGTCAGCTCCCCTCCTGCTGCCCGAGCGCCGCTTTGGCCCCTGTGGCGGCCCAGCCGCTGCTGCCTGGCCTGTCTGAGGGGCTCAGGGTCCGCTGGGCTCTCCGTGCGGTCACCCCAGGCGGGTCCCTCCCCCTGTTGGCCTTTGCCATCTCACGTGTGTGACAGGAGACGGGTTGGAGAGACGGGCCTGCCCCACGCCGGGAGCCCCTCGAGGCCCGGGGGATCAGCCAGCCTTCGGCAGTGATGATGGGAGGGTCCCCCAAGGGGTGGGCTCGGCTGCCATTGCTGCAAGGGGGTACTTGGCCCCTCAAGGGGGCTTTGGCCATGGGGTGGGCCAGGGTGTGTTGGGCCTGGCCCTCCTGGGAACTTGTGAGGCAGGACTCGGGAGACCTGGGGGGCCACGAGCGCAGAAACCCCCTCAGTTGGCTCACCGAGCAGGTGGCCGGGCAGCCCTGGGCTTGTCTCCCTGTGCGGGGTGTGCTTGAGCTAGGGGGGCCCTCTCCCCCCGGAGCAGACCCCTGTGGTTCCCACGTAGGGCTTTGATGCTCAGAGCCTGAGGCCTGGGGCCGCTGGGGCCTCCCTGGCGCCCCACCTGAATTCCTCGGGACCGGCTGGGGGCGGGGCTTGGGCGGGGGGGCTGCCGTGGCCGCGCGGTGGGGATCTGGTGGGGGCCCAGGGCTGTTAGCAGCCCCCCATGCCCTGCGCTTCCCACTTTCCTTCCGCCTCCTCTTGTGCAGGCCGTGGAGGGGATGCCAGGGCTCCCCGGAAGCAGAGGCCCTAGAACAATGGGCAGCTGGGCCTGGGCCGGGCGGGGCCTGGGCCGCCTTTCAAGTTGGTTAATGGCTCTAGCGGCCGCCCTCCCTCGCCCTCTCACCAGCCCACCATTAGCTGCCTCCCGCTGAGTGGAAAAACCAGAGTCATCAGGGCTGGGCCTGGAAAACTGGCGGGGTTGGGGGTGGGGGATGGAGTGACAGCCGGCCCGTGGGAGCCAGGCGTGGCTGGGCTGCCGTCTGGATTCCATCTGTGGCCCACGGGCAACACGAGTGGGGTCCCCGCGGCGTTTCCGGGCCTCCCCGGGGCCCCACGGGGGAGCAGCAGGCGGGGGTGGTGTCGCTGATTGGGACCCGACACGCTGGGCGCTTCCGAGGCTCTGGGGCCCGCCAGCCCCTGCTGGAGAAAAGCCAGGCCTTCCGGAGCGGCCCGTAAATCAGGTAGCTGGCAAGGCCTGGCCTGGCTGGGGTCACGCTGTCGTTCGACCGGGCCTGCCCGGGGGCACGTGAGGGGGCAGCTCTATGGCCGAGCCTGCCGGGAGCGCGGGGCGGCGCAGGCTCACCCGGTTGGACGTGCTTTGCTTTGCTGCGCTTCACAGGTGCGCTGTTTTCTGCGAGCCGAGGCCTCGTGGCAACCCCGTGTCCAGCGAGTCTGTCAGCGCCGTTTTTCTGACAGCGTCATTTTTTAATCCGTGCTCTTTTTTAAGATTGAATTGTTTTGTTTAGACACAATGCTACTGCACGCTGAAGATTACAGCGTGGTGTAAACATAGCTCTTATAATTGGGAAACCAAAACCTCACGTGACTAGCTTTATTTCAATACTCCCTTTATTGCGGTGATCTGGACCGAAACTGAAATATCTCCGAGGTCTGCCTGTCCTGGGGACACGGAAGCAGAGCGATGCCCTCTGATGCTGGACCGGCAGAGTGGACTTTCACGGCAAGCCACCCTGTCCCAGCTGTCACCCTCTGGAGCCCTCCCAGGCGTCTGTGGACGCTGGTCAGGCTGGCCACAGCTCAGGCTTGGGGAACCCTGCTGGGATGAATGAGGCACCCCCTCCTGCACGATGCTTACGGCTTCTGCATCTGAGGGTTTGGGGAGGTCGTAGTCCTTTTTTGGCCAAGAGGGCCGCTGGACTGGAGCCAGGCCTTGCCTAGAACCTTTTGGGAGAAGTGTGGCCAGGGAGGGGGGAGGGCCCCGGCTCTGCAGACTTGCGGCGGGTCCAGGCTGTGGTGATGGGGAGGGATGGGGCCGGCTGAGTCCCCCAGCTGGCCGAATTGGAGACCCAGGCCCGCATTTGGGGTTTGCTCTGTCAGGTGACACTGGGGAAGTCCTGGGTGGTCACAGCCACGGCTGGGCTGGGCTCATGCTCTGCTCAGGGGGTGTCCCAGCCAGGCACCTGTGGTTGGGGCTTGCCCCTCGGGGAAGGGGCAAGGATGCTGAAGGGCTGGTCCCAGCATAGACCCAGAGCCCTGCGGGGCTGCCCCGGGGAGAGGCAGAGGCAGAGCCTGGTGGGGGGTCGAGGTGCAGGGGCTGGGCCCTGGGAATGGGACTCTTAACAGCTTCCCTCCAGTGAGTTTCCTTCTGAGGATTGGCTCCCTCCTCTTCTTTCTTCCAGAGATGTCACCTCCTCCAGGAAGCCCTCCCTGACCTCCAGGCTAGGCGAGGACCTCTTCTGGGCTCCCCTGGCTCCTGTTCTTAGCCCTCTCTGGTTACCAGGCTTGCAGTTAGACCCGTGTGTCCCCCTCAGTGCAGGCCAGGGGGTGGGCTGCAGGGACCAAGTCCATGCCCGGGATGGAGCGTGGAGGCCATCGAGCCTTGCCTCCTGTCTGTGCTGGCCGCGCTTGGCCTCTGTTTTCCCGTGGACTTGGAATCACCAGCTCGGCCCTGTGGAGCAGGGCTAGAGATGCCGCAAAGGCAGGGGGAGGGTCTCCAGCCCCCCGGCCCCACCTCCACTGGCTCTGGAATAGACGTTGCTTCCAGCCGGGGCCCTGGTGCTGGCCGCCCCCAGCCCGCCGTGGATGCCTTGTTCTGCCGGCCCCCTGGCTGCTCCTCGGCCGGGCGGCCGCGGCCTTGGCTGCACGTCGGGGAGCGTGCAAACGCCTCCTTAGCTGTGAGCGAGCGTGGTGGTGACGGCAGGAGGAGCTGGGCAGTCGTCAAGGGCGCCGCAAGCCTCACCCTCAAGCCCCGATGATTATTTCCTGCTGGGTGTGTGCTGACGACACAGTTCGGGGCTTATTAGTCAGCTACGGATGGTGCGGCGGCCGCCACGCACGCTGGCCTGGCGCCGTGGACGTGAGGGCCAGGCGGTGAGTCCTGGCACCCAGGCGCTGATCCCTTTGTCCCTTTGTCCTCTGTTCCCCCAGGACCCGTGCCTCTCCGCTCTGCTTCTTGACGAGCTGCCTGCGTGTCGCCCGGAGGCTGAGCGCCGCTGTGACGTCTGTACCACGCACCTGACCCAGCTCACACGGGAGGCTCTGCGGCTGCTTCAGGCGCCCGCCAGCCGCGAGGACCCTGACGCCCCCCATGGAGGCCCCGGACTCATGCCCCCCAGCCCCGGTGCCGCCACCGGCCCGAGGGATGGACCGGCGCCGGTGGGCCCGGTGGGGCGGCAGCTGGGCCGAGTGGGGCCGGGCAGGAGGAAGGGGCTGGGCTGGCCGTCCGGGCCCAGCGTCCAGGTGTCAGTGGCACCCGCCGGCCTGGGCGGGGCACTGAGCACGGTCACCATCCAGGCCCAGCAGTGCCTAGAGGGCATGTGGAGCGTCTCGAGGGTCAACAGCTTCCTGCCACCGACGTGCCTGGTGAGTGCCCGGGGCGCAGTGGGCCGTGGGCCCCCTGGGACACCAGGCAGGACGCTTACAGCCGGTCAGGGCTGGGCGCTCTCCGGGGCTGAGCGCCCAGCTCAGTGGGTGCCCTGCAGCACGGCTCCCCCTAGAGCAGGGGGGCTGTGCCTTTTGGAGGAGGCCCCAGACATTCCCAAGGCCCTCGTCAAGTCAGCCTGAGGTCACTGGGGGGCAGGGTCCTCTTGTGTACCGTGGAACATCGCTTCCACCTGGCACAGGCCTGTGGTTGGGGACGGTTTGGCCACTCTGAGAGCACGCGTGGCGCCGTGGGCTGATGGAAGGGCCCTGGGGGCTGCTGGGGCAAGATCAGAACGTCATCCAACATCTCCTCCTGGTGACTCCCTGTCCAGGCTCTCCTGCCTGGAGCGCAGCAGCCCTGGGTGACACAGCCCTGCCCCCTGGACAGGTGACAGAGCCTGGAGGGTAGCGGGGGGCCTGCAGATGGTAGGGACCCCGTTCCCACTTACACGGGGTCTGGCCTCTCAGGAGCTGCCTCTTTTTGGGTGACTGCGGGATACCCCCCTCCCCGCTCCGGGGCTCCCCTCCTCAGGCCCACCAGATTGTCACCCACAGCAGTGGCATAGCTTCCGTGGAACCAGCTCTGGGCACCAGGGGTGCCGGGGGTGCCCCAGACCTGGGCTGGGTGTGCCCAGGGAGGGCCCCGCGGCCTGAGATGACCCCAGCTCCGGAGGGTGGAGCTGGGGGCCCGGCCCCGCCTTGGTCACAGGGCTTCTCTGGTGGGAGTTTCTCCCAAGTGGCTTCTGTGTCCCCCCAGTCTTCCTTCTAAGAGAAGGCGTACCAGGGTGGGGGGGGGGTCGGGAGAGGGTGGGTTATTGGATCAGGGGTCTCCTGGGACGCTGGAGGGAGTTGCTTTGGGTTTGGTGGTACATGGGACTAGGTGTGCTGGGCGCCGGGAGGGCCTTTCCCCAGGAGGCCCAAGCCCTGCACGACATGAGGGGGGGGGGGTGCCTTCTCCTGGGGGCCCAGCCGTGCCCGGAATAGGGGCTCACCAGGCGACAAAGTAGAAGGGACCCTGTAAGCAGAGGGACTGGTCTGTGTGCATGGAGGTGGGGAGGCCTTACTGGGAGACAGAGCTGGGGGTGGGGTCGCGGCCGGGGGGGAGCAGGTGGCGGTGCGGCACAAGTGTGGCTGTATCGTCCGCCCCCCGTGGATCCCCAGGGGCAGGGAGACGGGTGCGTGGCTGTGAAAGCCTTTCCAGTCGCCACAGCGCCAGCTGCACCAACTCGCCCAGCAAGTGTCTCTGAAATAGAGCACGAGGCAGATGTCTCCTGGGGTCTCCGTGCCCCCTGGGGCTGTGGGACATGGAGGCACGAGGAGGGCCCCCAGCTCTTGGGGCAAAGTCCGTACAGCCCCTGGGCGGGACTGACCCCCGCCCTGCCCCCGCCTCTGGGCTTGCTGGCCCCTCTGACGGCACCGAGATGTGCTGGCTGGACGTTGCTGCCTCCAGGGTGGCCCTTGGTGAGACCCTGCCCTTGCTGGGAGCTGGCCCCCTGTGACTCGCTGCTGGAGCTGGTCCGCCTGAGGCTGCCCTGTCCTTGGGGCCTCCCTGGCCCTCAGTAGCCTGGGGTGCACAGGGGGCTCCCAGGAAGAACTTCTGGGTCTGAACTAGCCTCCAGTTGGTGTGACAACGCCCCCTGGGTGTGGCCTCACTGTTTCCGACTCCTGCATTTGTTAAGTCCTGAGTGAGGTCAAGAAGAGCGAGGCCAGCCTCTGCCGTGCCAGTCCCGTGGTGCCTCCTGGCCCGAGAGCTGGGCTGCCCGGGAGGAATGTGCCGAGGGGCTCGAGAGAGCCGGGCGGCTTCCTGGAGGAGGTGGCATTGAGCTGGGCCTGGAGGGAAGTGTCAGAGATGGTGGGCCCAGCGAGAAGTATATGGGGGCAGAGGAGGCTGCTGGGAATAGCCAGGGGGCTCCTTACCTGGGAGGGAGCTGAGCGCAGTCTTGCAGGTGGAGAGACGGCTTGGCCGCGGCTCTGAGGGCTCCAGGAGGCGGAGGCGTGGGGTGAGCGGAGGTGGGAGAGGGCGGGATGGCACAGCGCCCCGGTGCAGCCTCCCTGCGCTGTGGTGGGGTCACTGGCCTCTAGCTGGGCAGCCCCGCCGGTGGCCTGCACACCGTAAAACGTGAACATTTAAGGCTCCCTGTTGGTTTTATGTGTGCATTGATTGCGTTCAGGGTGGGTGGGAGTGGATTTATAATTAGACAACAGTCCTGGCGATCAATAGAGAGATTATTAGAACCATAAATAGAACTTTTGGACTCAGATGAGGTAATTTCCCCTGAACCGGGGCATTGATCGTTAGAGGCAGCCCTGGAATGTTGAAGTACTGCATGTTAGGCTCTAGAATTAAATACCTCTGGAGAGACGTGCTGGGAACCTCCAGCACAGCCCATCAGCGGCCCTGGGCGCCACAGTCTCTAGGCAGACTTGGATCTGGGCAGGCGAGGTGGGTGGAAGGCCTGGTGTGTTCTAGGCGCCGTGGCTGGGAGCCTGCCCCGTGGGCTGCCGGGGGTCGTTCTGTGCGCATGGCTGTCTACTGTCCGGAAGGAGCAGCCCTCAGCCAGCCACGCTGTTGTCGAGACTGCAGCCCGCTTCCCCGTCCAGAGCACAGAGCTCGGCCCTTTCCGGGTCATTCACCTCCCGAGCGTCCAGTGATGATTCCCGGCAGTGGGAGCCGCCCAGCGGGACAGTCGGGCAGTTGCTTTCCAGACTGTGTCAGGTAGAGGCACTTCTGCCACTGTGGGGGATGAGGTGCCCGTGGGCCACCCCAGGTGCTCTGCCCTGGCCTGCTCCACGGGGACACGGCTGTGAACCGTGATGTCTCCCCCATGTTGGCAGGGCCCCGTCAGATGTTCACAGGACATCTGCACTCATTTTACAGCCGATGCCAAGAGATTGAGGCTTTGGCCTCCTGACCCCACGGTAGGCTAAAGGTAGCACCGCCTGGGGCGGCTGAGGGTGGGACTGAGTAACTGGGTGAAGGGTGCAGCTACCTTGGGTCCAGGCTAGCAGAGCCTGTGCGAACCTTCCCTAGTCTTGTAGACATAGGCCGGGCCCTACCCAGGGCCCCACAGTTCGTGGAGGAGGACCTGGAGCAGAGGGTTCCCAGCCTGCCGCAGGGGCTGGGACAGCGGAGGCTCGGCCTGGACAGGGAGGATGGAGGGCTTCCTGGAGGAGGTGCTGCACGCTGCTTTGAGTGGGAGGTGAGGTCATTTTTGGTGGAGCCAGGATTTCCCTCTGTCCATGGAGGCTGGGTGGCCCCGGCTTGGGGACCTGGCTCCTGCTGCCTGTGTGCCAGCCTGCTTGCCTCCCCCCACTTCCTGTGAACCCTGGCGGGGGTCCCTGGTGGGTGCTCACCTGTCCTCGGGGACAAGGCCGAAACGGCGTGGGATGGAGGGAGATTTGTCCCTCTGACCTGGCTAACCCGTTGCTGGTGCCCCCTCTGGGCCTCAGTTTACCCGCCCGTGGAGTGGAAGTTGGACAGATGGGCCCCCACTTCCATGTGAGGTGCTTCTGTGACACGGGGGCGGGACAAGGCACCTGCAGAGGCTAGGACCGTCCCAGCCCGGGGCCCTCGGGGTGACCGGGCAGAGCTTTGAGGGGGCCCGGCACATGCCCAGTGGACGATGCCACTCGTGCCCCCTGCAGGGCAAGATTCAGCTCTGGCCGCCCCTTAGCCACCTCCTCCTCTGCCTCCCCACCTTTCCTCTGGGCACGAAGTGGCCCCCGGAGAGGTATTTGTCCTGAGGAGCTGGGGAACGCTGTGCTTCACGGGCCACAATCTTGCAGATGCGGAATGCAGGCCCAGAGGGCTCCTAAGGAATGGGTTAGCTTGGTGTTTCCCAGGCCGTGCTCCTTGGCACCCCGGCGCCCCGTCGTGGGCGCCCTGCAGAGGGGTCTGGAGGCTGCTGCGGGGGCCTCCCGGGACGGCGGGCCCTCCTTACGCTCCTCTCCTCATGCTTTTCTTTCCTTGCTGCTGTGGCACCTCCATCACGTTTTCTGTTTGCCCCCCCCCATCTGCTGTCCCCGTGTTGTGTCGTGTCGTGTCTTCCCTCCCCCGCCCCCTCGGCTTCTTTGGGCGCGTCCGGGCTCTGCTTCCGGCAGGAACCTGCAGCTCGTGGGCCGGCGGAGCCGAGGCGCGTGCGGGACCCCCGACAGGTCAGTGTGGGGCTCGGCCGGCCGTAGGCAGGCTGGGTGGCCTGCACCGTTGCTGGTGGGGCCGGACGTCCTGGCTGAAGGCAGAGATGCTGGCGTGGGAGCTGGGGTGCTTGGGCCCCGCAGGAGTGGGTGGAGGGCCGTGTGGGGCCGTGACCTCACAGCCCTGTCCCCTGCCATCCAGGCGGCCTTGCTGGCCTGCGTAGCCGGGCCAGCCTGGGCTGCTGGGCCTGGGCCCCGCCTCGGGCCGGTTGGGGCAGTGGGCACCCGGGGTGTTGCGGGGGTGAGCCCTGCCCCGGCCCCCGGGAGCCCCCGGCCGTGCGCTGCTCGCAAGGGGTTGCTCAGCCAGACCCAGGCCAGGCCCTGTGGGTGACGCAGCTTTTAACATCAGTCCTGTCCTCCACCGCTCTGCTCGACAAACGAGTTTAGATCTCTCACGGGGAGCACGTATGTGAAGTGACAGAAAAGGGACTGACGTTTGAGGTGAGGGAGCATCGCACGTCATGTGCGTGTAAGGCCGCAGGGGAAGTGGGCAGCGTCCAGGCTGTCGGGGACCTTGGCTGCCCCGCGTCACTCACATTTGCCTTGAGCTCCACAGCTGCCTGGAGGAGAAGCAGCGTCCGGTTCCCGTTACCCAGGTCCAGGCCTGGCTGACCACCCCCCCTTGTGGAATGTTCCCTGTGATCGGGTGCCCCTCTGCTCCTGCAGCCCCCCCCCTTGCCCTGGGGCACAGGGCCCACCTCCTGGCCGTGAGCTCCGCGTGTCCCTGCCACGCCTTGTGCTCCTGGAGGACAGATTTATTGAACACCTACTATGTGCCAGGCAAGGTGCCATGGATGTGGAGGAGACCGGGCAAGTGGAGAGGCTCCCTCCGGGGCCTCCTGATTCCTGGCATGCACTAGGTGCTCATGCAAGCTTGGGGGATCGGAGAATATGGTGCTGGGTAGTTGAGCCTGGCCTTGTTTCTCTGTGACTTGGCAGCACTACGTAGACTGGGGGAAGCTGGGGGAGGTCTGAGGGCTGGGGGAGGCCAGGGAAGGCACAGGGAGTGGCCTGGAGAAGGAGAGGGCTGGCCGGACTGGGTTCTGAGGGATGCATAGGAGTTCCTGCCCTATAGGCAGATGCGAGGCAGGTGGCAGGGTGTGGTGCGCTAGCACAGTGCCTGGCGAGGGCCTGGACTATTCCAGGTTGGCCCTTCTCTGCCACTGACCTGTCCTTGCAGCCTTGGGGGTGCTGCAGGGGGGCCAGGTGGGGGTGCTTGGCATCCATCCAGCTTAAGGTTTGGGGCTCCCTTTGAACTTCCTTTGCAGACATGTTTTTGCTGTGTCCCTAGGGGGGTTTTGAGAGCTGGTGCTGACCACGGGCTGGGTGGGGTGAGACCCTCTGCCGTGGTGAGGAGGGATGCTGCTGTGAGGTGGCGGGACCTCCTGCCAGAACGTTCCTCCTGGGGCCCATGATGGCTTATTCTGCTGAAGTGCCACCTGACGTGGCTTGTGGCCGTGTCACTTGGGAGACCCCGAGGACGCTAGGCCCCCTGGAGTGTGGCTGCCCCCTGGCTTCCTCACAGGCAGGCTCACCAGACAGGCCCCTGTCCTTTCATCCAGGTACAGAGGACTCCCTGGACAGGGCTCAGGGCCAAGTGAAGCCAGAAGCCCCAGGGACCGGGCTGTGGTGCCTGGGGAGCCTTGGGGAAGGGGATGGGGCTGGGGTGGCCGACGTCCATCCCCCTCCAGGGCCAGGTCTGGCCTGGGGGTCCAGGGCCCGACGCGTGCGCGTAAATGTAATGTACAGTGGCGGGATCTCAAGTCCGCCAGCGCCGTCCTGGGGCGCGCTTAATTACCTTTGTGCTTCGCTGCGAGGCTGTCTCCCTTTCCGGAATTTATTTTAGCTAATGAGTTGGAAATGCCAGAGTAGTATTTCAGGTGATGGGAAGACAATGCATTATCACACGTGGGGCAATTAGCGCTCATGACAAATATTTATTGTGGTTCCTTCTCAGTCGTGCCTCTGGGTGCTCCCAGACAGATGGCCCAGGGGTGAGGGGGTGGTCCCTGTCCATCGGTCCTGACCACTGTGGTCACTGTGTTTGTGGAACTGGAAGGGGGAGGGGCTGGAAAGTCCAGTCCCTGGGCGGGCGTCTGTGCCCGCTTCTGCTCCAGCCACTCCCCAAGCCGGCTGGCCCCATGCGTGCAGGGCCCAGGGAGCTTGCTGGGCTCCGGGGTGCACGGGCCTGCTTCCCCAGCTCCCCGGTGAGGGACGGGTGCCTGTCCCTCATGTGGGCTCCCTGCTTCCCTCCAGGCTGAAGCAGCGGTGGCCGCGGTGGCCGTGGCAGACACGGTCCGGGACGGCCCTCCGTCCGTGGGCCCTGATGGCGCGTCGAAGACGTGGAGCCGCGGCGGGGCCTGCACCACGGCCCTGGTCACCCCAGCCCCAGGCATCCCAGCGGGAGCCTCCACGGGCCCATCAGCCGCAGCCTCCTTCTTCCTCAGGTACGTTCTCCTGGGGCAGGCCCGGGGCCTGGCTTGGGGGCAGCTTGGGCGCGGACAGTGTGAGGGGGCCTGGGGACCTCAGCCTCTGGCCTGGCAGCCTGCGGGCCTTCCCGGGGAGATCTGTGGCCTTGCGCTGCCGGCAGTCGAGCAGAAGGGGAGCTCGCAGCCGTCCTTCCGTCCGTCCGGCCTCTCAGGGCGCCACATCGATGGCAGTGTGAGTGGAGGCCTCTCGCCCTGGGGGTGGGGTACAGCCAAGGACAGGGTTCGAACTCTGCCGCTCCGAGCTGTGCAACCCTGGGCAGGTCACGTAACCTCTCTGTGCCTCAGTTTCCTCAGAGGTGCAGCGAGCTGATGTCTGTGAGGCCCTGAGAGGACGCTGGCCCAGCGAGAGGACGCTCAGCCGTGGGTGGTGGATGTCCTCGGGCGGCCCTGAGCCAGGGCCGGCGGGAGGGGGAGGGTGGCCGTGGAGGGGAGGCAGATGAGGCAGGTCTCAGGGCAGCTGTTCCTGCAGTCGGGGAGCACAGGGGTGGAACGGGCCCGGGGGAGCATCCCTGGGTGACCGAGGAGGCTGTCCTGGGCGCCGGCTGTACCCACACCCCACCTACCGGGCTCCCCCTCCTGGGGGGCTGCTGGCACACCCCCTCACGGCTCTGCTGTCAGATCTGGCTCCACCGGCAGCAGGAACCAGGTGGGTCCCCGCCCCAGCCCCGAGCTCCAGTGCGCAGGGCCGACCGGGCCGTCCGCGTCCCCGGGATGCCTTGCGTGGCCCCGCAGACACCAGGTCCTGGGCCGTCGGTTAGCGTGGACGAGGCCTGGCAGGCCGGGGCGCTGCGTCAGCAAGGTGCAGGGTGCGGGGGAGTGGTGTGTGGGAGCAGGGGGTCCCTTCTCCCACTTGTGCGCCCCCCGGCGATGCCCTTGGGTTCCGAGCTTCCCCCTGTGGCGTGGGGAACGCAGGATGTGCCGGTGGTAATGAGCGGTGATGGCTGGCCCGGCACGGGTCACTGTCCCATTAGCAGCCCCTGCGGGCGCTAATCTGATCCCCTGATCCCAGGAGCCTGCGCCGCGTCAGCTTGGCCCAGTGGCGGGCACACGGTGGGGTGTTGGGGGGCGCCAGGCTGGTGAGCACAGCATCGTGGCCCTGTGCGGGCTCACCACCCCAGCTAGGTGCAGAGAGCCCGGCTGGGACTCTGGCTACGGGGCAGGTGGGGCCTGCCTGGAGGGCCCGGGAGCCCTGTGGAGGGGACGAGAGGGGCAAAGCGGGCCTCGGGAGGTGTCCTGGCCCGGGTAGGCTCTGCCCCTGGGCTTTGGGCAGCGGCCGCGCTCCATCAGGCCATGCTTGCTGGGGGATTTCAAGCCTGAGACCCTCTGAGGACGAAGACCAGCTCTGGGGGTCTGGGGGCCACACTGGCTCCTTAGCAGCCTAGGGCCCGCAGGAGGGGTGCGCCTTTTGTCTCCAGCTGAGCTAGGCTGCCTCCACTGACCTTGGGAAGTTACCATAGAAACAAGCACTGGGGGCTGGTTTACATGGCATGGGGCGGGGGTGGGGTGGGGGGGACACTGCCGGCTGCCATTACTTCCAGCCTGTTGGATCCCCCAGTCACAGCGGCTTCCGGAGGGTCCTGGGCCACGTTGTGGGGTGGGTGTTCCTGATGGGAACACCGTCTCCAGCTCGTGCCTGATTTGGGCCCGAGACCCTCTGCCCTTTGGGGCTGTGGCACCCTTCACTGTTGGGGTGAGGGGGGTGCTCTCAGCTGTATGTGCCCTTCTTTGCTTTGTGGGGCTGTGGCTCAGAGGGGAAAGGGGCTTGTCCAGAGTCCCCAAAGACCAGGAGCTGCTGGACCCCGGGGGGCCTCGGGCACGAGCTGAGCGCGTGTTCCGTGCTCCCACCTGCATCCCTCACTGGGCATCTGGGGGGCAAAGCTGACACCCAGCCCATGCCCTGCCCCTCGGAAGTTTCTGGTAGTCGGGGTGGGGTCTGTCAGCCTTTGACAGCAGCACGGAGCCTTTGAAGGAGCCGAGCAGTGTCGCAGGACACAGACTTTGAGGGTTGAGTAGGAGTCCGGTGTTTGCCAAGTGGAGACGGGATAGGGTGGGGTCAGGATCTGGGTTCTCCACCGGCCCTGAGCACTCCCTGCGGGCATGCTAGCCGCGGGCCTTCCCGACCACCTCCGAGCCCCTCACCCTGCTGTGGGCAAGCCAAGGTGGGGGTGATTCTGTGGGTGGCTTGGTGCCCAGGGTCTTGTTACAGGGCGTAGGGCACAGGGGTGAGGCCCGGCGCCCTGCACGCCTCAGCTGGGCTGGGTGGGTCGCTCGGGCATTGCAGCCACAGCTGTGACCGAGAGCTCAGCGTGCCAGCCCCCACCAGAGTCCTGAAAAGGCCGGGCCGCCAGTAATTACATTTTCTCCGGAGGCTCTGGTGACCTTGACTCCCCCTTCCCGAGTCCTCGGGACGCTGTGTGATGTCCCCGTCCTTCCTGTCTCTGCAGCCTCTCCTCCCCCGAGATGCGTCCGTTAGCGCTCTCTCCTACCCGCGCTTCTGGGCCTCTCCGGGGCTCACCTCCTGGACCCCTGAATCTAGATGGCGTGGGAAGAACTGCTGGGGGGTCTTCTGGGCAGGTGCAGGGCAGGGCGAGTGGTGGGTTCCTTCGGCGACAGGAGCCCCCTGCACTCGTAGGCACCCCCGCCGCCCCATTGCAGCCTCAGCGGAGCCCCCTTCCCCACGTCAGCCCGGGTGCCCAGGCCACGGAATGTCAGCCCGGGTGCCCAGGCCACGGAACGTCAGGTGTGGCACCTGGCAGAGGCCCAGAACCAGAGCGGGTGCTGCCCGGAGGTGCATGGGCAGGAGGGCCCCGCGGAGAGGTGTCCGTCACCGGCAGGGTGCGTGAGGCAGCTTCGTAGCCGCAGCGTAAAGTTCCCAGGTGATGTGCAAAATGCAAGCGGGCCATGGCAGGGAGCAGCGGTCCAGGTCAGGGCTGCTAGGACCTTGGGCCTCGGCCTCGGAGGCGTAGGCCCCCTTAGCAGGCAGCTCTGAGGGGGGGATGCAGGCGTGGGGCGTGGCATGTGGCATGTGGCTTGGTCCGCCGGCCTCCAGGCGGCCCAGGCAGGAAGCCCTGGGTTGGCCGTAACTGACCCCCACACACATCCAAACAGGCCTGTGTGTCTCCTCAGGGTGATTAAGGACCTCACCGTCAAGGCCAACTGCCTGTGAAATTACCTTCTTGTTTGGAAGAGGCAATTTTTCTTTGTAAAAAGGCAAATATTTTCTTTTCTGTTTATGTGAATTAATGACCCGGGCCAGTGAGCCTGGGGAAAGGCCTCTGGGATTAGGTGAGAGGGCTGGGGGCTCAGAGGGAGGTTGGAGGAGCTCGGTCCCTCCCTCATTCATGAGTTCACTCCCTCCCTCCTTCCCTCCCTCCGGGCCCCATCCTGAGCTTCCCTGTGTTCTAGGCCTGGGCTTGGCAAACCCCTGCCCTCCAGAGCCCCCACCTGATGGGACACAGCCGTGTGAACCTGTGGCTCAGGGCGTGGAATGGTTCCCGTGGTAGCAGCAGGCACAGGGTTTGGGGAAGCCCAGTGTGGGGGCATCAGGGAAGGCTTCCCGGGGGAGGTGTCCTCTGAGGACGAGGAGAGCTGTGCGTGCAGGTGAAGTTCCTGCTTTTCCAAGTCTCCTCTCTAGAGCCAGACCACTCAGACGTGCCCACCCGCCCCCTGCAGGTTCTGCCTTGAGCACCCCGCACCCCAACCCTGCTCCCCAACAATGCAGTGGGTGTTCGGGGTCCTGAGTGTGGTGCCTGTGTGTTCTCTTAGCCTCTGTGAAGCCTGGTATCACTTCCTCCCCCACCCTCACTGCCTGGAAACCAGGTCTGTGCACCCAGAAGGCTGGGACCCTCCCGAGACCACCCCCAGGCCGTGTGAGCTGAGGTGCAGTTGCTCAGTGGCTGACGGGCTCGTCCCGGTTTTGAAGGGAGCTGGATTTCATCACAGGAGACAGTGCTGTCCCGAGGCCTCTGAGTCATGCCCAGTGAGGCAAGCCTGTAAGAACAGAGAGCTGGAGGGCTGGGCAGGCTGGGCACAGCTTCTCAGCTCCCAGCCCCGCGGGGGCTGACCCAGGGCCAGGGAGGGAGGAGGGGGTGCCCCGAGTTAGGTCAGACCACGGGGCAGAGACGCCCAGCCAGTACCGTTCCAGCCTCGTGGGGCTGGCGGGACTTCAGATGGCTCCGGGCCCAGCCTCTGTCCAGGCGAGACCTGGGCGTGTCCAGCGGGGAAGGACGCCTCCCTGTGCTCTGCTGCTGGGACCTGAGGGTGACGGAGGGGGCTGAGGTCTGTGCTGGACACCCTGGTTCCTGAGAGGGTCACAGAGGGTGCAGAGCCGTCTGTGGCCTTGAGCAGCAGGCAGAGCACTGCCTTCTGGTGTGGCCTCTGCAGCCCGATGTCCTGTCTCCCCCAGCGCCTTACCCGTTCTCCTGGCCTTCACGTCCCCTTGAGCCTTGGGGGGTTCAGGGTGGCCCCACCCCAGCCTCGGGGACCCTGGGTGGCCCTGCCCGACCTAGGGAGGAGCAGGGAGCCAGCTGTGACAGGAGCGGGGGACACACCTCGGCCGTGGTGGTCTGCTGACCTGTCCAGTCTCCTCGAGGGCCCAGCCGGTGCCTCCCAGGACAGGCTGGTGCCGGGCAGTTCCTGTGCTGCCCTTCCCCCACGTCTTGGGGACTTCTGTTCAGGCGGTTTTGGGTTTAGGGCACATGCGCTCAGGCAGGAATCGGGGCCGCGTCTCCGGCTGAGGGCCCCGGCCCGAGTTGTCCGGGCAGCTTGTGGGTTCCGCTCACAGGCCCCCGCCCCCGCCAGGCGTGCACCGGCCGCCCCACTGAGTTACGAAGGGTCCGCCCCGCACCGTAGATTACTTTTATTTTCCTTGATGACACCTCGCTAGGAGGAAAGCCGTCCCTGGGGTCTCTTAAAAGACAGCTCCTATGAAAGATGAGAGGAGTTAAGCAAAATGCTGGTAGCTGCTCCGAGTGGGAGGCGGGCTGGGGGCCGTGTGCCCAGAGGGTGCAGGCCCTCCTGTCGGGCCCCTTTGAGGGGCACAGGTGAGACTCAGGGGCCTGGGGGCTTTGGGAGAAGGAGGGCGGGTGCAGCAGGACCGGGAGAGGGGCAGCTGGGCGGGGCGGCGGGGGGCTGCCTGCAGGCCTGGTGGGCAGCTTCTTTCAGCCCTGAGTTGGCCCTACTCTGACCTCCAGCCCATTTCGCCGGGAAGGCGGGCGGGGTGGGGGGGCTGACGGAGGCCTGGGCCATCTGGAACCAGGGCCACCTGGACCCAGGCCCGTCTGTGTCACCTGTGCTGGGTGCCTTGAATGCATTCGCTCCTCAGGGCTATACACGAGGGTCTCTGGTGGTCATGTCATCCCATGTTAGAGATGGGGAAATCGAGGCACAGAGAGGCTAAGTCACCACGTGTGGGTCACACAGCCTGTGAGTGGCTGATCCCAGCATGTGCCGTCCCGCCCCAGCTGCTGAGTTGGGGACTTGGGGCGGCAGAGGGTGGGGGGAAGGGGATGCCCTCAGTGCGGGGTGTGGAGGGGGGCCGGGGTCCCGTGTCTGCCTGGGGCCTCTGTCGCCTGGCCTGTACTGGCAGGGCTGCCAGGGGCTGGACATGGTGGCCCCAGCCCCGGGGGCCCCTGCTTGGCTCGGGGGGAATGACCTGTGGCCGTGTAGCCGCATTTAGGGTGGGGCGGGTGGCAGGACAGCTCTGAGGACCCGCACCCGCCTCTCCTCCCTTCCCCCCCCTCCCCACGCCGCCCGCCCCTGCCCTCTCCACCCCTCCCCTCCCCAGGGCTGCCCAGAAGCTCAGCCTGGCCTCCAAGCGCAAGAAGCCCCGCCCGCCGCCGGCCCCCGCTGCCCGCGGAGCCGCCACCTACCCCACGGACTTCAGTGGGGCCCTGCAGCTGTGGCCGCCGCCTGTGCCCCCCTGCCTGCTCAGGGCCGCCTCCAAGGCCAAGCACAACCCCAGCAGTGTCGGAAAGGTAGGCCCTGCCCTGACTTGGGGGTGACCCTGGGGGGTGGCACGAGGCTGGGGTGTCTGGGCAGCTGCGGGATGGGGTGCGGGAGGTGGAGGGGATGCTTCCTTCTCCTGGGCTGGACCAGGCTGGTGAGTGTACAGATGGGGCGACGGAGGCCCAGGCCCACCGTGACGGCTCCAGGTGGTGGCAGGGAGCCTGGCAGACTGTGGTGGGCCTCCAGGGAGTGGGTGGGAGGGTCCCAGGGGCACGGGCTGGTCTCAGTGTGGGGCGGGACGGCCAGGGCTTCCCGGACTCAGGGGTGGGGTCTGGCCCCAAGAGCCCCCTTGCCTCGTCTTTGTTGGTGTGCTGCCCTCAGGGGGTCCGGGGGGCAGGGGTGGGACCCCTCAGCTATCCAGAGTCCCGGCAAAGCCCAGCCGCAGCCTGACCTGAGAAGTGGGGGAGCAGTTGAGTCAGGACGTCCCAGCTTCAGGTGGGGGCGCAGGCCCGGAGTGGAGAAGGCCTCGCCCGGTCGCAGGCTGGCTGCCCCCTGGCTCCTGTGGCCTTTGGCTTCAGGTGGGGACGCAGGCCCCGAGTGGAGAAGGCCTCGCCCGGTCGCAGGCTGGCTGCCCTCTGGCTCCTGTGGCCTTTGGCTGAGACGGTTTCTGTCCTGGTCCCATCTGGGCTGCCCGTGACGGCCCCCCAGGTCTGGGTCGGCTGCCTGTGCGGCTCTGCGTGCGTGCATTAGTGGGGGATTCTGTGCCTCTGGCGGCACAGCGGGGTGGGGCCTGTCACCAGGGCCACACGGCTCTGGGGTGAGGACAGGACCCCAACCCTGAGCGTGCACCCCATCGCGTTTCCCTGGCCTTCTGCCCGCTCTGCCCCTCCCCGAGAGTGGCGGCTGCCCACCGGGCACTGGGTCCGGCCTTTCCAGTGCCCAGAGGCCCAACCCCTGCAGAGCTGGGGGGGCGGGTTCCACGCACCCCTGGACTCAGTCTGTCCTGCCGCCTAGGACACGCCCCAGGGGGCTTCTGCTCCTAGTGACGGGTCTGCAGAGGGGTCTGAGGCATCTGCAGGGGTCACCCTGCCCGGGCCCGAGCTGCTCCCCAGGCCCCCACCCCACCCTCCCCCTGGCCCTCCTGCTGTAGCCTCTGTGCTCGGCCTCCCGGAGGTCAGTCCCCGTGTCCGGACGTCCAGGAAGCCTTCCCTCACCCCATCACCACCACGCCCTGAGACGGAGGTAGACGTGTCCCCCGGGAGCTTGCTGAAGTGGGGAATCTGGGCCCTGCTTGGGCGGTGGGAGTGCCGGGGCCAGAGGGAGGACACCGCGAGCTGGTCGTGGGGAGGGGGCTCTAAGCAGCTCTGGGCCTGGTCACTCGGCCCGTCTGGGGTGGGTGCTGGGTGGCTGGAGGGTTGGGGGGGCTCGTGGTGCGGACCCTGCTTTCTTACCGCCGCCGTGTTACTTGGGGCTCCAGCAGGCCTCCCCGTCCCCCTGGGGCCAGGCCCCCCACCCAAGTATTCCAGGGCAGGGGCTCCTCCCCTCTCTCCGGCAGACCACCGCTGTGCCCTGGTCCCCTGCGGCAGGGAGCCCGTGGCCGCCCGTCCTGGTCCTCTCACCGTGCCCCCAGAGCCCCCTCCCCAGCTCCCTGGATGTTATTTGCATGAAGAGCACATAGTTAGAAATGCCTCCTGAAAGGCATTTAATATTGTCAGAGGAAAGAAAGTTAGATTACACTCGATTCCTGACATTAATGTACCACTTAAGGTAATTCATCATCGTGCGGTATTAAAGGAGACAGCCCCTCCCCCCAGGGCTGCCTGGGCCGTCTCTCAGGAGTGGAAGCCCCTTTTTATGCAAAATGTATTTTTTCCCTACCTAGCTGCTATTCAGCGGGGCTCTGCAATATCTGAACATTTAGGGGGGAGACGTGCTTGTGTGGCGCAAAGACCCTGTCATTTCCCCGCGGTAATGAAAGGATTCTCGCAGACAGTGACCCAGGCATTTAGCTGGGATGGTGGCGCGTGGCGTGGGGCTGGCGCACGCGATGTCCCCTCCCCGCCGGGAACGCTCTCCAATCCGCAGAACCCATTTGGCTCCTGAAGCGGCCAGGAGTTCACGCTGAAAAAAAATTGCCCAAAATTACTGGGAAATGCACGTTTTCATCTGCTTGGCAGTGGCGTTTGGAAATGAAATAGTTTTGTTCATGTCGTCGGGGAATAAGAGAATCGATTCTCGGCTAATGGAGCCCAGGTTCGGAGGAGCTCAATAGAAAAGTATGTCTTTCCGCGTCTCCCCGGAGGACCCCCTCTCCTTACGGCGGCGCGAGTTTGCATGTCAATTTGCCACATGCCGAAGGGACGGAGATGGGGCCTCGTGCGAACTACCCACGGTAAACCAATTTCGCCGGAGTTATGTATCTGTCAGTTACAATTAAACCCGTGAAAAATATTGGCTCTGAGATGAGGCTGGTAATTTGATTTACACTGTACTGGAGAAATCAGAGATTTCACCGGAGAGCGGAGGGCGGTGTCCTCCAGCGGAAACCGGAGTCTGGTGCCTTCTCCTGGGAGGGGCCCCCCCCAGGGTGGCTTGCCCTGTCAGCACTCAGCCCCCCTTGGCCACACCCAAGATGCGCGGCCCAGGGTGTTTGTTCTCCACGCGGGTTTGGGGGTGTTTGCAGTGTCACTTGTTCTGGGCTCCTGCATCTTGGTTCCTGGCTTCCCTCCCCTCTGAGCTTTCTGTTCCCTTGAGGGCCTTGGGGCTGGTAGTCAGCCCCAGGAGCTGGCATGAACGTGGGTAGGGAGCACGGGCAAGCCTTGTATCTGCTTTTGTGTTCGGGGGACTCACAGTGGCAGAGGCTGCCTGGTGGCCTGTTGGGCCCTGAGCTGAGCCGAGCCCTGTCCAGCTCTGCTCTGTCCCCACCCCGGGCCCCCACCCCAGCCTTTGTCTCTCCACCATCTCCCCTGGCCTGGGGATTCAGGATTCCCGTGTCCTCTGGGATCATCCCGCCCTCTTCCTTCTGGGTTCTGTGCCAGTGGGATTGCCTCTGGTGTCCTGCTGACCCGGAGTCCTGCCACAGGTGTCCGAGGGGTTTGAGTCTCCCCAGGTGTCCTTGGGGTTCCGAGCGGCTCTGGGGTCAGAAGCACCAGATCCCGTTTCTCCCCGAGGGCACCGCAGGCGTCAGGCCCGTCCCCCTCCGCGTGTTTGTCCGTCCTTCACTCCACACACTCCTGCCCACCCACCGCCTGAGGTGCAGACACGGGAGGATGTGCCCAGGGCTCTGAAGGCCTCTGGCTTGGGGCTGGGAGCTGGGAGGAAGGGCTCCCTGGAGGAGGTGAGGCTGGACAGACACGTGGGGGGCCGGGGTGTGGGGCACTTGTCCCTCCGCTCAGCAGGGAGGCAGCTGCTCGTGCGGCCCGCGCGCCCCTCGCCTGCCTGGCCGCGGCGCACGGCTGTCTTTCCTCGGGGCTGCACCTTGCTGTGCGTGGAGCCCGAGGTCGGGAGCTGGGGGCTGTGGGGAGGCCCCGGCTGTGAGGCAGCCCCTGTCCTCCGCATCAGGGGTGGAGGACACGCCTTCGGAGGAGCGTGCGTGGGGCTCTGAGGGGACCCTGTGGGCGGGGCCGGGGCCTGTGCCTTCCTGTCTGGTTGGGCCGGGTCTTGCCGCCCCGATCTGCTTGCCCCTCTCTCTCCGCCCTCAGATTTGGGGTTTGGGATTTCAGGAGACCCCCTGGCAGGCTGTGTGACACGGGTGAGACGGTCGACCTCTCTGAGCGTGTTCCCTCCCCCTTCTGAAGCCTGTGCGGGCCCGGGGGTGGGTCGCCATGGCGGCTGGTCCAGCGGGGAGCTGGCGGGCCTGGGGTGGGCCTGTGTGGGGTGACCCTGCTCTCAGAGGCCTGCCTTTGGGTTCAGCGAGTCAGCGAGAGGGTGCGGAGGAGCCCCAGATCGAGGTGGGGTGCGCTCTGGGTCCCGTCCTCGTCCTTCTGTCTCTCTGCTCGCTGGGGCAGCTGGAGTCTGCTCCCTCTGTCCTGCCCTCCCTCCGCCCTGTGCCCCCCGCGCTGTGCTGACGCGCTCTGTTCCCGGCCAGCCTCTCCTCTCGCTGGCCCTCGTTTTCTCCCTGCATGGCTGACCTCATGTGGGAGGCGCTCTGGCCCGGAGCTGGGGTGCCGGCGCCGCGTTCCTGCGGCGGGGACCCCACGCCGGGGCCTGGCCCACTGTCCTGACTCGCGTGAAGCCCCTCCTGCCGTGTACTTAGCAGCTGCTCAGATGCCCGCCCTGCCCACCTCCCCAGGTGAAGGTCATGCTGCGGATCTGGCCTGCGCAGGGGGCCCAGCGCTTGGCCGAGTCCTCGTCCTTCCTGAAGGTGGACCCGAGGAAGAAGCAGGTGACCCTCTATGACCCGGCCACGGGGCCCCCAGGCTGTGCGGGCCCCCGACACGCCACCACGGCTGCCGTTCCCAAGATGTTTGCCTTCGATGCCGTCTTCCCCCAGGACTCGGAGCAGGTGAGGGTGACAGTGGCGGCCTCGGGTGGGGGCGGGGCCTTCTCGTGCAGAGCCGGGGCTGGGCGGGGGTGGGGGGGGTGGGGAGGCCGGCTGTGTTTCCCCTTCCTCGCTGGCCTCCCAGCCCTCGTGGTGTGTCCACCCAGCTCCTGGCCTGGTTCTCAGGCCAAGTTTTTCAGAGCCCATGCCGCATGGAAGCTTTCCGAGTGGTGCTTTGTTTCCCAGAGATGCTCCTCCACGTGTCCCGTGTGTGCCGTGCGTGCGTGCAGCATGGTGTGTGCCCGGCGTGGCCGCAAGGGCACTGTGACTTCTGTGTGTGTGCGTGCGTGCACACTGCGTGTGCCTGTCAGCTGTGTCTGGCTGGTTCATGCTGTGAGTGTGTGTGTGTCCATGTCCGGTCCGTGTGTGTCTTGTGTCCACGTGGCGATTTTTGTGTCCTTGGTCTTGGGCGCCCTCCCGGCCACCTCGTGGACTCACTGTCTGTACGTGATGAGACAGAAGTGGCGGGAGGCCGGTGGCTGCCTGACTCTGTGCCTCTCCCCCAGGCCGAGGTCTGCTCGGGGACAGTGGCCGACGTGCTTCAGTCGGTGGTCAGTGGGGCCGATGGCTGCATTTTCTCCTTTGGCCACGTGAGCCTTGGTAAATGCCCCTTACCATCCCCTCTCTGCAGTCGCTGGGCGCCATTTCTGGGTGGGGTGGGGGGTGGGCATATCCCATATGGGCAGCAGGTGGGCACCTGGGGCGGGGGGCTGTGGAGAGGAAGCTGAAACCCTGTAGCCCTAGAAGGTAGAGCCGTGGAGTGGGTCGGAAGAGGCCCCCGGGGTCTCAGCGGCCCCAGGTTGGCCTGAGGGCCCCGGGCGGGGCCAGGGAAGCAGCTGCCGGGTCTGCTGGGCTCTGAGGGCTTGTCACGCTGGCCCCAGGCAAGTCGTACACCATGATCGGGAAGGACAGCTCGCCCCAGAGCCTGGGCATCGCGCCCTGCGCCATCTCCTGGCTCTTCAGACTCATTGACGAGCGCAAGGAGAGGGTGGGCGCCCGCTTCTCCGTCCGCGTCTCGGCCGTGGAGGTGTGCGGCCGGGACCAGAGCCTGCGGGACCTGCTGGCCGAGGTGGCCTCCAGCAGCCTGCAGGACGCCCAGTCCCCGGGGGTGTACCTGCGGGAGGACCCCGTCTGCGGGGCACAGGTACGCCGAGGCCGCCGCGCGGGGAGCAGGGTCGCGGGCTTGGGGGCCGCGTGGGGGTGGCGGCTCGGCCCCGAGCCACTCAGGCGCCATCCCCGCTGTCCCTCTGTCTGCAGCTCCAGAACCAGAGCGAGCTGCGGGCGCCCACGGCTGAGAAGGCGGCCTTCTACCTGGACGCGGCACTGGCTGCGCGCAGTGCCAGCCAGGCCGGCGGTGGCGAGGGCGCCCTGGGCGGCTCGCACGTGCTCTTCACGCTGCACGTGTACCAGTACCGTGTGGAGAAGTGCGGCAGGGGCGGAAGTAGGTGGCCGTGGCGCCTGCGTGGTGTGGGTCCGGCCGCCCTCCCTCTCGGCAGGACTGTCCCGGGTGTGGGCTGCAGGGCAGAGTCTGGGTGCCCTGCGGCCGAGCCGTCACCCTCCTGCCCTGTGGTTTCAGTGTCTGGAGGCCGCAGCCGCCTGCACCTCATCGACTTCGGCAGCTGTGAGGGGGCGCCTGGCAGGGGTGGGGAGGCCCCCGGGGGCCCGCCACATCTGTCCTTGTCGGCTTTGGGCAGCGTCATCTTGGCCCTGGTCAGTGGAGCCAAGCACGTGCCCTACAGGTGAGTGGTGGGCTCCTGGCCGGGGCCCTGGGGACCCAGCCCAGCCCAGCCCACGTCAGGCGTGTCCAGCTTGTCTGTGGTCCCTGAGCCCCTCAGTTCTTTGCTCCTCCATCACCTGACGGGCCTTGCTGCCCGAGGGCTGGGTGGGGGGGTCCTGGCGCCCAGGGCGTGGGGAACAGAGGTCGGGGTCAGCCCTGACCCCGAGGCTCCAGGCCTGGCCCTGGTCCAGCGAGAGGCCCTGCGGCAGCCCACGCGCCCAGCCTCCCACCCGGCATCCCTCCTGGGCCCTCAGCCCCTGCCCCCCGCCCCTCCCCGGCCCCCAGGGAGCACAGGCTCACCATGCTGCTGCGGGAGACCCTGGCCACCGCCAGCTGCCGCACCACCATGATCGCCCACGTCTCCGATGCGCCCGCCCGCCACGCCGAGACGCTCAGCACCGTGCAGCTGGCCGCCCACCTCCACCGCCTGCGCAGGAAGAAGGTCAAGGTTGGCTCCGCCTCCCGCCTGCCCCTCCCTCTCCCCAGGGCCCCTGCCTGCATGGTGGGGGTGCCGGGCCCCGCGTCCTGGGGTCACAGGGCTGTGCCCACACGGCCTTGCCCAGAGGCGGCGGGGCCCAGGCTCGAGGTCGCCCCAAGCAGAACCGGACCTGCTTGCGCTGGGGGCTGTGGTTGTCTGGCCTCTATCTGCCTGGCCCAGGGGTAGGTGTGTGCTCAGGGCAGCCTGGTGGGATTTCCGTGGCCTGTACCCCTCCCAGGCCTGGTCCAGCAGGGCACGCCCCAGGCAGCCCTCCGTCGGGCCGGAGGGTGGAGTTAGGGGCGCCCCGGGGTGCGCTGGGTCTGACTCCGGGGTTTGCACTTACGCGCCATGTGCTGAGGGCACGTGTTCTCACCCCCCTGTGACTCGGCTGAGCGCTTCCTTGGAAGTGGCTGAGGAGGTCCGGTTACGCTCGCGGCCTGAGGCCTCTCGTGCCGGCCCAGTGCTCGATGGGACACGGTCGGTGGCTGCGCTGTCACTTCCTTCACTGGAGCGTGGTGTGTGCGGCTGGGGTGCGGGGGAAGGGGGGGCAGGCGGGGAGGCCGCTCAGGTGGGCCTGCTCTGTTCCCAGTACGCGTCCAGCTCCTCGGGTGGGGACAGCTCCTGCGAGGAAGGCCGTGCCCGCCGCCCCCCGCACCTGCGACCCTTCCACCCGCGCTCTGCAGCCCCAGACCCCGCCCGCCTGGCCCCCAGCTCGCCCGGCGACCCCGACTACTCATCCAGTAGCGAGCAGTCCTGCGACACCGTCATCTACGTGGGGCCGGGGGGGGCGGCGCTGTCGGACCGCGAGCTCACGGACAGCGAGGGCCCCCCCGACTTTGTGCCCATCATCCCCGCACTGAGCCGCCGCCAGCCCTTCCGGGGCCCGCGTGACGCTGACCACTTCCGCTGCAGCACCTTCGCGGAGCTGCAGGAGCGGCTGGAGTGCATCCACGGCAGCGAGGGCCCCCCAGGAGGCCTGGGTGGCACCAGCGGAGCCCAGGCTAGCCCGGCCCGCGGGGGCAGGAAGCCCTCGCTGCCCGAGGCCGCGGCCCCCAGGAAAGCCGTGGGCTCCCCACTGGCCGCCAGCACGCCTCGCGGCAGCCCCGGCCCAGATACCCACCGGGGTGCCCCAGAGCCCTCCAAGGCTGGTGGTGACCAGAGAGAGGACGGCAGTGCCAGACCCGAGCTGCCTGTGCCGGATAAGGCCACGGGGGGCAGAGGCAGGAGGCCGCTGCCCAGCCCGGCCCCCCCACTGCCTCGGCAGCTGGAAGCTGGCGGGGCCCCAGAGGAGCCTGGGGGAGCCGACGGTGTGGGTGTGGTACGGACACCCCCCGTGGGCATGAGCGGGCAGGAGGGCTGCCCCCGCCCCTCCGCACGCGGCCAGTGTCTGGAGCGGGGCCTGCTGACCACCACGGTGACCTTGCAGCAGCCCGTGGAGCTCAACGGCGAGGACGAGCTGGTGTTCACACTGGTGGAGGAGCTGTCCCTGGGGGGGCTGGCCGGCCCCGGGCGCCCCTCCAGCCTGGCCAGCCTCAGCAGCGACTGCTCCCTGCAGGCCCTGGCCTCGGGTTCGAGGCCCGTCAGCATCATCAGCAGCATTAACGACGAGTTCGACGCGTACACCTCGCAGGCGCCCGGTGGGGCCCCGGACGGGGCGGCCGAGGCTGGCGGCAGCCACGGCTCCTCCGTCAGCTCGTGGCTCAGCGAGGTCAGCGTGTGCACGGCCGACAGCCTCGGCCCCGCCCCGCGGCCTCCCTCGCGGGCCAGCCCAGACCCCTTCAGCCCCGGCTCGCCAGCGGGGCCTGAGCCTCTGGGCTCCCCGATCCTGGATGGCTCCTTGGAGGGCAGCAGCTTTCAGTTCTCAGAGCAGGACAGACTGGACAGTCCCGGCCCCGCCCAGAGTCCTCGTCCCACGGAGGAGGCCACGGCAGCTGCCAGCCGACCTGGCCGGGAGCCCCACGCTGCGTCCCCACGGCGGGCCGCCCCAGCACCAACCATCCACTCCAGCCTTCCCCGCAGACCGAGGACTACCTCAGCGGCCGGTCGTGTGGGCTGCCCCCGCCTGGCCCCGGGCCCGCCTGGCCCCGGAGGCCTCTTCGAGGACCCTTGGCTTCTCCGGGCGGACGAATGTGGCCTGCTGCCCCTGACCTCTGCCAGCAGGGCCCCCGGCCTGGCCCCGATGCTGGCTTGTGCCCGGAGGGTGGTGGACGGCTGTGAGGTGGGCAGGGCAGCGCACAGGCCAGAGGCCGTGGCTCAGATCCCACCGCTGCGGAGGGGAGCCACCACGCTGGGTGTGACCACGCCCTCCACATCCTTCGGGGACGCCTCGGCCGAGGCAGCGGCCTGCCTGGGCAGCCCAAAGGCCACGTCCAGCAGCAAGAAGAGTGTGGCCTCCAAAGGGGACCTCTGCCCGCGGCCTGGCGGGGGGGCGGCCCCCCCGGCCCCGCCGG
The DNA here is from genome assembly GCF_949987515.2 of Delphinus delphis. NCBI lineage: Eukaryota > Metazoa > Chordata > Mammalia > Artiodactyla > Delphinidae > Delphinus > Delphinus delphis. The sequence continues at coordinate 2,043,125 of NC_082684.1, read as the reverse complement.
TGCGCAAGTCCAGCCTGGAGCACAAGAACAGCCCGGCGCCGGCCCCTCCCCAGGCCGGGAGCCTGGCTTGGGCCGGGGCTGCCACCTGCCTCCGAGGGGAGGGGGAGGCCAGGCCTGGCGGCCGGGCCGACCACTCCATCCCCAGGGCCACATCCAGCCTGAAGGCCCGGGCTGGCAAGGCAGAGGCAGGGTGCCGTCCTGCCACTCACGGGTCTCTGGAGCGGTGCGAGGAGGGCCTGGCGCACGGCAGCAGCAAGGCCAGGGAAGGCCCCGGGAGGCCGGCCCGGGCCGTGCCTAGGTTGGGTGTGCCGCCTGCCAGCCCCACGCCTGGGCCCGCCCCTGCCGGTAGGAGCAGCCCGGCCAAGGGCGTGGGGGCCCCCAAGCCCCCCACCAGCGGGGGCAAGGGCCGCAGCCCGGCGGCAGGCGGGTCCAGGGCTCTGGGTGCTTCGGTGAAGCCGCTGGCTCCTGTGGCGGGCAGGACCCCTGGGGGCCCAGTGACGGGCCCCAGGGTCGCCCCGCGAGCGGTGCCTTGCGTTGGGGCCAAGGCCAGCCGGGGCACCATCATGGGCACCAAGCAGGCACTCCGGGCCGCCCACAGCCGTGTCAATGAGCTGGCGGCCGGCGGAGGCCATGGCCGAAGTGGCCCCTTGTGGGGCTCGGCTGACTCGGACAGCGGCAACGACAGCGGTGTGAACGTGTCCGAGGAGCGGCCGCCCGCGGGCCCGGTGCTGCCCTCCCCGTACAGCAAGGTGACGGCCCCGCGGCGGCCGCAGCGCTACAGCAGCGGCCACGGCAGCGACAACAGCAGCGTGCTGAGCGGGGAGCTGCCGCCCGCCATGGGCCGCACGGCCCTCTTCTACCACAGCGGCGGCAGCAGCGGCTACGAGAGCATGATGCGCGACAGCGAGGCCACCGGCAGCGCCTCCTCGGCCCCTGACTCAATGAGCGACAGTGGGGCCGCATCCCCGGGCGCCCGCTCCCGCAGCCTCAAGTCCCCCAAGAAGAGGGCCACAGGTGGGTGTGGCCCAGCCCCTGCAGGGCCCCACCTTCGCAGATCCCAGTGTAGGCGGCCCTTGACAGTTTCACAGACGTGCCTGGGGCTGTTCAGGCTGTAGGTGTGCTCAGCCCCTACCAACTGTAGACGCACCCAGCGTGCGCCCTTCTCCGGTCCCTACGCTGCCTCTGAGGCTGGTCCCCATGCCCTCAGAGCGGGCTGGCAGGGGTGGGCCCACACGGGGCACCCTGCTGAGGCGTGGGGAGCCGGGAGAGGACTTGGGTCTGGGGCTCCAAGCCTGGTGTTCCCCCCCCGCCGGGGCTGGTGCCCAGCTGCCTGGGAGCCCCCTGCTGTGCTGTTCCTGCCTCCAGCCCCTGGCCCTTCTGTCTCTGGGGACCTGGGGAGTGGGGGCCTGTTGCTCATGCTGTGTGTGGCTGAGGGGTTTGGCCACTGGCTGCTGTCCTCCGGGAGGGCGGGGGAGGCACGCCGTGGCTGAAGGTGGGCTGGGAAAGCAGGAGGCCGGCGTGGGGAGCAGGGAGGGGTGTGCTGGGAGATGTGGCTGGTGCCGCAAGCATGGGCCTGGCTTGGGAGCCTGTCCGGAGGCGGTGCGGTAGAGACGGTTGCCATCAGGAAGCAGCGTGGCCCCTTAGGCCGTCGGAGGGCTGCCTCCAGGGCTGGCGGGTGTGACCCTGAGGCTGCTGTCTAGCGGGGAGGGTGTGGCCGTCCCAGGCCGGCGGGGGAGGGGCTGGGGGACAGGAGCCCATCTCTCCCACCGGGCAGGCAGGGGCAGCCGGGTTTCCGGCCGGCGCAGGCTGAGCATGTCAGGATTGGGAGGGCCCCCGTGGGCTCTGCCTGTCAGAACCGCAGCCAGGTGCCCCTCTTGGTCCTGGGCTGAGGGCTGGGGTCCGGCCTCTGCTCACCCAGCGCCCGGCTCTCTGTTGCAGGTCTGCAGCGGCGACGGCTGATCCCGGCCCCGCTGCCCGATGCTGCTGCCCTGGGCCGCAAGCCCAGCCTCCCCGGCCAGTGGGTGGACCTGCCACTGCCCCTGGCTGGCTCGCTGAAGGAGCCCTTTGAGATCAAGGTGTACGAGATTGATGACGTGGAGCGCCTGCAGCGGCACTGCCTGCCCCCGAGGGAGGACCCGGCCGAGGTCGGGGCTGGGGCAGTCCGGGGGCAGGCGGTCCTGGGAGGGCAGGGTGGGCCCCTGGGCTGTGGCAGGGCAGCCCACTGACCTCATCTTGCCCTCTTGTCCACAGCCCTCCCAGAATGCAGAGAAGGTAGGAAAGGCCCCGCTCGCCCCTGAACCCCTGGCATCTCCCGGTGGCCCTTGTGGGCCGAGTGGGGGGCTGGAGGGGTCCTGAGGCCACCGCTCTCGTGCCCTGGAGTTACGCCGGGGTGTGGGCGTGCTTCCCACCGCCGTGCCCGCTCGTCCTGGGCCCGGGTTCCAGACAGGCACGGGCTGCTTTGGGAGCACGTGGCGTGAGCTCCCTCGGGCAGGAGGGGCCCAGGTCCTACCCCCTGCCTGCCTTTGAGGCCCTGCTGTTTGCCTGCTCGGGCCCGGGGGGTGGAGCGAGGCTCACGGAGCCCCTGGGAGCAGGCCGTCCTCCGTGCCTGAGCCCACCCGCCGCCGTCCCCGCCGCCCAGGGCCCGGTGTGCGTCAGTGCGAAGTTGCGGCTGGCCGAGCGTCGGCAGCAGCGGCTGCAGGAGGTGTGGGCCAAGCGTGAGGCGCTCCGCGAGGAGCTGGCTGAGACCCAGGGCCGGCTGATGGTGGAGCCCGGCCGCTGGCTGGAGCAGTGTGAGTCTCCCCGCTCATCCCCCCACACCCCGGGAGGCGCAGGTGCAGGACCCCAGGCTCTGCGCCCCACCTGCGCCCCCAGTCCAGCCACTTCACCCCGTCCCAGGTGGGGACCCAGAGGCTGGGAGGGTGAGAAGCATTTCCTGGGCCTTGCGGGGACCCCGGCCTGACCAGCGGTCTGCCGTCCATCCCTAGTCGAGGTGGACCCGGAGCTGGAGCCCGAGTCGGCCGAGTACCTGGCGGCCCTGGAGCGCGCCACGGCCGCCCTGGAGCAGTGCGTGAACCTGTGCAAGGCCCGCGTCATGATGGTCACCTGCTTCGACATCAGCGTCGCCGCCGCCACCGCTGCCCCGGGGCCGCAGGAGGTGGACGTCTGAGGCTGGGCACTGGGACACGGGGGAGGGGGTGGGGGTGTCGGGGGCTCGAGGACGGGACGTGGGACGGAGCGAGGATGTGGCGGGGGTTGGAGGGACGAGGATGCGGAGGGTCCAGTGGGGACCCGCGGGTCTTGGAGGCGATGGAGCGTGAGGCAGGGGAGGGGCCGGCCGAGCACGTGGACGGAGGAGCGAGTGAGCAGGACACGGGAAGACTATCGCCCCCAGACAGCAACGCAAGTGCCTTTAACCTTGGACTGGATTTCTCTCCTTTTCGCGTTTGGTGCTAAGGACTCGAGACACCAGCAGACGGTGCGCTGGGGCCGCCGGCCCGACTGATCTGATCGCGCCTTCTTTACAGCCAGGCAGTTCCATGTAGCAAGACAGCCCCAGGCTCGCCGGGCTCCGGGTTAGGATTCAGGGTTGCTTTTCTTTCCTAGCTGTTTCCTCTCAGCAGAGCCCGCCTTGGTGGTCTCCAGACCTCGGCCTGCGTGTGTTCTCTGCGCAGATCGAGCCGGTGGGGTCTTCCAGGCGGGGATGGCCGACCCTCCTCTCCCCAGGACCTGCTCTGTTCTGAGGTCACCGGGAGGGCGGCGCCCAAGGGTTGAGCTGAAGGCACCTGGCGCCTTCTTCCACGGCAGGAATTCTTACCAAAACCACAAGCAAAAAACAAACCAACACACACAAAAATGGGAGGGGGAGGGGGAGGGTTTTGTAAAGGTTCTGTTAGGTTCGTATTTTTATATCGTTTTGCCTATAACTGAGGTATTTGCAGTTGGAATTTGAAGACAAATGGTCTATGTTTTTATGGTTTTCTATGGAAGGTGTCACTCCGGCCGGGCTCTTTCTGGGGGTCCCCAAGCAGGGCAGGGGTCCTCAGAGCCACTTCTTGCCAAATGTAGACCAGGGGTGAGCCCGCCGGCGAGCGGGGCGCTCCCGTCACTGCGGGTTCTGTTTTCTGATCGTCATGTGTTTTCTAGGGTTGTCCAAACGTTTGTACAAATGTGTAGATAATATCTTGCTCCAGCTTTTATTTGTGAATAAAAGATGCACCCATTGTTCACGCGGCTCCTGAGTTCACTGGGCGTGCAGTCCTCTGAGGGTCCTGGGGCGAGGGGGCTGCGGAACGTTGGAGGGATGCGTCCACGGGGTCAGCAGGGGACCCTCGCTCTGCCCACAAACCCTACAGCATCCCCATGCAGGGACCAGCGTTGTAGGCGAGAAGGCACTGGCCGGGAGGAGGTCCTCCTGCAGGCTGGGATGCAAGCCCCCATCTCCTCTCTGTCCCCCTCCCCAGCCACTCCGTCTCGAGTTGCCCGGCTCTCGGGGTCCTGAGGCAGGGAGCCAGGGGCAGGGGCTGGGCTGATGGGAAGCAGCATTTTCTGGTGGGCTCCTGGCCCCCTTCCCAGAGCTTATGTTAGCTGGGGAAATCCTGGCAGCGGCCATGGTGACCCCGCGGGAGACCCCACCTGCCTTTCCAGGACGTAGACGAGCAGACACTCCACGGGCACGTCAAGGTTCAGGACCCCCTGAGCTGGAGGGGGTCCCCGCCCAGCACAGCCGCCCTCCCCACTCCGCCCCTCTCTGCTGTGCTCAGGCCGCCCTACCCGATGGCCCTGGCTGCCCCCTGGCTGCCGCCCCCGCCCCATCTAGGTGTCCCCACCGCAGGCAGCCACGCGGGCACCTCGAGGCCCCTCCCAGCCAGCCGGGCCTCTCGCAAACCCCTACGTACGCCTGGAACTTCTCCTCCGGGCGGCGAGTGTCAGGGCCCCTGCTTGGTGGCCTGGCTGCCCGGGGCTGCATCCACCCGGCACGTCACACCCGTCTCCTGGCCTCGATGGGGCCCCTTGGGGGCGTGGTGGGGTCTGAGTCATGGCTGCACCCCCTCGTCGGGCACAGGGCTGAACCCCAGTGGGGCCCCGGCGGCACATGCTGGATGAATGAACGAGCAAACAAGTGAACGAGGCCTCGCCTCGAGGAGTGTCCCTCTGGGATAGAGCAGCGCCAAGACCGAGAGCACTTAACAGCTTGCAAGCTGCTTCCCTGAACCCTCCCCGGGCCGCTGCTTTGTGTGGCCGTGTGGCCCCCGAGCCCCGCCCCGGGGTCGCCTCCTTGCTCGCTGCTGTCGATGGCATTTGGGGCCCCTGGGATCGGGGTTGCACGTCGGCCGAGCGGCACCGGGACCCTGGACCCCCCACCCCACCCTGCAGGCTCTCCCTCTCTGTTCTGAGGCCAGCCTGATGCCTCCCAAGGGGGGTTCTGGGGGGTTGGGACAGGTGTGGTGGGACTTGGGGGGGGATGGGGAGATACATCCTTTCAGGACCTGTTGTCTGAAGGGAGGGGCTGAGAAGACCCCCTGGTCTGTGGATCCGGTGATCCAGGGTCTGACCTTCCTGTGTGGAGGTGCTGGCCCGGTGGCCCTTCCATCCTGAGGGACCAGGGCGCGGCTGGGGTCTGGGTGGGTCAGGGCTCCATGCTCAGGGACCAGGGCTGGCCTGTGAGCCCGGGATCCATTCTGAGGGCTGTGCTCTTGCTCCCAGCATGCCCTGCAGCATCTCACCTGGGCTGTGTGGGGGATGGGATGGTGCGTGGGGCACGCTGGGTGGGTCCCTTTCTTCCGCGCAGAAACCCCTGCTCCCCTACCTGACCCCCAGTCACTGAGGGGCCCAGAGCCTGCTTCTCACCAAGGAGGCCCCTCCTGCCCTTGATCCTCCTGGGCCCCCGCCCCGGCACCTGTCCTGGGGGGGGCGGGTCTCTGTGGAGCGGGCCCAGCCTGGGGCAGTTGACCTTTGGGGCCAGCGGAGCCCTCTTCCCACAGGCCAGGGTAGGCTCGGGAGGGCAGCGCCTGCTCTGTTGGACGGGAGCCCCTGTCCTGGGGCTAGCCTGGGAGCCTGGGCGGCCTTTCATCGGGACCATCAAAGCCCTCGGCCCTGTCATTACAGGCTGGGAAGCCAGCAGGGGAGCAGCTGTGAGGACGAGAATGCCCATTTTACAGATGGGAAAGCTGCAGCAGCGCGGGACCCAGCTCCGTGAGCAAAGCCCGGGCCGCCCCCTGTCATGTTGCGGGCAGGGGTCTGTGGGCGTCCTTCTCATTCAACATCTGCAGAAGCCGACACCCAGAGTGGGCAGGTCCCTCCTCCTGGGAGGGGAGGAGGAGGGGCGCTCCCGGTGGAGGCCCGGGATCAGCCGGGTCTGGGGTGGAAGCAGAGGGCGAGGGCGGGGCTGCCTGGGCCGCTCGGGACAGGGGAGTGAGCCCACCCAGGTGAGGTCCTTTGCGGCCTCTGAGGTGCCCGCCTGCCTCACTCTGTGAGTTCAGAGTTCAGGCCTGCTCCGCCCGCCCCCCGCCCCAGCCCTGGGCACCAGGAGGCCACGAGGGGAGGTGGGGCTTGTGGGGGGGGTCGGGCTGGGCTGGGTGGCCAGGGGCGGGGGCCTTACCAGGCCCAGCGGTGGCTGGGAACAGGCCTGAGCCAGGGAGGGTGGGCGGAATGACGGGGCGGGAACTGAGCACCTGGCCCGCGGCCCCCGGGGGAGATTTGCCCGCTCCTTCCTGGGCCTCATCTGGACCAGGGGGCGTGCTGACCCCCACCCAGGGCTTCAGGTGCCAGGAGAAGAGTCTGGATCTTCGAGAGCGAGCGTTCAGTCCTCTGAGCCTCCTCCTGTGGTCGCCCAAGCCGTGGCCCTGGGGAGGGTGACAGCAGTGGGGACGGTGGCGGGAGGGATCAGAGCAGTGGCAGCAGAGGTGTGGGAGCCTGGCAGACTGCCCAAGGCCTTCTGGAGCCCGGGCTGCAGCAGGCTTCTTGCCTGCCTCGGGCCCTTCTCTGCCCGTGAGTCCGTCTGTCTCCTGAGCTCCGGCCCCAGTGACGCCAGGTGTGCGGCCTTGTCCCCTCCTGACCCGTGTCCTCCCTGGGAAATGGGGGTGAGGTCACGTCAGCCGCCCCCGTGGGGCTCCCACTGGGCCTGAGCCCTGTGGCCTGGCAGGGGTGGAGTGGCGTGCCCTAAATGAACAGCAGTGGCCCCGCCGCCCGCCTGCCCCTCGGGGGGCACCTGGCGCTCTCCTGAGGTCTAGGGCAGGGGCAGCGGAGGGTAGCGGCCTCGGTTCCCGCCTCTGTTTATGCCACCGTTTGGGTGCTCACGGCTGGGCGTCTGTCCCACCCCTGGGTCTCCCCCCAGTGCCCAAGGCCCTGGCCAGCCTCCTGGTGCACGGTACCATCCACGGGTGCATGCACCACCCGTCTTGGGGTCCCTGGCCCCATGGTCCCGGGGGAGTTCGAGGCCCCCAGTGGATCTCCCTGCAGCCCTGGGTGGGGGAGGGTTTGTCTCACGGGTGGAGACCCCGCTACTTGCCCCAGCAGGGTGCCCGGAGGCCCCGGGGGCCGGGGCTCGGCCCTGGAGTCTGCGCCCAGCAAACAGGAAGCGCGGAGGGTGACTTCTCCCCAATGATATTGTGTTTACCAAGGCGGGATCCAGGGTCCGTTTCCACACAGGAAGCCCAGGAGGCTGGGAGGGGGCCGGGAAGGAATTCCCTGGGCTGGCCAAGAAGTCAGGCTTCCTGTGGTCAGGTCTGTAGAGTGGGGGGTGGGGGTGGGGATGGAGCCGCCAAGAGCTCAGGGAGGCCCCTCCCCACTCGGAACTCAGGGCTGGGGACCCTGGAAGGCCTGTGCCCCCCAGCCCCTTGAGGCTGGGGACAGGAAGGCCCAGGCCCAGGGCCTATCTCCCTACCAGACGGGCAAAGGGCCAAGGGGCATTGCGTCTCCCCCTCCCGAGTCCGGCGTGGCCTGGCACAGGGGCAGGTGGGCTCACAGGGACGTTGGAGGTCTCGGGGAGGGGTCTTCTGGGAGGGGGTGGGAGCTGGGGCGGGGCCTCCACAGGCGCTGTACCTGGAGCCTGCCCTGTGGGCCCTCCCTCTGTGCCCGCCGCCCTGCCCGGGGGCCACCTGCCTCTGCGCCCCATTCCAGCCTTGGGCAGCCAGAGGGTCCTTCTCAAACTTCCTCTCACCAGGTTACTTCATCTCAGATTAAAAACCACCGATGCTCTGCTCAGCCTTCCAAACAAAGGCGGGCCTGGTAGCCAGGCCTGGAGGCCTTCATGAATGTATGTCTTCCTCCTTCCCCTGCCCTCCCCTCCCCTCCCCTCCCCTGCCCTCCCGTCCCGTCCCCTCCCCTCCCCCTCCCCTCCCCCCCTTTACCTGGAGAAACAACCCCCACAGAGACAAGCACAGAGTTTCATTATGCACCCACCACCCAGCTGCACCAAACCTTAGCCTCCTGCTATCTTGTATTTGTTTCAGAATCACCTTTCGAAAATAAACTTTATCTTAGATTTATAGAAAAACTCAGAAGATAGTACAGAGAGTTCCCGTCTGCCCCATACCCAGGTTCCTGTAATATTAACATCTTACGCTAGTGTGGTGTTGTACATTTGTTATAATGATAATTATTATTAACTGAAGTCCATTCTTTGTTCAGATTTTCCCTAATGTCCTTTTTCTGGTCCCGGGTCCCACCCAGGGTAACACCGTGAAGGGGCGGTGGCACCTACGCAAACGACTTGGAATTATCCTACACACGCGAGCTGTTAATTATCCTACACACGCGAGCTGTTATTGCACCATCACTCGCGTCTGCTGGTGTGGACTTGCGGGTATCTATTTTATACTTTGGGTTATAATCCAATACTACTTAATTTTGTTACTCAAATCCACTGGGAGCCCTTGCATTTGGCCGGAGTCATTTTTAAAGTCCTCGATGGTTGCATGGAGGCCCTTGTGCCCTCCCCAGGTGGCCCAGTCTGGAATGGGCAGCCCACCAGCCATCCCGTGGCGAATTCGGGGCCCCCTCCCCGCCCCGGCCCGCCGGCCTGGCCTTTCTGCTGACTCTGTGTCGGTGGCCACAGCGTCCTCACCAGCCTCCCACTGGACATTATGTGCCCGTGGGCCTGGCTCTCCAGCACTGGGAGGCCCCGAGACCCTGAGATGACAGCTGTGAGGGCTGAGGCCCTGGGGGCGCTGCAGTCTCTGAGTGCCCAGGTTGGGAGAGCAGTCAGCCTAGGTCCCCTCCTGGGGCTTCCTGAGCGGAGGGGAGCTCCAGGGGACAGGGACTGTGCCGGGGAGGCACCCAGGCCCCACCTTTGAGCAACCCTGGAGATCTGGGAGTGGTGATGGCATCCTTGGGGGTTGCCCAAGGCGGGGTCCGTCTCCTCCAAGGCCAGATGCCAGGCTCTGGGCCTCACAGTGGACTCAGTGGCTGACGCAGGAGGCAGCCTGCTGGCTGGAGGGCTTGGGGCTGCAGCCTCAGTGCCGACGATGCTGGTCTAATAGCTGGTGTGACCTGGCCACCTGGCCCGGCCCCGGGGCTGGAGAAGGGGCAGGGACGTCCCTGAGAACCCATAGGGTGGCTCCAGGGCGAGGTCACCCTATACCCGACTTCACGCTCTCATCACTTGGGGAATGTGAGGTCAGCTGGGACGTGCTGCCCACCCCCTGGGCAGCCAGGCCTCCTGCCATTGGTCATCTGGTGTGCCCACCGCCTCCAGCCATCTCCAGGGACAGCCATTTGCCCACACCCCCAATCTGGAGAAAGGCAGCCTCTCCCCCACTGACTCCTGCTTTTCTCAGCTATTTGGGAAAACATGGTCCAGGTTAATAAATGGTTTCAAATGTCCTCTGAAGATGACCTAGATGCTCCACTGAGAGAAAACTCCCAACCTGGGGGCAGCTGGTGCCCCGAGCACCCCCAGAATGGACCCCTGTGGGTCCCAGGCAGGTCCCCCTCCTGTGCCTTGATTTCCCCTCCAGTGGAAGGAGCCACTGCCGGGCTGTGTCTGAGACGCCCAGACAGCGGACACAGACCTCGTTGGTTTGGAATAAATCTCTCCCGTTTCTCCAGCACCTGAGACGTGGGGCCGCATTTCTTGCAGCCTCGGTGGCCACCTGGGGGGGCTGATCTGCCTGGCAGAGGGGTGACGCTCTAAATGCAGTGCCCGGGGCTGATCTGTGCTGCCCAGGGCTTGCCGGCATCTTTACGAGGCAGGACGAGCCCCGGCTGAGAACTCGGGACTGGACGGGGAGGACCTACAGCTGAGCCGGCCCCGCCTGCCCATCCACCAGCCACGCTGTGTCCCCTGAGCCGGGCCCGGCTCAGCCACCGTCTGGGCCCCAGACTGAGGTCGAGAAGAGGCTGGTGCTCTCTCCACGTCCTCGCAGTTTGGCTTCAGGGAGGAATCTTGTGGGGACTTCCCAAGCCCTGTGCGCCCAGCCCTGGGTGGGGCCGAGCCAAGGGGGACAGAAGGTGGAGACCCAGTTCCTGCCGCAGGGAACCGGGGCTTTGGGCGCAGGGGCAGGAGGGATCTGTGGGTGGTGGCCTGGAGCCTGGAGACGTGAGGAGGCCGTCCTGCACTGCGCTTCCCAAGGCTGCCGGCGGAGCGTCAAGGCACCAAGCCTGGGTGCGGATCCGAGCTCTGCACCTGGGGTTTCACCGTCTCCCAAACAGGGCAACAGGGCCATAGTGAGGGTCACGGGGGCTCCATGTGCACAATTCTTCGCCCGTGTCAGCAAGCGCCCGTCTCTGTTGTTCTAACATCGGTGCAGGGCTGACTCACGGTCCCGCCCCCATCCACCCAGGGTGCGCAGCGCACCCCGGAAGCCAGGCTCCCCCAGGGGGTTCCCGCATCGCTCCAGCCCCCGGGGAACCTGCTGCCTCCTTCCCAGGAGCAAAGGTCCCGGCTCCACTTCTCGCCACTCATGTTCGGGTGATTTCATTTGCCCAGAAGTGACCTGCCGAGCTCTGGGGCTCCTACGGGATGAGTGGAGCTGAGGGGGAGGGGCAGCCCATGGAGGGAGGGGCCGCTCCAGAAGGAGGGTGGTGGGTCCAGCGTAAGGGTCAGCCTCTGATGAGGGCCCTGTGGGTCTCCCGAGGGCGTGTGCAGCGGCAGCCCTGGGATGGGACACTGACCCGCCTGGGGGCCCGCTGAGCTGTGAATGTTACCTGCCGGTCCCTGCTGGTCACCACGCGTCAGTGACTGTCCTAGCAGGACGCGTTTGGAATCCCCTGGGTCTCCATACCTGTCTCACCCACCCCTCCTTGAGCTCCCACCAAGCCCCAGCCTCCAACCCCGACAAGAACCTCAGCCCCTCTGGGTACCTGGGTGGTCGTTGCCTGGATGGGCTGCAGGGAAGATCGCTGACCAGGGCCTACGGTGCCCCCAGGCCTGCTGGCCACTCCTGACTTCAAGACCACCCGCTGCCTACATGTGGGGCCCATTTCTGGGGTCCTGGTCCCTAAACCGCCCTGCAGACAGGGGGACCCTGTTCTTGCCTCTGTAGGGGATGGTCTGCCAGTGGCTCCCTCTGGCTGAGCCCGACTTTCCTCCGCGGGGATCCAGGCTCAGCCAACACACTCATCTGCTGACTTTCCTCCGCGGGGATCCAGGCTCATCTACTCATCTGCTGAGCCTGTCACAGAAGGCTGGTCTCATGCACATGCTGGCGGGCATCCCTCCCACAGCCAGGAAGCGCAGTGTTGCCCCAGTTCCGTTTCTGGAGCAGGACAGAGCCAGGTCTGTGTCCTGGTTCCTGCACTTCCTGCTGTGTGATGCTGGGCCGGGGAGTGACCTCACCTCTCTGAGCCTCAGTCTCGCCACTGGGAAAGTGCAGAGGATAAGCAGACCGTCCCTCAGGGTGGCAGTGTGGGGGACCGAGGGAGCATTCAGGGACCCAGGGCCTATCCTTCGAGGTCAGGCACCTCCCGGCCCTGCCTGGGCTTCAAGGCCACACTCAGGCAGCTGTGGGCTGGCATCTCTGCTCCCTGCATCCGCTTCTGGGCTCGGGTTTCTGGGGCCTTCTGGGGGTTTCCCGGCTTTTCTGGAGGCCGGGCAGGACTGACCCTTTCAGGGACGTGAGCCTAGATGTTCACGTGTCTCTCAAGCCTCCGGACCCTGCACTGGTCCACTCAGAGGGGTGCACCGGGCAGTGGGAGGCCTGGGATCTCCCAAGGATGGACTGATCTCGGCTGTGTCACGCTGGGGGAATGCTGAGGTGCCCCCAGGGCCTGGTGAGCTCCAGCTGGGGACTCCCGTTCTCGAGCCCTTTGGGCCTGGAAACCCCAGCCTGACGGAGGCCCCGAAATCACACCTCCTGGTCCCCAGGTCTGGGGTGGGGTTGTCTCAGAGCAGCAAAGCAGATGGCTGTGAGCTGGGCGGCCTGGCAGGTGACCCCTCCTCCGAAACCCAGGCACCGGGGCGGGGGGTGCATCTCACGGTCCCATCTCCCTGCTGGCCCCCTGCCGTGCTCTTCTCTCTCTCCTTGGAGAGAAAAGCATCTTCTCCTCCATCAGCCAGAAGGGAGTCGGGAATCCGGGAAGCAGTGGCAGCGGGACAAGCGGGCTGGTGCCCCTGCCTGGCCTGGGAGGGCAAGGCTGGCCTCATGTTCCATCCCTGTGTGAGCCGAGGGTGGGCCCTTCTACCCATAGTTCACTGTTTCCCTATAAACACCACGGTGACCCCGAGGGCCTGCCCTGAAGACCCCCAGTTAGCTTCACGCAGGGGCCGGGGTGGGGGGCAGTTTCCCAGGGCTGGCAGATGTGTGAGGGGAACCAGGAGGTCCTGGGCACAGTCCCGGGGACCCCAGGCCCCTCCATGGGCCGTGACAGGCAGTGAGGGCTGGGAGTCTGGCACGGCTCTGAGCCCTCGCGGAAGGTCCAGACTCAGCCAGTCCTGGGCAGGGCCCAGGGCTGGGGCGGGTGGGTGGCAGGCGGGGAGGCGGCCGCTGGCCGAGAGCGGCTGGAGCACCGCAGGGTTCACTTATTTCACATTATGCTGATCGGATGGCGAGATTTCATCCCGGGGGAAACGCGTGTCAGGCCATGCGATTTGTTAATAAGCTGAGGAAGAGCGTGAGCTTGGTGGGAAGCACGCCTCCCCCGGAAGGACAGAGTTGTTACTCGGCGCCACGGGCACACATACACGCACACACACACACACGCAGGAGCGCACACACACGCGTGGGAGTTTGGCCCCAATGCTCTGTGCTTGTCACGTCAAAGTTCTTGGAATCCCGATGCTGGGGGCGTCTTTCCCACCAGGAGCCCTGCTCTCGGCCCCTTTCCCCACCTGCCCCGGTCCTGGAGGGCCAGCCGGCCGGCCGGCTCAGGGGCTCAGTGGCAGGAGTGGTGACCTTCCAAGCAGTGAGCATGTGACACTCGGGCAGAGGATGGGCAGGCTGGGTGTTGCCTGGGGCTGTTGGGGTGAAGAGTCCAGATTCTGGACCAACAGGGCAGCAGGAGGGCCCCTGAGCTGCAGCTGGGAAGAGGGCGGGGCTCTGTGCTGCAGCTGGGAAGAGGGCGGGGCTCTGTGCTGCAGCCGGGCTGGGCAGGTGCCGTTGGCTGACGCTGGGGTTGAGAGAGCAGGGCCCAGTGGGCACCTTGGTCTGTGGAGGCCAGTGGACCAGCTGCCCCTCATCAGCCTCCCCGCTGGGTTGCATAGGGGTCTTTAAGTGTCATTTAAGAACCCCGCCCAGTTAGCCACGCTGGCTGACAGCAGCTGAGCTGATCCCGGGCCAGGTGGGATGAGAAGCCCTCCCTCCGTCTCCCCTGGGGGCAGGCGGGGGTCCAGGCTCCTGGCAGTCAAAGCTGAGGTGATGAACCTCTGTAGGGGAACCCCTCCCTTTTGGAGCCCCCCAGGGGCTGGGGCCGCGGGGCTGGGAGGAGCGGGGGCCCAGGAGGCTGCAGGAGATGGGTGTGGGTGGTGGTGCTTGGGCCCCAGGACCGTCCAGGGTGAGGGCAGCCACCTGGCGGGCCGGGTGGATGCCGTTTGCGGGGCACCTTTAAAAAATGATTACTTCCTCATCCTTTCTCTGGGTTTGTTTCTCCAGAAATGTTCATCTCCAGAGCCCCTGTGGCTCCACGGCAGAGAGGGGCCGGGCTCCAGAGAGGGCTGCCCCCCAGTTCCTGTAGTTCCTGCTCTTTTCCCGGAGTCTGGTGGAGGCGAGGGGCCAGCTGTCAGCTCCGAACGGCAGAGTCTGGACAGCCTCATTCAGCAAGGGGAGGGCAACTGAGGCGAGGGACGCGGGCTCGTGCCAAGGTCTCCCGGGCAGTTAGAGGGGCCAGGACTGGGCCCAGGCCGAAGGTCTCCATCAGCTCCCTTTCCTGTCCTGTCTGTCCCCCTGCCCTTGTCGGCTTCCTCTTGCCCTCCCTCTGTCCCTCATGGTGGGCTCTGTCCCCGGCCCGCTTAGTGTCGTCACAAGCCATGGTCACCGGCCCCAGTCCTCCCTGGCCGGCCCTCCCTGGGTGCCGTGAGCCAGGACCCGTGCGTCTGGCTTCCAGGCCTGGTCCTGGCACTTAGATCACAAGGTGGCTTCTCCCCAGGAGGTCCCCTTTCTGTCCCCAGGCACCAGGAATGGGGCAGCAGGAGGAGGGGGTGGGTCTGGGGGCTGCTGGCTCAGGCTGCCCCCCCCCCCACCTCAGAGCCAGGCTCCACCGGCCATGCTCTCTGGGAGGCTCTGGCCTCCATGCCTCCCTCTCAGCCCCCATCAGCACCCCCTCCTGAAACGGGGCCTCGGGCAGCAGGGCAGTGTCTCCTGCCCCCCAACTGGCAGGTGCCCTGTGTCCCCTCGCCCAGTGCTGGGGTCAGGACAGCCTGCCTTGCAGGGAGGAAGGTGTAGGTGAGATCTGAGTGAGGCACAGGTGAGGGCCGTCCCTTTGGGTGGCTGATGGAAACTTCCTGAAGTTTTTCATCTACTCCCGGCCTTCACCGCGAGCTCTGCTCAAACCGTCAACTCCAGTTCCAGCTGCTCCTCGGTGGCTCCTGGGGTAGTGAGACCTTCCTGCCTCTGGCCGTGGGGGCACTCTGTGCCTGTGACGGTCTGGGGTCTGGGGTCTGAGGGTCTCAGGGCAGGTATGGGGGACTGGGGGCCTGGGGGCCTGGGGGCCTGAGGGTCTGGGGACCTGAGGGTCTGGGGGTCTGGGGTCTGGGGTCTGAGGGTCTGGGGACCTGAGGGTCTGGGGACTTGAGGGTCTGGGGGTCTGGGGGTCTGAGGGTCTCAGGGTCTCAGGGCCCGCAGGTATGGGGGCCTGGGGGCCTGGGGGTCTGAGGGTCTGGGGGTCTCAGGGTCTGAGGTTCTGAGGGTCTCAGGGCCCGCAGGTATGGGGCCTGGGGGCCTAGGGGCCTCAGGCTCTTGGGCTCTGGGGCAATGAGGCTCTAGGTGTCTCAGGGTCTGTGATCTGAGGGTGGGACGATTTAGGAATCTGAGGGTCTGGGGATCTGAGGGTCTAGCTCAGGTCTTTGGGCTGCTTTGGAGTTTCCGTTGAAGGAAGCTGGAGTTTGGTACAAGGATTTTCTGTTTGAAGCTTCTGTTGGCCCCAGCTGGCCATGCAAGGGGCAGGTGGGCCTCCAGAGGCCCCTGGCCTCCCAGTCTAGAGTCCTGGGCAGACTGGCCCAGACCCCAAGGGCATCCCCAAAGGCGGTGGGCCAGGGGTCCCCATGGAGGCAGCAGGTGTGGGGCTCGGAAGGGGGCAGTGAGGGAGGGGCCGGGAAGCTTCTAGGGCTGGAGTCAGGATGGAGCGGGCAGGATGGAGGGGAGGGGGCAGGGCTGAGATCTATGCAGTCCCAGAGCCACTCTCGGGGTCCCCACTGTGCTCATGTCCAGCTGTGGCCACCTTGAAGTTCTCAATTCCTAGCCCTGGGGGAGTGAGGCCCCACCTGCTCCCCGCTCTGCGGGGGCGCCGTGACGGGGAAGGGGGGAGGCAGGGTGGAGGTTGGCCCCAACGTGAGCTGCGGGAGGTGGGGAAGCAGAGTGGGGAGACAGCCCTGTCCTTGTGTGTTCCCAGCCCCCTCTTCCAGGAAGGCCCCTGGGCCCCAGCCTGGCCTAGGCTCTCTCCCCACACCTTCCTGCCTGCCCCTTGGGGGCTCTCCCTCCTGGCTCCTGCGCTGTAAGCCGGGTGAGGAGGGGCCGCCATACTTGTGAGCTTAGAGACACAGCTCACCCAGGCAGGCATCTCGGCTCTGGCTCTGGTGCCAATATATGGGGTGTGAAAGGCAGAACGGAGCGGGGCAATTAGACTTGCAAATGGACCCACAGCCCAGGAGCGGGGCCTAGGGTGAGACCCAGCCCTGCTAGCGGATGTCACCCCAGGGCAAGGCAGGAGGGGTTGGGGCCCCTTGCTCAGGGCCGGCCAGCCTCCCCTTCCCCACACCGAGGTCCCAGACAGGCTGCAGAGGAAGGTGCCCCATGGTGTCACTCCTGGCATCTGGGCTCCTCCCCTCCGTGCTTTGCCTCCTCCCGGGGTGTTCCTCAGCCGCCCCACCCTGTGGGTGTCCTTGCTCTGTCCTTTTGGTGGCCCTCCTCCCTCTCCCCTCTCCCCCAGGACCACCTTGCTCCGCCCTGTGGCTTCATGTCCCCAGATCTGTGACTCTGTCGCCCCTACCCCCAGCCCTGGCCTCTGCCCTGTGCCCCTTGGACTCCCCAGACCTGCGGGATCCAAACCAGTGCTTTCTCTTCCCTCAAACCCACCCCTCACCCTGCCCTCCGCCCCACTGTGGGAACTCCATCCTCCTCCCAGAACCTGGGGTGACCTGGGCTCCCCACTGCCCCCTGAGGCCTCCAACCCAACCCCATGGCCACACCAGTCCTGACCCTCGGCTCTCAGGCATGACCGGGAGAGACCCAGGTGTCTCCATCCTGGGGAGGGAGGAAGGGCGGGGGGTCTCCCGGTGACAGGCCAGAAGGTACTCTGTACTCGCAACTCAGCATCTCGCTCACAAGGACAACGTATCCCCGTGAAATCTGGGCTCTGCTCTTTCTAGTCTGCTTTTGCTCATTGCTTTGTTTGCCGGGTTGCTTCCCGGCGTGGTCGAGCCGAGCAGTCCCGCAGTGGATTTCGCCGTCCGTCTGATGTGCTCCTCATGGATGCACCTGAGGGTCTCCTGCTCTTTCTCGAAACAAATATTTGCATGGAGTCCTCTGTTGCTCAGCTCAGCCCCAGGGAGCTCTGCGGCCGAGGGGGACGCCATACCCTGTACGGTGAGCGGTCAAGGTCGGGCTAAGGCTAGGGTGGTGGGGGCACCTTCCACAGAGACCCAGCTTCCGCCCCACAAACCCAATCGACACGGGAGTGATGCTGTGCCTTTGGCGAGAGGTGCCTGTCCCACCGCGCTCAGGCTGAGCTCCCGTAGGTCCTAGAAGCAGAACGTACGGTCCAGCAAGTGACCTGCAGTCTGGGAGGCGATCTAGGCCAGGAGAGAAGTCAGAGAACGTATGTGGGGGGACTCAGACGAAGGGAGGTCCTGGGGCAGGGGTAGTCAGGGAAGGCTTCCTGGAAGAGGAGACAGTGAGATCCTGGAAGGCAGAGAGGACTAGACAGGCAGGGCTGAGTGTCCTCCTGGCAGAAAGGATGCTAGGTGTAACTGCAGAGGATGTGCATGGCGAGGCGGGCAGTTCAGTCCACTGCTGTCTTGGCTGCCGGGGGAGGGGAGGCCCATCCGGGGTGGCCAGGCTGAGATGGGGCCTCGGGAGGAAAGCAAAGTGCTGTCCACCTCCCTTGCGGTCCACTGAGCACCCGAGACCTCGTTCAGCCCCCGCAGCATCCCTGCCCTGCAGCTCCAGGTCTCTCCGTAGACCCTCCACCAGCGGATGGGGAGCTGGACCCAGCACGCTGCTGGTGTTTGGCGTGCTGGGCCTCTGGCCACGGCCTCACCCGCGGTCCTTCTGGTGTAGGAGGCTGGTGAGGTGGGAGCCCTGGGACTACAGGATTGCCCACGTTGCTTTGGGAACCTGTTTAGTCTGAAATGCTTTAGACAGTCCAGGGAACCCACAGGCAGCTCCAGAAGGAAGCTTTGGGCTGAGACACAGAATTCGTCCGTTCATTCATTCATTCATTCATTTATGTCAGGCAGGTATGGAGGCAGGGACCATGCTGGGAGCCGGCTCCTCTTGGCCAGCGAGAGCTGCTAAGTTTTCAGGACTTTCATGAGCCATTTGTGAAGCATGTATGTCGTCATGCTGGGCCGTGGTGCCGGGTCTGTCTCACCCTGTCCCCGCCGCGGAGCCCTGCGCGAGGCCAGTCCCTAGAAGTGGTCAGATGGTCTGAAGAGGGAGGGCTCTGCCACCCGGGTGTGGCAAGCCCCTGGCAAGTCCCTCGACCCCCCGAGCTTCAGTTTTCTCCTCTATAAACTGGGGACAGCAATCCAGGGCCTCTGCGCACACCGGCCCGGGCTCCCTGGGGCTGACCGCATGGGTGTGTGTGGTGGGGGTGCCACAGAAGGGCCACTGGGGGCTCGGGGGGCTCCAGAGCCTTGGCAGGAAGCCCTGGGGTCTGTGGCTCAGGAAGCCACTCCTGCAGGCCTCGAACTCGCTGCTGCTCCCTGGACCTGCAGGACTGAAGCCAGAGGTTTCCTGCAGAGGGCGTGGGCCGTGTGTGCGTCGACACACGCGCCTGTGGACAGGCATGGGGCAGGTGTCTGGGTTGAATACGTCAGATCAGGAAGCTCTTTTCAGTGCGGGGGGAAGCAGCATCAGGAACAATCATTTGTGCAGACCCAGGGATGCCCGTTTCTGCTTTCCAGGAGAGGGCACTTAGGTTCCCAGCGGAGGTGACGCCCTCGGGGTTCCCACAGGGGGCAGGTGGTGGAGCCTCTGGCCTGTGCCTCTCGTGGCCGGCACGAGGGTCCCCCTGAGCTGCCCTCCAGGACGGGTTGGCCTAGTGCAGGGGTGCAGGGCGCTCGGGCGGTCGTGGCCCAGACACAGGCTGAGCCCGTCCCGGCCCTGGCTGAGGGCATCATGATGACCGAGGCGGGGCACCGAGGAAAAGCGCTGAAACTTCACGCCATCCATCTCTGGGTGATTTGCTGTGAAGCCGGCGAGGAGCTGCGTCCTGAATCATGTCGGGGGGTGTTACACACGCATCGCGAACAGACTGGCTCCTAAATTGTCTTTTATGAGCACCCGCGGGTCTGCGGGCAGCGGGCGTCTGGACCCAAAGCCCGCCGTTATTTGTGGTGCAGACGAGGAGGCGCTAATTACGGATGCACCAGCCCGCCTCCTCGCCACCTCCAGTGAAAATTCATGGTCCGGCCACGGGCAAATATTGATTCTGACCCTTAACATTATTATAATGAGGGATAAAAATCAAATTGCCTTCCCTGAAACTCAATCGTTCTTCCGTGCCATTCCTCATCGATCTTTCTTTCCCCAGGTTTTGCCGTAAATTATTCTATTCAATTAAGTAAACTCGCACATAATGGCATTTTGCAAACTGAATAATTTATTGACTGTGTTTGGTAAAAGTCTGCTTCGGGGTGGGTCAGGGAACGGAGGGGATTTGGTCCCCAGCTTGCGGAGGCCGGTCTGGGCTGGGGGCTCCAGGGGTTACCTTCTCCTCCCCGAGGGGCTCTGAGGCTGTGGGGTGGGCGGGACACAGAGCAGTGACAGTGAGGTCCTTGGGGAGACTCTGAGGAGGAGGGCTGGACCTGGGTGGCTTTCAGGAGGTGAGGGAAGGGAGGGGGCGATTCAGGCTCAGGGCCTGGGGCTGGGGTCCCGGTGGCCCTGGAGAGGGGCTGAGAGCGGTCACCTGTCTGCCCTCTGCCCCGCCTTGGCCTCAGCTTTGTGTCTCAGTATAAAACATCTGTGTTCGCCTTCTCAGGGCCGCTGGAACCAAGTACGCAGCCCGGGCGACTTGGGTAACAGACATTCATCCTCTCGCAGTCCTGGAGGCTGGAAGTGTGAGATCAAGGTGTCGGCAGGGCTGGCTTCTCCCGAGGCCTCTCTCTGCGGCTTGCAGATGGCTGTCTTCCTGCTTTGTCCTCACGTCCCGTGCGCCTGCGAACCCCCGGCGTTTCCCTGTGCATCCAAATCTCCTCTTATAACCAGTCAGACTGGTTTAGGCCCTGCCCTAAGGGCCTCGTTTTCACCCAATCCCCCTTTCAAGGCCCTGTCTCCAAATGCCGTCACATTCTGAGGTGCCGGGGGTCGGCTTTGCATGGGAGCTTGGGGGACACAGTTCAGCTCATGCCAGTATCCTTGTGGCCAGCTTGGTCCTCTGACCAGCCTTGGTGTCTGGGTCCAGCTGGCTTCTCCCAGCCTCCAGCCTCGTCAGCTGCTTCTGCACAGGAGACCGAGGGGACGGTCCCACCCCGTCCCCAGGGGCCTGGCTGCCCACCCCACCACTCACTCAGCCTGTGCCCCACCCCAGTGTCTCCTGCGTCCCTGCCCTCGGCCCGCAGTCTGAGGGGAAGCAGGACACGTGGGGGCATCTCCGCACACCCCTGGGCACTCTGCGGACAGCACAGGCGGGCGGGCCCTGGGCTTCCTGAGAAGCAGCTTCCGCAGTCCCGTACGGCCAGCTCCGGACTGTCCCCTCGGCTGTCCCTGCTGCTGCCCTCACCCACCTGTGCGGCCCCGCACAGCGCCGTGGCCCGCCGTGGCCAGGACAGCCTCAGCCGTGCCCTCCGTCCACACCGCCACCTCCAGCTGGTCCTGCTGTTTAAACTCCAGGTCAGGTGTCCAGCTGCCCTTTGCCTGTGTCCCCTGGACACCCCTCTGTTTCGACACACCCCAAAGAAGACCATTGCTCCCCCCGGCCTGCCCCCCCCCTTTCCTGGGATCCCGGTGCCAGTGGAGTGGTCACCGTTTACCCGTGGTCCAGGCCGGGAAGCTGGGATCACCGGGCGCCTCTCTTCTTGACCCCCCTCCACCCCCATGGCCCCCGAGCGGTGCCAGGGCGGCAGAAGCTCTCGCTTTGGGTCGGGGCAGGGTGGGAGTCAGAGACCCACCTCTAGGTCAGCCCTGGCCGGGCCTGATGCCACCTCGGCCAGGGCTCGGCTTCCAGCTCCACCCCACCCTGGAGCTGCCCCTCAACCTCAGATTCTCCTTGAGAGGCGAACAGGTCCCCTCCCTCCAGGTAGTGTGAGGTCAGGGAGGGCGTGGAAGGACCCTGAGACACAGGAAGCGCTGGTGGGCGTGGGGCAGGAGCCCGCACCGCTGTGGTCCGTGGGTGGGGTCTGGGTGGAGCCGGTAGGGGGGTGTGCGAAGGGCGGAAGGGGGAGCTAGCCTGAGCCTTCTGGAAGCCGGCTCCCTCTCCCCTGTCCCCCCCACAGACCGGCTGGGCTGCCGAGGGAGCCAGGCTGCAGACCAGGCCCCTGCTGCCGCCTGGGGGACGTCACGCAGCCCAGCCTCGACTTCTCCTTCATGGGCCTGGGGGCGGGCTGGGGGCGCGGGGACCGGGGCTAATTACAGTTAATTGCTCCTGGATCTGGCCCTGCAGAGGCTGCCCGGGAAAGCTGTTAGCACTCATCAAATCGATAATGAGCTGCAGTTGGCAGGGCTCTTAGGCTGCGGGCTTTCCTGGGGAGCCCTCCTCTGCACCCTCCCCACAGGCGGGGGCCCTCGCTGGAGAGAGCCCGATGAGCGGGCCCTCGGTGGGCGGAGCCGAGGGGAGGCTAGGGCTCACCCTGCCCCCCAGAACCCTCATGGGGAGGGGCATCCTTGGGGTGGATCCCTGTTGCTGCTGTGGGGTGAGTGAGTGGATGGGTGAGCGAGTGAGTGATGCCGGCCTGAACTGTGGGGAAGGTCCACGGGGTCCTGGGGCAGAGGAAGCGCCCACACTTCTCCAGTCTCTGAACTTTGCCCGGGACACGTCAAGCGCAGGGGCACAGAGAACGCTGGACCCTGAACTCACGGTGAAAGCCAGGGGTCTGGGACACTCGGGCTGTGGAAGCTGCTGGATGCTGGAGGAAGGGGCCACTCCTCCTGGAGGGCGGGAGGGGAGCTCAGGCCTCTGTGGGGCCGGGGGGCCGGGTGGGCGTCCTGGGGGTCCCGTGAGCGGCACACCGTAAGCCACCCAGGCTGAGAACAGTGTGTGAAACGCTAAGTATAGAAACACTGGGCCCGACAGAGCCACGCTTTTCCAGATCAGCAACTGCGGGGAGGGGGCTGGAGTGGAGCCCCGAGGCGGGGAGTGTGGGCTCCTGGCTGTCTGCGCCCCACGGCAGAGGCCGGTGGCTCGGACCAGCTTCATTCCTGGGCAGAGTCAGCTCCGGGTGGGGACACGCTGGCCACCAGTGGCGCCGGCCCGAGGGGAGGTGTGCAGGGGGCTTTGGGGATGTGCTGCGCCGGGGCGTGGGCGTGGCCTTCCTCCACCTCTGCCACCGCCGCCGCCGCCGCGTGAGGCCCTGGTCTGGTGGCCTGGCGTGGTGGGGACACGGAGGGGTCCCCCACGGCCCTCTGTGTCGCCAGCCTCAGCACTGGGCGAGCGGTCTCTGCGGCCTCTGGCTTCGGGGCTGGCGGTGTGCGGACCCAGGGCAGGGTCACCCCGCGGAGTCAGCCCGGGGCAGAGCCGGGCCCGGCCCTCCACCCGCACGGCGGCTGTAGGGAACTCGTGTCCTGTCTGTGTTTACGGTGCCCTGGCACGTACCCTTTAGGAGTTGTTCATAGAACAGCGACAGAAGGGGACAGGAGCAAGGTGCCAGGAGGGGGGCTCTGGCTGCCCCGAAACTCTGAGTCCCAGGGGAGCAAAGACCGCGGGGGCCGGCTGGGGGGGATGACGCTGGTTTAGACCTGCAGGTTTATCCTGGGACAGCGCATCTGGCCTTTTCTGTGTTGTTCGGATTTTCTACGATGACCTTGAGCTGTTTTGAAACAGATGGAAAAAATGTAAGAAAGTGAAGGGATTGCACCTAAAAATGTGACTTGAAGAATAAGGTTTCCTTTCTCATAGCCAGTAACATTTTCACTTATCCCGGGCCTGAGCAGAGGAAGCCGGACCGGCTCAGCCCTCAGACTCGCAGTTTAAGCCCAGTGCCGGCAAACCCCTGGCGCAGCAGGTGGGCACACGGCGCGGGGGAGGGGCGCTGCCGGGTTGGGGGGACAGCTGGCAGGAGCCTGGCACATCCGCTCATCGGGCATCCCAGGCCCCCGAATGCTGAAGGTCACTGCAAGGACATTGCACAAGAGGTGTGTCCCGGCTGTGTTCGCGCTGGACGGTGGGCACACACAGTCCTTATTTCCAACCGAGAGACTTGAAGCCCCGCAGCGAAGCCCTGGCGCCTCACCGGAACATTCGCATTTGGAGCGCGTCTGTGCGCGGTTGCCAGAGGGAGGGAGGCGTGTGCTCCACAGCGCCAGCTTTCCTCCACTGATTGAATCACTCAGCGAACAGCAGCCCGCGTGGGCTGGGGTTCAGCATGTGCCCGCCTTGTCCTGTCCCCCCCATGAGGGGAGGTGGCAGGGGGGGCGAGGCCCAGGCTGCCCAGCGATGGCCTGGGATTGGGGAGGGGGGCCCTCCAGTGGTCCCACCCTCTGCCTCTGTCTGCTGTTGGGTGGGGGACAAATACCGGTACTTGAGGAAGAGTTCATTTTAGGTGTGCAAAGGCCACCTGGGCTCGGAAGCTTCCTGCCTCCCAGGCCGCCCGGAGGGGCTCAGCTGGCCCTGCCCCTCTGGCTGTGGGCAGGGGGAGGGCCTTCTGGGGGGTGGCCACTTGCTCCCAGGGGATGGCCTTGGGCCACATATCTGAGCAGAACCCGAACCCCACGGGCCTGCGCGGTGGGTATGTGGGGGGCAGGCAGAGCGGGGGGCCACCCCCAGCCCTCTGTCTGTTCTGCTCCTTCAGAATGAGCTCCCGAGGCACCGCTCTGATCGTGGCCCGCGCTGCTCACGCACCTTCCGTAGCTCCCTACCACTTCGGCCACCCAGCCTGCTCTCCCAGCATTCCCCGTCCTTCCCCGACCTTGGAGTCTGCTTAGCTGCTGCCCGGCACACCGTACCAGGGCCTGGGGGGCTTAAACAGCAGGTATTTATTGTTTCAGCCCGAGCCATTGTGGGGGGCTGGGGGTAGACTGGGTGAAGCAGCCCCTGAGAGCCTGTGACACACCCCCACCCCACCCGCCTTATGCTCTAACCCCTCCCTCCCAGCTCCACCTCCATCCCTTGTGGAGGTGGACGGCCCCAGGCAGCAGGCCTGTGGAGCAAGGGTCTGGGGGTCAGGACGAGGGGCGGCGGGGGTGGTGGGCCTGGGAGAGCCAGGCCGTGGGTTCCCGTGGAGCCATAACAAAGACTCCAGAACTCCCTGCCTCCTTTAGGAGGAAGGGGGCGAGGGACCAGTGGGCCGACTGCACCATCTGTCGAGTGTGACCGGCCTGCGGGGTGCCAGGGAGGTGGGCAGAGGGCCGGGCAGACAGGGCGGCCCCCATGCCAGAAGCCCCGCTCGGCGAGTGGCCAGCCTGCAGGTCAGCATGCCCAGCTGGGTCATTCCTGGGCCTGGGGCTCGGAGGACGGTCCCCAGCGACCCCAGGATGGACTTCCAGGGTGAGGATTAACTCGTTTCAGGCAGTCAAGCGGCAGCGAGGCCGGTAAGTGAATTTCGCTGGGGGAGGCCTCCCGTGAGGGCTTCCGGGCTGGCTGGTGGCCTGCCCTTCACCGCGCCCCCTCTTACGGGTCCTTTAGCTCTGTCTGGCTTTTGTCCTACTGGGTGTCCTGGGGGTGCCACCTGGGAGGTGAATTAGGGGAATCTCCTGGCCAGAAATAACATCAAGGAAAAATGGGTCTTGGACCATCTTTTGGTTTTTCCATTAAATCCTGTTCGTTTCCATTTCGCAAAATGGTTTTCTAATCCTATTTGTGACATGCCTGTAAGCCACAGATAAAAATGGGACATTTGCATCGGGGAGTGTGTGGGGCGGGCGGCCCTCTTCCCTAAAGATAACATCAGGTTCCTTAATGCACGCGCGCTCCTGGGGTTTAAAATTTTTATATGGAGGTTTAAATATTCAAAACCAGGTAGGGCTTTCCCCCTTCTGCTAACTATTAGAGACAGATTACATTTAAAAGAGATTTAATTTGTCAGGTTGTCGCGAGCATTAATGGAGGATAAATTACACGTGTGGAGGGAATGTGTCGCCTTTGTCTGGCTGAGTCGGGGGCTGTCTGGGGTTAGCGAGGGGCGTGATGGATAGTGAACTACCTCACGCTCTACCCGGCCCCCTCCGTCTGCACCAGGGCCATCAATTAACTCTGGGGACACCTTACTGGGAGGAGCGCCAGCGGTGCTGCCCACGAGCCCGTGGGTGCTTGGCGGTGTTTAGCCATCAGCCCCCGTCCCGTGTGGAGATCCTCGAGGGAGGGGACTCGTGCGGCTCACACGAAGGGCTGGGGTCAGGGCTGGCCCTGAGCACCCATCCAGGGCTCTGCCCCTGGTGCACCCTGGCAAGCAGGGTACCTGAGCCAGGAGTGCAGCCGCGTGTGCTGCGAGAGGTCCTGCGTGCTGTTGAGCTGGGTGGGTGGCCCTGCTGGGGCCTGCAGCGTGGCCGCTGGTGCTGATGCTGTGAGGAGGTGGGGGGGTGTCCCCCGGGACAGTGGAGGAGGCCGGGTGCTCCAGTGGGGCAGCAGTGGATCCAAGTGGGGGAACTGAGCGGGGCCGTGGTGAGGATGGAGATTCAGGGAACGGCTCAGATCACCTTCAAGAATATTGGGCTTCCCTGGTGGCGCAGTGGTTGAGAGTCCGCCTGCCGATGCAGGGGACACGGGTTCGAGCCCCGGTCCGGGAAGATCCCACATGCCGCGGAGCGGCTGGGCCCGTGAGCCATGGCCGCTGAGCCTGCGCGTCCGGAGCCTGTGCTCCGCGGCGGGAGGGGCCGCAGCAGTGAGAGGCCCGCGTACCACAAAAACAAAAACAAGAACAAAAACAAAAAGAATATGAACTACAGCCTCAGGAGGAAGGGCTTGGGGGTCACAGTGCGGCGTGGAGGCAGCAGGGACGCGTGGCTGGGGCCCTAGACGGAGCATGAGGCTGAGGGACAGACGGGGGACCCTTATCGAGACGGCTGGGCCCCGTGGGAAGAGGGGGTCTGGGCGTCCTGGGCTTCTGCCTGGGAAACTGAGGGCTGGGTGCCCCTTGGGGAGCTGGGGCGGGAGAAGCAGGGGCAGGCGCCCCTCGGAGCCTGGGCTGGGGCCTCTCTTTTTGGGTGCCCCGTCCTCTCCTGCTTCCCCCCAATGGAGTCTGGGACAGAGACCCTTCTGCAGTCTCGTGCAGCCGCCCCAGGGCAGGAGGGGGCCTCGGTGGACGCCCAGTGCTCAGGGCCTCTGCTGAGCTGCCAACACCCACGCCTGCCCTGGGGAGACAGGAGACTCATGAACCCCCCGTGGGGCCCCATGGGCTGCTGACTGCCCCCCACTCTGGAACCGAGGGTGAGGCTGTCAGGGTCTGAGCGCACAGGTGGACTTGAGGGTCCCGGGCACCCATGCAGACCCTCCTGCTTCAGAGCAGGGACGGGAAGCCCTGGTCCCCGACTCACACTCCCCCGTCCACCTGCGCCCGTGCTAGCGGCCCTGGAGACGGGCCGTGTTCTGGGCCTACCAATTAGAGCCTCTTAGTGGAGGCCTGGCCTGGCCCGGGCACCTGGGCACCCTCTGGGGAAAGGGACGAGGATTAGGGCGCCCAAGCCCCACCTGATCTTTGTGGGGGGATCAGCCGGCGGTTGCTTTGTGTCCCGGCAGCAGGGTCTGTCTGTCCTTGGAGCCTCCAATTACAGCCCCCCTTGGGAAGGCGGCAGCGGGGTGTGTGGGGTTCCTGGGCCTTTGCCCTCGGAAGAGTCCCCCAAGCTCCTTGGCTACACCTCCAGCCTGAGCCTGAGCCCAAGCGCCGCCCTGGGCAGCCACAAAACCACCACTGTGCAGCGTAGGCGTGGCCAGGGCTTGGGGCCTGTCCTCGTGGCCGGGGGTCCCTGAGGCGCCAGGAGGCCTGGGCAGAAGCTGGGCACTTGAGGGACCACAACCTCCACCTGGATGTGTCAGGGCTGCGGTTTCTCCCATGGCGTTTGGGAACCTGAGTGGTCCAGCGGGGGGCTGCCGGGGCTGTGGCTATAGGTGCTAAAGGCAGGAGGGGCCGTCCGGGTCCTGGCCCGGCCCCCTCCCCTGCAGACCCCAGAGGTGGGTCCGGGCTCGCCCCGCCCCCCCCCCCCCCCCCCCCCCCCGCCAAGCTGTGCTACGTAGACGGGCACCGAGGGCTGGGAAGCTGGGCAGGTGTGGCGGGAGGGCCCCCCTCTGGCCATGGGGCCCTGCGCCCCGCTGCCCCTGAGCCACGGAGGTACGTCTCAGCCGCTGCACCCCAAACGCACGGTGTTTCTGGGGGGGCCCGGAAACACTGACCCCCTGGAGTGGGGCCGCCCTCGGAGAAGCAGGAGGCCTGAGCCCCTTCACCTGGGCGGCTGGGCGCTGTGGGCCCCCAGGACGTGAGTGTCGAGGAAGGCCGGGGGTTGCGCTGTGCAGGGACAAATCGAGGAGGAGCAGGCCTGGTGCTGCTCGCCGGGCTTGGTGGTCTCCTCACCGGACACAGGTACCCACTGGAGCGTGCCCGGCCTCAGCGCCAGCCCCGGCCGCCTTGGCCTCCAGCCCCGCTCCGCCCTGGAGGTGCCTGAGTCGTTCCTACCTTCTTCCCCAGGAAGAGCCAGGAGCCGGCTGTGGCTGGGGTCTGTCCTCGAAGCCAGCTTCCTCTGCCGCACCCCACCGCCGGCGGCTGCAGGCTGATTTAGAATGTTCTCCGGGAGCCCTGGGCCGCACGGGGGCTGGCAGGAGACAGCCTTCTTGGACCCTCACTTGGCGGCCTCCGCAGGACCCTGAGGCTGAGCCGTGCGCCTGCCCCGCCCGCCCGCTGCCTCGTGCCAGGCTGTTGGCACAGCTGGCTCCTTCCGGGCGGGCAGCAGGTGCGGCGGCCACGGCAGCTGGGCAGGTGTGGGATTTATGGGGGGGGGCTTCCTGCTGTGCCCCGCCGGCCGGTGCCAGTGAGCCAGGTGACCGACGGCAGCTGGGGGGCCCCACCCGACCGAGAGGGGCCTCGTTTGCATCCACCACAGCCCAGGGCCGGCCTGGCCCTTCCTGATGCCATCCGGGGACGCTTGGTGCCCCCGCCCCAAGGGGCAGACCGCCGGGGTCTTGGCGGCTCCCGTGTCCGTCAGAGCAGCCTGTTGGAGTCTTTAGGAGGTCGCTTCGAGTCTGGCTGATTCCTTGATGGGGACGCATTTGTGCCTGGAGTGTGCATGTGCGCTGAGTGAAAGCACAGGGACACCTCCCAGTTTGGGACACACCGGCACTGTCCCCCCTGCAGACAGGCGACGGGCAAGACGTCCTACGGCCGGATCCTGGGGCGGCTGTGAGACAAGGAAGCCGGGGTGCTTGGGCTCCAGGGGTACAAGATGCAGGCACAGATGATGCTGGCAGAAGGGGAGAGTGAGGCATGATCAAGGGGTCAGAGAAAGTTCTAGAAAGAGGAGGGAGGGGCTACTCTTAGCTAGGAGAATCAGGGAAGGTGTTTGGAGGTGGCCGCGTGCCTAGTCGCCCCTGCCCTCGTTTCCCTCACTGGCCTCCTAGTGGAGGCTGCTGGCTTCTCTATCCCTTGGGCAGCTCCCCACACCTCACCCCCTGGCTCCAGCTCACCAGGCCCCTGCGTCTGCCCACGGTGCTTGTTCAGCCGGCTGAGAATTCCCATGTACGCTCAGGCCGAAGCAATCAGAGGGAGCGGACGCTGCAGGAGGCTCAGCTGTTTAGGGGGCCTCTGGGTCTGCGCCACGCACAGTGGGTCAGGGCGATGGCCCCGGGACATGGTACGTGGGGGGTGGCGGTTCCCCCTGGGCCCCTTTGTTCCAGCCCACGGGGCCATGGACAGGAGGAGAGGGACACTGAAGCTGGCCTCAGAGGACAGCGTAGGAGGGCGGGGTATTGTGGGGTCCCTCTGCAGCTCTGTCTCACGGGGGCCGGAGCAGCAAGAAGCCTGTGAAGACGGCTCCCGGTCACGCTGTCCCTGGGAGGGAACCCCGTGGTTAGTGTGTCCAGCTGTCCCTCCCACCTGGACATCCTTCCTTCTTTCTTTCCATCCTTCCTTCCTTCCCTCATCCATCCATCCATCCAGAGCCTACCTTTCCTTCCGTGTGTCCACTGACCCATCCATCGGTCCTCCAACCATCTATTCCTCCCCACCCCCTTTCATCCATCCTTCCTCCCGCCCATTATCTCTTCCAACACAATCGTGCCCAGTTTGGCCCTAGGCTGTGGGGTCACACTGGCCATTATGGTCCAGTGCTGTGGCCCAAAGAGAGGAAAGCCAGGGGCCAGGAGGACCCAGAGACGGTCCCAGCTCAGCCGAGGGCCCAGGAGGCACTCCTGGGAGGACACCGCAGTGCCTGGACCAAGTGTGTTGGGGCAGTGAACAAGGACAGACCATCGTGGGGCATCCCGGGAGGCACTCCTGGGAGGACACCGTGGTGCCTGGACCACTGTGTTGGGGCAGTGAACAAGGACAGACCATCGTGGGGCATCCCGGGGGGCACTCCTGGGAGGACACCGTGGTGCCTGGACCAAGTGTGTTGGGGCAGTGAACAAGGACAGACCATCGTGGGGCATCCCGGGAGGCACTCCTGGGAGGACACCGCAGTGCCTGGACCACTGTGTTGGGGCAGTGAACAAGGACAGACCATCATGGGGCATCCTGGAGTGTCCCTGAGCTGGGACGTCCCCTTCGTGGGGGGAAGGCCGGCCACATGTGCTTCCCCTTGGGGTGGGGCTGGAAGGTCCTGGGCCCCGTGACTCACCGTGGCACCCACATCCTCTCGGGGTGGGAGGTGATGGCGGGCGCACCGGTCCTGTGTGTGGGGAGCTCTGCGCTCTGTGGTGAAACTTCTCGGTGGTCCGCGGAGCCCATTTTATGGGGTGATCCTGTGCATTCTATGGGTGAGGAAGCCGGCTCCGGGCACATGCCTCTTGCAGCCTCCTGGTGGTGGCAGCGGCTCTGAAACCTGCCCTGAGGCCCAGCTGGGCGACGGTTGATGTCCTGAGCTGGGTGTCACTGGAAGGCTGAAGGGGCTCTGACCTGTGTGGGGGTCAGCAAGACTGTCCCTGCAGCCCCTGGGGCCTGGGGCCCCTCCCCTCCTGCTGGGACGTTTCCAGGGAGGGTTTCACAGAAGCCGGTGCCCTCCCCCCGGTTTCCCCACTTGTCCCTCTGTCTCTCTCTGTCTCTGTCACATATTCGTCTTTAGGGGACAGATGGTGGACACCTTGCTGCTGTCCAGGAGGGCTGGAGCCCGAGGCAGGCAGAGACGGCTCCCTGCAGGTGTTCTGTAAGCGTCCTGTCCATACCGACAGGAGGAGGGAGGTGCAGACGAGGACTTAGGGCTGGTGGGGTACTGCTGCCAGGCTGGGGGCGGGGGCGGGGAGAGACAGCCGCCCCCTCCCCGCCCCGGCCCTGCGCGTGCCAAGGGCTCCCGGCGTGGGGTGCGGTGTAGCTGGGACGGGAGGCGGTGAGCCAGCGGGTGGGCAGGCCTGGCTCTCCACGTGGTTCCTGGGCCACTTCTCGGCTCCAGCCCCGCAGCGCTGGGTCCCGTGGCCCTGCCTGGGGCGGAGCGAGGCTCTGTGGGGAGCCGGGGGCAGGCGTGGGACAACCCGAGCTCTGTGCCCTGGACTGAAGCGACAGTGAGGGCCACATTGGCGCAGTCGCCAGCTCGGTTCTCGGGGGGCAGAGTCTGGGGGCGTCCGGCCAGACACCTGGCTGGGCTGGGACATGGTCTCGGGCCACAGAAAGCTGGACAGGGGTGGCTGGAAGCCAGCGCTGTCTTGTCCAGCGTGGCCCCTGCGTGGCCTGTCCCACTGCTGCCCCTGCTGCCCGTAGCCTGTGAGACTGGCTCTTGTCTCTGGGCTTCACTTTCCCCTTCTAAGCAATGGTGACCTTTCATTTGGCAAATACAGATGTCCTTCCGGGCCCCGGGGGAAATGGCCGTGACCAGGCAGACCCGTCCCGGCCCCGTGGAGGGGACGATCTGGCGGCAAGGGCCATCAGTAACGGGGCCGCGAACAGTGTCCACTCAGCCGGCCGAGCCCCGCGAAGGCCAGGCAGGTGCAGGTGGGTGCAGAGAAGGCGAGGGCTCCGCTCCTCCTTGCTGGGGGGGCGCGGGGAGGGGTGATGAGAGCACGCACCCCAGCCCGCCCCCAGGGGAAGGCAGCCCGGCAGGCCCCGGGGGCAAGGGAGGAGGAGCCAATTACAGCCGAGCCCTCTCCCCAGGAAGCCCCCCGCCCGAGGGTCGAGTGCCACTTCCCCGGTCGTTCGGTAGCACCGGGTCCAATCCTGAGTCTAACGGGGGCGGCCTTGTGTAAATTCAGGGATTAGACCTGTCCCCCGTCTCCTAATGAGCTCTGCTGTGCGTGTGTGCACGTGCGTGCCCGTCCCTACAAGCGTGTGTGTGCACGTCTACGTGTGCAAGCGTGTTCGTGCAAGCGCGTGCCTGGCAGGGCGAGGGCACCTGCTCTTTATGAAGAGAGCCCGCAGGGTGCCCACTCCCGTGGGTGTCAGGTGAAGGCAAGTGATCTCTCGAAAGATGACAAACACAGTGATGGGGCCGCACACTTGAACTTGACGCACCCGGCCTTGGTCCGGCCAACCCAGACCACAAGGGAGTGGGGAGTGGGGAGTGGGTGGCCCCGGGTCCTTCCACAGATGAGAAGCTCGGAGCTGGGAGAGAACCCCTCGCTGCCCAGCTCATGAGGCTGAGCTGCGGGCTCAGGCCCAGGGGAGGGTGGGCATGGCTTCCTGGGCTGTGGGGGGCCTTGGATGTGGTGTTAGGCTGGAGGGGAGGGGCAGGGCCTGGGGGGAGCTCTGTCCTGGGCATGTTCTGGGGGCTCCTGGACTGCACCCGCCCTAGTGCCGAACGCCTGCAGGTCAGGGGGACACTGCCTTCCTTCCTTCCTGCCTTCCACCCCACCATCAGACCCGCTGGGTCTCGGACAGCGGGGGCTCAGGAGACCAACCGGCCTGAGATCCAATATAGGCCCCTCCCTCCTCTGGGCTGAGTGGTTCTGCCTCAGTTTCCTCATCAGCAAAATGGGTGACCTCCCTGACGCGACCCCCCTTGGTGCTGGCGGTCTCTCGTCTTGTCTCCCCACATCCCCACGAGGGTGCGTGGCCCTCGAACGCATTGTAAAGCACGTGTGGGTCACACAGCTGCGTTGGGGGTCCGACCTCGTGGCCTCCACCACAAGGCACCACGGGGGGCCGAACTGTCGCAGGACATTGACCCCAAAGGCCCATCTTTGCTCTCTTTGGAGAGTCCTGTCTCTACAGCCTTTCACCCTCTGTCCACCTGTCCGTCTGCGTCGGGGGGCCGGCCAGCGTGCGGTGACCCAGCCACTCTGCAGCGGGCAGGACGGGAGGCTGCAGGCAGCTGAACTATTCCGGAAGAGGCCAGGGGCTCCTGCCAGGCTGGGGTGGGGGGCTCTGAGGTCCAGCCCTTCCCCAGCCCGGGGCCACCCCTCTGTGGGTGGGTGGGGGCCTGGGGAGCAGTGAGGTTGGATCCTCTCCGGGGGACCCAGCTACCCCAGGAGCCGTTTGGCCAACTCGCCCAGCTGGGTCTCCCGCACGAGAGTCTGTTAGCTGGCCTGTCAGTGGCGGGAACAGAGCAGCTAGCGGTGACCAGCTCTGTCCCCGAGACTCCTGTCCGTCCACGGCCGCCAGAGAGGGCAGGAATGGTGACCTTCCCGCTACAGCTGAAGGGATCTCCATAGAAACCCAACAAGTTCTAATTAGACACAAGTAAGTGCTTCCGGAATGCATTTTAATTACAGCTCTGCCGACATGAACGTCAAACTGAGGGTTCAATTGCCACTCGCGTGATCCGAACCAGCGCCTCCTCTTCCCGACCGTCAGTGCGCCCTGGTGCTGCTTCGAGCCAGGACCCAGCAGGACCTCGGAAGTGCTCGGGGAGGGCCCATCCCCGCCCAGAGGGGCAGCCGCATCGGGAGCTTGGGGAGCAGTGATGGGGGCAAGGAGTCCGGAATTCCAGAAGCGGGATTGGCCAGTGGGCAGTGATGGGGGATGGGCTGAGGCGGGAGCAGGAGAGCCAGCCAGCCTGGGCAGGAGGGGGTAGTGCGCAGGGCACACCAGAGCACGTCAGAGCCAAGGGGCTGGGAGTCCCTGTAGGGGTGGGTCTGGGTTACCTGGTCAGAGCCAGGTGCCCAGGAAGGAGGCTGACCCTACACTGGTAGGTCCAGGTCCAGGGAGCCGGGTGAGGCCTTGAGCAGTTAGGGGTCTGTGAACTCGGCTGGTTTTCCTTCCTACCTGGAAGGAGACCTGGGACCCCCGGGGCATCGCTCGAGCCCCCGAGTCCACAGCCGTGGTCCCTTCTGAGCAGGTGGTGTGCACATCTCCCTGCTCCCCCCGCCATGCCTGTGTGCCACTCCTCCCTCCCCCCCACCACGCCCTCCGGCCCAGGCAGGAACCTGCCTCTCAGGCACATGATGGGTTTCTGATCCCTGGGAGAAACTCAGAATGTGACAAATCAGCAGAAAGAAGATCCCAGGCGCTGGAGGCAGAATTTATCGTGGAGAAATCGCTCCTCAACTGCTGGCAGCTTTAGGCCTAGACTTCTCAGCGCAGAAATCCTGCAGCTCGCACCTTGCAGATGAGCCCGGCCCATCTGTCTGGCGGGACGCACGCGTGACAGGCTGAGGGGTGTTGGGGTGTGTGGGGACCCGTGGCTGCTGCCTGGAGCGCTCGGGGGGCAGTGAGCCCGCGCTCGGTGTCTCGGGTCTGCCGGGGTTCTTGTGCTCGCTGGCCAGCAGGGCCCGAGCCATCCAAGGCCGCTTCTGAGGGAACGGACATTCGGGCTGGCCCCTGACTCATTGGGGAGGGTGCAGGGCCGGGGAGGAGGAGACCTTGGCAGGAGCACAGAAGAGCTGGAGGTCAGGAGGGTGGCCTTGCGCCAGATGGGGTCGGTCCCCACTCTTGCCAATCACGTTTTGCCATCGTGGGTGGGTTATTTCACGTCTCTGCCTCGTTTTCTTCATCAGTGGAAGGGGACGCAGCCTCTGGGTCTCAGCTCTCAGTGTTTGGTTGAGGTTCCCCCAGAAGCGAGCCTTGAGACTCAGGGCAAGCGGTGAATCTGGAGACGGATCCTGGGGTCACCAGCAGATAAGCGGGGACAAGACGTGCATGGAGCAAGCCAGCACAGGGGGCTGACGATGTGGGGCGGAGCGCAGGCCGTCTGGGGGCTTCTGGTGCTGATACAAAACCTGCCAGGGTCGGCCCACCTGAGCTGGCTGGGCTGGTCCCAGGGGTGTGGCCGGAGATGCCCTCAGGTGGAGGGTCACAGGTGCGTGTGGCTGGACGGTGGGCTCTGAGGGCCGGTGACTCGTGGCCGGGGCACCCACGGTGTCTACACTCAGGGACTGACTAGATCTGGAGCGTGCAGGATCCTCACTTGCACCCCTGGGGTACTGAGCACACAGCCTCCGACATGGCGGGGGCTCCACAAACCTGCCCGGGCCCTGAGGCCTGCGGCCTGCGCAGCGCGGCTGGGACAGGAAGCCAGGCCCTCGGTCTCCAGGCCCCTTCAAGGACTGGAAGGTCAGCTTGGGCCTGGGGTGGACCAGATGGGGTCAGGAGCACCTGACCGGGGACAGTGGGAGGTGAGGTTGGAGCCGGGGGGAAGGCTCTGGGGTGGACCACGCAAGCTGGGCCCAGATTCCGTTGCCCTGGGGTTCCAACCTGAAGATATTTGACCCCGAGCTATTTGACCTTATTTCTATGAATATTTTCATCAGCACAAGGCTGCCTGCAGTGGGCAGGTTTCCAGGATGGTCCCGTGGCCCGATCCGCTCTTGTGTTCTGTTACATGACACCAGGGACTTCATAATTAAGGTTATGAGTGCGCTGACCTCAACACAGGGAGGTTCTCTGGGTGGGCCTGACCTAGTCACGTGGCCTTTAAATGCAGAAGGTTTTCCCTGGCCCGTGGCAGAGGTGGGGTCAGGGACTGGAAGCAGAAGGATTCCACACGCCGCTGCCACTCAAGGTGGGGAGGCCACACAAGCGGCCTCTGTTTGCTGAGAGCCCCCATCCCCGGCCGATAGCCAGAGCGAGAGCCTCTGTCCTAGGCCTCCAGGAACTGAATTCTGTGAAAACAAGAGGGGTCTGGCTGGGAGCCTTCTCCAGGGCTTGCAAGTGAGAACCCAGACCAGCCTGGGTGCAGAACCAGAAGGGACCTGCTGGGAGCCTTCCCCAGGGTTTTCAGATGAGAACTCAGCCCAGCCCGAGCACAGGACCAGGCCACGCTGCGCCGGGCATCTGACAGACAGGCTGTGCAGCCTCAGTGGGTGTTGTCTTAGGGCGCCAAGTTTGTGGCGATCTGTCACACAGCACCAGAAACTAACACACCACCCGACGGGGTACTTTTCTGGAGACGTGCCTCCTATTAGCTTCCCGTGGCTGCCATAGCAAATTACCACAAACTGGGAGGCTTAGAACAGAAGAGCATCCTCTCAAGGCTCTGGGGGCCAGAGGTCCAAAATCAGCATGACCAGGCTGAACTCAAGGTGTCGGCCGTACCGAGCTCCCCACAGAGGCTTTCGGGAAGGACCCTTCCAGCCTCCTCCAGCTCCTGGTGGCTGCCGCATCCCTTGGCTTGTGGCCACCTCCCTCCAGTGTCTGCTGCCACCTTCACAGCGCCTCCTCTGGGTGTTATCAAATCTCCCTCTGCCTCCCTCAGATAAAATACACATGAGGCACTCGGGCCGCCCCCACCCTGCCCCCACTGCCAGAAAATCCAGGATAATCCAGGATAACCTCCCCAACTCAAGAGCCTTGATTAGTCACACTGGCAAGGCTCTTTTACTAAATTAGGTCACACTCCCAGGTTCTGGGGGTGGGATCTCCTGTCTCTGGGGCCACGTTCAGCCTCAAAGACAATCGAATTCCCTGATCAATTTTCTCTCAGAGGCGTGGATGCACATTTCTAGTTGTCTTTGTAAACATGTCCACCTCCCTGAAGCCTCCTCTGCCCATGGTTTTCCGGGCACATCCTGCATTGCACAGTTGATCTGCGCTCATGCCTTCCCATCCTGGCTTCTCACCCGGGAGCCGCAGCGGATGGAGCACACTTCTGCCAAGCTTTATGCAGGCACAGCATTTTCCAGGAGAGTTCTCGCTGCTGCCAGTTTTATTTTGTGTTAATTATTCCTACCAGCGAGCGTCACTGTGAACGGGACAAAGGCTGGGAGCGAGGTTTGGTTTCCGGCACCGGCGGGGTGGAGAGGGTTAATGGGAAACGCTGTTTCTCAGCCTTTCACACCCTGTCCTGCTGGGACTGCCTCTTAACACCTTGGAATGAACTGGAAGGAGTGGCTGGAGAGGCCAGCGGGCAGCGGACCCCTCCCACAAGGACGGGGGATGGGCTGCCAACAGCCCCCCCCCAGGCTTGTCCTCCAGGAGGAGGGTGTGGGCTCGTGGGGAGCTGAGGGGCTCCCCCAGATCCTTCCCTGAAGCCTCCCCACGAGCAGAGCCCGCTGAGTGTGGGACATGGAGGGAGGCAGGAAGGGCCTGAGACTGGGTGTTAGGACCTGCTGGGTCAGCTGGGGGCACCGCGCTACCTGACCATGGAGCAAAGGGCTCCCTGCTGAGTGACAACGGCCCCTCAGGGTGCATGGAGGCGCTGAGCCCCTGCTGTGGGCAGGACGACCGACCGCCATTTGGATTTCCAGTTGTGTGTAGCATCAGGCAGGTGGGAGGGTCACATGCAGCCCCAGCTGCCCCTTCTGTCGGGGGTGGAGGGGCCAGGGAGACCCCAGCAATTCAGTGCTCCCAGCAACAAAACGCCCTTCCTTGTCAGGTTTGGTGGGGGGACAGGAAAATCCTTTTCTCTCTTTCTTCCAGGCAGGAGAAAGTCCTGGAAGTATGGATGGGCGTGGGGAGGATGCTGCCCGCTCAGCCTCTGCCCAGATGTGTGCTGGGAGGAGGGCGCACATGGAAGCGGGTCTGCCCAGCTAACCCAGCGCACGCACATGGGTAGGGGAAACTGAGTCTGCTGCCGCCCCAGCTAGTGATTTCGACATTGAATGATGGGGACGGGGGAGGGAGGCAGGGGCAGAGGCTAGGCCAGATGTGAGGAAGGTGGGACGGGGGGGCATCGCCTCCATGGGTCCAGGGGCACAGCTGGCTGAGAGGTTGGCTGGCCTGGACTCTCGCCCTGTGAAAGGAAATATGCATGGCACCCGTCCAACAGGGTAAGGCAGGCTGTATTTAAGGGGCCATCAGGATAGGCGTGGGGACCACAGCCACGGTGATGGGATTTTGCAGAGGGGAGGGGGATTGGACTCAAATCTGAATACAGCAGGGGCCAGTGGGGCTTATAGCCAAGGAGTAGGTGGGTCAGTGGACAGAACACTAATAAGAAGAAACAGAGATGGAGGGTCTGACTAAAGCAGGGGAAGTGCTGGGAAATGTTGGATGAGGAAACACGAGAGTTGCCTTCCCTGGCTTATCTCCCAGGCTGACCAGGACCACCATGACCGCAACCATCACCACCACCACAACCACCACCACCACAACTACCACCATCACCACCACCACCATCACCACCACCACCACCACCACAACCACCATGATGACCACCACGACCACCACCACCATCACCACCACGACCACAACGACCACCACCACCACCACCATGACCACCACCACCATGACCACCACGACCACAACCACCATCAAGACCACCACCACCATGACCACCACCACCACGACCACCATGACCACGACCACCACCACCATGACCACCACCACCACGACCACCACGACCACAACCACCACCACCATGACCACCACCACCATGACCACCACGACCACAACAACCACCACCACGACCACCACAACCACGACCACCACCACCACCACCACCATGACCACCATGACCACAACCACCACCACCACCACCACCATGATGACCACCACCAGCACCATGCCCACCACCATCACCACCACGACCACAACGACCACCACCACCACCACCATGACCACCACCACCACCACCACGACCACCACCACCAGCACCATCACCACCACGACCACCACCACGACCACAACCACCACCACCACCAGCATGACCACGACCATGACCACCATGACCACGACCACGACCACAACCACCACCACCATGACCACCACAACCACCACCACGACCACAACCACCACCACCACCAGCATGACCACGACCATGACCACCATGACCACAACCACGACCACAACCACCACCACCATGACCACCACCACCACCACCACAACCACCACCACCACCACCATCACCACCACGACCACCACCACGACCACAACCACCACCACCACCAGCATGACCACGACCATGACCACCATGACCACGACCACGACCACAACCACCACCACCATGACCACCACAACCACCACCACGACCACAACCACCACCACCACCACCACCAGCACGACAACGACCACGACCACCATGACCACGACCATGACCACCACCACCACCATCACCACCACCACCAGCACCACCACGACCACCACGACCACCATGACCACCACCACCACCACCACCACCACCATGACCACCACCACCACCACCACCACCACCACCAGCACGGGAATGGTGCTAGGTCAGGAAATCCCCACCAGGAGGTCTGTTTCTGGAAATCAGAGGTTTCTGGATGGCTGAACATGCATTTCTTTCTTTCTTAAAGAAACCACTTTGGAAAGGAACCATTTTGCATCAGAATCTCTCTAGAATGAAGGATGGACCCACTCGTTTCTTAAGCAGAAGGCACAGCGCCCGGTTAGGGGCCCGTGGGGTCCAGCAGATGTGCGTTTACAAACTGGTTCCGTTTCAGACAATCCAGGAATCGGGGGTGGTGGGGCCTGGCACAGATGCGGGGCTCTCTGAGGATTAAAGGAGACAAGGCAATGCCGCTGGACGGTCAGAATATTCCTTTCTCTAGAAAAGGGGGGAATCTTTCAGAAGCTTCCATCCTCCTGTGCCGAGCTCCTCACCTGCCCCCGTGATGATTTTAGTCTTACCTTTGGAAGGAGAGGGGATGCTGCTAGAGCCGCTGCCCTTTCAGACAAAGGAAGACATTGTGATTCCTTCTTGAACATTTACGCATCACTGTTCTTTAAAACAGATATATAGGGCTTCCCTGGTGGCGCAGTGGTTGGGAATCCGCCTGCCGATGCAGGGGATGCGGGTTCGTGCCCCGGGTCCGGGAGGATCCCACATGCCGCGGAGCGGCTGGGCCCGTGAGCCATGGCCGCTGGGCCTGTGCGTCCGGAGCCTGTGCTCCGCAACGGGAGAAGCCACAGCAGTGAGAGGCCCGCGTACCGCAAAAACAAACAACAGATATGTAATTCAGTTCTTTGAGGTTTTTTACAAAGGGAATTTTCAAGAATATACATTTGTCACTAGTACAATTGTCACTAATATTTAGAGATTTACTATGCAAATTCTTTTAAGATAAAAAAGTCAAATCCTTCTTTAAAAAAACAAAAATCATGCAGGCAGCAAAGCCAGAATGGAGATCTGTGTGTGGGGTCTGTATCTCACACCTGGGGCTGAGGCCCCCTCCTGCGGGGTGGCCCACGGAAGCAGGGGCTTCTCTTAGCCAAGGAGCAGAGGCTGGACAGCTGGGCAGCTGGACGGCCTGCCTCGGTCCCTCCCTGCCCCACTCCTTCCTTTGGTGCTGGGACCCCAGGGCCTGCTGGGCCCAAGGCCCCGTCCACAGCAGGCTAGCATGGGGGGGGGTCTCCTCCCAGCGCCCCGGCCCTACTTGGTCCCCTCATTAGCTCAGCCCTGCCCGGGAAGATCAATCTCTAATTTGCATAGCTGTCCCCTCTCGCCTTTCGTCAATATTTAATGACAAGCTGTGGGATGTGATTGGTGGCAAATCCTTCTGCGGCCCCTTCTAATGTGACAGCGACAGAGGTCTTGGCAGGTGTCCGAGCTCACAGGTCACCTCCTTGCTGCGGTGGCCGGTGGTTGGGAGGCCTGGAACGTGGTGCTGCATTTTAACAAAGTGTCTGGTGGCCTTGCGGTTCGGGGCCTGAGGATGTCTGGGTGGACTCCAGATGGGAGGCGGGGCTGGGCCTCCTTTCTGTGTGGGGCTGTGTGGTGAGGTGGGGGAGACGGGCTCCCCAAGGGGAGGACCAGGTGAGGGGGTGGCGTGCGATGGTGCATCGTCTCTTGGAGGGACTCGGCAAGAAGGAGCGCTTCATTTGGTTCAGCAGCTGCTCGGAAGCCCTGCTCACGCCAGGGCTATGCACGGCGCTCCTCTGCAGGTGTCGCCGAGAGGGGGCCACGCCACCACCACCCCCTCAGCAGCAATAACACGGTGGCTGCCCCCTCCCATCCCCTTCAGCATTCTAGCCTCTGAGAGAAGCTGGTCCTGTCTGTATCCGTGAAGCGCCCGCGATGGACCAGGCGCCCGTGGTGGCTGGAACCCCTGGGCTCTCGGTAAATAAGGCAGCATGGGGACAGGTTTGCAGCTCAAAGATGAGCATGCAGTGTCAGCTTCCCGCCTCGTCCTGGATAAATGGGGGGTGACAAGGCGAGCGTCCAGGGGGAGTCAGCTGTGGCTGCCGTGTGTCTCTGGGTCTGGCTTCCACGTCCACAAATAACTCAGCCCCCTCGACAGGCGGGGAACACGGAGCCCAGTGTATGGGGCTGGAGCTGGCCGGAAGGAGGATGCTACCGCGTGGCTGGCAGCCTGTTCCTCTGATGTGACGGAGGCTCCCGGCTCAGGGATTATTCTAGCCATGGATTTATGGCCCTTTGGGAAGGTGGTGGGAGGGCGCTATGGACTCAGCCCCACATGGGGTTTGGTGCTGGGGTCAGTGGTTGGAAATGCCTGGCCTGCTCCTTGGGAAGGAGCATTGCGCCGCAGGTGGGCGGGTCTGAGGCCTCCAGGGGCCTTCTCCGGGCTGGCTGGCTGCGTCGGGAGATGCTGCCCGGGGCTGAGGACACAAAGTCCATTTCACGCTAAGCGGCTCAGGCCAGCGGGAAACTCTGTGGGACCCACTGTGGCAGGGGCCTGGGCCAAGCGGGACGGGGCATGGGGCTCCCCTTCCCTCCCCACCCCTCTGTGGGCCACACGCTCTTCCCAGGGAGGACAGGGGGAGGGTATCTCTGTGGCAGGTCCTCCAGAGGGAGCGGGGAAGGAGAGGGTGTCGGCCAGGGGGTTTACCGCACTTTGAAGCAGGTTCAAATCCAAGTGCTGCTGAGCAGTGAGACCAGGGGCTCCCCTGGGCGCCCACGCGGCACAGGCCAGGTTACTCAGTGCTCAGTGCCTCAGTGTTCCTATCTGTATATGGGGGTCAAGGTAGCAGCTTCTCAGGGTGCTTGGGGAGAGTCAGGAACATCGGGCAGCGGGGCCCTGAAGCTCCCAGAGCCCCGGACCCTCCCCCCACCCCGACTACACACAGGCAGCTCCTGGCCCCCGGGGTGGGCATTGGCGGCTGCCCTGTGGCGGAGGCCAGTCGAGGACCGAAAGCGTCTGTCTCTCTGCTTCTCTGCTCGGCGGAGCTCGTGTTCCCTGAGCGCCTACTGTGTGCCAGGCCCGGAGCTGGGCGCCAGGCTCCTGAAAAGGCATCAGAGCCGGGCCTGCCCTCTGGGAGCTCACGGCCCAGCAGGCGAGGGGGCCAGGATTTGGGAGGGCCCAGGGGCTGGAGAGCCCTGGACGGGGAGGGAGGAGGTGGCACCAGAGGAGCCTGGGCCAAGTCCTAGGGTCAGAGATGGGTGTCTAGGAGGGAAGAGGAGGGGCCTCTCAGTGTTGGGGGCTCTCAGTGCAGGGGGCTCTCAGTGTTGGGGGCTCTCAGTGTTGGGGGCTCTCAGTGTTGGGGCTCTCATGTTGGGGGCTCTCAGTGTTGGGGCCTCTCAGTGTTGGGGGCTCTCAGTGCAGGGGGGCCTCTCAGTGCAGGGAGCTCTCAGTGTTGGGGCCTCTCAGTGTTGGGGGCTCTCAGTGTTGGGGGCTCTCAGTGTTGGGGCTCTCATGTTGGGGGCTCTCAGTGTTGGGGGCTCTCAGTGTTGGGGGCTCTCAGTGTTGGGGGGCTCTCAGTGCAGGGGGCTCTCAGTGTTGGGGGGCTCTCAGTGTTGGGGGCTCTCAGTGTTGGGGGGCTCTCAGTGCAGGGGGCTCTCAGTGTTGGGGGGCTCTCAGTGTTGGGGGGCTGGCACCTCGTGGGCAAACCCAGAGGATGGAAGAGCTTTGCTGCCAGCGCTGAGCGAGCGGGCGTCGAGGGATGTCTGAGGGGCTGGACGCCAGGTGAAAGGTGGACTCTGTCCTGCAGGTAGGGAGGGCGGTCTGGACGGCCCCAGGTACAGGGGTGACCGTTTCAAAAGGTCTGGGGCCTTGGCATCCCTGGCGCCCACGAGGCCCTCTGCCCCCCGCCTGCCCCCGGTACCTGGACGCTCGGGTGCGGCTCTGCTAGGAATGTGCCTTCCCCGGAGGTGGGCAGGCCCCACCCCAGCCTACACACCCTCCACCCGGACGACCCACCGCAGGCTGCGCCACCTGACGCCTGGGAGGCTGCCTCCAGGGCCTCGGGCTCTGGGCCCTGACAGAGCAGATAAAATGATGCGATGTGTGTTCTCTGACACTGAGACCCAGACTCCGTGCTTGAGGTAATTGGAGAAAGCCCTTCCTGCTGACCTCGTGCGTAGGTTACAGACCTACCCTCAGGCCTCTGCCCGCAGCTTGCCCCGCCTTGGGAGGTGGCCGCTGTTGAGGGCTACGCCTGGGTGCCGCACCCATGGGCATGGGGCATCTGGTGGGTGTTAGGGGGCTTGGGGCCGGGGAGGCAGGAGAGGACGTGGGTGGGGCCTGCTTCGGCTCCAGTGGAGCCGCACTGTGGCTGGCTGGCCCGGGGATGTGTCTGCGCGAGGCTGGGGGCTGCGGGGACGGTCCTCGCTGTTCGCAGACCTTGGCAGCACAGGGAGGACATCGGGTGAAACTGAGGTTAACGTTTCCATTAAACCTGGACGGATTTCCACTGGCTAGAGGGGCTACCTGTGCTGTGGTCTGCAGAGCAGGGGGCCAGCCTGCAGCTACGCCCCTGCCCCTGCACCTCGCCTCCTGGGAGGCCGCGTGGCCCGCTGTCCCCCACCCCATGGCCCTTCCTCCCCCTCGGATGAGTAAAGGGCCCTCGCTGATGTTCCCTTTACAGCTGAGCTGTAGTCAGAACAAAACACAGCCCCCCACTCCCTGCGGTCACTGCTCTTGCCCTGTGTGTGTTGTCTGCTGGATGAGTCCTGTCTGTTGGCCTTTGGTTCTCAGCCCGTTTCTGTGAATTCTCGTCTTCCACCTCCTTCCCGTGAGGAGCCTGCTCAGGAGACTTTGGGGTCTGGTATCTGGGGAATGTCTCCAAAGAGATTTACGGCGCTTCCCCCTCCCCGGCCCCTCCCTCACCGTTAACGGGCAGCTCGGGTTGGCGGGGCTGTTAGATCTGCTCTGGTCCTGGAGCTTGGAGGACGGAGGTCTGGGCTGGGGACTGCGGCCCGGAGGCCGGATGTCAGCTTTGGACGGCGAGACATTACTGGCTAACGGTGCAAGTGGCCCAAGGTGACCCAGGGAGAGTGAGATGCACGGCTGGGGCTCTGCAGATGGCCAGGCTGGGCGCAGGCTCTGTCCGCAGACACGGCCGCTTGACCGGCACACGCGCCCTGAGCCGAGCCCTCCCTGCGGCAAGGTGGTCTTAACCCCGTCTCGTGGGGGAGGGCTGCCCTGTCTCAGAC
This sequence comes from Delphinus delphis, assembly GCF_949987515.2. Classification (NCBI taxonomy): domain Eukaryota; kingdom Metazoa; phylum Chordata; class Mammalia; order Artiodactyla; family Delphinidae; genus Delphinus; species Delphinus delphis. The sequence goes on along the minus strand of NC_082684.1, from coordinate 1,999,425 downwards.
CCACCCAGTCACACTGTGACAGTTGGCCTTGGGTCTGGGGTCTCCAGACCTGACCCGGCTTCTCCAGGGCCTGGGGACGCCAGGCTCAGTCCTCTGCCTCAGATGGCCTTGCCCATGAGGCTTCAGCCCTGTTTCCCTGGCAGGAGACAGGGCAGCTGTGACCAACGGGGTGTGTGGACTCCCGGGCTGGAGAGGACGCTGTGGTCCCCGTGGGCTGGGGAAGCCAGAGCTGTGGGCAGCAGAAGTGCTTCCGTGGTGGCCACCCTGGTCATTGAGTGACCTGGCCCTGCCCTGCCGGGTGTGGGTTTCACCTGGAGACCCTGAGGGTGCGAGCCAGCCGGGTGGAAGGAGCAGGTCCAGGTCGGCTCCCTGGGCCCAGCAGTCCTGCCCAGCCCTCTGCCGTGGGTGCCAGCTGGGAACCACGGTGGGGGGGACATCGGGGGGTGTGCTGAACCCCGCAGAGCTGTTGACACACGGCATAAGGGGGCTCCAGGAAGCTGGAGGCCCCTGCAGATGGCGGAGGGGCTGCCTGCCTGAAATCACCCTTCCTCAACCTCCACGCCCACCCCAGCCGGGGGTTGAGGAGAGGGCACTGGGCTTGAGGTCAAGGTTGGTCTGACCTTGCTGCATGACCTTGGGCAAGGCTCCCAACCTTCCCAGACCAAGTAGGACTAAGGGTGGGAGTCGGCCTGCCATCACCCTGGCCACGTTTCCTCCTGGGACCAGGGCTCTGTGGGTGGTGTGGCCGGCAGGCAGGCTTGCTTCAGATCCCACCTCTGACCCTCCCCCTGGGGAGTGGCTTATACTCTGGAGCCTCAGTGTTCTCAGCTGCAGATTGGGTTAATAAGACCCGTGACACAGGGTGCTGATGGGAGCAGACGTGATCCCAGCGTAACTCCGCATGCCTCACGGCTGCTCTTGTCCTGGGTGAGGCGGGGCATCCGTCTGCCTCTGCCTCGAGGATCCTGAGCTGTTTGCTGAAATAACGAGGGAGCTCCGGACCCACACGCTTACTCCCAGCGTGACTGTGTCTCTCCAGCTGTACGGGCCCCGGTGCACATATCGTATCGTGGCCGAAGAGGCCGCTTTCTGGGGAGAGGCCGCTGTGCCTTTAAGAGGACACCAGTTAAAGACACCAACTTGTCCCTGGTGTGTGCGCCTGGCCTGCCTCGGCAAACACACGATAAATTACCACTTCCCAGGCCGCCTGCCCCGGGCCTCCCGACAGCCGTGTCTTATTAACATTTACGTTGCGTTTTGTGCGGCTAATATCGTCTTAGAGAAATTAGGGGGAGCTTATTTGTGTTTGATTTACCGGCAGGAACCCTGGTGAGCACGTTTCCGTTCACGTATGTGGGGCCCCAGGGGTCGGGCGTCCTGGGAGGACCAGGGGAGGGGCCTTAGCGCGGACAGGCCTCCCTGGCCGCTGGGGACGGTGATCTGCCGAGATGGCCCCTGTAGGACCCGGGCGGACACGACACTGCCGTAAGGAATGGGCTGGCCGTGTGAGCCATGTCCCCGGCTCCTTGCTAAGGGCACGCTTCTGTTACGACAAGGCCGTAAAACAGCCCTGCAGGTGCCACCAGCTCTGCGGCTCCACTCGCTCACGCGCCTGAGTTATTAAGGGGATCTGGTCAGGAAGCACGAAATTAGTCCCGACCCACAGGACCCCAGGGACACACCCACACTGCCTGTGTGTCTTCTGTGTGCTGGGCCAGGCCAAGAGAGGGTCACAAGACACAGTCCTGAGTCCCTGGGGGACCTCGGGGTCCGGGGGTGGATCCCGTGGGGCCTGAAGCTTATGCAATTCGGGGGTGATGGGGGGAGTATTCTTTAACAAAGGAAACCTAAAAATAAAAATATCACATGAGTTCCTGGGCCTTGCAAGAGCCCGTGTGAGTGCAGGGCCTGCACTGAGCCTTCTCGAGGGGCTGTCAGGTGGGGAAGGACCTTTGCCATCCCCAGGGATGAGGCCTCTGGTTGGCAGGAACAGAAATACTCACAGAAAGTGGGGCTGAGGGTTTATCCTGGACCAAACCTGGGCATCACATGGAATCCAAGGATGGTTGGACCCCCTGGAATGAGAAGGGCGGGAGGGGCTGGGCTTCAGGGGCCACTGGAACCTGAGCCCAGAGGTCTGCAGGAAACACTTGGCCTCTTGCCTCCCATGCTGGGCTTCTGGTCTCTTCCTGGTTTGTTCCATATTGTGGCAAACACGTGGCTGGAGCCTCCTGAATTTTATACCTTACACCTTTGGCTACCAGAGAGATGGATTTTTCTTTCCCAGTTCCAGTAATCCCAGCAAAGTGCTCTGATTGGCCCAACTTGAATCAGGTGACTCTCTCAGGATTAATCAGCTGGGGCTAGGGTGGTAGGGCCACATCATACTAACACAACGGCGCTTGTGACAGCTGTGGGTGTGGAGAACTGGGAGTAGTTCCTAGAGTATTGGGCTAAAGGTAGCGTTGGTCTCCTCCCTCACTAAGCTCAGAGGGAGGTGTGACTTAGCTTTACTTATAAGAATAATGAGGGACTTCCCTGGTGGTGCAGTGGTTAAGAATCTACCTGCCAATGCAGGGGACACGGGTTCAATCCCTGGTCCGGGAAGATCCCACATGCCACGGAGCAACGAAACCCCTGCGCCACAAGTACTGAGCCTGCACTCTAGAGCCCGCACACAGCAACTACTGAAGCCCGTGTGCTCTAGAGCCCGTGCTCCGCAACAAGAGAAGCCACTGCAATGAGAAACCCTCACACTGCAATGAAGAGTAGCCCCCGCTCACTACAACTAGAGAAAGCCCGTGTGCAGTAATGAAGACCCAACACAGCCACAAAAAAAAAAAAAAAAATTAAAAAAAAAGAAAGAATAATGTACAGTTTCATAGAGGGGGGACATATGGATAGGGTTTTGCGGTATCAATAAGAGTTCACTAGGCAGAGCTGGAGAGTGAAGAAACCTGAGGGAGTGGCATGGAGATCTGGAATTGCTTGGGAAGAACAAATTGTTCAACAAGATAGGGCATGGATCCAGAGCCACAATGATGGCGGGAAGGGTGGAGAGCCTGGAGGAGTAGCTGGGCTCTGGATGGAGCGGCCTTGGACTTCAGTCTGGAGATGATGGAGAGTTACAGGAGGACTTTAACAGGGTGACAAGATCAGATCCTTCTCGTGGCACTGTGGGGATGGGCGGGTGGTGACTGGAGGCTCAGGGAGGAGGAGGGCCTTGCCCCCAGTGGCACGCTAGCTGGAGGGGACACCAGCATGCCTGGGCTCTGGTGCAGCCATCGTTCCCCCGAGTCGTGATCTCTGAGTCCCTCCTCCACCCAGGCCAGTGGCCACAAGGGACTCGCGGTGCCCCCAAAGCCGGGCTCTCCCTCCCCAGGCTGCCGGCAGGGCCAGGACCAGAGGTCTGGCTGGCGCTCCTGTGTGCGGGCGGGTGCTGGGTGCTGCAGCTCACTTGAAGCCCCATCCTCTGGGCAGGAGCCGCTGCGTGTCCCGTTACAGATGAGGAGACGGAGGCAGAGGGTTACGCTCCTGAAGCACGTCACTCAGTTCAACCGGGTCTGACTCCTGAGCCTGTGCTCTGACCGTGGGCTGTGCTGGCCCCAGGTCTGCCCGTCAGGGTGCCCCTGATGCCTGGCCACTGGCAAACTGCCAGGTTCTTGTTCCAGGAGTTTGACCGTGAAGTGGGACCCACAGAGAGAGGTGGGGAGCAGCGGCCACGGGGCGGCAGCCACGGGGGAATGGCCACGGGGGGACGGCCATGACGGCCTCTTCCACGAGGCTGCAGCCACAGGTGGAGCGGCTGTGAGGAAGGATGTGGGGCCCGGGAGGGTGGTGGGCGCCCCTCCCAGGTGCCCGGCCCGCTGCCGCCCTGCTCCGCTGCCCGCAGACCCCGCTCCTGCGGCTGCCATGAGGAGGGGCCCGGCCGCCCTCACCCTCCCTGGGCTGGAGCTGCCCTGGCCCCGGGCCCCAGGCTCCCTCCTCCCTGCTGGGCCTCCTGCACAAGAAGGTGTGGATGGCAGCTCCTGCTGGACCCGCATCTCCATTTAGATTGAGACGTGCTGAGCGGCGCATCCTCTGTCACTCCGAGGGGCTGTCGGGGGCCAGGAGGATGCCAGCGAAGGGCTGTCTGTAGGCTGTCAGGCCGGGCAGTGGGCCTCCCCGCTGCATGCTGAGACGGCGATTTCCATCCTGTCCCTTGTCGGGGGAGGCCACCTCCCGTGGGCCCCCGACCCCCGCGTGCCGCGATTCCCGCTTACTAGCCCGGCTCTCCTGTGAAAGCGACCTGCTAATCCCAGGCATTGCCGAGCGGGGATCTAACCGAGTTTCCTGGGGCGGGCGGCATAAATTACTGGGCCGCCGTGGTTCCGGCGGGGCTGTTATTTATTTGCTTTGCGGTGATGTAGTCGCGGCCTTGGCTGTGCGGTATTTATGGTGTTTGATCGACTTCCAGCTCGCCTGTCTGGGAGCGTTTGTTGAGATGTTCTATGGAGCCCCCGGTGACTCCCGACGTGGGAGGGCGTCGATCAGCCCGGAGTCCCGCGGCAGCCCGCCCCTCCCCCACCCCACAGGACCCCTGCGCCTGGCTCGCGGGGAGCATGTCTCGGTGTGGTGGCCTTGGGCGGGCAGATGGTGCCGCATCACTGATGCTGCCGTGGGGCGTACACCTGCCGGCTGGGCTGCGCGTGCCCTGCGTGAAGGTGACGTGTGCAATACGCCAGGATGTGTGACGGCTTCACGTGGACAGCTGCAGGAGGCAGCTGCCCCAGCAGCACTTACTGAGCAGCTGCTACGTACCAGGCTCGGGTACGGACCCTTCACAGGACTCCCTCCTTGAGCGCGTCCAGCAGCCTGAGGTTGGTGTCCCCGGTGGGAAGCCGAGGCTCAGGGTGGCAGGAGACTTGCCCAGGGGAGCCCGGCCTGGGACTCGGGCTGCCCCTTCCTCTGTCTCTTCCGGTGAGAGGACCGCAGTCTGACTCTCTGGGGCCCGCCCCTCCCTTTCCTGCCCCTTTGTGTGTCTGCGCTGATGGGGACGCCGCCTCTGAGGGGCTGATGCGGTTTTGTTCTGGCCGGGAGAGATCTGATCACTGTAGCTCCGCATTCACTTGCCTCTATTTATCCCCCAAGCCTGGCCGGCACCGGGCAGCAGATTATCAGCGTCCGGCTTGATGAATTGGACTCAGGGCTGAAATGGAAGAGAAATCCTGTTTCTATTATTGCAGACAAAGCTGGCGGGCGGGCAGCATATGTTGTGCTGGCAGCCCCTCAGTGCAACAGAGGCTCAGGGCCTCGGAGCAATCAGGGCCTTTCAAGAGGCCCCCGCCTGCGTGGGAGGCAGAGACCCTATTAGCCCAGCTACTGTGGGGGAGGGGTGACAAAGTGTCAGTGGGATGGAGGGGAGAAGAGTTGATCAATGACGGTCGATCGATTTGCATCTTGCCCCTTGATTTGGTGCGGAGCAGAATGGAGATGAGGCCTGCGGAAGGGGCGTTGGCCGGAGCAGGGCCAGCAGAGGCTTAGAGGGTCTTTTATGTTGTGGAGGGCGGGGTGGGGAGCTGAGAGCTGCTGCTTTGTCTGACGCCTGGTGAGCATTGATTGGTATTAGAAATGATAATGCGCCCATTCTGCGGGGCTGGGGGCTCTTAACCATTTCACGGCTTGCTGGGCTGTCCCAGGCGGGGCTGGAGGATGCCCGGCCTCAGGTACCCCTCTGCAGGTCTGCAGCTGACACTCTGCCTGGACTGGGCCATGGCCCGAGCCCATCCAAGGTCCTGGAGTTCTGGCCAAATAGGGCAGGGCACTGGGCTAGCAGCCTTGTGCTGATGGGCCAGAGTCAGACCCAACTAGGTTGACCAAGCACTCAGTGGGTGTCTGGCTCCCAGTGCATCTCCCCAGCCACCTGTGAGATGGGTAGTGATGCCTCTGTAATTCTGAAGCTCGCCATCGTCAAGTGGCTGGGCCTCTGCCGGCCTCTCGTCCCCAGAATGACGCTGCCTGTCACTCCTGCCATGCCCCGATGGAGCGCTGACTTTTGTTGGGTCACTTAGCCCCCCTGACGCCCCTCTCCTCATCTGTAAAATGGGAGTCATGACAGATGGGCTGAGAGAATTCAGAGAACAGGGACGGGTGTTTTGTACACCCCAGCCTCTACCATAAGGCCTGGCCTGAGTCTCAAAGTGGCTCCAGCTCTGCGTCTGTCCACTTTGGTGAACATTTCATGTTGAGAAGTCTGTTTGTTCCTCCGTGGAGGGAAGAAATGCCATGCACTTTTCTGAATGGTTGTGAGAGCCAAATGAGTTGATGCCTGGAAGTACCTGGCATGAAGTTGGTGCCTAATAAGAGACGACTATCATTATTGTCATTGTCAACATCATCATCACCATCACCACCATCATCACCATCATCTCTGCCACCACATCATCACCCTCACCATCATCATCATTATCACACCATCACCGCCACCATCACCACCACCATCGTCACCATGACCACCATCATCACCACCATCACCACCAACACCACCATCACTATCATCACCACCACCATCACCATCATCATCACCATCATCATCATCACCACCATCGTCACCATCACCACCATCATCACCATCACCATCATCACCACCATCATCACCATAACCACTATCATCACCACCAACACCACCATCACTATCATCACCGCCACCATCACCACCACCACCACCACTATCATCACCACTGACACCACCATCACTATCATCACCACCATCATCACCATCACCATCATCACCACTGTCATCACCATCACCACCGTCATCACCACCATTGTCACCATCACCACCATCGTCACCATCACCATCATCACCACTGTCATCACCATCACCACCACATCATCACCACCACCACTATCATCACCACCACCTTCGCCATCACCACCACCACCATCACCACCATCACTATCATCACCACCACCATCACCACCATCATTACCACCACCATCGCCACCATCATTACCACCACCATCACCATCACCACCATCACCACCACCACTATCATCACCACCGCCACCACCATCATTGTCATCACCACCATCGTCACCATCACCATCATCATCACCATCACCATCATCACCACTGTCATCACCATCACCACCGCCATCACCACCACCACCGTCATCACCATCACCACCGCCATCACCACCACCACCGTCATCACCATGGTCATTGCCGTGGTCACTGTCTTTGTCATTACAGTCATCATCATCGTTGTTGTCATCATCTTGGAAGATAATGCCTTTCAAGAAAAGAGGGTGGAGAAATGGGGCAACACAGAAGAGACGTGACAGAAGAAGGATAATATTAAGAAATAATTTTACGTCAAAGGAGTGAACAAGGAGAGAGGGAGAAATTGATAGTGCAGGAGAGAGAGTGCTGGTTGCAGGAGAAATACACCTGCTTTTTTCCTCTCTGTTTTCTTCTCAAGCTTTTCTCTTTATCATTGGTTTTCAGTAGTTTGACTACGATGTGTTTAGGGGTGCATGTGTCTGTGTGTGCGTGTTCACCCTGTTGGGGGTCTGCTGAAATTCTCAAATCTGTAACTGACATTTTCTTCAATACTTTTGTAATACTTTCCGGGATATTTGGCCAACCTGTCTTCAAAAATCTTTCCTGCCCTTTAAAAAAAATTTTTTTTGTGCGATATTTTATTTTATTTTGGCCACACTGCATGGCTTGTGGGATCTTAGTTCCCCGACCAGGGATCAAACCTGTGCCCCCTGCAGTGGAAGCACGGAGCCCTAACCACTGGACCACCAGGGAATTGCCCCTCCTTTCTTTCTTAATTCCAGTTACACATATGTCTCAGGCCACCTCAGGCCATTGGGGCACTGTTATAAAATGTAGGTTTTATTATCAGTCAGGTATGGTGAGGCCACCAGATCGTGAGGCACCATTGAAGAGAGTTTGTTACCCACAGGCCCCAGGAGGCGGGGTCAAGCTGCACCGTGTAGGGCCACGTGGGGAAGCCCCAGGCCAGTCAGGAGGCAGAGGGAGAGGGACGAACTGTGGGCAAGAGCCTTTACCCTCTCCATGGTCAGGGCAAGGCCTGGTGAGCAGGCTGAGGAACGGCTTGTCTGGATGGCTTCAGGGGGCTGTGGGCATAGGGCTGTCCCTAGCTGTCGGCTACCTGGCCTCGGGGGTGGCCGGGGCAGAGGAAGAATGGGTGAGCGTGTGAGGCTCCAGTGAAGGAGGTGACTGGGGTGTGGGTTCGGGACTGGTTTGTTTTGTACATGAAAGGTGCGCCTGCGTCATGTACTATCTCTTGGAGTTGGCTGTCCTGGGCAGGGAGGTCGTTCCAGGGTCGGCGAGGCTCCAGATGTCGAAGCATCAGAATAGAACGGCTTAATGCAGACACCTTCACGTGCTAGGATTCCTCAGGCTCTTTGTTCTTCAGGTTGGATCATTTCTGCTGATCCACCTTGAATCTTCCTGAGTCTTCCAGTCTCCAACCTGCTGGGAAACTTTTCTAGTGATATATTTTCCAGTTCCGAATTTCTCTCTCGTTCTTGTTTATCATTTCTGTGTTTCTACTGAGGTTCTATAACAAATTACATAATATTTTAATGTAAACCCTGGACATAGTTGTAATACCTGTTTTTAATGTCATCTTTCTCTTTGCTCACCTATCGATGTTTTTGCTACAAACTGGACGTGGTAAGTGCCCTTCAAAGAGCCTTAGACCTGGAGGCCAGGCGGTCCCTGCGCTCTTCTGACCTCAGGAGGCCCATCTGAAGATGGTGTGGCCACACCATCCTCACGGGGAGATGTGTCCAGTGGGAGGTCAGGCCGAAGCCAGGCTCGGGGGACAGCGGGGCCCATGGCACCGGGCGTACGAGGAACGAAGCCACCCCACAGGGTCCCTGAGGGGGTCCTGTGCAGGGGGCCTCCGAGCCAGTCCTGAAGGCCGCGGGGCGGATGGGGCCATGGGCGGGGCAGCTTCCACCAGGCTGGGGGCTCCCGCTGCGGCTCTCAGCACGAGCGGGAACGGCAACCAGGACCCCCCTTCCCCCCCTAGCTGGCAGGCGAGGCCTCCCCTCCCCCAGGAGGAGGCTGGGGAAGGACACCAGGCTCCCGGGTCAACTGCAAGGAGCAATCAGCTCCTTGTCAGACAAAGAAAACGCTTCTTAACGTTCAGATTAATCACTGACCAGCACAGCACGTGCCTGATCGCTGCTCCCTGTCGGCCGACTCAGGGTCCCCGCTGTGGGCGCTGGCCGCGTGGCGGGACCCCCGGGGGGGCAGTGACACCTCATCAGTCACCTTCTCAGTTTATTTGGGAGGGAAGCCCAGACACGCGGTGAGGGCGCCCGACACGAGGGTTTTTTCTGCACTGGGGACGGCAGGTCCCCTGGCGGCACCGCAGCTGCCCCCAGACAGCACCCGACACGCTGGCCTGGCACCGTGGGGTGGGAGCCTCAGCACGGGCCCTGTACCCAGAAACGCCCCAAGGTGCCCAAGGCTGGACCCGGATCGACGACAGCGGCTGGAGATTTGCACCATGAGTTAAGCAGAATAAACCAAATCACAGAGCAAAGTACGTGCTTCTTGTTTTTTGATTCTTATTTTACTGTAAAATACAACACTCACGCAGAAAAGTGCGTAAATCAGAAACGTAGGATACAATAACCGTGAGTCTGTGCGAGCATCACGGGGTCCTGAAATTCCGCCTCCTCGCCCCGCCCCCGGCGCCTCCTCCCCCGCTGCGAGCTGACCCCTTGCCAACCGCATGGCCATCACTCTGCGCTCTCCCTCTCCGGTCCCTACCTAAGTAAGCAGCCCTCCGCGAGCTCGTGGAGCTGTCCCTGGTGGCGAATTTTATATAAATGGAATGCAACGTGACTTTCCCTTTGTTTCTTGTTTCTTTCACCTGACGTTTTGTCGTGACATCCAGCCCGTTTTTACAATATTTCTTCTCCCAGCTCAGCTTTGGTGTTCTCTGACTGTCTAGCCGGAATCCCCCAGCGTGAGTGGCTCTGGGCAGCTTCCTTGCACGAATACATCACAGTCTATTCGTTCATCCCCCTGCTGATGGAAAATTGGGTCGCTCCCCAGTTTGTCTGCCCGGAGCAGTACTGGTAAGAACATTCTTGCACTTGTCCGCTGCTGCCGAGTTTTCTAGGGAGGGTGAGTCCATCTTCAACCCTTCTAGAGAGTACCCGTCTGGTTTTTTTCTCTTTTACTTAATAGACTTCTTCTGGGTGGTTTTCGGTTTATGGAAAAGTTGAGTGGAACGTGCAGAGCAGCCTCACCCACACCCAGCATCCTGCACTGGTCTGTGCACTCGTTACACATGATGAACTAGCACTGATGCACTGTTGCTAATAAAGTTCGTAGTTTACATTAGGATTCACGCTGTGTTGTACATCCTGTGGGTTTGGGCAGAGGTATAGTGTCATAAATCTGTCACTACAGCATCATCCAGCCTTGTTTCATTGCCCCCAAATGCTGTGCTCCACCCAATCCGTCTCTCAAAGTGACCAGCGTCGATGGGGGCTGCCGACGTGCCGTACTTGGTATCATCAGAATTTACAGTTTCTGCCCATTTGCTGGATGGGTAGTGGGATCTTGTTATTGTGGTTCTGGTGTGTGTTTCCTTGACTTCTAATGAGATCAGGCCCCTGTTTATGCGTTTACTGCTGTGTGGATTTTCTCTTCTGCGAAGCGCCTGTTGGAGTCTTTCCACCGTTTTCAGACTTGCGCCGTCTGTCTGTTTCTTGCTGACTCTCCTCACACATCCTCGGTAAGAGGCGCGAGCTTCTCTTCCCCCGTTGCGTGGGGTGTCTCCACTCTCATGACAGGGGCTTTCTCGAACCAAAGTTCTTAAGGTCAATGTGGGTGAATTTATTAATCTTTCTTGTTGGTTAAAGCTTCTAGTGTCTTATTTAAAAATCCTTTTCCTACTCAGGGGTCATGATGCCATGATCCTATGTTATCTTCCCAAAGCTTGGTATTTTGTCCTTTCCGCTTGGGTCTGTAAATCTACTTGGAGTTGATTTTGTGCATAGTGTAAGGAGAGCTCCAAATTCATGCTCCCCCTATCACTGCAAAGACTGTCTGTTCTCCAAGCTCTGGGGTCCAACCTTAGCACAGTCAAGTGGCCATCACTCCCAGGTCTGTATTTGGGGTCTCTGTCGGCTTCTCTGTCCCGGCATCAATATCCCACGTCTCGGTGGCTGTGGGATGAGTCTGGATGCCCGGTAGAGCAAGTTCCCCGCCACTCTCCTCCTCGAGGGGCTCTGGGCTGGTCCAGGCTCTTTATCATCCCACGGACCTTTTACAGTCAGCTTGTCAAGCTCCCCAGAGACACACAAACGAGCTCTGCTGGGGCTTTGGTTGGAACCTGATGGAATCAAAGCTATTTGGGAAGCACCAGCGTCTTCACTCACTGTGTCTTCCAACACGCGAACGTGGCTTATGTCTATTTATTTGGTGTTCCTTAATTTCTTGTCGTGTAATTTTGAGTCTTCTTTCCTGAAGCCTGTGTAGCTTTGTTAGATAAATCCCTGGACGGCCAACCTCATCTGGTGCTTTTACGTCGCATTCCTGCTCGTTGGGTGATGTCACCGTGTGGCATTCCCAGCAGTACCCGCAGATACACATTCTCTCCTCTGCTGTGTAAACTCTGCCGTCAAACCTGCCCGTCCGGGTCTCATTTGCGATCATTTTTCAGATTTACACGTTTCTCTTTGGCTCTTCTGCAAATCTGCTCTGACGTGTCTGACAGTTTTCAGTCTCTGCAGACTTTGTTTTCTGATCCTTTAAAGGATCGTTATTCCATATTTTGTGCTCATAACTCCAGAACCTAGGCTTTCTGTGCGTGTGCTTCTGTTCTCTGTGTCTTTGCTGCTCCTGATCACGGAGCTTGGTGTACCGTACATGGGCTTGTCCTTGTTTGCTAGAGACGGTACTGGAAAAAGCTCTCATAGTAGTCACTTGTGCCCTGGGAAGGAAGATCCTTCCGTTAGAGATGGTTTTGGCTTGCTTTTTCCAGGTGCCGGGCGGGGCACACTCCACCTGGAACGATTTTAGGCAAAATCAAGCCCTGATGTTTCCTGGGTCAGGACGTTTATCACCAAGTGTGAGCCCAGGCAGGGCTGACTTGCCTCTGGTCCCCCTTGCCCTGAGCCGTGCCTTTGGGCTGAAAGGGCCAGGGCGTTGTCAGACCCCGTCTCTTACCAGCTCTGGGGTCCACCGAGCCAGTAAATCTTTAACGACCGGTTCTCCAAAAACGCAAGCCCTGATGTGTAGCCTCTGCTGATTCCTGTGGTGCAAATCCTCCCAGCGTGGCTCATGTCGAGCCACAGGCCAGCATCTCACCGAGTGCCGACGCCCACAATCGGCTCCTGTGAACCAGAGGAGCTACTCCAGCCACCGCTGGGCAGCCCTCGCTGCTGCTTCCAGGGCTCAGCCGGTGGCCTTTTGAGCAGAAGCAGACCTGACTTCCGGGCTCACGGGGCTGGCCTCCTGCCTCCTCTGAGGCTGGGCCTGGTGGTTCATTCCTCAGTGTCTGATGTGTTCTTTTATGCTTTGAAGAAGATTGACACCGTTTGTATCCAGCTTGTCTGGTTGTGTTCAGTGGAAGGGTTGGTCCCGATCGCCTAACCTGCTCTTCCCGGCAGCGGACGTCCCCTGTTTCTGTTTTCAGATTAATATCAGGTCGTGGTAGGAGAAAGAGGAAAATGAAGAAGGATAGAAAGCAACCAGCAGTGAGGACACTAGGGATATTTGGGGCCCTTTTCCTCTCAGCCCGGGGCCTGCGCTGTGCATGGAGAGGGGCAGCTTTGTCCAGGGCAGGACAAGGCCAGGACATGAACGGTGGTGACCACGGCTCCCGGCCTTGGCAGACCTCCAGCCTCTCTGAGCCTCTGTCCCCTCAGCTGCCCAAGGGGCCATCCTCTGCTTTCCTCGGGCCGCGGAGATGAGCCCACCCTCGGTCTGGCCACTCGCTGCTCAGGGGACATCAGGGGATGCAAGGGTCCCCACGGGCAAGGCAGGTGCAAGCACACCGCCTGTGAGCGGCCGCAGGGGCCAGGCCCTGCAACCCGGATTCCAGGGATCAGCCCAGCTGTCGGGCTCTTCGGAGTCCTGGGTTTACGGGGAGCCCGAGCCTCGTGGGGCCCAAGAATGCATTCCTGGCGGCCCAGGAATTGGAAAATGTGTCTCTGAGGGCAGAATTCCTTCCGTGGAGCACAGCTGCCTGGCTCACGTTTTCATCCTTGAGCCATAATTAGTCCTTGCCCCCGACCCCAAACTCCTGCCCAGGCCCAAAATACGCCAAGGCCGCTCCTGGTGGCGCCGTGTCCCTCCTGCTCCCCTGTGGGCCGTGGCAGGTGGGACAGGGGCCCGGGGTCTGCCTGGCTGTGGGCTGGGGCCGGCGCCCTCGGTGCTGGGACGGAGCGGGTTACCCTTCCCGAGGGAGGGGCTGTGGCCAGCTGCCGCCCCCAGCCCTGAGTGGGAGGTGAACAGACCACCAGGTGGGGAGGCTGGGGTCCCACGTCCTGGTCCCCGTGCGCAGGATGGCTGCTGGGGCCTGGGACGGAGGCGGCCACTGGAAACGCCCACCCTGCCCCAGACACGCCATGGACACATCCCCCGGGCCGGTAGTCTTCCTCATGACCTGAGGCAGAGGGGACAGAGCAGGAAGATGGGGCAGGGCTGCGGCAGGTGAGGGCTCCCTCCTGGGGCTGTTTTCACGGTGCTCTGACAAGCGCCAGGCTCTGCTGTTTCCCCGCTGCCCACACTGACCCTCCTCCCTCCCCTTGATGGGCAGCGCCGGAAGGATGGAGAAATCGCCCTGTCCGCAGAGAGGATGTGGACACTGTGCAAGAGCAGCTGTGCACCCCCAGCCTCCGCCCTTCCCGGCCTCGTGGGGCTGTGTCCCCAGCGCCTCCCGCCGCTGTCCCAACAGCCTGTCGCAGTGTCCCTGTCACCCCTGCTCTCAGAAGAGGTGACCAGGCCTTCAGGTTTAAGCACCTTGGCCCAGCCACGGGCCTCCAAGCCGGTGGGCACACGACGTTCGCCGAGTGGCTGGCGTGTGGTCCGAGCCAGCGTCGCCTTGGCCCAGGGCCCCTGCCCCAGGCCTGGCCTGTGGGCGTTTAGTGCCCAGTGGTTTGAGCACCCGGGTTCCTGGCATTGGACCAGCTGCGTGGCGGGCACTGACCGCTGAAGGAGTGACCGGATGAAAGGAAAAGCCTGTTTCCAGGGGGAAACCAAGTCTCTGGGAGTCGGTGAGCTGGGTCTCCGGGCTCCTGGCTGGGCCCTCAGCCCAGAGCCCCCGGGGTCACTCGTCACACAGAGCACCAGGACGCACAGGGCGCCCGGAGAGGCCCAGCCGTGCCCCCTCCCCTCGTGTAGGCCTCACCGTCGAGGGTGAGGGGCCCTTGTCCTGCTGGGAGGGGCTGCTGATGAGCAGATCCGCCAGCGCCGTGGTGGCCTCAACAGGCAGCCCGTGCAGGATTGACACGCGGTTCACGCACATGGGGCCTTTGCGGGGGCTGCACGGACCCCCATGGAAAGCGAGAGAAGATTGTTTAATGCGTCGGCACGGAGTGTCGACACACCCAGCAGGACGCTGCAGCCCGTCCCAGGGCCCAGGGGGTGGAGACGCAGAGGTGGGCGCTTTCCTGACTACGCGGCCGCCGGCCTGGGCTGCTGCTAGGACCTCAGCCGTGTCCTAACGCAGAGACAGCCCTGGTCACAGCCCCGTGTTGGCTCAGGGGCCGCAGGCGCCGGCACAGGAAACGGACAGAATGGCGAGCACGGGAGAATGCTGAATACCGTCCCCTCCGTCCAGGAGACCCCAGCCTCCTGCTTTCCTGGGTCTTCTCCTGATCGGGGCTCCAGGACACCCGGGCTGGTCCTACAGTGTGCGGGATGTCGTCGGGGCCTGGGGGCCTCAGAGGGCTGGCCTGGCCGGAATCAGGAGGCTGGCACCCTGCAGTGTTCCTGCTGTGTGTGTGGGGTGCGTGTGGTGTGTGTGACCCAACAGGGGACAGGCGTCGAGGGTCCGTTCTGCTCCAGGACCGCGCCTAGCGTGAATTTCGAGGGTAGCCTCCTGGAGCTGTGGCCCCAAGCGCGAGCAGCCGTCAGAGCCTCAGGGCCTCCAGAGGGTCTCCCTGTCACGGGGCCCCTGGTGAGGCCACGGTCTCTTCTCAGCAGAGCCAGGCCTGGGCCCAGGGCTGTGTGCTCAGAGAGATCTCAGCTCCCACCCACACCGCCTGCCCTGCCGGACGCCCAGTCCTGTGCTGGGCCCCCCGCGTGGACAGGGCGTGGCCACGCACGGCCTCGGGGAAGCGCCGTGCTCCAGGCTGTGGGCTGCTGGGTGGGCTCCAGGGTCGGGGGGCAGCTGTGGCGGGCTTGGGGCGCCTGGAGGAAGAGGGAGGGGCTGCCCTGGCCCCTGCAGTCGCCGCGAGGAAGGACTGGGGCTCCGGGACCCCGAGCTGAGGGCGGAGAGCAGGAAGCCTTTGAGGTGCTGACGGTGGGGGGTGGGGCGCCCGTCCTGGGACGCTGGGGTGAGAGGGGGCGGTGGTCCGCTGTGGCCAGGGATGGACATGCCGACGGGTCCCTCTGCAGAGGCTGCTGGGTGGGCGGCAGAATCTCCCGGGAGCTTCTGTGTCCTCTGGGCGCCTCTCGGGGGCCTGCCGCCCCTGCCCCGGGGTCGTCCTGGCCGGGCAGCGGGGTGGGCGGCAGGCTCTGCTGCGGGCCTGCGGGGCATGGTTTCTCCTGGGCTCTGGCTCTGGAGCTGCCATCGGCCCTCCCAGCTCTCCTAACAAGGGTTTGAAGGGAGAATAAGTCCCAGCAGCCTGATTTGCACGTAATTTGTTCCTTTGTGGAAGTGCTATAGCTCTTAAAAGCCTCGGTAAATGCCTTTAAGGGAATGTGACAGCGCTGGACGGGGAAAATCAATAGCCCCGATTCTCTTCTCAGGTTCACATTAGTGGAAGCTCCCCGCTGCGCCTGGCAGTTTGGATGTCATCGAAATCTGCCCCTCAGACGGCGGCTGGACACGGCTTGGCCCACGGGCTGGAGGGTCGGTCCCATGGAGCACACCCGAGGTCCAGAGCAGAGTGGGCACGGGGCCTCCAGCCTCCCACAGCCCCTCCCTCCGGCCCCGGGGGGCGCCCAGCCCTTTGCCCACTTAGGCTCCTTCTCCCTTACGATGCCCCGCAGCCCTGGAGGTGGAGGTCGCCGGCCTGCTCCCCCGGTGAGAAAACCAGCTCTACTGGGACAGAATCCTGCCCGCAGCGACCAGCCAGAGGGGAGCTCAGAGCCCCAGTCTTGGCCCGAGCCTTCCGTGCGGACGCCAGCTGTCCTCTCAAAGCTTGGGTGAGGCTGGGCCCCTCGGCCCGCCCGGGGTGGGCGTGGGAGTGGGGCTGCTCTGGCCCCCCTGCCGGGGACGTGCGCCTGGTTTGCCCACCCGCAATCTCGCCAGTGGAGGAACACCGAGGAGATGCAGTGAATGACTTAAGCTGCCTTCTCATCACCCCCCAAGGGATAATCAGACTAAATGGCGATCTTAGTTTCGTAAAAGCCAATGAAATATACATCAAAGAATACTTGGGTGCTTTAAAGTTTTTGAAGCAGAAATGAACCAGTTACTTGCTCAAGGGTTGTTTCAGGGGCTTTGTGCCGTGGGACCCTCCCCCAGTCGGGCGGAAGGAGCTGGGAGGGTGAGAGAGGAGAGCGGCACCTCTCCTGAGCTCGGGGGTCCCGTGCCTGGGGGTGGGCATCGTGGGGGGTGTTTTGTCTGCCCTCTGGACAGCTGTGCCTGCTGACAGCAGAGAGTGTCCTGCCCTCTGGGGCGCCTGTCTCCGACTCCAGGATGCTTCGGGAGTGATGGAGAGCTGCAGGGTAGCGGGGTACCTGGGGTGAGGTGAGTGTACGTTTTCCTGCAGCGCTGATGCTGCAGCTGCCAGGCGGGGCCACGGGCCCCAAACATCTTGCAGAACCCTTGCGCCAACCCCCGGTGGTGCTGTTGCCTGCACATCTCAGTGGGGAGACCGAGGCTCAGAGGTGGGAAGGGACCTGCCCCCGGGGACCAGCAGGATGGAGACAGGGCCAGGACTGCCCCCCTCCCCCTGCCAGCCTTAAATCCCACCTTCTCTCCTTGCACCTCTGCGGGGAGGGTGTTTGGGGGCCTCATGGGTTTAGGGAGCACTTGCCGGGGGGCCGGGTGGGCAAGGCATGGGAACAGCGGGGCGTGGGGTGCCTGGAGCCTGTTGGGGAGTGGCCCGGAGGGGAGAGGCTGGCAGGCGTCACGGGGTGGGGATGGTGAGGCAGCGGGTCCTGTGTGGCCCTATGTGTAGTGGCTGGCTGACCCAGAAGACCAGAGGACTGGGCCGACCCGAGGGCTTGTCTGGTAGGGGCGGCTGAGGGTACCTGGGGCCACGGCGCAGTTGAGAGGGGCCAGAGGGGAGCCTCATGGGGCAGATGAGGAGGTGAGAGCCCTGGGAAAGGTGGGGGGTGCGGGAACGGAGGGGGGGCAAGGGAGACAGACTGGAGGAGGAGGGGCGAGGCCATGCAGAAGTCCCCAGTGATGGGGCAGAGGGGACCCCACTCTGGGTGAAGTGTTAGACTGGGTGTCCCGAGGGCCCTGCCGGCCTTCGTTTCCGCTTGGTAAGGCAGCGCATCCGCACATCCGTCCACGATCCATCTGCGATTCATCATCGCGCATCATCCATCCATCCATCCACCAGTCCGTCCGTCCGTCCACTCATCCATCCGTCCCTTCCTTCCTTCACCATGTTCACTAAAGCCTCAGCGAAGACGCTCCCAGTCTCTGATGAGGAAAGGGGGTCTGTAGCTGAGAAGCGCCCTCCTCGTGCCTCCTGTCACCCCCCAGGACAGTTGCCCTGGGGCCCTGCAGGCTCAGGCCTGCCCACCCCTGTCCCCGGGAGCGCTGGCTGGTGGGCAGGGGCTCTCTCAAGCCCCCTTGAGGTTGCGCCTGTTCGGGGGCCTGAGCGCGGTGGGGGCCCTTCGTTGGCAGACATTCCCAGCTGCTCCCAGCTGCAGCCCAGCGCCTTCCTCCCTGCCCCGTCTCTCCTTCCCCATTAACGCCCACCCCCTCCTCCCCAGACACCTTACAGCGGGGCCAACGAGCACACCCCGCCGCAGGCCAGCTCAGTCTGCCCTCAGTCTGCAGGCGGCCCTTCGTCCGGCACTTTGTCTGGCCCTGACGGCCCCCGAGCTGCCGTGGCCGGCCTGGTGGCTGTAACGTCAGGGAGCTGAGAGACAGCTAAGGCGCAGCGCGGGCTCTAATTAAACCCCGCTGACGCGCGCGGCCCTGCTTGGCGGCTCAGCTGGCGGGCAGGCGGGCGGGTAGGCAGCAGGAGTGGCCTCCCCAGCACCCCCTCCACAACCCTGTGCGCCCTGGTCCCTGAGCTCAAGGGTGGCAGGGGCATGAGCGCCCTGGGGACCTCAGGATTCCAGTTCTCAGGAGCCTGCCTAGGAGCAGAAGTGCTTTTTAGGTCAGATCCCCGCCCAGGTGGTCCTCAAGCCTCTGTCAGACCCCCATGGTTGGTAGCGCTGACCCCCCGCCCCTGTGAGAGCCGCTGCTCCCGCCTCTGGCCAAACCCAGTGGTCCTGACGAGGGGGCTGTTGGAGACCACCGATCCCACCAAGTGTTTCTCAGCAGAGAAGGGAGCCTGGCAGAACTGAGCAGATTGACGGTGAGCCCTAGGCGGGGACGGGCTCGCAGCACACAGCTGGCTCCCTCCCCGGCCCCCCGCTCCCTCCCCCTGACTCCCGGCTGCCATGCCTGGAGGGGCTGTTGAAGGGAGGTGTTTGGGGGCCTCTCCACCAGCTGCTAGCTGGGAGGACTCCGCAAAAGGGATCACTTCCTTGAGGCTCGGTTTTTCCACTCATAAAATGGGCACAGTTAGGTTACTGGGAGGAGGAACCTGACTCTCTGGAATGGGTCTGGTCTATAGCACCTGCGGGCAGTGTCCTCTCCTCCCCCATAGCCGGGCCCCTGAAGCCTACTGACTCTGCGGACCCTGCCGCTCCGCTGCCTCGGCTGGCCCGTCGCCCGCTCAGGCTGGGCACTGCTGACCAGGCCAAGCCCTCTGCTGCTGGTGTGCCTGCTGGGCCTCCCCGTCTCTCAGCGGGCCTGGCTGCAGCTGCTGCCCTGGGGTCCCGGCTCATCTGATCAAGGACGGCAGAGCAGGCTGCCCAGCCAGCCTCCACCCTGGTCTTCGTGCTGGGGCTGCAAACTCAGAGCCTGCAGGGCTGGGTGAGGCCAGAGAGTGTGGTACCGCGCAGAGGGTGCCGCAGCCTTCGCTGGTGCCAGCCGATGGCTCTAGGATGGCCTGTGCAGCTGGAGCTTCCAGTATTTCAAGAAAGCCTGGGGCTTCCCTGGTGGCGCAGTGGTTGAGAGTCCGCCTGCCGATGCAGGGGACGCGGGTTCGTGCCCCGGTCCGGGAGGATCGAGCCGTGGCCGCTGAGCCTGCGCGTCTGGAGCCTGTGCTCCGCAACGGGAGAGGCCACAACAGTGAGAGGCCCGCGTACCGCAAAAAAAAAAAAAGAAAAAGAAAGCCTGAACTCCGGGCTTTGATCTGAAATCTGCTTATAAATGTCAGCAATGAGTGAATGTGTTTAAACACAGTGCAGTGGAGACGGATACGCAAGGAAACAGGAGGGGTTAACAGTGTTACCTGGGGTGAGGGTGGGCTCCAGCATGGGGGGGAGGGGAGGGGGAGGCAAGCAAACCTAAGGGGCTGAGTTGAGGCAGAAGGGCGTCCGGCATCTTACCCCTAGTGCAGAGTTGTGAGTGTGTGTGCCTGTGTGTGCGGCATGTCTAAATCTTCATTAACGCCCTGCCCTGCCCGTCTGACTCCACGTGGCTCAGGGGACTTGGAGGAATCAGCTGTGCCCCATCCGTGGAGCAGCCAGCATGCAGGGGTGCAGTAGGGGGCCCTTAAGGACAGCGGGACAGGCTGGGTGGCGCGGGGGCTCCCAGGAGAGGGTCCTCAGCCTCGTTGGGGTCACTGAGCCTGGGCAGGGGCTCCAGACGCCAGCTCCACGCATGCAATTTCAGACTTAATCCCGGCAAACCCCTGGGGCCGAGGGAACGTGTTCATCAGCTTTGGGGAGCGTGCGGCAGCCCCCTGGTGTGTGTCTGCCCATCTCGCTGTGGGCTTATAGGGTCGGGACCCTGCGGGACTCCGAATAGCCCCCAAAGGAGGCGGCAGAGTTGGGGGCACAAATGCTGTTTCTTTCTGCAAGATGCACTTGGATGCCCGGGTTTGCTGGGGGGTGGGTGTGTCTGTGTGTGTTTCTGAAAGTGTGTCTGTGTCTGTTTCTGTGTGTCTGCTTGTGTGTGTGTGTCCGTGTGAGCTGATGTCTGTGCAGAGCTGTGGGCAGCGGACCGGGCGCCTGGAGGCTGGCCCCAGGTCTCGGCAAATTCAGCCGGACGCAGGGAAGAGGGGAGGTTGGCCTGGGAGGTGTGGGAGAGGGGCCGGGAGGGTCAGAACTGAGGGCTCCCCAAGGCACAAAGCCACGCTTGTTGGTGTAGGCGGGAAACTTGAGGCAGAGTCAGAGGCTGGGAGACAGGAGAAAGCGGGGAGTGATGAGAGCCAGGCTGGGTGGAGGGAAGGTTACCAAGGCCAGTTGGAGGAGAGGGTGCTGGGCTGGGCCCGCTCCCGCCTCCGCCACCCCCACAGCCAGAGCGCCGCCCCTCCTCTACAATGTGGGTGCTCAGGACGCTATTAGCCCCAGGCAGCTGTCGTTTTCCAGTCCATCTGCTAAACCTACGCTTCTGAGAAGACGCAGGTCCTTAGCCAGGGCTGAGTGGGATTCATATAAAGGTGGGAGAAACCCCGCTTCCCTCACGTCAAGATGTCAGAGGCTGAGAACATCAGCTTCACCCTCTCTGACAGCTCCGTCCCCGGACACCCAGCCTTGCTGTACCTGAGACTCCACACAGTCAGAGATCACCTGGCCTGGCCTATAGGCACCTCCAGCCTTTACAATGTTGTGGTGAAGTATACATACCCTCGTAGCTGTCATCTTACGTGTCCGATTGTTCAGTGGCCACCTAAGGCCATCCACAGTGCTGTGTACCCATCACCACCAGCTGCGTGCAAAGCTCTGCATCATCTCTAACAACTCTGCCCCATTCAACACTACCCCCCCTCCCCCAGCCCCTGGCACCCGCCTTCTACTTTCCACCTCCGTGAAATGACTCCTCTAGGTACCTCCTGTGAGTGGAATCATACAGTATTTGTCCTTCTGTGACTGGCCTGTTTTACTTAGCATGATGTCCTCAAGTTTCGTCCATGTTGGAGCAGGTGTCAGAACTTCATTCCTTATTATGGCTGAATCCTCTTCCATCGCATAGATGGACCACATTTTGTTTATCAATTTATCCACCCACGGACACTTGGGTTGCTTCCACCTTTTGGCTATTGTGAATAATGCTGCTGTGAACATGGGGGTGTAAATATTGGTGTAAGTCTCTGCTTTCAGTTCTTTTGAGCAGTTACCCAGGAGTGGAAATGCGGAGTCATATGATAATTCTATGTTTAGCCTTTTGAGGAAACGCCAAGCTCTTTTCCATAGTGGCTGCACCATTTCACATTCCCTCCAGCAGTGCACAAGGCTTCCAATTTCTCCGCAGCCTCGCCGACACTTGTTGTTTTCTGTTTTTCTGATACCGGGCATCCTGGTGGGTGTGAAGCGGCGTCTCGTCGTGGTTTGATTCGCATTTCCCTGGTGGCTGACGATGTTGAGCATCTTTCCATGTGCTTGTTGGCCATTTGTAGATCATCGCTGGAGGAATGTCTATCCAAGTCCTTTGCCCATTTTTGAATTGGGACCTCCAGCCTTTTTTTTTTTTTTTTTTTTGCTGTACGCGGGCCTCTCACTGCCGTGGCCTCTCCCGTTGCGGAGCACAGGCTCCGGACGCGCAGGCTCAGCGGCCATGGCTCACGGGCCCAGCCGCTCCGCGGCATGTGGGATCTTCCCGGACTGGGGCACGAACCTGCGTCCCCTGCATCGGCAGGCGGACTCCCAACCACTGTGCCACCAGGGAAGCCCCCTCCAGCCTTTTTGAGGTCTGTCTTCCTAAGTCACAGAGGGCAGGAACACTGCCAGGCTGGGTCTCGGTGCTCTGGGTTTAAACTGCAGGAGCCCGGGATCCCATCATGCTGAGGGATGCTGGGGTGGGGGCTCTGAGAAGCTGGGGGTCATTAGGACAGGAATGACCTCTCGGGGGGACAGTGACAGGAGATGGGGTGCTGAATGATGGCAGAGCCTCCCTGGCTGCAGGTGCTGGGGTGCCCAGGACCAGCAGGGGATTCCCCTGATGGAGCGCGTGAGCCATGAGGACCCCAGGGTGCACGTGCTGAGCGGGGTCTGGAGGAAAGTCCTCCTGGTGGTCTCTATCCTCCCTCCAGGCCTGGGGCTTATGCTCATCACATTTGTCCTGCCACCTGCTCACTCAGCAAACACTCCTGGGCACCTTGGCTGTGCCAGTGTCCGTGGTGCCCACAGGGAACCAGGCCAGCTGGACTCCTGTCCTCACGTAGCCCACAGTTTTGAGCTGCGCTACCCAATTTAGTTGGTACTGGCCACTCCTAACTATTACAATTTAATACAATGAAATAAAATGGGGCTTTTTCTAGCCAAGATGCAGTACCATGAACCAGATCACCATCCCACCTGACATAAGCAAGACGTGGATAAAAATATATAGAAAGTCCATTCTCAAGGTGCAGGACATCGGGTAGTGGAGTATGGTGAGAGGCTGGAAATCATACAACCACCCCAGCTTGCTGCCCTGGAGCTGGAAAGAGGAATGCAGGGGGCTCCCTGGAATGGGGGATGGAGCTGAGAGGGGGACCAAGGAGGTGAGGATGTGAGGCTAGCAAACTGGAGAGGAGAGAGCAGCACAAGAGAGCACTGGGGTCACAGAGGGTCCCTTTCAGGGTTCAGTTGGTTCCATTGAGGAATGATCAGCACAGGTGGGTCAGGGAACTACCAGAGGTGGGGGAAGGATTAGGAGTAACAGGCTCAGTGTTCAGGGATAGTGCCTGTTCCACAGTCAGCCTGGAAAAGCTCAGGACTCCTGGACCTTGGGCAGAGTCCTCCCAAAGGCCTTGCTTCACCAGTGGGGTGACCAGACTTAGAGCACTGCTCCACTTCTGCCTAGAAAGTCCTTCAAGCAATGCCCCAAAGGATCAAATTATTTCCAAGTGACTTAGCTACATCCCAGAAAAAGATCAAGAACCCAGCATCTGACAAGATAAAATTCACAATGTCTGGAATCCAATAAAAAATTCACAAGCGTCTAAAGAAGCTGCAGAATACAAAGCATAATGAGGAGATAAATCAAACCAGCACTGACACAGATGTCAGGATTAGCACACAAGAGCATTAAAACAGTTATCACAACTGGACTGTTTTTGGATATGTTCAAAAAGTTAAGCAGAGACATGGAAGATGTAAAAAAAAAACACCCCAATTAAACTTCTAGAGATGAAAACCAATGCCTGAAATGAAAAACATAGCCTATATAATTAATGGTAGATTAGACATTGTGGAAGAAATGATTAGCAAACTTGAGGATGTAGCGTTAGAAATGATCTGAATAGAAACACAGAAAAACATTAATTTAAAAATAAACAGAGTATCAATGAGCTTTGGGAAAACTCCAAGTGGCCTAATATGTTTAACTGGAAACAGAAAACATACTGGAAGAATAATGGCCAAATATTTTCCACATAGGATGAGAAGTATAAATTCATATCCAAGAAGCTCAAGGAATCCCCAGCATGAGAAATATGAAAAAAAAAAAAAGACAGCAAAGCGCATCTAAATCAAACTGCTCAAAACCAGTGATAAAGGCAAACTCTTAAAAGCAGCCAGAAAATAAAAGAGAAGAATCACACTGTGGAGCCAAAGTAAAGATGACAGCAGGTTTGTGGGAAATGCAGGACAGATGGTAGAACAACGTTGTCAAAGTCCTCAAAGAAAAAAAAAATCTAACAATGTAGACTTCTATACCCAGTAAAAATATCTTTCCAAAACAAATACAAAATAAAGACTTCTGCAAACATACCAAAGCTGAAAGAACTTCTCACCAGAAGACCTGCACTACAAGAAATGTTAAAAGGTGTCCTTCAGGCAGAAGGAAGATGATACCAGCTGGGCATCTGGAGCTACATAAAGGAATGGAAAGTACAGCAACTGGCACTTTTATAGGTAAATACATAAGACATATTATTATTATTCAAACACATTTAACAGATAATTGTTTAAACATAGATGATAATAATGCAGTGTGGAGTTCATGACATACATACAAGTAAAATGCATGAAAACAGCAGCATAAATTTTTGGAGGGAATAAATGAAAATATTCTATTTTAATGTTATTATATTGTACATGAAGTGCTATAATATCGCTTGAAGAGGACTGTGATAAATTAAATGTTTCCTATAAACCTTAAAATAATAAATAAATTACAAATCAAAGAGCCATAGCTAATAAGCCAACAAAAAGATAAAATAAAATTGTAAAAACACATTGAATTAATCCAAATGAAGGCAGAAAAAGAGAAAAAGGAGAAAAACAGATGAGATGAATAAGAAATAAATAACAAGATAATGGACTTAAATATACCAGTAATACATTAAATGTAAATGGTCTAAATATCCAAAATGAGAGACAGGTGGACAAATTGGGTAGAAAAGCAAGATCCAAATATATGCTATCTATAAGAAACACATTTTAAATATAAAGATACAAATAAGTTAAAAGTAAAAGAATTGGAAAAGATATCCTATGATAGCACTAATCAAAAGACCTCTGGAGCAGCTATACTAATACCAGACAAAACATATTTCAGAGCACAGAATATTGCCAGGGATAAAGAAAATTGTTTCATAATGATAAAAGGGTCAATTCATGAAGAGGACATAATAATCCTAAATGTTTATGCACCAAATAACAGAACTTTAAAATACGTGAAACAAAACCTAATAGAACAATGAGGAGAATTAGAGAAAATCCACAATTAAAGCCAGGATTTTAATACCTCTCTTTGAATAATTGTCACAACAAGTCAACAGAAAATCAGTAAGGCTAGCAAAGACTTCAGATTCAACTGACATTCATGGAACACTCGCCCAACAACAGAATGGTCATTCTTTTCAAGCACACATGGAGCACTTACTAAGATAGACCATATTCTGGGCCATAACACAAGTCCAAAAAATATAAAAGTATCCAAGTCATAAAAATTATGTTATCTGACTACAGTGGAATTAAATTAGAAATGGAAGAGTTCTGGAAAGTCCCTCAGATTTGGAAACTAACACATTTCTTAATAACCCATGGGTCAAAGAAGAAATCAAAAGGGAAATTGGAAAGTATTTTGAACTGAATCCAAATGAAAATATAGCAAATCCCACAGAAAATGTGTGGACTTAGCTCAGTCACTCCTTAGGGGGACATTTATAGCATCAAATGTCTATAATAGAAAGGAAAAAAGATTTCAAATCAATGACCTCAGAGTCCACCTTCAGAAACTAGAAAAAGGGGAGCAAATGAAACCCAAAGTAAGAAGAAGAAAGGCAGTAATAAAGATCAGAGTGAAAATCAATGAAATAGTAAACAGAAAAATGATAGAGAAAATCAATAAAACCCGAGCTGGTTCTTTGAGATGATCAATAACAACAATAAACCTTTAGATAGGCTGATCAAGAGAAAACGGGAGAAAACAAATGACCAATATCAGGAATGAAAGGAGTGACATCAGAACTGATTCCACTGATATTAAATGGACAAGGAGTGTTAGGGACAACTTTATACCAATAAATTCAACTACTGAAAGGAAATGGATAAATTCCTTGGAAGACACAAATAACCAAAGCAGGATGAGATATATAGCCTGCTAGTCTTATATCTATTAAAAAAATAAAATTTGTACTTAAAAACCTTTCTACAGGACTTCCCTGGTGGCGCAGTGGTTAAGAATCCACCTGTCCATGCAGGGGACACAGGTTCGAGCCCTGGTCCAGGAAGATCCCACATGCTGCGGAGCAACTAAGCCCATGCACCCCAACTACTGAGCCTGCGCTCTAGAGCCCGCGAGCCACAACTACTGATCCTGTGTGCCACAACTACCGAAGCCCGAGCGCCTAGAGCCTGTGTTCTGCAACAAAGAGAAGCCACCGCAATGAGAAACCCACACACTGCATTGAAGAGTAGCCCCTGCTCGCCTCAACTAAGGAAAGCCCGCACAGCAACAAAGACCCAACACAGCCGAAAATTAAAAAAACAAAAGCAAAACCTTCCTACAACGAATACTCCAGACTCAGGTTGCTGATGAATTTTACCAAATGCTAAAGGAAAAAACACCACCAACAACCAATAATGATAAACAGACAATAAATCAGCACAGGAAAGGCTCAACCTTGTCAGTCCTTACGGAAATGCAAGTTCAAACCACAGTGAGGCGCTCCCACACATATCAGAATGGTGACACTAAAAAGACTGGCCACACCCAGTGTTTGAGAGGCTGTGGAAGGGGCTGGGAGTCTCAGACCTGTTGTGGGGGGATGGGAAGTGGTACAACCACCTTGGGGAACAATCTGGCAGCTTCTTAAACCATTAAACGTACATCTGGACTTCCCTGGTGGCGCAGTGGTTAAGGATCTGCCTGCCAGTGCAGGGGACACGGGTTCGATCCCTGGTCCGGGAAGATGACACATGCTGCGGAGCAACTAAGCCTGTGCGCCACAACTACTGAAGGCCGTGTGCCACAACTACTGAAGCCTGCGCTCTAGAGCCCGTGCTCCGCAACAAGAGAAGCCACCGCAATGAAGAGCAACCCCTGCTCGCCGCAACTAGATAAAAGCCTGCGCGCAGCAACGAAGACCCAACGCAGCCAAAAAGAAAGAAAGAGAGAGAGAGAGAGAGAGAGAGAGAGAGAGAGAGAGAGAGAACGATAATGTGAAACCCATGTGTTTAAAAAAAAACAACACAAAAATCCCCCAAAAAAACAAAAAAAATGTATACCTGACGTATGATCCAGCCATTCCTCTGCGTGAGAAAGAACCCACGTACACAGAGCTGTGAGCGGCAGTGCAGAGCAGCCTGATTTGTAACAGTGCCAAACCAGACACAGCCCAGATGTCCATCAACACCCGGATGGACGAGTAAATTGTGGTATGTCCAAGCGTGGACACTTGTCAGCGAGAAACAGCACACCAGGGATGAATGTCCACATGCCGAGTGAAAGAAGCTGGACAAAAGATAAGATGTAAGTTACGAGTCTGTAAAGAGTATATAGAAAATTCTAGAAAATGCAAACTAGTCCAGAATGACAGACTGTGGACCAGAGCTGCCCAGGCGCTGGGGCCGGGAGCAGAGGGTGAGAGGGCTGGTGGCAAAGGGGCGCCAAGATGTCATGGATGCTTGCACCCCTCAAACTGGTTACTATAAAGGCATACAGTTTCCTCTGTATCAGCTGTACCGCAACTACTAACTCAAATAAAATTTTAAAAATCCAGTCCTGCAGTCAGATTGGCCTCCTGTCCAGGGCTCAGAGGCCACAGCGTCCAGCGGCCCCCCCCGGATGGGGCAGGTAAAGGGCACCTTTGCCTTGAGGAGAGTGTCCCTTAGAGGGAATGGTGCACAGGGATGGACCGTGGCCAGCGGTGCCGTCCGTACCGTGGGTGTGCACCACCCGGGGGACAACGAGGAGGGTGACCAGGTGACCCTCCGTGGGGGAGGGCCCTTTCCGCACCCCGGTGAGGACAGAGGTGTGGTGGCCCCCATGCAGGGTACTGGTGACGCCAAATTCCAGTGGTGGTGAGGGGCCTAAGGCCAGAGGGGCAGGCGGTGCCCCTGGGGATAGGGGCACAGATGCTGCGGCCTTGGTCAGTTCGGGTCGGGGGTGGGGTCAGTTTTGAGCCTTTGGGGAAGAGAAGAGGACACGTCGGGGTGGGGGGGCAGGTGGACCCACCCCTGCAAGTGTGACGCTCGGGGTTACAAGCAGTGGGGGCAGGTCTCAGAGCCTCCCTGTCCCTGGCCCGAGGGGAGATTCCCTGGGACAGACGAGGGGCCCAGGCAGGTTAAGGCTTTGGGGAGCCCCCCGTTCTGAGCTCCTGCCTCTCCCTCCGTCTTGGGGACCCTGCCACTCAGGGGGAGAGGGACCCCCGGTTGGGACTGCAGGAGCCTAGCTTCCTGCACCCTGCCACTGTGTCCCTGGGGGGCAGGTGCCAGCTCAGGGTGGCACAGCTTAGCCGCTCAGCCCTCACGTGGGCACAGTGAGGCTGAGGAACCAGACTGAAGACGGAGGCACAGCCCAGCCCTGCAGGGGAGCTGCGCTGGCTGTGGCTGGGGCGATGCTCTCCCCCAGCACGTGGGGCCGGGTGCAAGTGGCAGACCCTCGTGCATGGCTGGGCTGGGGCAGGGGGTGGCCTTCGCTCGTCCTGTGCTCGGTAGGACGGGTGGCCCTCTCCTTGCTTTGTCCCATCTGTCCCTTGGGTGAAATGGAGCAAACCCATAAAACCAAAGGACTCTGATTGCAGAGGACGGTCCACGGCCCAGGTACGCGCCGGGACTTGTGAGGCCGAGTTGATAAAAATGTAATAAGTTCCAACAGAAGATATATTTTATGACAGGTATGGCGTGGCCGTGTGTAACTGTGCTTACCATTAATTAGCTTTTCATGCCGTTCGTGAAGCTCCGTTATTTATGAGGCCAGGCACCACACGACGAGACAAAGTCATGGGAGGGAAGAGACCCGACTAAAACCAGAGCGGGCTGCCGGACGAGGGGGCCCCGGGCCGGCTCCCAGCGCTGGCGTCTGCAGGGCCTCGCTCCCTCCGGGCCGTGGAGGCCGAGGCCAGGGTCTCGCCGGGCAGCAGCTGCAATTACCCTCGGCTCATTCCTTGTGTGATTGGAAATAAGTGTATCTGTGGTTTGCGCAGAAACTCTGCAACATATTGATTTCTCAATTACACCGGGAAGAAAACGAGAATGAGATGGAGGGAGACGGCCCAGGGTGGGCGGCTGCGGGGTTACACACGGTGACCCCAGGTGGCCGGCTGGGCACGGCTTCGGTGGGGGGCCTGACGGGCCAGGGACCTCAAGCTGGTCAGCACCTCGGCGCCTCTGAGCTACAAGTGCCCTCAGATGTCCGGCTTTTGTCTGACTGGGGAAACCGAGGCCTGGGTGGGGACAACGCCTCACCTGAGGTCTGAGGCAGGGATGGACCGGGTCCCCCACCCAGGGAGTCCTCGGTCGGAGGGCCGCCACCTGGGAGAGCAGCCCCGTGCTGCCCAGTCATCCTCGGCTCCAGTGAAGGGGTCAGGCTGTGCTCTGCCCTGGTGTGAACGTGTGAGGTCAGACAAGCCAGAACCTTCCAGGAGGGGCCCGTGGAGCCCCACGGCAACCGTGCAGCTGGGGTAAGGACGCTGGGGCTTGGCATCCTCTGCAAACTGTTCCCGACATCACCTGCCCTCAGGTGACCATCATCACGGGCCTTTTCTCGCTACTCCCTCTATAATTTCAGTCTTGGCCAGAGTACCCCCTCCTCTGTGTCCTCCCAGGGCACCCCCGTCCTGCCTGCCCCTTCTCAGGTCTGGCTTCTTGTTTCCCATCTGGCCAGCACCACAGGGCCGCTGGGGGGATGGCGAAGGTCTGTGGTGGGGCAGAGCCAGCGCTCTGCGTCCTCGGCCCCAGGCGGGTGAGGACACTCGGGCAGTAGCGGAGCATCAAAGTGAGGCTCACGGCTTGAGCCCCTGGCAGTCCTGGCGAAGGGGCAAGGGGAGAGGGCCTCTGGCAGGCGGGTCTTGGGGGTACTGGGCCTGGGCAGGGGTGCTGAGGTCGGAGTTGGGGGGTCACAGCCAGAGGGGTGGCTGCAGGTGTCAGTCACCCTCTCCACTCTGCCTCCTTCTCCCGTCCCCAAGCTTGGGTCCCTGGGCCCTGGGCTTGGGTGGGGATGACAGTGCTGTGGTGAGTGAACTGGGTGCTGGCAGCAAATTGAGGGTCCCAGGGCCCCCCAGCTCAGGGGAGGCTGGGCAAATGAGGGCTCTGAGCCACAGGAGCCGAGCTGGGGGCAGCGCAGCCCAGGGGGCTTCCTGGAGGGGGAGGCGCCGCAGCTGGACCCAGAAGCAGGGTAGGGCCGGCTCTCCCAGTGGTTCCGCTGCAGCCTGGAACGTGAGGATGAGATTTCGCAGCACCAGACACTGTGGCTGGGATGGGAGTGGCGGATGGCGATGGCGTCCACAAGCTGTTCGCAAACAAGCGCCCTGTTGGAGGCTCGGGCACAGTCTGTACTGGGTTTTAACTGAAAAATCAAATTCTTATTTTCTCCAAAAGCACCCCGCTCATTTCTAAGCCCCCGTACAGCTCTATGGGCAATTGCATTTCCCTGTGTTTTTCTTTTTTAAAGAAGTGGAAACCACACAGAACAGAACACATAGGACCTGGCTGGCAGCAGCCTCTGTTACCAGGAATCTCTTGGTGTCCCCTGAGGTGAAGGGGACACTTCCCTGGGCTCGGAGCTCTCCTGGATCTGACAGGTGCATGTCCTGCGGAGGTGAGGTATCAGGTCGGGGGAGTGGACCGGGAGGCGGCACTTCTGGGACCCGATGGACCCACCCCAGGTGTTGGACACCTGGCTCCCCAGTGGGGCGGGGCAGCGGGGATCAGGGCTTCCGTAGGGCCTGTCCTGAGACCTGCACCCACCCATCCCCCCAGGGGTCCAGAGTTCCTCACCTCCTGAGTGGGAGATGGGATGCAGGGTCCCAGGCCCGGTCTGGCACGCAAGTGTGAACACCAGTGTGAATGCGTGTGTGCGTGCGCAGCGTGTGGGTGTGTGTGCACACAGGGCCGGCTGGGAGAGATCTCCAGGGGTGGGCACCGCTTCTTGACGACCGCCTGTAGCCGCTGGTGGACACTGTCTCGGGGACGGGAAGTGACAGGTGTTTCTCGAGCCGAGGTCACACCGTTTGTTTCTCCAGCTCCTTCTCTGCCACCATCCAGGGGACTGGATGTGACTCCTTCCCGTGTCCCGGTGGCCCCCGTGGGGGGGGTGTGAGGGTGCCGGGGGCCTCAAGCCCCGGATGGGGGTCTGCCTGGCAGCACTGTGGGCTCGCCGCTGTTCCGCCCCCACGGGCACCGGCCGTGCTGGGCTCCTGACCCACGGTCCAAGCCTGGGGTCTGGGTGCTGTGACCCTCCTGCGGCCCAGGATCCCCGGTCCCTGAGAGGAGGCTGCTGGGTGGCCTTGGGGAATTCTCTGGTAGCTCTGCTTGCTAAGGGTGTCTCTGTGCAGGTCTTTGGAGCCCAGGGTGGGCCGTCGGGACACGGAGCTGAACGTGACTGTCCCTGTCTGTGGGGAGGACCCCTCTTTTGGGCCACGAGCACCGGGTAGTGGGAGCCGAGGGGGGTTCCTCTGGCCGTAGGGAGAACCCACAGGCTTGGGATCCTACTTCCTGGCAAGGCCACCACTTCTGAGCACCCAGCCCCCGTTTCCTGTTTCTGTTTGGGGTTCAGTCTCATCCCAGAGAGGCTCAGGGGGGTGAGTGTTGGGTGTCTGGTCTCTAGTTGGGGGGGGCCCTGGGCAGCTGCGGGGCTGGGTGCAAGCGCCCCGGCTTGTCCATTCCGGAGGGAGTGGGAAGCAAAGGTGGCCAGAGGGACAGGGGCCCTGAGAGACTCAGCCCACACAAGGGAAGGGCAGGAGCCCAGTGAGACTTCACCTCAGGGAGGGACCCTCCTGCTTGGGCCTGAGCCCTGACCCTGGGGGGCTGTGACTCCCACACACCTAGCCTGGCTGGGCGAACAGGGCTAGGTGTGTCCTTGGGGACAGTGGGGCCACCTTCCGGCCCCTGAGCCTGCCCTGGCTGAGCTGGGCCTGGGGAAGGCCGGGGGGCCTGGCTCCAGCTGTGGCAGCCCCTCGTAGACCCCAGCCAGGCCCCCTGTACCCGAAGATGGCCCCAGGCTCCTGCCTGCCCCGGGGCTGGGCCCCTTCTCGGAGCAGTTCGGGGGGACGAGGCCCAGGTGCTGGTCTTGTCTTTCAAGGAGGCAGGGGGACGTCCCAGGCGGCTGTCCTGGGCCCCTCCTCGTCCAGGGCACTTTTCACGCCAGGCCAAGGCCTCGGCCAACTGACCCCCTTCCCCTCCACCAGGGCTGTGGCCACCGTGGCTTGAAGGGTTTCTTGTGGACTGGCGGCCTCTTCTGACCCAGGAGGAGCCTGGACTCCCGACCACGCCGGTACTTCCTCTTGACCTCCTCCCTCTTCTGGGGCTTTCCAGAAAGGCCTGAGGAAGCCTGAGCCAGCCCCTTCCTCTGCGTCACGGGAGAGGCTGGTCAGCCACCTGGACTCCCACCCTCCAGCCCCCTCTATGGTGAACAGTGGGAGACGGAGGAACGTCCCCCATAAAGGGCAGGACGGGGCACTGGGCCGTCCCCTGGTCCGGGATGCGAGGTCCAGCCCAGCCGCGCGGCAGAGGGCGTGGCCTGCACACAAGGGCCACGGGGTGGCCAGGCTGGGGTGTGGGGCTGGGGGAGCCCATCTTGCTGCGCGACTAGCACATTCCCTAGAGCCCATCTGTCCACTCCCCTCTTTGGTGCAGAAGGGTAAACTGAGGCCCAGAGAGGGCAGGGGTACGCCCAAGGTCACACAGCAGGCGGGAGGCAGCCCCCACGTCTCATGGTGGCTGGTCCCACCACAGCTCACAGCTGGCGGGGGTGGAGGAGGGCTGCCCCTGGCGGGAGAGCGGTGTCTGAGGGCGGAGGTCGGGGTCCACGTCCACCCGGGTGGTGGCGCGTGTCAGCCCAGCTCGTAATAACCACGCAGGTAAAGGAGTTAATTTCCCCTCGTTCCTTCCTGTGTTCTTGCTGCCCCGTAAATCTCTGCCGTTTACGACTCTCTTCGGCGCTTTTGCGATGGCTGATAATAGCTGAGTAAGTGGCAGAGCGGATGAATTCTGCAGCAGATTTTAAACAAACACGCACGTCGGAGCCATAAATAACTGTAAGCAGAGGCGGGAGTGGGTGCCACCTCGCAGCTGCCCTGGGGGCGGGGGACACGCCACCGCCCGAGGGAAGGGCTCTGGGCTCCCCACCCCAAGAGGGGCAGGGTCCAGGGTGGGGGAGGGGCTCGTTGCGCCTGGGCGAGGGTGCACATGCGTGCGTGTGCACACACATGTGCGGTGTGTCTCTTCAGGCCCCCAGCCCGTCTGAGATGCATGGTCGCTCCCTGGGGCTCTGTGTGCCCTCCGTAGGATGAGTGGCTGCCGGAGCCCTTGTTCAGTGGCTGAGGGGGTGGGGCTGGAGCCCAGCCTGCTCTGCCCCCAGGCCCTGCACCCCAAGGGCACCCTTCTGCTGCCCTTAGCCTGGAGACCCCAGGCCAGCCACCTGCTGCCAAAGGTGTCCCTTGCTCTGATGTCCATGCTCCTACCAGCCAGCTGGGGAGACCAGACCAGGCTGGAGGAGCAGATCCTATAGAGATCTGGGGCCAGAGTGGGGTCGGGGGGGTCCACGTGAGGGGGTGGTGGAGGCTGGGCCGGAGGACTGTGGGAGCCCCTTGGTCAGGCTTGTGGCCGGGGGACAGGGGGGTGAGGCTGGATCCCAGAGCAGAGCTGCTCTCTGCCCTGGGTGCGGGGCGGTAGGGGCTCCTCTCCCCTAAGAACATCCTCTCCTCAAACAATGAAGAATGAGGGGCACGCGCACACCTGCACTTACACGTGTGCACGCATGCACGCACACCCAAACATAAAGTCCCCCGAACGGCAGCCGTTGGTTTGTCTGACGTCTGCTGGACCTTCAAACACAGTCCAGGACCTTGGCGCCCACCGGGCACCAGTGACCCATGCCCACCATTGTTTATTTTCTGCTAAAACTTGCTCTGCCCTCCATGGTGCTGGAGCATCTCCTCATAAAAAAGCCATAAATGTAATTGATATTCTCAGCATTTCGAGAAAAAATACGAGTATTAAAGATATACAGTACACCCCATAAAATCCTCTCGTATTTCTTCTTTATGGTGGGTTCTAAAATTGGCAGAATAAATTCCCTGAGACCCATTACGCGTAACACAGAGTGTGTTTTGGAGGCGGGGGGTTGGGGGCTGGGGAGGCTTATCTGATGGCTGTGAGCTTCTCACCAGTACCGTCTCAGTCCCCGCTTGGACATGGGCCGTTTTCCTAGAAACCTGGTTAAACTGGGAAAGGTGACTGCCTTGTTACAGTCTCTGACCACAGCCGAATGCCTGGCACGTTTCATCTCAGTGCTGTGGGGGTTTCTGTCTTCCTCCAAGAAAATAAAATGTCTTACGATGTACCCCCATGCTGATTCGCCCACATTTGTGATTCCATGGGGACCGGCTCTCCTTGGGTGGGAGGGTTGGTTTCCGTCAGCTGTCCCGAAGCTCTGTACTGCCTCCTTTTGGCCAAGTCAATGAACCGCCTGCCTCAGTTTCCCTGCTGGTCCTTATGGGTTTAACTCAGAGGGGCGGTCACAACCTGCGACGTAAATACATGCTTTTCTGCTACCTCCTTTTTTTTTTTTTTAACATCTTTATTGGAGTATAATTGCTTTACAGTGGTGTGTTAGTTTCTGCTTCATAACAAAGTGAATCAGCTATATGTATACATATGTCCCCATATCCCCTCCCTCTTGTGTCTCCCTCCCACCCTCCCTGTCCTGTCCCTCTAGGTGGTCACAAAGCCCCGGGATGACCTCCCTGTGCTATGCGGCTGCTGCATCTTCCTCCTTCACGAGACTAAAGCCCCAAAGAACAGGGGCCACATTTTGCTTTATACTTTTTAAAAAGATTTTATTGGCGTATAGTTGATTTACAATGTTGCATTCGTTTCAGGTGTACAGCAGAGTGAATCAGTTATACGTATATCCACTCTTCTTTAGATTCTTTTCCCACATAGGCCATTACAGAGTATTGAGTAGAGTTCCCTGTGCTATATCGTAGGTCCTTATTAGTTACCTATTTTATATATAGTAGTGTGTATATGTCCATCCCAATCTCCCGATTTATCCCCCATCCCCTTGTAACCATAAGTTCGTTTTCTACTTCTGTTTTGTAAATAAGTTCGTTTGTACCCTTTTTTTAGATTCCACATATAAGCGATATCATATGATATTTGTCTTTCTGTGTCTGACTTACTTCACTCAGTGTGACAATCTCTAGGTCCATCCTGTTTTAAACTTTTTTATTTTTAAAGTAAATTTATTTATTTTTGGCTACATTGGGTCTTCGTTGCTGCTCACGGGCTTTCTCTAGTTACAGCTAGCGGGGGCTACGGCTCTTTGCGCTGGGCGGGCCTCTCATTGCGACGGCTTCTCTTGTTGTGGAGCACAGGCTTCAGTAATTGTAGCACGTGGGCTCAATAGTTGCAGCTCACGGGCTCCAGAGCACAGGCTCATCAGCTGTGGTGCACGGGCTTAATTGCGCCACGGCATGTGGGATCTTCCCGGACCAGGGCTCGAACCCACGTCCCCCGCATTGACAGGCGGACTCAACCACTGCGCCACCAGGGAAGCCCATGTTTTAAACTTTAAAATCAAATTTACTGAGATGAAATTCACATGCGATGAAATGCATGCCTTTTTTAAAAAGTAAACTTTATCTTTTAGAACAGGATTAGATTTACAGAAAAATTCTGAAGCTAGTACAGAGAGTTCTCGTATACCTCAGCTCGGTTCCCCACTGTTAACCTCTCATATTGGGATGGTATATTTCATACAGTCAGTGAACTAACATTGATACATTATTACTAGTAGCGTCCATACATCATTCAGGTCTCCTTGGTTGTTTCCCAGTGTCCTTTTTCTGTTCCAGGACACTGACTGACTCATCACCTCTCCTTAGGCTACTCTCGGTCCTGACGGTTCCGCGGACTTTCCTTGTTTTTGATGACATGGACAGTTTTGAGGTGACAGGTTGGGTGTTTTATAGGGTGTCTCAATCGGGATTTGTCTGATGTTTTTCTCCTGATCACACTGACGTTCAGGAGGACAGTGCAGGGATAAGTCCAACTTTCCTCACGTCATTTCAGCGGTTCCGACTCTCGACAGGACGTATCACAGTTGATGCGGACTTTGGTCTCTGGCTGAGGGAGTCTGAGTTGGCTCCCCTGCTGGAATATGACTCCTCCCTCAGCCCCCACTTTCCACACTGTCCTTTTGGGAAGGTCACCCTGCAGCCCACACCTGAGGACTGGGGAGTCCCCCTCCACCTCCTTGAGGGCGGAGCATCTATGTAAATGATTTGTAATTCTGCAGGGAGATTTGTCTCTTCCGCATTCAGTTATCTATTTCATTACTTATATCAGCATGGACCCACGGATATTCACTTTATGCTGTGGGATAATCCAGTGCTGTCTATTTCATTGTTCAGATTGTCCCCGGCTCGGCCACTGGGAGCCCTTCAGGTGGCTCCCTTGTCTTTGACGTGCTTATTGTTTGTTGACACTTTCTCACTTTCTGGGATGACAAGAAGCTGCAGGTTCCCTGGAATTTTCTCTGGCCCAGCCCTAGGATCAGCCATTGCTCCAGGGAGCCCTGGCTCCTCTTACTGGAGAATCCTGTTAGAAAGCAAGGTCTGGGCCCTGGGCGTGCCGGTTGCTCCTGGGGTGTTGCTGCTGCTTGGCGCTCTCGGCTGGCAGAGCCAGGGAACACCCGTGGGTACTAACGTGTGTACGTACCCACATATCACGTACGTGACTCATGTCTCTAGCTATATTTCTTTATGTAAGCATCTGTATTAGTAGTCAGGGTTCTCCAGAGGCGCAGACGAATAGGACGGACACCGACAGGGAGGTTTGTTACGAGGGGTCGGCTCACGCGGTCACGGAGGCCGAGAAGTCCCACGAGCTGCCATCCGCAGGCTGGGGACCCAGGGAGCAGGTGGTGTGATTCATCCCAAGTCCGAGGGCCTGAGAACCTGGGGAGCCGATGGCATCACTCCCATCCGAGGACAGGCGATGAGACGAGACCAGCTCAATGGTGAGGCGGGTGCAAAAGGGCAAATCCCTCCTTCCTCCACCTTCTGTTCTATTCAGAACTTCAGCGGATGGATGAGGCCCACCTGTACTGGCGGGGTCACCTGCACTGGGGAGGGTCACCTGTGTTACAGGTCCACCTGTCCGAGTGCTGATCTCATCCAGTAACACCCTCACACACACCCAGAAACAGTGCTTAATCTGGGCACCGGTGGTCACGGGGTTGGCACACAGAACCGCCCATCCCCCATCCATAACACTGTTAAGCTAAGCTGAGTTCCTGCAGATGTGTCTTCACCTCAAGTCCACCACTGTGTGGTTGTCCCAGCCTGCTCCCCGTGCTGTCTGTGACCTCCCACTCCAGCTGTAGATCCTGGCCCCCCGATGGACCTCATCGTGCGTTTCCGGTGTATACGTATAGCAGTATCAGAAAGGTCCATGTGTCCTCCCTGTGGGGGGAGCAGGGGGGCACTTGACCAGGGCGCAGTGTGACACGAAGCTCCTCTTGTCTGTGATCTCACAGGCTCACTCCTTTCTGAGTTACTGAGATCAGCACTTCCCCTCTCCCCTCCTTCAGTGAAGGTGTTTCGTACGTTTTTATTAGCGTTAGGCTCTTCTGTCTCAGTCTGCACATCTTCCCGGGAACCCCCAGCCTCCCAAGTTCTCAACATTTACATATATTAAGACCACTCATTTGCATAAAGCTGTTTGCTGTGGCCAATGCATAGGGTCATGCATCCGTCATTCCGGCCTCATACAGAACACTTTCGCTGCCCTCAGAACCCCGTGGGCTGGGTTCCCCGGTGGCGCAGTGGTTGAGAGTCTGCCTGCTAATGCAGGGGACACGGGCTCGAGCCCTGGTCTGGGAAGATCCCATGTGCCGTGGAGCAACTAGGCCCGTGAACCACAACTACTGAGCCTGCGTTTCTGGAGCCTGTGCTCCGCAAGAAGAGAGGCCACGATAGTGAGAGGCCCGCGCACCGCGATGAAGAGTGGCCCCCGCTTGCCACAACTAGAGAAAGCCCTTGCACAGAAACGAAGACCCAACACAGCCAAAAATAAAAATAAATAAATTAAAAGAAGGCTCAATGTTTAAAAAAAAAAAATCCTGTGTGCTTCACCTGGTCACCCTCTGCCCTCTGCCCTGCGACCCTGTCTCTTTGTTCTGTCTCTCTGGCTTTGCCTTTTCCTGAACATCATAGAGTTGAAATCCTACAGAACGCAGCCTTTTCAGATTGGCTTCTCTCCCCTAGCCATATACACTTAAGGTTCAGCCATGTCTTTCTGTGGCTTGACAGCTCGTTAATGTTTATCCCTGAATAATACTCCACTGTATGGATGTACCAGGATTTGTTGAGCCATCACCTGCGGAAGGACATCTTGTTTGCTTCCAGGTTTTGGCAATTCTGAATAAAGCTGTTATAAACATTTGCATACAGGCGTTGTGTGGACATACGTTTTCAAGTCAGTTGGGTAAATACCTAGCAATTCAGCTGCTGGATCCTGTGGTGAGATTATGTTTAGCATCGGGAGAAGCCGCCAGACTGTCTTCCACGTGGCTGTACCGATTTGCATTCCCACCAGCGAGGGATGAAAATGGCTCCACATCCTTGAGAGCAATTGGTGTTGTCAATTTCGGGGAATCTGGCCATTCTAGGAGGCATGCAGTGGTTTTTCCTTGCTTTAATTTGCATTTCCCTAATGATAAATGGCAGTGAGTATTTTTCGTATACATTTGTTTATATCTTTTAGTGAGGTGTTTGTTCAGAACTTTTCCTTATTTTAAAATTGGCTTGTTTGTTTCCGAATTGTTACGTTTTAAGAGATCTTCGTGTATTTTGGATTTAAGTCCTTTATCTGATAGGTGCTTTGCAAAGATTTTTTCCTGGTATATGGCTTGTCTTCTCATTCTCTTGACGGTGTCTTCTGTTTTTAATTTTAAAAAGTCTCACATCAATTTTTCTTTCATAGATTGTGCTTTTGGCGTCGTAACAAAAAACTCATCACCAAACTCAAGATCACACAGGTCCTATGTTTTCTTCTAGAAGCTTTATAGTTTTGAGGTTTACACTTAGGTCCATGATCCATTTGAATTAATTTTTGTGAAAAGTGTCCACAGTCTGTGTCTAGATTCACTTTTAAAAACTTTGCATATGATGTCCAGGCATTCCATTGTTGACAAGACCGTCTTTCTCCATCGGATTGCCTTTGCCCGTTTGTCAGAGATTGGTTCACAGTGTTTGTGTGGGTCTACGATCCAGCTCTCTCTTCTGTTCCATTGATTTCTTTTTTTTTTTGGTCTATACTTTCACCTATACCACACTCTCTGGATTTCTGCAGCCTTAAATAGGAAGCTTGGAAATCGGGTAATGCGAGTCCTCCAGCTCTTTGCGCCAGCGTGTGCTGTATCTTAGGCCTTTTGACTTTCCGTATAAACGTTGAAGAATGCTTTCATCGATAGCTACCAAATAGCTTGCTGAGGTTTAACTGGGGATACAGTGACTGGATAGATTACATTTGCAAGAGCTCATTTTAACAATAACTCGTCTTCCTATCCATGAACATGGAATAATAGCTCTCCATTTATTTCCTTCTTTTTTGATCTCTTTCCTCAGAGTTTTGTAGTTTTCAGCATATAGATCCCATACATATTTTGTCAAATTTATAGCAAAGTATTTCAATTTGGTGGGGGGCATATGTTGTAACTGGTATTGTTTTCTTAATTTCAATTGTACGTTGCTGATTTATAGAAAAGCAATTGACTTTCGTATATTAACCTTGTGTCTTTAGACCCTGCTACACTTGCTCATCAGCTCCAGGAGATAGAGAGACAGACAGATGGGTAGATAGATTTATTTATACGTACATACATAGATTGATTTTTGAATGTAGAAATATGCTTGGTCACGCTGTATAATTATGTTGATATATTGTTGGATTTAACTTGATAGTATTTTGTTGATGAATTTTGCATCTACATTCATAAGAGTTATTGGTTTGTAGTTTTCTTTTACTGTCTTTGCTTTGGTATCAGGGTAATCTGGCCTTACAGGTAAATTAGGAAATGTTCCCTCTGCTTCTATTTCCGTGAGAGAGTGTAGAGAATTGGTATCTTTTATTTCTTAAATGTTCGGTAGAATTCACCAGTGATGTCATCTGGGCCTAGTGCTTTCTTTTTTTGAAGGTTTTTAGTTATTAATTATTGTTCCAATTTCTTTAATAGACATAGTTCTATTCAGTTGACCAGTTTCTCCTTGTGTAAGTTTTGGTAGTTTGTGTCTTTTAAGGAATTGGGCCATTTCACCTTAAGTTTCAAGTTTGTGGACACAGAGCTGTTCACGCTATTCTTTGATGACTCTTTTAACGTCATGGACCAGAAGTGATGCTGCCTCTTTCGTTTCTGATATTGGCAATTCATGTCATCTTTTTTTTCTTGGTTAGCCTGGCTAGAGATTTATCCATTTTTTGGATCTTTTCAAAGAACCGGCTTTTGGTTTTGTTGATTTTCTCTATTGCTTTCCTGTTTTCAGTGTCGTTGATTTCTGCTCTAATCTTTCTGGTTTCTTTTTTTCTACTTGTTTTGGTCTTAAATTGCTCTTCTACTTCTAATTTCCTAAGATGAAAGCACAGATTTATTTTAGATCTTTCTTCTTTTCTAACACATACAGTTAACGCTATAGATTTCTCTCTGAGCACTGCCTTCCCAGTATCCTGCAAGTTTTGATAATTTTCATTTTTATTTCCATTTAGTCCAAAATATTTTAAAATTTCTCCCAAGACTCCGTCTTAGGTCCATGTGTTAATTAGACACATGTTGTTTAACTTTCAAATATTTGGGGATTTTCCAGCTTCTCTGTTCTGTTATTATTTCTAATTTAATTCCATTGTGGTCTGAGAATATCTTTTGTACGATTTCTAGTCTTTTTTTAAGAATTGGAGTACAGTTGATTTACGATGTTGTGTTAGTTTCAGGTGTACAGCACAGTGATATATATATATATAATCTTTTTCAGACTCTTTTCCCTCATAGGTTATTATAAAATGTTGAGTAGACTTCCCTGTGCTCTACAGTAGGTCCTTGCTGGTTATCTATTTTGTATATACTGGTGTGTACATGTTGATCCCACACTCCTAATTTCTATCCATTTAAATCTGTTACGGTGTGTTTTCCCGCCCAGAATGTGCTCTGTCTGGGTGGATGTGAGGAGGGTGTGGCTTCTGCTGTTGTTGGGTGGAATGTTCCAAAAGTGTCCCCGGAGAAAGGTGATTGGTGGTCTTCATGTTGGCTGTATCCTCCCTGGTTTCCTGACCGCTTGTCCATCAATTACTGGAAGAGGGCTGTTCAAATCTCAGCTATAAACTTGGACTTGTCTATTTCCCCTTGCCATCCTGCTGCCCTTTGCCTCATGTCTTTCGATGCTCTGTGGTGTAGGAGGGCAGGTCAGGCTCTCCCAAGGCTGAGACTATAGAAGTTATGGCGAGGTTCCGCTCCATCACTCGGCTGCTGTGGCGTCCCTGTCGCCAGCAGATCCCTCTCTTAGTTGTAGGCCAGTCGCTATTGCCAAGACTGTGCAAAACAGCGGGCAGCAGCGAGTCTGCCGTGGAGTTGGGTCATTCTCCCCAGTGGCCCCTCTTCCACGCGCCCCCCCTGCCCCATAGAGGGTTACAGTTGTCTCCTTCAGTGTGTCAGTGCCAGCCCTCCAGCCTGAATCTTGATGTATGGAAAATGCAGCCAACAGGTAGCTGGGGTGAGAAATAATCTTCTCTGTTAACCGTGAGAGTTTGAGGTCGCTGCTACCCCAGCACGGCCTGGCACGGGCTGGCTAACAGAGAGACTGGCCCCTCCATTCGGGGGCTGCCGTCCGCAAACCAAAGTGTGTGGCATTGGCCCCGGGGCTGGCCGGGTTGTGTGAGGGTCTGTGATTCGAGGCCGAAGGCTGCTCTTGTCCTGCAGCGGTGGAACCTTTGACCAGACTGTCATCTACGATGTCTTGGAAAGCAAAAGCTAGAGGAGGTTGTGGATTCAGGCAAAGACATTTGGAAACCTCAGGCTGAAGGAAGCAGGAGGTGCAGATGGAAACTGGTTTGCAAACAGCATTGAAAGCATGG
The DNA here is from genome assembly GCF_949987515.2 of Delphinus delphis. Lineage (NCBI taxonomy): Eukaryota > Metazoa > Chordata > Mammalia > Artiodactyla > Delphinidae > Delphinus > Delphinus delphis. Next base: position 1,957,304 of record NC_082684.1, on the reverse strand, counting down.
CTATAGGCAGACCTGGCTCTATGGAGCTTTGCAGATACTGCGTTTTCTACAGTTGAAGGGTTGTGGTGACCCCGCGTCCGTCAGATCTATAGCTGCCATTTGTCCAACAGCGTTTGCTCACGTTGTGTCTCTGTGTCGTATCTGCTAATTCTCACAACAGTCCAAATGTTTTCCTCATGATTCTTATATTTGTTACTGTGCTCTGTGACTCACTGAAGGTTCAGGTGATGATTAGCATTTTTTTAGCAATAAAGTATTTTAAGTTAAGGCGCGTACATAGCTTTTCAGACATAACGCTTTTGCACACTTAATAGACTACAGCAGAGCATAAATATAAATTTATAAGCACCGGTAAACCAAAAACTTCATGTGACTCACTTCACTGTGATATTTGCTTTATTGGGGTGTCTGGGACTGAAGCTGCAGGATCTCCGAGGTCTGCCTGTACTTCTTCTCTCTGATCAGTACAAGATAAAACTAGAAATGCTTCACTAATAAATGCCAATTAGACTCAGCCTGGTGGCAAAGACCAGATGGAGAGGGTGACCACCAGGCCTTCTGTTACAGTCTCGGGATAGACTAAGGGGACAGCCCAGCAGATCTTTTCTGCAGGTGAAACTTTGCAGGAAGAGGGATTGAGGGCCCTCCTCTCCTGAGGAAGCCCAGTAAGCTTGAGGTGGCCGTCAGCGAGTCTAGAGAGAAAGGCATGTCTCCAGAAATGCTGTGGGCCTGGTGACCAGCACAGGAAGTGGCCTGGAATCAAATAGCTACGGAGTCAGTGAGGTGCTGAGGGGACCGGGCAGCCAGCTTGGATTAACAGTGCCTGTGGACGTGCAAGTCTCAGGGCTTCCAACCTCCTGTGGGCAAGATGCAGGATGCATTTCCAGATATGGTCCAGAGGGTGATGGAAAAGGAAAGGCTCCCTGGATTGGGAACCTGATGCTGTTTTGAATGGGACGTTGGGGTCCTCTCCCAGGTGTCACGTGAGAGGAGAGGGAGGCAAATGTTCACAGCCAACGGGGTGGGTGGCTGTCCAGTATCACCAACGCCCACTCCTCTCCTCCTGAGAGGGTTGCCTCTCTCACTTCATTCACACCAGGCTTGTCCAGATAGACATAGAAGAGGGGGCATGCCACATCCAGGCAGGAACTTTAGGGTGCCAGGAGGTTCTGCCACAGCCTCTCTCCCTCGGCCTGAGAATGACCCAGAGAAGGCCTGCGTCTTTAGCCTGGATCCCATGAGAAAGAAGGCACGCAGAGCAGACCTGGCCTATTGCCTGCATGTGACATGAGCAAGAAATAGTTCTGCAGCACAAGGCTCCGGGATTCGGGGATGTTTGTTACTGCAACATCGCATAGCATGAGCTGACGGATACACACTGAGTCCTTACCTGTCTCTTGGAGGTCATCACTGACCTCCAGGTTGACAAGCACAATGGACCTCCTGTGTTCTCCACCCTGCTCCCCAGCCCTGCAAGCACTGTCTGCATCCCCACCTTGCTGTCCCATTTGACATATTTTAAACCAGAGGAGAAAGGAAAGGTGAGCAGGAGCCAGAGAAGACTCCTGAGGGTGGACGCACCCCTGGGCAGAGTGGGGCTGGGCGCAGGCAGCATGGGTGATGTGGGCAGCCCTTCCGGGACCCCGGAGACCCCAGGCATTTTTGGTGTCCACATTCTTTTAGCTTTAATGAATTCCTCTAAAATCTTCAGTTACGGGTTTTCTGTTCCAATCTGAATCTGCATCTTTCAGAAGACTTTACAGATTTGAGGGCTTCTTGAATATTATTTCGATCCTCCAGCTAATAGAGCAATTGGAGAATCGCATCGATTAAGGACAGTTACTCTGGGAGGAGAAGGAAGCAGATCAAACACTTATCTGTATGAATAAATTCAGCGCAATCCACAATTAAGCAGCATTTGACATTTAAAAAATATTTGATCCATGTTTTGGCTTCCAGGGCTGCTTAAGGGGGTTGCGATATGTAAATTACATTCAAATCAGGGTTAAATATAGTTCTCAGAGAAAGATTGTACGATTTAAATTGCCTAATTATTTGGGGGAAAAATCTGTTCTCCAACAATTAGGAGAGTGAGGATGTTTGGCTTGTCGGAGAGAGACAGAGACAGACAGACAGACAGACAGATGAGAAATGGATATTTCTGGCCTTGGAGACCTGGAGGTGCTGCCTGGGGAGGGGTCGCGTCTACACAGGCCTGGGGGTGGGGGCGGGGTCTACAGTGAAACGGGACAGGCACCAGCGCAGCATCGGGGGCGGGGCGGGGGGTGGGCTGAGCCAGGGGCCCGGCGGCCGGGCCAAGCGGGGATGAGGTGACATTTCTGCCTGGCAGGGCCGGCCGGCATACGAGAGCACCCAGGCTGCGGCCAAACGCCTCGGGAGGGAACTTGGCACTGCTGGGAGCCAGCGATCCGTTAATTAGGTGATATTTCTTAAAAGTCACGTGGGGGGAGGGGTGTGGATGGCAGGCTGCCTTCAGGAAAAAATCCAAACCGTAGCAGTCCCTCCTTCCAGGATTAAGAAGTGGTGGGGTGGGGGACTCCAGGGTAGGAGATAGGCAGGTTCAGCTGAGGGGGCCTCCGAGCCCCCCTTGACACGAGGCACGCGACCTTGGGCCGATGCAGAGGGGCTCTGAGGCCCTGTTTCCTCATCTGTGAAATGGGAGCATTAACGACATCTCTCCGGTCTGCACCGAGGATTAAACGTGGGTGTGGCTGGCATGCAGCGCAGGAGTCAGCATCTGGACGCAGATGTCTGGCCTGGAGCCTCTGCTCTGTGACTTTGGACGAATTACTTAACCTCTCTGAGCCTCACTTCTCCATCTGGAAAGCGGGGATAGTACCTGCAGCTACCTCGCAGGCTGTTGGGAGATGAGTTTAATCAGACACTCTTTCTCTAGCGAGGCTGGCGCTGTGGCTGGCACGCGGCAGGCGCTCTGCTCCTGCATCTCAATATTTCCTGAGCACCTGTGCAGTGCCAGGCGACCACCCAGGTGCCAGTCTTCCTCTAGGAACAGGGTAGGAAAGACTCCTGCTCTCGTTCTAGTGTGGAAATCCGGCCGTAAGGAGGAAATGGGATCATTGCAGAAAGCCCTGTGTGTTCTAACCACAAGGGGTCCGGGGAAGGCCCGAGGAAGTCTGGGGGTGGAAGGGGCAGCTGCAGGTTGTGGGGTCTGCAGAGGCCAGTTGGGGTGAGAAGGAGCCTTTCCAAGAGTGGCGGGGGGGCTCGGGGCTGGGAGGGGCTGCGAGGGTGGCAGTGGGGCACCGTGCAGTTCATGCTGTGCGGGGGTCACTCTGTCCCCCCCGAACTGGATACAGCACAGGTCTGAGGGTAGGGCACTGACCGTGGTCTCAGGCCTGGGGGCCCTGGTCCCTTCTCCGCAGGAAGGGGTCCAGTGTGTAGGCGGCCAGCGTGAGGGTCAGGGGCTGGTGGGGCGATGCCTACAGGGGAGCGGAGGTCGGCTGGCACCCGGGCATCTGGCAGGGTTTTCAGCCGCTGCCTTTGGTTCCTGGAGAAGCCCTCTCCCTCCAGAGCTGCCCCTCTGAGACACCTGCTCTCAGGAAGGACCCCCAGCTCCACCCAACACAACCTCCTGGGGGCTCTGAAAGGGTGGCAGTGCCTTGGGGGCCCCACCTAGCCTTACCTCCCTGCTGGAGGCCGGGACTTAACTCTTCCTGCCGTCCCACGGGCTATGTGTCCGCTCTGGGACGGTCAGCTATGACCACAGGGCTGGATGCCAAGGCCCGTGGCCCCAGGATGGTGGGGTCGGCCTTGAGGTGGGGGCAGTAGGAGTGTGGGTGAGCTGGGGTGGCCACGAGCTGTTGCCCCCCGCGCCCGGCACAGACTCTCCCCACCACACGTGAGGGACGGTGGGTGTGCATTCCCCACGCCAGGCCCCCCTCCAAGCCGACCAGGGGGCCCTTGTCTGGGCACAGAGCAGGTCCCAGGCCCCTGGCTGGGAATATGCTCATTTTGAACTTGGTGCACTTCGAGTGGACTTCTAGAAATTCCTGATCTGTCTTTGTGTCGGTTCTGCAGCCGGGCAATGGCCTTGTACCTGTGCTTCCCGGTCCCTGGAAAGGGCGCTGGAGGTAACCTTGGCGTCCGCCCCTCCCCAGCAGCACTTCTGCGATCACACAGGAGAGAAGAGGGTGGGCGGGGAGGCGGGCGGGGGAGCTGCGCAGCCAGCCGGCGTGAGGTCACATTGGTGAGTGGGAGCGCTGAGCGGCTGGGCTTATAAACCCCCGGCGGTAATTGGATCTGGGCAGGAGTCCTTGACGGGGTCGTTAGAGGAGTGGGCTTCGGCGACGGCTCCTCTCCAGACAGGCCAGGGCCGAGCTTCTCTCAGGACTGCGCAGGCGCTGGGGCATGGACATGATGACCCCTCCACGATGGGGACAGGCCTAGAGCCACAGCCTGGGCCTTTCCACCACCAGGGTCAAGGCTGCTCAGTCCCCACCCCCTTCCTGAGTGTCTGGAACCTGGCTGTCTCCGTGGGCGGGTGGTCACTCTGGTAGCCGGGGGGTGCGCCCTGTGCTGGCACGGGGGTGCCATGGTGACTTGGACCCTGAGCCTGGCCCGTGCCCCAGGTGAGCGAGGGGGGAGGGGGTGTCCAGGCACAGACCTTCCAGAAGGCCCAGATGGTGCCCGGCAGAGCCAAGCCAGCAAGGGCGGGGTCCTGGGGCGGACAGCAGAGGCCTCTGGGTCGGGGTGAGCCGCCAGGCCTGCGCTGAGGCTGGAGGGTCAGGAGGTCTGCTGCCCGCCGAGAGGATGGTGATGAGGGGTAGTGCTAGTAGGAGTGCTTCCACCTGGCCCAGAGAGGTTGAGCGACGTTCCCCCAGGTAGCTCAGCGTGCCCGTGGTGGTCCCCAGGTAGGAACGCTGCACAGACGGCAGGAAAGCCAGTGTGCTTGCCTCGAGGGCCGGTTACCTGGTGTCCCTCAGCTGGCCTCTGCTTCAGTGACTGTGGGGCTGTGGCCCGGCTTCCCGGCAGAGCTGGCGAGGGGGGTGCCCTCGGCACACCTGGCTGGGGCGGGGGATTGGGGGCTGGTGAATTATTTAGTGTTGCCAAAGGTGGTGAGTTAGAAGCTAATTAAAAAAGCTATCTGCAGAGCAACGCAATAAAAAAGCATAAAATTCCAATCTCATTTGTTCCACTCAGCTTCCCCGGTGCAGGATGCCCGCGTGCGCTCCCACTGTCTGTGGGCGGCTCGCCAGGCGCGGGTCCAGCGGCGGTGTGCGGCCCTCCGTGGGGTTCGGCAGGGTGCGCGGCTCGCTGGGCCGCCTCGCTGGCTGGGGCTGGGGAGGGTCCTAACGAGCGGGGCAGGGGCCGGGAGGCTGGGCTGGCAGCCGTGCCGGCTGCGGCGGTGCTGGGGCCCCAGGACTCTGCAGTGGCCTTGCGGTGGGTGGGGGCAGGTGCCTCATGCAGGGCAGGAATGAGACCCGATGTAGGTAAGCAGGTGGGCTTGCCAGACTGCGGGCAGGTGCCCCCTCCTCTGAGGCTGCAGTGGGCCTGCCTGCGGGGCTGGGACGGTGGCGGGATCCCCACGTGGGCGGGGTGGGGCGGGGCCTACCCAGCAAGGGGAGGGGCCTTCTCCCCACTGGCTGGAGGCCTGGCCTTGTTGGCATTTGCTGCGCCCTCGCTATGCCCCTAGTGTGTGCAGCTCTGTGCTCGGTGCCCTGTCCCAGCCGGGGGAGACCTCACGGAAAAGGGGGGCCGAGGTGGGAGAGCCTGCGTTTGCCCGTGTTGGCCCTGGTCGCCCTCTGGAGCTGTGCGCGGCCTGTGTGCCGGCCACCGAGGGGCCGAGAGTGGCCCCTTGGCGTGGGTCCTGGCGGAACGTGGCTCAGAGTTCAGGTGGGCACCTTTGGGAAAGTCACTTTAGCATCAAAATTATGGGCCTCACCCTCCGGAACCGGATGCTGGCTTGGTTCTGGCTCTTCCTCTATTGGCTGCAGGCCTTTATCTCTCTGTTTCTCAGTTTCTGCACCTGCGGAATGGGTCACAATGGCCACAGCTTTGATGGGCCACGGGGAGGGTACAGTGAGCTGGTCACCTCACCTGCCTGGCTCCGAGCACGGGCTCCCTAAGTGCCAGCGAAGACCAGGGCCTGCCCCCCAGACTGCAGCTCACAGAGCTTGTGTCCTGGGGCCCGTGAGCCCCAAACGCGCCACACCTCTCCCAGTTTAAGGATGGGACGTGGATGCTCAGAGAACTTGGTACCGGGGCCATTCGTCCTGTGGCTGCACGACCTGGGTCTTCTGCTCACAAGAAGCCCCCGGCCTGGCCACTCCCCCATGGACGGGGGACGCAGGCTGCAGAGAGCTCCCCAAGCAAGGACGGGAGAAAAGCCAGGGGCTGATTTGCCGTCTCCCTGGGGCTCCCGAGAAGCCCGGGGCTGCAGCAGGGGAGGAGGCATCCTGTGGTCCTGGGGCCAGTCGATGCCTGGGTCTTAGCTTCACCCGCACGCAGGCTTGATTCACCTGCCGGCTGCCCACTGTGTGAGGGCACCAGTCACATCAGGAGGCAGGAGAACCCAGCCACTCCCCCAAGGCAGGAGCCCGGGCGCCCAGGCCACTCTGCAGCCCCGGAGGCCTTGGCAGGCCTGTGAGCCATGGCTGGCGTCCGAAGTTTATCTGGGCCGCACAGGCCAGCCGACAGCATCCTTAATCGAGCCAGGAGAGCGGGCGCTGTCTGGGATAATAGGAGATGGGCCCTTGCCAGCCGAGCCTGCAAGCTGTAATTTGATACCATCTCAGCACAAAGAGGCCTGATTTCTCCAGGCTGGTGGCCTGTGTTGGGTGCGCTGGGGACAGCGTTAGTCTCCAGGCTGGGAGGCTTGGATGTTCGTCATTCGACCAAACTGTCCAAACCCGACGAGGGTGGGAACAGGAAAGGGAGGTGTTTGGAAAAGCCTCACTATAGGCGGTCCTGGAGGGGAGGGCCGGCCCCGTCTGTCCCCAGACCACTTGGGGACCAGGCCGGGGGGCGAGGGCCGTGACTAATTCCGGGGGCAGGTCTACAGAGTGGGCCCTGGAGGAAGGCTGCCGTAGCCTCAGGGTTTGAGGCAAGTGTATGAGTGAGAGTCAAGGGCAGAGGGCAGGCAGGAGGGCGGAGGGGGGAGGTGTCCCTAGACGGGAGACCTGTGTGAGGTAAGGCATCGCTGCTTCAACAAGAAGCCCAGTCTTGGAACTTGACCTTGCTGGTGGGATGGGTCCTGGTAGAGGGGCTGCTGTCTTTCGTGTGGAGACTCAGGGCCCTGGGTCCCTCCAGCCTGGGCTCTGCCACCCCGTGGACCTCACTTCTGCCAATGGAGGGAAGGGAGAGCATCGGGGCCCCCTGGAAATGGCACCCCAACTGCAATGAGGCAGGGGTTGAGGACAGGACGTGCAGCCAGAGGGAAGGCAGCAGGCGCTTGGGCGGTCAGCCTCCGCCCAGGGGTGCCCAAGGCGGGGTGACTGGGATGGGATGAGAGACACCAGCACAGGCCGTACGGCGTGAGGCCGTGTGTGGAGAAGCTCGCACACAGCCAGGCTGCACACGCGCACACACGCGCACACGTGTCAGCGCACAGAGGAGGCTCCGCCGGAGAACGGCAGTCGCCCTGCAGAGGCCCCTCGGACCGAGGACGGGGGACAAGGGACTGCTCTGTCGGTGCAGTTTGATTACCATGATATATATTTATTCACAAATCATTTGCATAAAAGAAGAACTAAACTGGAGCAGATTATATGGGAGGTTGGGGATAAGGAAACTGTGACGCAGCCTCGGGGCCGCGCTGGCGGCACTGGCTGGCTGGCTCCCTTGGGCCACCTCTCGGCCCCCAGGCTGGGGAAGGCCTCCATCCTCCAAGGCACCGGCTGTCATTTTTGGCTTCCCTGTTGGTCCAGGGCCGGGACGTGTCGGGAGTCCTCTGCCTCCTGCCCCGCCAGGCCCGGCTCGCGGCAGGAGATGGGGCGGGGCCCACTGGGATGCAAGGACTGGGGAGGCCGCCACCCTGGGGAGTGTGGCGTGTGCCAGCGGAGCTCTGGTGTGGCCCAGTCCCCCTGCGCGGCCCTGCCCGTGTGGGCCTGGGGCCCCGGGCAAGGGGCCGGCAAGAGCGCCCGGCAACAGGGGCTTCGGGGATGAAGGTGAGTTCTGGACGTGAAGTCTGGGAGCAGGTGGCCCGGGGTGGCCAGGAGACTCAGCCCTGCCGTCCTTAGCCCATGGGTGGTCCAGGCTCGCTGCCTTTTGGTCCAAGATGCCCCTTGGCCCATGGTGGCCCCCCGAGCAGGAAGGAGGGGAGGCCTTTCCCGCAGGCCCAGAAGACCCCTTTCACATCTCACTGGCCAAGCAAGACAAGGACTGGCCGGACCAGCCTGGCTCCACCCCTAGCAAGGCGGGCGCTGCCCTCTCTACCTGCATTCAAGTCGTTTTTATTTTATTTTGTCAACGGCGAGAAAAGGCAGCGGGGTGCGGTGAGCAGAGGACCATCTGTCTCTGCCTTCCCGGGAGTGCCTGGGCAGTTCCTGTCGTGGGTCTCGTCCGTGAGGCGGGAATCATGGCATTGGCATCAGACCAAAGGCGCACCTTCCAGGGCTCGTCACGAGACTTCACACGTGTGAATTCTTCTGCTCTTGACAACAGCACACGGCACTTTTGTTCATTCATCCCTCCCGTGTGAAGGTGAGGGAGCAGAGGCCCTGGGCCCCAGGTCGGGAGTGGAGGCCCAGAGTGCCAGCCCAGAGCTGCTTCCGGGCGCCTGGGGGCCACCAGCCACTCCTGCACCCGGGAGCCCCCCGGGTGCACCGCAACAGGGTTCTTGTGTGTGGGCAGACGTGCCTGACGCAGCGCTTCTGAGAACTGGGGGGTCCTCCCAGATGCCCTGTGATACACATGAATTTCATAAAGTTTGAAAAGTCCAGGCAAGCGCAAGGAGAAGAGTCACCCTTTAGCGTCGTGTCCCAGAGACGTCCACCGTGAACACTTGGTGGCAAAGGTGTTGGGGTGTTTTCTGTGCACGTGTTCACATCATTTAGATCACGTTCCGCACACTGCTTTTCAAATCTTGAAGATCTCTCATTGTGAACAAATACCTGCCCCAAACAACGTCTAAAGCTTGTTTAGGGTTCTGTTATATGGCTGCTCCCCTAATGTGACCGCCCATCCACGGGTGGCCGTTCAAGGTCCCTCCAGGTCTGTCGAGCGGTGACGGCCGTCCTCTGCCACCTCCCCAAGCACATGTCCCAGCCTCTCCCCTCATCAGCCCTCAGCCACCTCCTCCTGGCACTGTTTTCCTAGACACCCCAAGCCCATTCTTTCCTCAGGACCTTCGCACGTCCCAGGAATTCTGACCGGAGTGTCCCCCCCGCAACGTTGTCCTAATTGATCCATCACTTTGCTGGGGTCTCTGGTTGGCTATCACTAGATCAGAGCATCTTCCTGCCCCCGGCCTGTGCGGACGCACCCCTGGTCCTGCCCCACTCCAGTCAAGTCCTATTCCTCCAGCCCCGTTTTCTTCTTCATAGCATTTCCCACCACCTGGAATTGCTCCTTTGCTTCCACGCTCCCCCCTGGAAGGCAGGTCCCAGAGGCTCTGGCCCCCGTATGCACCCAGCACGAGGACAGCAGTTTTTCTGAGATGTCGGCTAAGTGGCTGGATGATGCCTCCTGGAAGCCCTGTCTGAGAACTGCCCCCACGTTCATCCTCTGAAATAGCACCGGAAGGCCCAACGGCACACACGTGCCCCCAGAGCGGCCGCCGCCTTGGCAGCAGCCAGCGCAGCGCCCCCGCCTTTTCCGCCTTTGCCGCCAGCGCGGTGAGTGGCGCTTCTTGCTGTCGGGAGTTTTCCACGCCCTGTGGTCCTTTGTTCTTTCGCGAATTGCTGCGCTGAGCTTTCTGCCCATCTTTCTGCCCCGATGCCCGCTCTTCCTCATCGAGCCCCGGCCCCTAGCAGTGTGTGGGCTCTGCTCTGCCTGGCAGTGGGGGTGTGTGGGGGTGAGCAGGTACAGGGCGCCCAGGAGGAGGTGGCCCTGGGACCACAGTGGGACCTGGCGTCCCCCAGGTTGAGTCTGGCATTCTGGGGGGCATCTGGGTGACCGTCCGCATGAGGGGGAGGCTGGGGCTCTGGAGGGTCACGGGAGGGGCTGCCGGGCCTCCCTGAGAGGCGGACCTGCGGCACAGGCGGGGAACAGCCAGAGGGCGGGGGGACAGCAGGGGCCACAGCGGTGAGGGCCCTGCAGGCGGCACCCAGGGATCCGTAGAGCCTGCAGAAGCCCGGGCCTCGGCCCTCCCTCTCTGGGGGCAGCTGTGTGGCCACACTGTGGGGCTCCTGCAAGCCCACCCCTCTTTCCATCACCAGATAATTAAGGGGTGTGCCGGGGGGCCCTGGGAGCCCAGCCCCCCACCTCTTTGAAGTGGTCCCGGGGGCAGCCCCGCGGCGCCTTCTGCCCAGGGCGGTCGGAGTGCCCGCGGCTGCCCACGGACCACTCTGCCTGCACAGACATCACTTCTTTCCTGAACGGCGCCCAGCCTCCTGCGTCTCCTTAATAGCCGAGCTGTTTTACTTACCGATAATTGGTGTTTACCCGCAGCCTTTACGCACAGCTCCCGCCGAGCTCGGCTTCCTTACACAGGCGGGCTGTGCGGGGGGCCCAGCCTCCAGCCCCCTCCGCAGCCCACGGTCCTCCCGCCCCCCAGGCCTCCCCGCAGGACCCCTCGGGCGACTGGAGCAGGCCGGGTGGTGACAGATGTCCCGCGGCCTCCGTCCGTGTAGCATCCTCCTGTCGGCACCTCCCTTCTTGTCTACAGAGCCTGGCTGGCGGGGGACGGGCAGCACCTGCCTGACCTGGGATGAACCTGGAGGGAGTAAGGCTCAGGGCTTCACTGGCACGTTGCGAGCCTGCCCCGTCCCAGGCCCTGCCCTGGACATCCCAGTGCGGGTCAGGGACTAGACAGTGTTACAGTGCAAGCCACACAGCTGTTCCCTCTCCACCGCGGGGGCAGGGGGGCTCCCGCTGCTGGGCCTGGGGTCTTTGGGGATCCTCTGGGTGATGGGTCCTGGGGCAGGAGTGGGCAGGAAGGAACAGGACAAAGGGTGTGAGGGAGGGGAGGGGTCTGGGGGTTCCCGAGCCCGAGGGGAGCGCCCAGCCGCCCTCTGCAGCCTCGCCCTTCCCACAACCTCTCTGTCCTCTGCATCCAGAGGCCGCAGTGCTTCTGGAGTCTTCTCTGCCCCTCGAAGGGGGTGCTCACCCCACGGGGCAAACCGGGTGCTGCCCCAGCCAACCCACTCTGTGGAGAGTCTTCCTGATGGGCCGGGATGTCCCAGGGATGCTGGAGGAGGCTCTGGCGGGGGGATTTCCGGTCTGGCATCTCTTGTCCCCCAGCTGCAAGAGCCCTGGTGTGGCCACGCCCCTTCCCAGAGGTCCCAGGATGGGGAGCTCCTAGCTGGGTACTTCCATGGCCTGGGTGCCACGTTGTTGTCCTGCGGCTCGATGCCCTGGGCCAGCTCGGGGCCCTCAGGGGGCGAGCCCGGCTCTCTGCGTCTTGGGGGAAGGTGGCCCTGTTGGAGTCGGCCGTGCGCAGCGCGTGTGCAGTGTCAACAGACATTGACTGAACTTGAGAAGTCCCTTCTCTGGCTTCCTCAGACCCGCTCTGGGAGGGGTCTGTGCTTGGGGCTGGGAGGGGGCTGGCAGGCAGAGACGGGAAGAGGGTGCGCTGGGGTGTCAGATGTTTGGGGCCCAGGAGCAACGTCTGCCGTTCTCACGGCCTCTCGCTATGACTTGCCATCTCTTCCTGAAAATGGGCTTTTGTTCGACGCAGCATCTGTGGTTCTTGACGGATTCTGAAGCATTTAATAAATGTTTGGCTTCCGGTTTCAAAATGTTCTGTGTCCTTTTTCGTTTGCCTTATGGAAAGAGACTGGATATCATTACCTTGACTCCTGGGATCCCACGAGCCAGGGTGGGCAGGGTGGGCGTCTCGGACCTCTCACCCCCACACTGCCCAGGCCTGCCACGGGTGGAGACGGGCTCAGTATCCCAACTGGATACTGTGAGTGAGAGACACGGGTCAGCGGAGCGCACGCCCCGAGGGGGCCGGGGTGGGGCGACAGGCCGGGGGCAGCTCTTTGGAGGTCATCCAAGCAAACGTCCGGGAGAGGCTCTCCGTAGAACAGAAGGGCTGTGTTGAGGAGGAAAGCTGGTCTGAGATGGGCCTGGGAGGGCCCGACTCCCACCCCGAGCTGGGGAGGGCTTACGGCTCCCAGGCTGCTCTGGGACGGGGGGAGGAGCCCCGCCTAGGGAGGGGGGTGAGCAGAGAGCCTGCCGCTGGTGGGCATGTGGTGAGGGGCACACAGAGGGGTCCTTCTCAGGCTCCTGTGATCATTTCTGGAGCCCCAGAACCGGGCAGAGCCGGGCTCAGCCGGCGAACGATGCAGGGCCGATGCGGCAAGGTCACGAGCAGACCAAGCCTGCGGCCGGGCCAAGCCCTGAGGGGTGGTGCCTCCCTGTCCGGGCAGCTCGGTGGTGACCGCGCCCCAGCAGGACGCCGTCCTGGCTTGTCTCATACATCTCACCATTTACAGCTATTGACGGCGCGAGCTCAGGGCCAGGCCGCCGCCGCCGCAGCCCCGCGTGATGAATTGGCAGATCACCGAGCGCGCTGTCCGACAAGCGATTGTTTCAGCGAAAATGAGAAATAACGATCAGGGCCAGAAGCAGATTATTAAGAAAGACTTCCTGCGACTTCGCGGGTTGTCCTGGCTGTTCTAACAATCAGGGCCTGGCCAGGAGACGCGAGCTTCCGGGGGCAGCCTTCTTCCACTACGAGACAGGCCAGCCATGTGGTTTACACAGACATCCCGGTGGATGGTCAGGAGGCAGGCAGGGGCCCCGGCTAGGCATTGGTGGGGTCCTTCCTGACCGTGCTCGTGGCCCGCGTACGTGGCCAGGGTGGGCCAGGCTGGGGCTCGCTGCATCTGGTTTCTAAAGGAGCTCCTGACCTCCCGGTGGGCTTGGAGAAGTGGGGGCATCTGTGTGGTCCACCCCCGGGAGAGGTGGTCATTCCTAGAGCTGGTGTCCACTTGCCTGTGGCCTCCCTGGGACCCCGGGTCTAGCATTGTTCATCTTCTCTTCTTTTCTAAGGTGGAGAGTAGGCGTCCGTGGGGATGAATTCTCCGGACCGCAGGCTGCAGACAGACGGTGGGCTGGGGTCGGGGGCCTGCTGGTCCTCGGGTGGCCAGGCAGGGGTGGTCTAACGGAGAAGAGTCTGGACTAAATGAATGAATGAATACAGGAAGGAGCCAGGGAGAGCCCCCCAGCCACCTGTCCAGCTCCCTTCCTTCCTCCCGTCCTGCCCGAGTTCCTTCCGAGGGCTGACCCCGTGGCTGCAGGTCCTGCCAGGGAACCTCGAGGCCCGAGAATCCACCTGCTATTTAAAGGCTCAACGACCAGGGAGGGTGTCTGCGGGGATGACCTAAGCAGTCGTCCCTTGGCGGTCCCTGGGCTGGGGCAGGAGCACAGAGGGGTCGTGGCGGCCTGGCTCCTGGGCGGTTCACGTTTGGGGGTTGAAACATGGCCAGTGGAGGGTTAAAGCAGGAAGCAGCTCATCGAGCCCCGTTAAGAAAATGATGATCTGCTGCTTGACGTCATTTTAATTCCATTTCAAGCGCATTTAATCTCGTTTGCCGATGACTGATCCCTGGCTGTGGGTGGATTGGCTCATGGCCCCTCCTCCCCGGGGAAGCAGACCCTTGCAGCCGAGACGTGGCGCCATTGTGTCCTGCCTCGAGTGGGTGGGGGCAGCGGGGAGGACCTCACCCCCGGCCTTGGCATTTGCTCGGCCTTTGGAACTTTCCAGAACGGTGCTGGCTGGCTGTTTCTCCTCGGCCTCACCCTGGCGGGTGGAAGGTGCCCATTTCTCAGGCCTGGGATGAAGGTCCAGGGTCCAGTGATGGCAGGTGCCAGTGTCCAGGGGGCGGCCCTTGAAGGCAAGGGCGGGGACAAGCCCTTTCAGCGCTTTGTTTGGGGAAACTGCAAGTCACGGGGCCTGGGATTTTTCCCTCCATCCAGGCCTACCCAGAGGCAGCAGCAGGCAGGTCACAGCCCCGGAGGCCACAGGCACCAGGCCCAGGGAGGAGAGAAGTGGCCGTAGGGGACGTGACCTCCAGTAACCTTCTCCCGCTCCCCCCACATCTGGTTTTCCTCCTGCTGGTAACTCCACGCTTTCCAGAAACTTCTGCAGATCACTCTAAGTGCTCACCCTGGCCTGGACTTCGCTGAGCTTTGGGGACTTAAGCTGGGGCCGCGTCCAAGCTTGGGGGTGGTGGGATCCGCGTGAAGACCACAGTGCCTGTGGTGCAGGAGCCCGGGGCTTCCCACATGGTCTCAGAAGCCAGTGAGCCCAGCCCCCAGGCCCAGGCCTTGTTCCCCACCTGCATGAGCGTCCCAACACCTGGACACCCGGGGGGGCGGGAGTGTGGGGCACGATGTTTGACCTGGGGACTGAAGGACAGTGTGGTCCACAGGCTGGAGAGGTTGGGACATTGGGTTATACACAGAATGATGGATCACACCATTTCAGACCCCAAAGCGTGGCCGATGTGGACGGCACGGGGTTGACCTCCAGCATCCGTGCACCCTGGTGATGCCCCGGGCCCGTCACGACGGCCCCTCCCTTGCCATTGGCTCAGGGATGCGAGGCCTGAACCAGCTTGCTCTGGTGCATGGGAAAGGGGTGCCAGTGGGCCATATGGGGGCAAGGGGGTTCATGCTTCATGGCATGAACACAGCCCGTGGGCCATATGGGGGCAAGGGGGTTCATGCTTCATGGCTGCTGCAACCAAGGTCCACTCAGGCAGAGCGGCCCCTGACTGAGGATGACGCCAGCACTGAGGATCTTTGCCCACCCGTCTACCCACCCTCCCACCCACCCTTCCTTCCATCCATCCATCCATCCGTCCACCCACCCATCCATCCATCCACCCACCCACCCATCCATCCATCCGTCCATCCATCCTTCCATCTGTCCATCCATCCATCCATCCACCCATCCATCCATCCACCCACCCATCCATCCTTCCATCCGTCCATCCTTCCATCCATCCATCCATCCATCCATCCATCCATCCATCCATCCGTCCATCCGTCCGTCCATCCATCCGTCCATCCATCCATCCATCCATCCATCCATCCAACATTTATTTGGATCCTGACGTTTCCTGACCAGCGTCTGCAGCATCCTGGGCTGTGACAGAGGGTAGTTTGGGGGTGGGCGTGGGGTGGGCGTGGGGTGGGCTGTGGCAGCTCAGAGGAGGCCCCTGGCCCCAGAGAGCTAATAATCATATTCCTTTCAAATAAAGCTACCCATGAGATGTGTCGTTTCCCCGACATGGCAATCTTCTACAACACTTTTCAGGAGTCAGATTACGATGTAGAAAAGAATCCTCTGCCAGGATCTTAATTTGGGTCTGGAAAGTACAGCTGTGCAGCTCTAGGGGTTTCTTAGAAGGTTCCTTGGAAGTTCAGAACTGGGACCCCAGAGGTGGGTAGAAACAGGATAGATGGGAACTTCATGCTCACAATAAGTTTTAAAAAAACGTTGTGAATTAGCACAGGTGCCGTGGTCACGGAGGTCCTTTAGGCCAAACAACAAAGTATAGAGCTCAGAAAGTGCTGGGTGCCTTCCTAGCGGCTGTGTGACCTTGGGCAAGCAATTTGACCTCTCTGAGCCTCAGCTTTCTCTTTGGCAAAATGGGGATGCGAATTCTAGCTTTCAGGTGGTTGGGCCTAACAGGTGCTTGTACGTGGTGGCTGTGAGAGGCTCTCACCCGCCTGCCCCTGACTCTGGGGCCGCTGCTCTGGCAGGTGTCCCAGGAGTGAGCGGGATCGAGGCGCATCACCCCTCACGTGGCCGGATCCTCCCCAGCCCCTCCTGGCCGGGAGGAGTGCAGGGCGGGGAGGGCTTGGGCGGGGAGCTGGCTCTCTCCTTATTGGATTATCTCATTTGCAAACAATAAATGTCAACAGCAGGAGACCTTGTCAGACTTCCCTTCCAGGATGCAAATGTAGCCTTTCTCTGCCTGCGCCCTTTATTAAAACAACCACAGAGCCGCGGCAGATAAACAAGACAATTCAATGTAAATGAGGTCATCTCCCTCCTCCGTTCGCATTAATGAGGCGCCCAGGCCTGGCCGGGCGCTGGCTGGGAGCTGGAAGAGGCTGAATCCGATTACAACGCAACCAAGAGGCGACAGTGACCTTTCGCTTTTAACAGCTGACCCAGCGCCTGAGCGGGTGTGACGGCTGGGACTGGCCGGCTCTGGTCTTTACAGCGACTGCGTTTAAATGCAGAATATTTACTGTCTGCCCTTAATGGGCCGCCCTCCAGTGCTGATTGCACATGAAGAGCCCTGCGTGCTTGGTGGACCGAGGTCCCCCCGGCCCTGCTCAGCGCCTGCAGGCCTGGAGGGGGTGCCTCCCTGGGTGGGGACCCTGCGGTGGCTGCACAGGTGCCACGCAAGCGGGAAGAGACGCTGAAGGCCATTGGCAGGACCGAGAGATCGTGGCACTCCTGGGAGGAAGGGCTGGGGGTGGGAGACACGCTATGGAAGGAGCGGGGAGCAGAGGTGCGTCCTGAGACCCTGCCAGGCCACGAGGAGCCGCGGAGGCAGACCCACGACAGCCGCATCTGCAGGGCGACAGGACCACCGCCACTGACGTCACTACGGGGGGGCGGGGGTGGAGGACCACCGCCGCAGATGTTACTACCGGGTGGGGGAGAGACCACTGCCACCGATGCCACCACTGCTGTTACTACTACCCACTACTATTCCTACTTCGAGTACCACGGGAGGGGCCGAGGTCTGAGCCCGCCGCGGGGCCCAGGGCCCGTGCTCTCTCCAGGGCGGCCTGACGCCCGGACCGAACACTCAGGCCTCACTGTGGATGTCGCCATACAGTTCAAAGCGTCGCTCCTCCCCCCCACCCCGGGGGACATGGCCTGAGGGTCTGCTGGTGCGGGCGCGCTCATGTGTGCGTGCCTGCGGATGTGCCCGGAGCACGCGTGCGCACATGGTACCCGCGCGGGGTGCCTGCAGGCGCCCGGCCAGGGGGCGAGCGTGGCTGCGCCTCGGCCGTGGTGTGCGCGCCGCTCGGGGCCCTGCTGCTTTCAGCCTGTTCCTCGCGTGCTCACGCCTGTAGCCCCAGGGTCAGCCTGTCCCTCGAGCGCTCACGCCTGTAGCCCCAGGGTCAGCCTGTCCCTCGAGCGCTCACGCCTGTAGCCCCAGGGTCAGCCTGTCCCTCGAGCGCTCACGCCTGTAGCCCCAGGGTCAGCCTGTTCCTCACGTGCTCACGCCTGTAGCTCCAGGGTCAGCCTGTCCCTCGAGCGCTCACGCCTGTAGCCCCAGGGTCAGCCTGTCCCTCGAGCGCTCACGCCTGTAGCCCCAGGGGAGCTTCAGCCACCGGGGCGGGTCGCTCCGCTTTGGAGATTTGTCTCCTACGAAGCTGCTTCTGGTTTCTGTGTGGCAAACAGAGGAGCCCTGTGCGGGCAGACGGTGGCAGGTCCCTGGGTCGGGGGGCTGGTGACCCACAGGCACCCTAGCCTCACTCCCTGCCTCCCTCTCCCGAGACTGTCCCAGTTGAGAGCTGGCGCCCTGCCCGGCGGGCTGGCCCAGGGTCAGGCCGAGGGTAAGCACTGCTTAACAGCACAGGCTCAGACACCCAGGCTCAAACCCCGCCTCTGCCTCATGCCAGCTGTGTGGCGTCAGGCACGGCCCTTAACCTCTCTGGGCTTCCGTTCACGCGTCTGTAAAATGAGGGAAGTAGCCCCGCCCGCGTGAGCTTGGTGTGAAGGTATGTGCGCTAAAACATTAGGACAGGGCCAGCCAGCACACAGCAAGTGTTCATATTATTACATTACAGCAGGCGAATGGGCCAGAATTTCAATAACTCTGACATTAAATATGCAGTCAATTAAGCCTTCCCAGCTCTCCAGAAACACTCCAGCAGCACCAGGGAGAAGCAATTTCGTGTACTGTCAGGTGCCGCTAACAAGGAAGCCAAAGCTGGGGTTTCCGGAACCTCCTGCGCCCCCAGGAGCCCCATCTGTCGGCCTTCCCGTGGCTGTGGCCCAGTGGTCAGTTTGCTGGCCAGACGGTGAGCCCTGCAGGCAGGCTGTGCTTCATCACCACCCCCCCGCCCCCCGGCCAATGGCCAGCCCCAGCTCGGCCCACGGGGCCAGGAAGGTGGGCGGGTGGAGGCTAGGCTGTCCGGGGGCCGAGGCTGCAGGACGTACAGGGTCCAACCCTGCGAGACCTGGGCCGGTCAGCACTCGGCTGGGAGAGCCACGTGGGGCAGGGGAGCTGCCGGCAGGGTCCTGCAGACCCAGGACCAGAACCAGGGCAGAACCTCTGAGCCCCCAGCTCCTCGGGCTCTCTGCCTCCCAGGCCCTGGAACAGATGCCCTCCTGCGTGTGCCCTGTACAAAGACTGACACTAATCTGCAAGCACGCAACGTCACATCAGACTTCCGGCTCCAAACGGCAGACTGGTCATCCTGCCGAGCACAGCTGTGCTCTGAGCTGAGGGCAAAGGAGCGCCACGGTCCAGATCCAGAGACTGAAACGGGGCAGGGGGCCCTCCTCAGAGACCCTTCCCTGGCGGATCAGTCTCTCGAGCGGCCCCAACAAAGGACCACAGGCCGGCAGGCTTACACACAGAAGCTGTTCTCTCATGGTTCCGGAGGCTGGAGGCCCATAGTCAAGGTGTCGCGGGGCTGGTCCTCCTGGAGGCCCCGAGGGAGAGTCTGTTCCGCGCATCTCTCCCGGCTCTTAGTGCTGGCGGCGTCTCTGGGGTCCCTGGGCTTGTGGACACGTCACTCCAGTCTCTGCTTCCATCTTCACTTGGCTTCTCCCTGTGTCTGTTTCCAGATTCACCCTTCTTACAAGGACACAGTCATACTGGATTAGGGCCCACCCCAATGACCTCATTTTAACTTAATCACCTCTTCAAAGATCCCCATCTCCAGATACAGGCACCTAACTGCGGCTTTGCCAACGCCTGATGCCACCGGCCTTGTGGCCCCAGCAGCCGGGGGTGAGGGCGCCCAGGGCTCTGGGAGCCTGTGCTTTGGGGTCTTGCGGTGCCGAGGTCACTGTGGCACCCCGAGCCTCACCAGGACCGGATCCCTTGCACCTGCCTGCCCGGACAAGCCCGTCCCTGCCCCCGCCCCCTGCTCTGCAGTTCCGTTCCTCCCGCCCACCCGGCTTCGGCTGGAACCTCCACTCAGGCGTCATTGTCCCCTGACGATGCAGGTTAGAGCCCCTCAGGGTCTCACTCGCAGCGGTCTGGCCCTGAGTGTCGCAGGCGTGTGCCGTGGTTGGCGTGTGTTAGGCCCGGGGCTCTGCTCTGTCTCTCGTGCTCTCTCACCAAGTCACCAGTTCCTGATCTCCTGGCCAGGCACCCACTCCCTGCTCCGTGGGTCCCGCGGGTCCCAGCTCACATATCCCCTCCCCAGAGAGGCCTCCCCTGCCCCACACCCCGGCCCCCAGCGCAACTCCTCAGGGCCCCAGGTTTGGTTATGGACCAGAGGAGGGGCCCAGGGTCTGGACAGGAGGAGGGGTCTCTGAGTGCCAGGGGGAGGCAGGGGGTGAGCTCCCGGGCACCAGCAGGGTGAGGGACCACCCCGCGCGGGCACAGCCGCCAGCACTCTGCCAGCCTCACTCCTGGTTTTGTCATCTGGGGATGGGCCTTAATTAGTCATTTGTGTGCACCTCCCAGAAGCAGAGCAGGGGTTTCTGACCTGCCCCGCTGGCTCGGGGCGGGCGCTGGGGCGTGGGCGGCTGGGAGGAGGCCGGGCCATCTCTTCACACCAGCTTCAGGGCGTTGGTAGAGACCACCCGGGGGTTCTCGACATGGTGGTGCTGTGGGCAGGGCTCGGCCCTCAGCTCTGGGCCACGTTGGTGTTCCTGATGGGCCGAGGCTGCGCGCCCGGCCCCCCAGAGATGACGGGGGTGAGGGGGACTTAGCGGGGAGGTGACAGAAGCACCAGCAGGGAGAGGGGGGTGGGATGGGTTGGGGGAGGCCACGCGGAGGAGCGGCCCCCAGGAGGTCCAGGGGTGCAGACGGGCCAGAGGCCGAGTCTCTGGAAAATCGAGACCCGCGTCCCCCAGGGGCCCTGGCAGCCTGGCACAGCCCCCACCCAGGGTGCCGGCTGTCGCCAGCATGCGCGAAAATGGGGGAGCGTCTGAGAGGAGGAGGGCGAGGCAGGGAGGAGGGTGGGGCGCGGAATGACGCCAACGGGCAAACGGGGGTACCAGGCCGGGCAGGGCTGTGGGGGCTGGGACGGGGTGGGCCTGGGGGCTTGTCCTGGGGCCCTGGAGGACGGGAGTGCCCCCGCGGCCCTCAGTCTGCTCATCTCTGAAATGGGGCCGTGACCAGGGCTGCCCAGGGTGTTTGCGCAGGGCCAGGACCAGAGGAGAGGCAGGGGCTTACAGCCGCCGTGTGACAGGCAGCGGATGGGCACTGCCGCCCGCCGAGGGCGTGGGGCCGGGGCAGTGGGCTGGGCAGGCTGGAGCCCCACCCCGGGTGCCGGCAGTCTGAGCAGGGAGGGGGGGTGAGGGCTGCCGTCTCCACCCTGGGGAGCCTCCCGCTGGGGGGTTCCCGGACACGGGCCCTGGCGGACCCCCCGGCCCAGCACCTCGTGTTTCCAGTTTGGCCCCTCCCTGGCTTCCTGGCCGCACCGCCCGCCTCCTCCTGCCCTTCCTCCGGCCTATCAGGGCTGGCCCTGTTTATCCAGCTGGGCCAGAGGAAACAGCTCCTCTGAGACGAGACAGGAGCGGCCATCAGTCAGGGTGGAAACTGGAAATTACCCGAACATGGGGGTGGCCCGGGGGAAACACAGGCGTGGGGGGGTGGAGCAGACGGACCCCGGGAGCTTCCGGCGGCTGCTGGCACTGCCCGGGGGCATGGGGCCAGCAAGTTTGGTCATCCATGAGCCGCACCTCCCAGCCCAACCCCGGCTGACCTTTCGGGAGCACCTCCCCTGCAGCCCCGGGAGCCACGTGTACTCTTGCGGGACCCGGGCCGGGGCGGGACAGGTGGGTCGGGCTGGGGGCAGCCCCAGGGGGCGAGTGGTGGGCGGGGCCTGAGCCCATCCGCGCATCAGGAGGGTGGACGTTTGCCAGGGTCTTGACGGTCAAGTGGGAGTTTGCCCGTTGGGGCGGGAAAGCCACTTTAGGGTGGCACTGTCCTGAGCAGAGATCCCTAAAGTAGAGGTCCAGGGCTGATAGGGACACGGTCCGGGGCTCAGGGCAATTCTTCAGATAAGCAGCCCGTCCTGAGAAGAGCAGCTGCAGAGTGCCATTCTTTACAGCCACGGGCCACTGCCCTCAGTGGGGTCCTGCCATCCTGTGACCCTGCCCTCTAGCTGGCTCTTCCTGCCACCTGGCATGGGGACACAGAGTCACACAGTGGACGGGACCCACCATCGTTCAGGCCACATCCCGACCACAGGCGGCTCACACACCTCCAGGGACAGCCCCCCGCTCCCGGACAGAGAGGAGAAGGAGAGGCTTCAGGGCTGGACCCAGGGGGGAGCCCGGGGCTCCCCCTTGGCCACCTGCCCAAACGGGAGCAGAGAGCTGATGGGCTGGCCCTGCCACTTCCTGGGGAGGGACACCAGCCCTGGAGCCCTGCTGGCCGGGGGCTGGCCCACCATGGAGCTGCCGGCGTCACCATGACGATCTGTGCCATTGCCGCCAATCAGAGCCCCTACCCTGTGGGGCCCTCTTCACAAAGGCAGAGACCGCCATTACTAATTGGCTATTCCGTAAGTTAGACGCAAGGACAGATGTTGTGAGTGTTGGAAAAACACTGTCTAATAATTGGGTTATTCTCCTAAGAGGAGAGCCGATTTGCTACCTGTCACATGGCATTCCACCTCCTGCCTTTCTCCTGCTTGGTTGGCTAGAGGCTGGCTTGGGGGCCTGGGGATAGAGGACCTGAGGACCCCCAGAACTCTCTGGGTCCCCAACATCTGGGGGCACACCTGGTCAGTGTGGGGACACCCACTGCTGGCCCGGAAAGCCTGGGCTCTCCCAAACCCCACACATCCCTCACTGTCCCCCAGCAGGAGGGTCTCTCCTGTGCCGAACCTGGGCCATGGTCGTCCAGCCCCCAGGCCCACTCCTACAGCCCTCCTGCCTGGGAGCTCTCAGGCCCCCTGTGCACCTTCTAAGGACCCTGCTGACACCCCAACTCCCCAGGAAGCCTTCTCACCCTTGGCCGCAGCCTGCGGGGACCGGCGAGTCAGCACGGGCCGTGCCCGTGGCCTCCTGGAGGTGAGGAATCATGTCTGCCCGTCTCCACGGCCTCAGCCTGCTTTGCACAGGCCACCCTGACCTGATGGGAAAGGCAGTCCTGGGTGAGAAGGTGCCTGACGCATGGGCTTCTGCGCACATGCTAGGGACACCCACAGTCCAGCAGTAGCTCCCCCACCCATGCCTGGGGCACCCGAAGTCCGGCAGCAGTCCCCCACCCCAAGGCTGCAGCTGCAGGTGCTTGCACAACCTCGGCACAGGGAGCTCACAGCATCGGGACAGTACTGGCCGTCGGCCCGGCTGCCGTGCACCTCTGTCTGGCCTCCCCAGGCCTCCCCGAGCCTCCCCGGTGGAGAACTATCTCCAAGCACAAGAGGGACACAAGCCCTTGCAGGGCAGAGGCAGAAGGACGGGCTGCATAGGGACCAGGCAGCAGGCACCTCCCCTGCTGGCAGGGGGGCCGGGTCTCCATCCTTGGCCAAGGCCCAGGGGCTGTATCCTGGCCACTTGGTAGCTTTAGGGCGGCCTCAGGGCCCAGGCTGCGGGGCAGGTGAGGATAGCTCTTGGGTTCAGCAGCGGCTGGGCTTTACTCTCTGTCCCTTCCTCCAAGTGACACAGCCCAGCAGGAAGCCGGTACCTCTGGGCCCAACAGTCCTGAGTGGGAAGACAGAGTGTGGAGAGAGAGGCAGGAAGTGACCTACGTGACCCCAGGTGGGGCTGCCAGGGCTGTCTGGGAGGTGGCAGAGTCCAGAGACTGTCCTTACTGGAGCCAGTGGCCCCACCCCCTCCTCTTTGACCCATTTTCCTGCTCTGGCCCTCTGCAGGGTAACAAATGGCCCTGAAGCCCTTCTCCCTCAGCAATGCTAGGATGTGGGTGGGACAGGGACCCCTCTACAGAAGCCCAGAGAAACAGACTGGGGAGCGCCCTCGTGGAGGTGACTTTAGAACTGAGATGGGGGAAGGAAGAGCTCTCTAGGCAGGGGGAACAGCAAGTGCAAAGTCCCTGAGGTGGGAGGGAGTGGGATAAGCACCGAGGGTGGAAGAAGCTGGTGGGACTGTAGGGCAGGGGGGCAGTGGGACAGCAAGAGGGAGCTCCAGGGGTGAAGGGGGCAGTTCATTTGTAACCAGTACCCTTCTAAATAATACATGTTCATGAAGGGAGTTTAGGGAAATAAAAAATAACAGTGAACTAAGTGAAAATGAAACACAACATGTCAAAAATTGTGGGTCACAGTGAAAGCAGAGCTGAGAAGGAAATCTATAGCACTAAATACACACATTAGAAAAGAGGAAAAGTTTCAAATCAATGACCTAAGCTTCTGCCTCAATAATCTAGAAAAAAGAAGAGCAAAATAAACCGAAAACAAGCAGAAGGAGGGAAATAACAAAGAGCAGAGCTAAATCGAATTGAAAACAGAAAAACAATAGAGAAAACCAATGAAACAAAGAGCTTGTTTTTTTAAAAAGATTGATAAAATGGGCATACCTCTAGTAAGAGTGACAAAGAAAAAAAGAAGACACAACTTAGCAATATCAGGAACAAACAGGGGCATCACTACAGACCCTGCAGACATCGAAAGGATAACAAAGGAATGCTGTGAGCAGCTCTACACACAGAAGTTTGACCACTTCGGTGAGAAGGACCACTTCCTCAAAAAACACAAACTACCACAACTCACTCAAAAAACAAAGTACCACAACTCACCCAAAATAAAGTAGATAACTTGAATAATCCTATAACGATTAAGGAAATTGAGTTCATAACTTAAAAACTCACACAAAAAATCTCTAAATCCAGGTAGTTTCAATGGAGAATTCTAATTAATATTTCTAATATCGATTCTGTTTCATATCTTCCAGAAAGTGGAAGAGAAAAGAACATTTCCCAATTCATTAAATGAAGCTATTATTACCCTGATACTAAAACCAAAGACAGTAAGAAGAAAGAAGGCTACAAACCAGCATCCCTCATGAATATAGACACAGAATCTGTAACAAATCCAAATAGAATTCATCAAATATAAAAATAATTATATACCAGAACCAAATGGCATTTATTCTACATATGCAAGGCTGGTTTAATATTTAAAAGTCAACCAGTGTGATTCACTATATTAAGAGGATACAGAAGAGAAATCACATGATGATATTAATCTATGAAAAAAATCATTTGACAAAATTCAATATCCATTCACAAAAACTCTAAGCAAACTGGGAACATAGGGGCCCTTCCTCAACTTGATAAACAACATTTACAGGAAAACTACAGTGAACATAATGTTATAACTAAATATGTAATTAATAACTGAATTATTTCCCTCAAGATAGGAACAAGTCAAGGATGTCCACTCTCACCACTTTATTTAACATAGTGGTGGAAGTGCTAGCCAGTGCAACAAGGCAAGAAAAGGAAATAAAAGGCATACAGATCTGAAAGGAAGAAATAAGACTGTCCCTGTTTGCAGGTGGCATTATTTTCTCCATAGACCACCCCAATGAATCTACACAAAACTCATTGGACTAATACAGGGATTCAGTAAGTTTGCTGGATACAAGACAAACATACAGAAATCGATTGTATTTCTATATCCTAGCAATGAACATGTGGACACTGAAGTTAAAATACACTGCCATTTATAACCTTTCAAAAAATGAAATACTTGGGTGTACATCTATTAAAACATATACAAGACTTGTGTGCTGACTGCTGCAAAACACTGACTGAAGAAATCAGGAAGATCTGGGAGTGGGGGATGGTGGCGGTGGGATGAAATGGGAGATTGGGATTGACATACATAAACTAATATGTATAAAGTAGATAACGAATGAGAAGCTGCTGTATAAAAAATTAATTAATTAAAAAAAGAAATCAAGGAAGATCTAAATAAATGGAGAGAATAACTGTGTTCACGGATTGGAAAATTCAATATAGCAAAGATGTCA
The DNA here is from genome assembly GCF_949987515.2 of Delphinus delphis. Lineage (NCBI taxonomy): Eukaryota > Metazoa > Chordata > Mammalia > Artiodactyla > Delphinidae > Delphinus > Delphinus delphis. The sequence continues at coordinate 1,932,052 of NC_082684.1, read as the reverse complement.
GTTCTCCCCAAATTGATATGGTGATTGAACGCTATTCCTCTCAAAATCTTAGCAGTATTTTTTGTAGATTTAGACAAGAAAATTATAAAATTTACATGAAAAGACAAAGGAACTAGAATAGCTGAAATAATTTTGAAAAAGAAGAGTAAAAGAATCAGTCTACCTGATTTTAAGACTTATTAGGTAGCCGCATTAACAAAGAGTGTGAGATACTCAGGGAGGGATGGACGCACAGATCAATGGAACAGAACAGAGAACCCAGAAACAGACACACACCAATGTGCCCTGCTGGTTTTTGACGGACGTGCAAAAGCACTTCAGTGGAGGAAGAATAGCGTTCAAACCAATGTAGCTAGACCAACTGGATATTCGTGAGCAAAAAAAGCCCCCAAACAAACAAACAAAAACAAAACAAAAAAAACCCCAACCCCGACCTAAGTTTACACCTTATGCAAAAATTAACTTGAAGTGGACCGTTGACCTTAAATGTAAATTGTAAAACCGAAGCTTGTAGAAAAAGACATAGGGGAAAACCTGTAGGATCTAGGGTTAGGCAAAGAGTTCAAAGACTTGACACCAAAAACATGGTCCTTCAAAGGAAACATTTATATTTGAGCTTCATCAAAATTAAAAACTTTTGCTCTGTGAAAGGCATTGTTAAGAGGATAAATTACAAGCTACAGAAGAGGAGAAGATATTTGAAACCATTTATCTGACAGAGGACAAGGATCTAATCTATACATAAAACTCTCAAAGCTCAACAGTGCGAAAGGAATCCAATTAGAAAATGAGCAAAGGACATGAAGAGACATTTCACAGAGGAGGATTTACAGATGGCAGTAAGCAGATGAAAAGGTATCTAACCTCATTAACTGTTCTGGGAAATGCAAATTAAAATCATAATGAGATGTTACTACACACCCATTAGAATGATTATAATAAAAAATAGTGGGACTTCCCTGGTGGTCCAGTGGCTAAGACTCCACGCTCCCAATGCAGGGGGCCTGGGTTCGATCCCTGGTCAGGGAACTAGATCCCACATGCCACAACTAAAGATCCCACATGCTGCAACTGAAGATCCCGTGTGCCGCAACTAAGACCTGGCGCAGCCAAATAAATAAATAAATATTTTTTTTAAAAAGTGTTTAAAAAAATAAAAAATAGTGACAACACCGAATGCTGGTGAAGATGTAGAGAAACAGGAGATTGCTCACGCGTTGCTGGAAGGAATGGAAAACGGTAGAGCCACTCTGGAAAACAGTGTGGCAGTCTCTCAAAAAACAGAAACATGCAACCACCATCATCTGCAGTAATTGCACACCTGGTCAGGTGTCCCAGAGAAATGAAGATGTGTGTTCACACGAAAATTAGTACATGAGTGATTATAGCAGCTTTCTTTATAATAGCCCCAAACTGGAGACTACCGAGATGTCCTTCAGTGGGTGGATGGCCAGAAACTGTGCACGCACACAGGGGACACAAGCAGGAACCAGCTGACTCCATCCTCTGCCCTTCTGGAGCAAGCGGCTGCCCTGCCTCCATCGCGGCCAGGATGTGTGGGGTGGGGGTGGGCTGGGGGGTCTCCCATGTTCCTGACCAAGATGCATAGGCGATTCTCAGGGTCACCCTTGTTGCCTGTCTGAGCACCACCCTGAGGTGGACCTCCGCTAGGGGCAGGAAAGAGGAGGTACAGTGAGCAGGGGGCTGCAGCCCTCCCCCACCAGTGCCCGGCGTCGTTTAGACCCTGGGATTTCCCTAGACAGACAGGCATGGGGTCACTCCTCTGAGCACACCTGACCCCTCAGTGTCCAAGAAGAAGCTGCAGCCGCAGACGCAGCTTCTCCGCAGCACGGGGAGGCTGGCCGGCCTGACGCGCAGGCACGAAGGCTGCCGGGCACTGACACCAGGCACTCAGCGCCCAGGCAGGCCCTCGGGTCTCTGAGGACTTGTCTGCTGGCCCTGCCCTCTTCTGGGGCATTCTGTGCCTGCCCAGACCCAGCTGAGAGTGGAACCCCACCCCGGGCCCAGATCCGAGCATCCCATGGGGCAGTTTGGGTGAACACACCAGAGCAGCGGGTGGTGTGGTCCGAACTGCCCACCGGAAACCCACCTCGCCCTGTGGCCACCCGCTTACCCAGCCCCAGCCGCTGGGGTCTCCACCTGCTGTGGAATGGTCTGGCCACGCTACAGCGCCCACCCCGTTTTAATTGGAATTGCCCTATCGAGGGCTTAAATTAAAAACCAAACACTCAAAGCACGACTGCCTTTTAGGTGACTAAAATTAAAACCTAATTGAATTTTCCCAGGGAAAAATATCTTGTGGAAATTTAATTAAGGAAGTAAAGGGCTGGGTTTTTAAAAATAGATATATATGGTTTTTAATTCAGGGTTATTTGCAAAGCAAATTAAAAAATAAAAAGAACTCGCTCCATGAAGAAGTTGGATGCAGACACAGGAGCTCGGCGAGGTCCCTGAGCGCGTGGCAGGGCTGTGCGGGCGCCCCGCGTGCAGCCACCTGGACGGTGACTCTCCTGCCCCTCTGCCCCTGGACCGAGTGCCGCTGTCAGACTCGGAGGACAAGCTCTGCTCATCTGGGCTGGTTTTCAGGCTCTGGGCTCTAAGGGGAGTCCTTCGAGGACTTTGGGAACCCCGCACCCCAATGCCGTGGCCTGCACAGCCTCTTCCCCTGGGCTGGGCCCCCCACCACACTTCCTGCCCCCCCCCGCCCCCGACCACAGGCCTGGGTGCCGTGTCTTTGTCGTTCTTCCTTCTATTCCGGAAAGCGTTTTTGAAAAACTAGAACTCTATACTGAGAACCGCCTGGCGCGACGCTCACTCCAGCATCCGGCCTCAGCTACAGCCTGTCTCCTCGCAGGCGGATCAGGCCCGGGCAGTGGTGGCCGACACCCCGGCCTTGGTCACCACAGCACCTGTGCCCTGGAAGATACAGGATGGCCTCCCCACCCCAAAATTAGTCCTGATGGTGCCACACGCACCAAAGGCCATGAAAGGGCTTGTTACTCACATAATGAGGCTTCTGGGGGAGAGCAGGGGACCCCACGCTGCTCTGGAAATGGCTGGGGAGCACCGACGGGGGGTGCTGATGGGCACCATGCAGGCCAGGCTCCTACGGTTTGAATCTTCCACGGTGCCAAAGGAAGGGCCACCGGGGACCCCCAAAAGGGCTCGGCCTTCTCCTTAAGCCTCGTTCACCTCCCCCTCGCCTTCCGCCTGCCTGGACCCTGACCCCAACTCCAGGGCCACCTTCCTTAACCCTGTCTGCTGGCCCCCAGCAGTGGGGCTGGGTCCCTTGGCCCCCCCGGGGCAGCCCGGCCCGTCGTTCAGATCTCAGACTCTCCCACCCCCGGCCTTCCCCTCTGTCTCTCACGTGGCTGTTGACTGAGCCTGGTCTCTCCCGAGGGGTGGTGGGTGGGCACATCCTGCTCCCAAGGGGGTCAGCAGAGGGTTCTTCCAGGACCCTGCCAGCCCGGGACTCACCAAGTGTGCCTCGTCTCCGCAGAGCCGCAGGCTGACGATGGCTCCCACCTTTGTTCTGGGCGCTCCTGTTTGCACCTGCAGGGAAGCTGCAGCCTCTGCATCCTGGGCTGTGACGAAGGCCGGATTGAAGGTCGAAGGAGGGGGTCAGGTGAGAGCCCAGGTAACGAGACCTGGCAGGTGGAGGTGGGTGCCGTGAGGGGGGAGTGTGTGCATGCGGGGTCGCCAGCCTGGCCGAGGCCAGCCGTCAGCCCTCCTGTGAAGGCAGCCCCTGGGTTGGAAATTCGGAGCTAATTCTGATGAGCTCGGGGTGTGAGCAGGTTGGGCAGAGGCCGGGCTTCTGGGTCCCCCAGTGCCTCTGCTGAGGGGCATCCGGGCCTGACTGCCAAGGCAGGGCCTGCGTCTCCCTGTCCCCTTCCCTGAGGAGTGGCTGTCGTGCCCACGGAGAGATCCTGGGAGAGAAGGGGCTGCAGACGCCCCCGGGGGCACATGTGGAGGCGGAGGGCTGCTGTGCCCCGCCTCCCCCTTGGGAGGGCCCCGCCCACCTCCTCCCATCCCCCACCTTTGCCTTCAGACCTTCAGGATCTCGAAGTTGTACTGTTTTGGTAACTAAAGGGTTTTCACAGTCTCGCCAGCGAGCCGGCCTGGCACGTGGCGGGAGGAGTCCGGGCCGCTTGCTGTTACCTATCAAAGGGGCAGATTGCTGAAAGGTGCTGCCTCGGCCCCTATTGGGAGCACGCTTTCATTAAGTGGGGACAAGCGAGGTGCCGGCAGTTTCTGGGGGACGCTGGGTGCCACCAGCGTCTCATTACCTGCCTGTCAATGCGTCATGGGCCTGGCAGGAAACTCGGGAGGGTGGGGGGAGAACGTTTGCAGCTAGGTCAGCCTCAGGATGCATGGCTTCGAGGAGAGGGACGCGTGTCCATTTCTGCTCCAGGTCTGCCGATTTTCACTGAGCACCTACTACGTGCCAGGCCTGCATTCACAGGCGCAAATGTCCTCAGGGTCTCTGCCCTCACAGGGTGGTGAGAATGAGGAGCGGGTATAGGGGACCCCAGGAGGGCCCAAGGGGGTCAGAGGAGGTAGCCACAGGGAGAGCAGCCTGTGCAAGGGGCCTGGGGCCAGGAGGAGCAAGGGTCAGGAGTGACAGTATGGCTGGATTAGGAGGCCAGACGGAGGGCGCTGAGGGAAGAGCTGCGTGGGGTGCAGGTGGAGAAGGGGGCGTGCAGGCTCTGCAGGGAGTTTTTGTTCCAGGCTGGGAGCTCTGGAGTCCCCTTCCCTGGTTCCAGTCACATTTTGGAGGAATTGCTTCCTCGGGGCGCTGTGTGGGCAGAGTGGGCGGGGTGCAAGCAGGGAGGCCCGAGGGCAGGCGGCGACCGTGCGGCCCGCGTGGGTGGCCCTCAGCGCAGCCGTGGAGCTGGAGGGGCTTCGGGACCTCGAAGGCCTGGGTGCCTGCACACTTGAGGGTCTCCCACCCTCCCCTCTTCCCTCCCTGTCCTTGTAGCCAAGGTCCCTGCTCTGCAGCGCCCCCCTCAAGGGACACCCCTGCCCCAGGCCTGGGGTAGCCTGGGGGCCTCTGGAGAAGAGTCTCTCGGGGTGTGGTCCGAGTTTCTGGCCTGTTTATGTGGGGGCCACGTCCTCCCGCTTCCCCTCAGGAAGCGGGGAGCCAGGGCTTTGCTAATGTGGCCCCTTGGACCAGCCCCTCCAGTACAGACAGGCCCAGCTTTATGACTGGCCAGTGTGGACCACACACTGTTGGAAGGACCCTGCCACGGGAGGCTTATTTCGGTCGCTGCCCTGAGAGGACAGTGGTTAAGAGCAGACAGCCTGGGTTCAGGCCGGGCTCCGCCCCTGCTGGCTGTGTGACCTCAGGCAAATTACTGACCTGCTCTGTGCACTGCCTCACCTGCAAATGGGCTCATGGTGACAGGGGAGTTGAGAGAGCAGAGCAGAGGCGTGTGTCTGTGCTCGTGGAAGCCGCCTGCCCTGAACACTAACGGGCACGAAGGAACGGACAACACAGAAATCAATCTTTTACTAAGCGGTGCATTGTCTAAAGTACGGACGCTTTTCTGAGAGCATTGCAGGCCGCCGCTGTGGACCTCAGGGCTTTGCACAGCGAATCCCTTTTCTGGGTCCCCAGGACGCTGACCATATGGAACCCCCTCACCGAAGACCCGAGAGCAGTGGGTCCCCTGAATTATTACGGAGTCGTTTCCCCCACAGCTCGGCCTGGGGCTCCCCCAAGCTGGTCTGGAGGTGGGACCCGTGCATCTCCCTGCCCCCCTCCCCCCAGTCACCTGCCTCTTGGGCGGTGGCCTTCGGTGGCTTCCCCAAGGCACAGGGCGGGGTGCTGGGTGGGGAAGGGGCTCCCAGACTCCCCCTCCTTCCCGGAACACACAGTCCAGGAGGACGGGACCATCAGAGAGCCATCTGCGGGGCCCGCTGCAGCCTGGCCCCTTCACCCCTGTGTTGGGCTCCTGTCCTGTCGGTGGCCGGTCCGCGTCTCTGTCCTGCTCTCACCGCCACGCAGGGAAGCTGCAGTGGCTTTGAGGCCGGCCGCCTGCAACCAGAGCCTTCGTTGGCCTGAATGTGACAGAAGTTGGAAAGATTACGCGTTGTAAATGGATATTAATGTACCAGAGCGGCTGCAGGCTCCCACAGAACGAGCTTCCACGCCCCGTGTCTGCCCCTGCCTGTCGGGGGCCCGCACCCGGGCCGGCAGCTTCTCCCCCATCCCTGGTGGTCTCCGCCTGCTACCCATAAGGCCCGTCACCTCCAGCTTCGGGGGCACATGAGTGAGCCTCTGTGCGGACAGCACCCCCCCTGAGTCAGAGAGGTGGGGAAGCCGAAGCCTGGGGAGGTGCAGGGCAGTCCCCCCATCCCAGGGCACTTTCTGAAGACCCCAGCCTCCATGGCTTCAGATCTTCTAATGAACCGAGAGGGGCTGCAGGCCGTGTGGGGCAGTGGGGCCTGGTCAGCTCCGGCCATCCCGGGCCGAGCCCTCGGGGGTCCCCTCCCGGCTGCCCCGCCCCCCTCGTGTCCTCAGCTGGGCTGGCTCGGGTTGGATGAGCCTGACACTCCTTGGCCGAGGTGCCTCCTGGGGGGATGCCCAGCTCTGGTCCCTCTGCACAAGGGCTTGGGGATGTTCGGCTTCAGCTGGGAGGAGAGATGGAGGGCCGAGAAGCCAGGCCGCCCCGCCCTCTCCCAGCCTCCTGCCCGCAGCTCCGCCTCCCTCTCTTGGTGACAGCTGGGCCTTGTTCCTGGGCGAGGGCCGCATCTAGAGCCTGGTGATGCTTTCGGAAGCAGCTGTCACTCTGGGAGGACGTCTGTTGCTGGGGTTCCCTCCCCACGCAGCCCAAGCTGGCCACGTGGGGGGGTCGGCCGGGGCAGGTGCTGTCAAATGGGTGGCAGTGGGAAATAGCACCCCTTGTGTGGCCCCCCTCTGCTGCCGAGCGGCCCGGTCTCAGGGCTGGGAAGCAGGCTTACAGCTGAACCCCTCCTTTCCGGGAAGACCGGGAAGGCCGAGTTTACACCTCCTGCCCGGGATCTGTCTTCCCCGGGGTCTTGGGTCTCCTCTCAGGGGCTGTGCTCTGCTCTGCTGGGTGTGGGATGAGGGTCGGGGGTCTCCCTGTGCCCCTGCACTGCCCCCCATGGCCTCTCCTGTGCAGCCGTGCTGGGCCGGGCGAGGCGGGGCGGTCAGAGTCTCATCGCGGGGGCCGCGCGCCTCTGGAAGTGTCTCCCGGCTTAGTGAGGTGCACCACGGTCCTCAGCTGGGGCCACGACGCCCGGGGTTTCTGCCACCGCTCACGAGGACCCCGGGGCAGTGCTGAAACGTGTGGCACCCAGGCCTGTGTACAAGACCCTGGGTGCAGGGGGTCTGGGGGCTGCAAGACAGGCCCCCGCCTCTCTTCTGAAGGAGAGTGGCCGCAGATGCTTTAGAATTCATCAGCCTCCCCATGCTTCAAAGTGCACGCACAGGGAAGAGAACGGGTTCTAAATTGGTGAAACTTTTTTACAGGGGACGTTTGTCAAGGGTCATCTTTAACTGCAAGTATAAAAATAAGAAAAACCCACTCCGAAAGCTGGCCGTGTAGAGGGCGTTCTGACTGCTCCTGCCCGTAGCAGGAGAAGGGCAGAGAGATCCGGCCCCCCCGGTCCCGACAGGCGTGTCCTCCTCAGCTCAGTGCTCAGCCCTCCACAACCCAGAGTTCCTCCCTTCTGGACTGGCTAGGCCTGGCCCCAGGCTCCTGTGGGGATCCAGGGCTGTCATTGCCCAGCCCAAGGCTGCATCCTTAGGGGCAGAGTGCCCCATGGATAGGAGGTCTGCTCAGAGGACAGGGACAGGGGGCTGGGGCCTGACCACATCCAGCTGGAGAGTAGGAGAGAGAAGATGCTGGCCATGGGGCCCTGCAGGCAGAGGCTGGGCAGGGGAGCGATTGGTCCCTGGGGAGGGAGGGAGCTTCCCGCCACCAGGGGTGTGCAAGCGGAGGCGTCAGGCTTCTCTGGCAGGGAGGTGGGGTTATTTTAAGTGCCCCCGCTCTGAGCTGTGGCTAAAGGCGGTCCCTGGTCCCAGGGGGGTGGGGTCTGTGCCAGTGGAGCAGTGGTTGGGTCTCAAAGAGTGCTTTTCGCAGAGCCCGCGGTGGAGACAATAACACCTCTTAAAACGTGGTAATTAACATCCTCTCTGCACACAGCGATAAATCCACGCAGCACAACTTCCTTGTAAAAATGACCTTGGGAGATGGTCTTTTCCAGTCGTGGGTTTTATCAGTATCACACGTGGACAGCCCCCAACATGCAATACGGGTCTCCCTCCCATCTTCCCACAGAGGCTCCTTGGCCCTGATGCCCACCACACCGCCCCCAGGCCTGCCGCCTTTCTAGATGCTGCTCAGATGCCTGGGTGCCCCCTCTGCTGGCTGCCTGCCCACGCCCCCGTGCCCTGTGCTGGCTTGGGCTCCCACCCCCACCACTGACCTGTCCAGAGCTCCCGGCCCAGCACCGGAACTTTCCAGGCCGTCTGGTGTTAAGGCAGGGACGCTCCTCAGCAGGGAGCTTGGGGGTCACCCGCGCTGGTCCTGTGCCGTGTCGGGGGAGAGACAGCAGGTCCTCCCTGCTCAGCGAGGGAGGAACGGTGCGTGTGCATCCTCCCGCCTGTCACGACGACGGTAACAGCTGCCAGTGAGTGTCACCAGGAAGGGAAGGGACGCATGGCTGTCCTCAGCAGGGCCTGTGGCGATGCTGTCTTCTCGCTCGTGGACAGGCTCTGTGGGGCCCTATAGCTCCTCACAATCTTCCTGCTGGGACCATGGGAATCCCCGTGACAGACGGGGAGACCGAGGCTCGGTGGGGCTCACAGACACGAGTCACACGGGTGGCCGGTGGAGGAGAGGGGCTTTGTGGCCAGGGGTCCGGCTTGGATATGAGCAGGTGCAGATGGAGAGATTAGCCCGCCAGCCCCTGGAGCTGCCCCAGGGGGCGAGGGCTGCCTCCAGGTACAAGACGCATCAGGCGGCATCAGGTGGGGCCTGAGGACCCCTTCCCGAAGCTACGCCCCGCCTCCTGATGACTTCCTGATCGCCTGGAGCCCGCGTCTGCTGCTTCTCCTGCTGGTTCTCCCTGCTCCGGGGACCCAAGGGCCCGTGGGATGCTTCCTTCTCTGACGTGGAGCGGGGGCAGGGAGACTCCGCGAGGCGGGGAGAAGAGGCTCTACAAACACTGTGCAGGCACCGCCTCTCCTACCTCCAGGCCTCCTCTTCTGCACCCCTAGCGCCTGCGCATGCCACCCCATCCTTCAGCCTCTCTTTAAAAATAGCTTTGTTTTGATGCAATTCATTTACCATATAATTCACGCATTTAAAGCGTGTACTTCAGGGACTTCCCTGGCGGTCCAGTGGTTAAAACTCTGCGCTTCCACTGCAGGGAGCTTGGGAACGATCCCTGGTTGGGGAACTAAGATCCTGCATGCCACTCGGCCTAAAAATAAAATAAAATAAAAAATAAAGTGTGCACTTGAACGGTTTTTAGCAGATTCACAGACGGGGCAGCCACCCCTCTGCCTCCCGTCTCGATGGATCTGCCCGTCCAACCTTCACGTGAGCGGGGTCACACTCTGTGGCTTTTTGCATCTGGCCTCTTGCACCTGACACGTGCTCGTGCACAGGTTGGGCTGCATCTCTTTTTAGGCCGCGTCCTACTCCGCGGTGCGGGTGGACCACGTGGTGTTTATCCGCTCAGCTGCGCACAGACGCTGGGCTGTTTCCACATTGGCGCTGCCGTGAACGGTGCTGCCCCTTGTGCACGGGGACACTCACGCACGTGGACGTTGCAGGCCACGCGTCCCTGTGCACACGTGTTTGCCTCCCTCCTGGGTGGACACGAGATGACGGATCCCGGATGCAGGTCTCCCTGGCTCCTCCCATGCAGAGCTCTCACCCCTGCCAAGTCCCGGAAACAGGCTCCACATCCCCCCGGGGGGTGGGCAGTAGCCCTCCAGCCAGAGGGCCACGTCTGAGGCCTCGTGTCTGGGAAGCACCCCTGCCTGGTCCCCCTTTGTCTTCTGTGCCTGGAGAACACGTGCAGGCCTTTCAAGTGCCTTGAGAAAGCACAGGAGTTGAATGTCTCACAGGAATGTAATGGTATCTTTATTGCTCATTACAGTTCAAGTTAATTACATAGCAACTAGGTTTGTGCTCTATGATGTTGCAGCTCAATCGGCGTGCGCACGCCCGGGTCTAGAGCAGGTTTCCACCCCCGCACCTTGTGTTTGTTCCACCTGGATCAATGCCTGATTCTTCCCAGTTAGCACTTTTCACAATCATGAGACGGTGCCTTAGCGACTTCTAAAGATGGTCAAGAACTTTGTCTTTCATTTGGTGTCCTTATGGTACCGCTGAGTTTGGTTTCAATTCTTTGCGGTCACGTGTGACGTATGTATAGACAAAGCTGTAGATTCTGCTGATGAACAAATCATTCTCCGGCCAGAGGGAGGTTATGCCAGTTGTCTCCTGAGTCTATCTGATCGTGCTGAGGGCTGCCTTGCTTTCTGATACGACAAGTTGTTCCAGATTCATCTAGTGTATTTCTTCCTCGAGACCTCAAGTTGGCCATTTCTCCCAGGAGCTCTGGTTCCTTTTATTGGAAAATAGGATTTTGTGATTGCAGTCTGGGAGCTAAAGAGGGGTCATTACTACCAGACAAGTCATTGCTTCTAAACCTTTCTGTGGCCAAGGCTGGGAAAACATTTTTTTTTGCAAAAGAAAAGTACGTAGTGAGTTGATACTAATATTTCCAATTTAAATGTAAGATTAGAGTGTTTTTGTATCGCTTCTTTGATTTTACATTTACGTCTCTCTCCTCTTATGCTGGGATTCTTGCTTCCTAATGACATCTACATAATTACTTACTTGCTTTATCTCACGGTACATCGTCTGTATAACTATCATGTAGCAGTGTACGTTCAGCTTGTACACACATTTTTTGCTGAGTCCCCATAAAGAAGGAGAATCTATTTCCCCATGTTTTGAAGCTGGGCTGATCTTATGACATGACCAAGAAAATGTGGTGGAGGTAATGTGGTATGACTTCCAAGGCAAGCCCTTAAGAGATCTTACGGTCTGTCTTTTGCCCTCCTGGATCCTGGGACCACCATGCTACAAAGAATCCTGGGATGAAAAACCCTGTGGGGAGGTAGACCAGCTGTCTTACATGCTCTGGGTTAGCCTGGCACCCAGCCGTATGCAGGTGAGGGAGCCCAGGTGAGGCCAGTAGGCGGTCCAGCGCTGACCCCCAGCACTGCGAGAAGTATAAGTTCTTATCTGATGCCACTACATACTGGGGTGGTTTGTTACATAGTAATAGATAAATGATACAGATGTTGGAGTACAATGGTACCTTAACAAAAACTTGAAATGTGACATTGGCTTTGGAGCAGGTAGAAGCTGGGAAGGTGGTGAAGGGAAATGTTGGAGGCTGGAGAAAGGGTGACCCTTGTCACTTAGGAATAAATGACAAACTGTCTCCTATAGTAACTGGGAAGGGAAAACAACTTGTGGCATGTGGCTGAAGAAATCTCTAGACAGAATGTTAAAAGTGTCAGTGGGTTTCTTCTAGCTGCACATGATAAGATAAAGAAAGAGAGATGAGCTAAAGAAGGAACCGTTCAATTTGTAAATAAAATTTAAAGACAGAAAGCCCAGGACTTGCTTGGTTAGAAAATAATACTGTCCCTCACACTCAGTATTTCCAGCTGGTAAAAATATACAAAGTGCGATGAGCCTGGGGGCAAAGATAAAATCAAGGCTGTGTCTGCAGGACGCCTGGTTAAGAGCTTTGTAAGGTTTAAGGCAGTGCCCAACAGACCCATTCATCCAGGCAGAAGGAATTTTAGGAACCCTAAGGGTTTCATTTCACAGCTTCGTGTTCGGCTCAAGAGAGCGAGAAATCTGCCTCAAAAAAGGACTATGGACGTGGCTTTTGGAATATGGAGCAAACTTTAATTAGATTCACGGGAAATCCACAAAGTTTTAAAAAGAGTTGTACTGATGAAAACACCACCAGCTTGGATAAAGAAGACAGTTCAAAATGGAAAGAGGCTTCTGGGAAGTAAACAGGTTGAGAATGTGACTCAGCTGCCTATATGGGCCACTTCTTATGGCAAAGGAAAGGTATCTCGGAGGGTATAGTCAAGAGCAAAGAACAGTGGATTAGAAAACCACTGCCAGAAAGGAAAACTGGACTTAATCAAGGACACTTCCTTGCCCCTAGAGTAGGGGCAACTGGCTAGATTTCATAATTGCCTTGGATCTGCCTGTATCTGCTTCCTGTCCTTTTGCTTTTGAAGGGGAGCGCCTGCTGCCTTTGAAGGTTTCCTATCCCTGCCTCACCGTTGTATGTTGGGTGTGTGGGGGACAGATAACTCTTGTATTTTGCTCACAAGTTCCTGCATTAAGAGGAGCCACACTCAAGTCACTGCACACCCAGAAGAGCCACATTTGCACTTTGGTCCCATGATTGGATGAGAGTTTGGAGGTCATGGGAGAGATGTGAATCATTGGGACCAGAGGGAGGACTACAGGAGACCGTTGCAGTAGTGGGCCAATGAATCTCGTTTCCCTGTGTCCGTGCTCCTTTGTGGTGTGACATTACGCTGCCCCAGCCTGAACAAAAGTGGGATTTATTTCCTCATTTCCTGAATTTGGGCTGGCCTCGTGACGTGCTTTGACCAGTAGGATAGAGTGGAAGGGACACTGTGTACTTCTGAGACCAGGCCCTAAAAGGCCCTGAAGCTGCCACCTTCACTTTCTTGGGATGCTGCTCTGTGACTCAGAATAGGGAAGTCGATCTGGCCTACTGCAGTGTAAGAGGAGAACTTATACTAGCTCACAGTGGAGTATAAGAAGCTGCTTGGAGGAGAGCTGAAGTGGCCTACAGCCACCTCCTTCCAGACACGCAGATGAGGCCATCCTGGACCTGCCAGTCCAGCTGAGCCTCCAGGGGACCACAGCCACAGGAGAGAGTCCAAGTACGACCAGGTGGGGAACTGGCCGTGCAACCCACAAAATTGTGAGAAATAACAAATCGTTGTTTTAAGCCACAAAGCTTTGGGGTAGTTTGTTACACAGCAATATGTAGCTGACATATATATATCTATATATCTATACGCACACACACACACACACACACACACACATACATACATACTTGTATCATGTATATATTAAGATTTCTTTATTGCTATTTTTTGTTCTTAGGATATGTCCCAATTGAGATTTGTAGTCAAATGACCATGTTTTGAAGTCATTTGAAATAAATCTCCTCTGTGTGGTGAAACCACTGACCTGATACACAGATTCATTTTGAATTTTAGAGATTGCTTTTCTATTATGATTTAATTTTTTTAATTAATAGACTTTTTTTTAAAAAAAGGCTGTTTTAGGTTTACAGAAAAATTGATCAGAAAGTACAGAGTTCCCATGTACCCCTCCTCCCTCCCCAGCCCCATTACTCCCCCTGTTATGAACATGTGCATTAGTGTGGTTCATTTGTTACAACTGACGGAGCTCCACTGACAGATCTCCATCACCCAAGGGGCATAGTCTACATTGGGGTTCACTCCTGTGCTGTACATTCTGTGGGTTTTGACAAATGTATAATGACATGTGACCACTATTACAGTATCACACAGACTAGTTTCACCATCCTAAGATCCTCTGTGCTCTGCCTTTGCACCCCACTAACCCCCTAACCCCTGGCCACCACTGATCTTTTCAGTCTCTGTGGTTTTGCCTTTTCCAGAGTGTCGTATAGTTGGAATCACATAGCATGCAGCCTTTTCAGACTGGATTCTTTCACTTAGCCATGTGCATTTAAGTTTCCTCCATGACTTCATGGCTTGGGAGTGCATTTCACTTTAGTGCTGGAAAACATGCCACTGTTTGGATGCTTCAGTTTGTTTATTCATTCACCTGTTGAAGGATGTCTTGGTTGCTTCAAAGGTTTGGCAATTAAGAATAAAGCTGCTAGGGCTTCCCTGGTGGCGCAGTGGTTGAGAGTCCGCCTGCCGATGCAGGGGACACGGGTTCGTGCCCCGGTCCGGGAAGATCCCACATGCCGCGGAGCGGTTGGGCCCGTGAGCCATGGCCGCTGAGCCTGCGCGTCCAGAGCCTGTTCTCCGCAACGGGAGAGGCCACAACAGTGAGAGGCCCGCGTACCACAAAAAAAAAAAAAAAAAAAAAAAAGAATAAAGCTGCTAAACAAAGGGAGATCAAATAAAGCTGCTATAAACACTGTGTGCTGGTTTTTGCGTGAACCCCGTTTTCATTGCCTTTGGGTAGATACCAAGGAGCGTGATTACTGGATCATAGGGTAAGAGTATGTCTGGCTTTTTACAAAATCACTAAACCGTCTTCCGAAGCAGCCGAACCATTTGCATCCCCACCAGCACCGGGTGAGGCATCCTGTTGCCGCGTATCCTCGCCAGCACGTGACGTTGCTGGGGCTCCGGATGTTTGCCGTTCTAATAGGTGTGGAATGGTGTTTCATTGCTTTAATTTGCAATCACCTCATGACATAACATTAAGCATCCTTTCATGTGCTTACTTGCCATCTGTGTATCTTCTGATGAGGTGTCTGCTTAGGGCTTTAACCCATGTTTTAATTGGGTTCTTTGTTTCCTTATTATTAAGTTTTAACTATTTTTGTATACAGTCATCTGTTGATATCCACAGGGAATTGGTTCCAGAACTGCCCCCCACCCATCTCCAGATACCAAAATCTGTGGACGCTCAAGTCCCTTGTATAAAATGGTGTCGTATTTGTGTATAACCTGTGCACATCTTCCCAAATACTTTAAAGCATCTCTAGATGACTTATAATACCTAATACAATGGAAATGATATGTACATAATTGTTGGTGAACAGCAAATTCAATTTTTGCTTTTTGGAACTTTCTGGAATTAAAAAAAAAATCTTTTTTTTTGATCCTGGGTTGGTTGAACCCTCGGACGCAGGACCTATGGATACAGAGGTCCGGCTGTGTTTCTGACAGCAGTCCTTGATCACACATGTGGTGTTTTGCAAAGATTTTCTGTAACTTGACTTTTCTTTCTCTGAACAGTGTCTGTCACAGAGCAGAAGCTCTGTGATTTAATTTTGTCTTACAATTATTTAAAATATTTACAAGATTCTGAAGTCAAAAGGACACAGAAGGGCACATTCAGGGAAGCTGGGTTTCCCTGCCTGTCCCCGTCTCCTCTTGTCAGCGACTGTTTCCATTCGGGTTGGATTTATTCTTAAATAATGGTTTATTCTCCCGTTTTCTTAAATAAAAAGTGACATAGGAATCGCATGGTTCTTCACCTTGCTTTTTTTTTTTTTTTTTTGCGGTACGCGGGCCTCTCACTGCTGTGGCCTCTCCCATTGCGGAGCACAGGCTCCGGACGCGCAGGCTCAGCGGCCATGGCTCACGGGCCCAGCCGCTCCACGGCATGTGGGATCTTCCCGGACCGGGGCACGAACCCGTGTCCCCTGCATCGGCAGGCAGACTCTCAACCGCTGCACCACCAGGGAAGCCCTTCACCTTGCTTTTGAACAGACCGCAGCGTGACACGGTGAGCTCCCTCATTTCATGTTTAGGGGGACGGAGTTCCATCATGGGGACACCTTCTATCTACCCACCAGTCAGTCCCCTAGTGCCGGGGCACTCGGTGACCCCAGTCCTCTGCTGTTACTAACAGTCCCTTAGCAAGATGCAGGCACACAGCTTTGTGGGTTCCCCGCGTACGTCTGAGGCGAGATTCCTCCGAGCAGGCGGCTGTCAGAAAGGCTAACTGCATTTTGCAGCTTTGTCAGATGTTGTCTGTCTCCCAGGGTGGGAGCTGGACCCTTTCACGTTCCCACAGCGTTGTCTGAGGCCGCCTCTTCCTCACAGCCTCGCCGGCAGAATGCCGTTCAACTTTTGTATTTTTGCCAATCTGATAGGTGGGAAACGGTATCTGGTCTGGCCTGCATTTGTGTGTCTCTCATTATGGGGAAGTCGCAGGGCCACTTGCATTTCTGTCTGTGAGCCGTGTCCATATCTCTGACACGGGAGATGTGTAAACCCAAAGACGATATGAAGGCAAGAAACCCCCATCCAACTCACAGCCCCGACACACTGCTTTCAGGTCAGGACCTTCTGCATCTTAAAGGAACACAGGAAGTCCTGAATTGCGGGTGTCCTGAGGGGCTGCTCTGATGGCCAAGGGAGGACCTGGAGGGGCAGAGCCGGAGATGTGGGGGGCAGCCCGGCTTCCTTCCCTGGGGGGCGTCTTGTCTTGTTGAATGAGAGAGAAAATAACTAAGGCCATCGAGGGCGCAGTCCCCCTCCCCCGCCCCCTCCCTCACAGTGGGCGCTGGCGTGTGGAAGGCCCCTCCAGGAGCAAACAGAGCCCAGCAGCCTGCTTGCTGGTTTCAGGCCAAAGCCGGAAGGGGTCTGTTCAGAGAACTTTCCGGGCACCGCTGCTGGTGCCGAGGAGAGGGACCTGCCCTGAGGGGCTCGGGCTTCTGTGGAGGCAGCAGCAGGACGGGGGACATTTATTTCCGGAGCATCAGCTGGTGGGGGCCAGGGGACAGCAAGGACTCTGAGAGACCCACACACCGGGGGAGGTGAGGCCGCGGTGCGAGGGTCAGAGGTGCTGCGATGAGTGACAACGCTCGGGGTGCTGGACAGGCAGTGGGGACATCTCAGGCCCGGCGCTGGTGGAGGGGTCTTGCGGGGGAGATGCGGGGCTGACTGGGCCACAGGAGGAGTTTGGGAAAGTACAAGGCAGACGCACCGAGCGGAGAGGCTGGGCATCTTCTAGGAGGTGCAGGTGGGCTTTGCAGCTGGGAAGGAGCCAGAGAGGAAAAGGAGGACGGGGTGCTGGCCGAGAACCTGGCTTTGACTCAGGCAAAGGGCAGCGTGGTCTGGGCCTTGGGAAGCTCTGTCAGTGAGGGTGGACGCCAGGGTGGAGCCTGCAGCCGGGAGGCTTGGTGGGCCGGAGTCTCAGCTGTGGGGGTGGGGTGGGCTGGTGTCTCAGCTGTGGGGTGGAAGGTGATCGCGATCCTGCGACTTAGAGCTGGGTTGGCAGGATCTGCTCATGAATGAGAAGTGGTGGGAGAGAGAGAGAGGAAAGTCAGGGTGGCTCCTCCTGGGCCTGGCAGAGTCAGCGAGTCATGCTGCCGTCAGCTGCCACTGGGAAAGTGTGGGGAGCTGTGGAGGTTTGGGAGGAGAAATCCATGGTCCCCTTTTGACCATCTGGGAAACGTGCAGGGAGAGATGTGGAGAAGGCAGTGAGGGTACCAGTCTGGGGCTCAGTGGAAGCCATCAGCCCTCGGGTGGGATTTAAGCTGTGGGTCTGGGGTCAGGTAGGGTGGGTTCAAGGGGGCACGGTCAGCTGACAAATGGGAATGCAGGTCACGTGTTACCAGGGATGGTGGAGCCAGGAGCTAGGTGAGCCCCTGGGGACCCGGCCTGGGCTGCACCCCCTTTCTTCTCCCCCGATTGTCGAGATTCTCCTTGTTCTGGAGGCCAGCTTGCCACACCTTCACCTCTGAGGCACGTGGGGTCTCTGCCCCCCACGTCTGTGCCACTGTCCTTACCAACACCCCTTGCACCCCGCCCAGGTCTGTGTGGGCCCTAAACCTCCCTGCTTCCAGACAGTGCCCTGCCCTGGCCCCTGACCCCTGAACCCCACTGGTATTGGGAAAGGCCTGGCTCGGGGCACGGACGGCCCCTCCTCCTCTGGACCCTGTCATCTCCCCTGTGCCTCGAGGCCCCGACAGGTGAGCTCAGGTGCTGCTGGCTCCAGCACCCCGAGGCGTCCCAGGTGCCCGGCCTGTAGAGAAGAGAAGCTCGCAGAGTCCAGGGCTGCCCCAGGCCCGTGGGCGGGGAATGGCGCCTCGGGTGGGCGGGGCCTAGCATGGGCGGGGCCTCCTAGCAGCAGTCTGCGCTGTCGGATGCGCCCTGAAAGCCAGACCCCAGAGGGAGCAGGAGGTCGTCCCGTGACACCCCCGCCCCTCCACGTCCCCCCCTACACCCCGCCGTGAGGAAGGCAACCAGCACATTCCAGGGACAGCTCTTGGGGTGGACCTTTGATGCTGGCTCTGCACGGGTCACACCCCTCTTAGCGCCCACACCTGTGTGGTCAGAGGGGTTGGCGGGACACCAGCCCCCCAGGCCTCAGCGGGCAGCCGAGCTCAGTCTCTGTAGCCCCTCTGGCCCCTGCAGGAAAAGCCCGTCCCTCTCGGGCGCCAATGTGAGCGCTTGGTGCGCCCCCGACGCGCTCTCCGTGTGGACCCTGGGATGTGCGGGAACCGGGCTGCTTGATTCTGGAAGGGGAGCTGCGGGGCCAGCCTTGTGGAGACAGCGGGCTGTCCTCTTCCGCCCCTGGCGGTTTGGGCGGCCCGCGGTGGGCCTCTCATTCCCAGGCCCCGGGCTCTGGCTGGACACAGCATCCCACGAAACGGGTGCAGCTGAGGTGGGGCCCGGGGAGGACGAGGGCTGCTGGCGCGGGCTTTACAGTTCTGAACCCGGGATCAGAGGGCGGACCCCGAAGGGAGAGGGCAGAGCCGAACCCAGTTGATTCTCACGCAGAGGGAGGGCCTCCACGACCGCCCTGCCCGGACACCCAGGAACATACTTACCTGTGACACTGTTTGGGTCACATGGCCTCTCTGTGACCCCATTTGTCCCTGTCATCACCTCGGCGCTGCCCGCCTTTCCTTTCCAATGGCAGCAGAGACCACCACTCAGCCAGCCACATTTGGCCAGGCCGCCTGGCCTGCAGGATCTTAGTTCCCTGACCGGGGATCAAACCTGGGCCCTCGGCAGCGAGAACGTGGAATTCTAACCACTGGACCGCCAGGGAATTCCCAGCTGCTTTCTTTTCTGGGGGAGGACTTAGCCAGGCCACAGTGGGCAGCTGTCTGCAGGGCTTCCTCCCTCCACGCTTGGGCCAGGGTAGGACAGCTGGGCCACAGGGCGGCAGCTCCACTGATTTGTCTGCCGGGGGTCTTGGTACTTTCTGTTCATCACTTCTCTTCCCGCTGGTTCCAGGGCCTCTTCCCCTCTCTTCTTGTGGCTTCTCCGCACGGCCTCTCAACGTGGTATCAGGTTCAAGGCGATGGAGAAATAAACTCTGCTTCCGCACAGGGGCAGTGGCAGGGAATTTGCAGCCACCTCTAATGCACTACAGATGAGTCCAGCATCTCAGACGCGGGACCCAGTGCCCGGTATGCAGACGCGCTCAAGCAACAGCCCTGGGTTGAGCAGAGCCGCCTCTCCACGGTGGCCTTGGAACTAGCCAGAAGCGAGACCAGACCTTACGAAGACGCCCCTCCCCTCCCCTTGATGGCCGCCAGCCTGGAGACCCTGAGCTGCCCCAGGGTGGCTGTGCACAAGGGACTTCAGCACAAGGGCGGGTGCGGACAGGTTTGCAGTGGGGTGGTCGCATCTATGGGCTGAAGAGGCACTGAGAAGGAAGCAGGGAGGGGTGGGCTGGGCTGGCACTGCCTCCAGAGCCTCCGCAACCCCTGCCCGGAGCCCTTCCCCATTCACTGCTCCTCTGCAGGTCCCCAGCCAGGGTCCAGGGAGCCGAGCTGAATTCGGGCCAGTCTGCACTTGATAAAGGATTTCACCCTGTTCTCTGCTGTTGCTGACCACCCAAGTGTCCCTGTGACACAGGACAGAAGCAGCAGTCCAGGGATGATGTAGGTGGTGACGCCCCATCACACACTTTCCATGTGCTTGTCTCGTCTTTTAATTGTCACTAATTCAGATTTGTTTGTAAGAGAAAATTCAAAGGGAAAAGTATCTGGGTTTAAAGTTCAGGGGGTCCTGTTGGTTTCTGGAGATGGACACATCTTAAACTGTGGACAGGCAGAGGAATTGCTCAGTTCTTCCCTTCGACTCCTGGAAGAAGGGTTAGGAATTTTTCTTCAGGCTTTAAAGTGGGATCACCCAGATCTAGACATTCTTTGAAGCCAAATCACTAAGGAACCCACATTTTTTGCTTAGGGAGAAATATTACAGAAGAGCAAAATGCTTCAGTGTTTCATTTTAAGAAATTCGAAGGCACAGACAGTTTCCATCCGTTCAGATTTTGTTACGTGGACATGAAATTCATGAGGCCACCTTGTTACAACGACTCGGGGCTAGCGATCGGCCAGATGTCACACCTCTTTCACAAGCATGACGCTGTATTTCACGCCCACTTTAACATCTTCCAGGGCAGCCAATGCTCCGCAGGCTGCAGAGTGAGCCAGCGGCAGCCGGAAAAACCAGACAGCATGCCATCCACGGCCTCACCAGGGTCCGGGATGGTCATGCCAGCAGGGATCACCTCAGGGCTGGTCTCAACCAGAGGGTGAGGTAGACACCGGGACCCCCTCCAGGGCTGCGCCTGTCAGGGCTCCTTAGACAGTGCCTGGTCCTACCGGCTGGCGGCCGCCGGAGGACAGGCCCGGGTCAGACAACACATATGTTGCGGCAACACCATTATCTCCCGGGTAAACGGCCCCGTCTCTGCGCGGCCAGGCAGAGCCCCGGCTGCCCTGTAATTGGACCATTCAAAAGTAAATTATCTGCAGCTGGAAACAAGACACTGCCTTTTAACTCGGGCATTATAAGGTCAGGACTCGAGACATCACGGGGAAGAGCATTTATTGAAAAGCGATGGGAAAATGAAATTTTAAATTCAAAGCCTTCATGTATGGTGGGGGAGGCGGGAGGCTCTGCGTTCTTCGGTGGCCCTGGGGGCGGGTCAGGGGACTTATTTGCATCTTTATTTTGCTGACGCGGGAGAGCACCACATGAAGTGACTCTGATATCCATCTGATGAAAAAATAAATCCTGGGACAAAAGCCGCACGGTGTCACGGAGACTCGGCAGTGCCGGGCGAGCCTCGCAGCAGAGTCCAGTGCGGAGGTGGGAAGCAGGCAGGGCTCTGGGCGCCCAGCTGGCATGGGGGCCTCGTCCAGGCCGGTGACTCAGTGTCCAAGACTCCATGTCCCGCCCCGCCCCTCGGGAGGGCGAGCTCACCCGGTGCTTCCCGTGGTCCTTGGCACGTCTGTGGCTCCAGCCTGCGTCTTCCCTGTGACTCGTCTGTCCCACGTCCTCCCTGTCCTTAGGTCACCCCAGCTTGGGCACCCTCCCCTGCCCTCTGAGACCTCGCCCTGTGCGCCCTGTGCTCCACTGCGGGCACTGCCAGGGACTTTCCCTCTGCCAGGTCCCCACGCTGTGCACGCAGTGCTGGGTACTTACCCAGGCTTCCCCACACAGCCATGCTTTATGGGACACTTTGAGGGCCAGCAGACCCTTTCCCACACCAGCAAACAGCTCAGAGCCTTAAAGGGACTTGGCCAACATCAGACAGCCAGTTGGTGTGTTGGTGACAGGATGGGGCCCTGGTCTGCCTGGTGCCTCAGGCTCCCCAGGCTCCCCCGTGCTCCCCCATGCTCCCCCAGCCTCCCCCAGGCTCCCCAGCCTCCCCCAGCCTCCCGCAGCCTCCCCCAGCCTCCCCAGCCTCTCCCGTGCTCCCCCAGCCTCCCCCAGGCTCCCCAGTCTCCCCCGGGCTCCTGCAGCCTACCCCGGGCTCCTGCAGCCTCCCCCAGCCTCCCCCGTGCTCCCCCAGCCTCCCCTGTGCTCCCCCAGCCTCCCCCAGCCTCCCCCAGGCTCCCCAGCCTCCCCCAGGCTCCCCAGGCTCCCCAGCCCACTCCACCTCCCCCAGTGGTCCCCTGAGCATGTGGGCAAGTAATGGTCTTTAGTTGTTCTACTTTGATTTTGGAGAATTTTCTGCTGCATCTCACTCCTATACCAAATTAGGATTAGGCTTGGCTGGATATAACAGAAAGCCCACAAATAATCATGAATTCAAAGTGATATAAATATATATTTCTCTTCATGCGTGTAAAGTCTGAAAGGGTCAGCCCAGGACCATCATGGTGCACCCTGTGTCAGGCCCCCTGGATCCTTCGGCCTCTACTATGTTCCACTGTGTATGAGTTTTATTCCTGAGGTTACACCATGGTCCAAGATGGCTGCCGATGCTCCAGCCATTACATCACATTTTAACCAACAGAGAAGAGGAGACCATGAAGGGCACACCCTCCCCCTTCCCCAGTAAGAACACTTCCTAGGAGTTACACACACACACATTCCTCTTAATTTCCATTGCAAGAGGAACGTGGTTGAACTATATTGCAAATAGGGCAGGGAAATTCAGTCTTTATTCCTGGTGGCCAAGTACTCAGCTAAAAACTGGGGGTTCTATTACTCGAGAAGAAGGGGAGTACAGATATTTGGGGCAGCTAGAATCTACGCATGCCCTAAAACTGTACACCTGAGAAAAAATATTTTAAAGAGTAATAATAATGACAACAATAATAAAAATAATTATAATGTGAACTCTTGTGTAGCCACCACTCAGACTGCAAAGCAAAATCTCTCTTTAAGTGCAGGTTTCTCATGACTAACCACTCTGTCTTCCCCATCCCTGACCCCGCCCCCAGGTAATACTAATTTGAATTTCTATTCATCTTTCCCTTGCTTCTCTGTATCATTTTTACCATTTATGTTTGTAGTCCCCCAAAACACATAGTTTAGTTTTAGCTGCTTTTTAAACTTTATGTATAGTCTTCCTTTATATGTAATAGTTGTGTTTTGCTTCTTCCGTCCAATATTTCACGCATGAGATTCATCCCTGTCAACGCTTATGGTGTCACTCATTAGTCTTTCCTCTTGTTTGCTATTCCATTGTGTGACTATATCACACTTTGTCTACCAGTGCTATTGTTCATGGACATTTCTGTTGTGTCCAGGCTTTCTACTATCACAGCACTGCTGTAAACATCCTAGTACAGATCTCCAGGTGCACATGCGTAATCCTTTCTCTGGATGAGCCCACTGGGTGCTGTGGCTGGGGTGCAGATATGTCTGAGTGATGGACCTGCCTGTACTTGAGTAGCTGGGCAGGGGCTGGGGCAGCCTGGACCCTGGACCTCCTGGCTGGCCCCAATGTCCTGGAGAAGCCTTGCCCACTTACTTCACTGTGCCATGCAAGTACTATCATGTTTTGCACAGCGAAAAAGGTTGGGGAGCATTGCTCTAGGGACATCACCAGGTGGGGAATTGCTGCTCATGGGTTATGTGCAAATCACCTTTACTAGGTATGGTGAAGTGTTTTCCGAAGTACCTGTAACTCTGACTGCTACGGCTGACAGTTCCTATTGCCCCGCACCCTTTCCAGTACCTGGAATGGGCCTGCTTTTTAATTTGTGCAAATTTCGTTGTAGTAAAATGATATTTTGTCGTTTTGTTTTAAATTAACAAATAATGCAAGTTAAATACAATAAATCAATCGTATATTGTTGAACATGCATCTAGTAAACAAAACAAAATGCCAAATTCATGTACAGATCTTTCTCTACTATGGGGTTATGTCCCAATAAACCCATCCTAAGTTGAAAATATTGTAAGTTGAAAATGAGCCTTACCTACTGAACATTGTAGCTTAGTCTAGCCTACCTTAAACATGCTCACATCATTAGCCTACAGTTGGACAAAATCATCTAACACAAAGGCTATTTTTATAATAAAGTATTGAATTTCTCATGTAATTTATTGAATGCTATACTGAAAGTGATAAACAGAATGTCAGTGAGTGTATCAGTTGTGACTGTGTAGCAGACTGGGAGCTCCAGCCTACTGCCCAGCATGGTGAGAGAGTATCATACTGCATATTACTCACCCAGGAAAAGGTAAAAATTCAAAAGCAGGGACTGTCTGTACTAAAAATCTATGACAAAATACAGTAGTTCATTGATCATTGATCCTCCCTTCCTTGATCCCTCAAAAATCAACCATTATTAGATTTTTAAATAATTTTTCTGGCTTTCACACACCACATATTTCTAAATTATATCTATCTATCATCTATCTATCTATCTTACTATCCTGTTACCTTTTGATTAATCAATTTAAGACATAATTTTTAAGATTTCCTATTAGAGTAGATGAGAGTTTAGCCCTCGTATTCTGACACCCCCTCTGCTTCCCCTCTCTACTCTTCCAGTATAGTTATAATTTTTGGTTAAATCAAACTGAATCTGTTGGTATAGATCACATTATATCTATACAATCATAGCTTAACTTAGCATTATAGCGTACTCCAATTGTTTCCTTTCTTACTCTTTGTATTTCCTAAAGTTATTAGTTGCCTCCCTTTTTCGTTTGCTAAATATTTTCTAACCTATTACTCATTCTTCGCACATTTGCCAATACCCTTTTTCCTGTACTTGTCCACATTCATTGTTCCTGGAGGCTCTCTGCCTGGAGGTCTCTTTCTCCTCTGATCTGCCCTACCCCCTCTCTGGGCTGGCTGCACACTGTCATCCTAACATCTGCTTCTGCTGATGCCTTGCCTTTCTCCTGGGTGGGAGCCCTGTTTCCTGAATCCCACCCATGCCTTCCTGGTTTACTCTCTTGTTTCGGTGGGAACCATTCTCCTATGGTTAAGTGAAGATAAAAAGATGGTTCATCGGTAGAAATCATCATGACGACAATTTGGTCTCCCGGAAATGCTCCTCTGATCTGGACAGGTTGCCCTGGGTGCTTGGGCTTGCCCTTCATCATCATCCCTGAACGTTTACTTCTCTCCTGTTTTCTGGACGCTGTGGCTTCTTTGTTTACTCCCTTGTTTGTGGAGCACACCCACCTGTAATTCACTGAGGAAGGACACACAGGAGGTAAATTGTCTGAGATGTGTTTTTCTGAAAACAATTTTATTCCACCTTCACAGTTGATTGACACAGGGTTTCGATATGGAAATGTGGGTTGGAAATCAGTTTCCTTTAAAATTATGAAGGCATTGCTCCATTCTTTTCTTGTTTCCACGTTGCTTTTCTCAAGGCTGGGGCCATTGTTTTCCTGATCTTCAAACATGCCCATCATTGTGCCACAAGATACAGAACTAGTCCATCACCATGAAAATCCCCCTCATGTTACCTCTTTGAAGTCAAACCCCTCCACCCCTGCCCCCCCCCACCCTCACTATCATCCTTAACTCTTGGCAACCTACATTCTGTTTTTCTTCTATATAATTTTTATCGTTTCTAGAATACTGAATAAATGGAATAAGAAGGCATGTGAACTTTGAGGCTGGCCTTTCTTCACTCAGCATAACTGAGAGCTATCCAGGTTGCTTCGCATGTCAATACTTTGCTCCTTCCTATTGCTGTTCCATGGTATGGGTGTGCCATTTTGTTTAACCATTCACCTGTTGGGGGTCATTTGGTCTGTTCTAGTTTTTGGCTAGAACATAGCAGCACATACAGCCGCTATGAACAATCATGAACAGGTTGTTTTGCACATACATAAATTTTCATTCATCTGGGACAAATGCCCAGGAGCACGCTTGCTAGGTCACATGGGAAGCGTACGTCTGTTCATTTAAGACACTGCAAGCTATTTTCCCGAGTGTTTTTACCGTTTTATAGTCCCACGAGCAATGTATGAGAGACCCAGTTTTCTGCACCCTTGCCAGCATTTGGTGCCGTCATTATTTTCCATTTTAGATGTTATACTGGGTGTGTGGTGATCTCTCCTTGTAGCCTTAATTTGCATCCCTCTAATTTGCATCTCTCTAATTTGCATCTCTCCTTAAATTTTGTGCTCTGGCACTACTTTTACCTCACTTTGGTCCTGGTTCTGCCACCACCTCTGCATTCCCAGTCCCAGAAACACCTGCTACTACCACTTCCTGAATATTTGAAAAGTCTTGGGAACAAACCAGGTTCATTCACAGTTTTCCCCCTGTTAGCCTAGAATTTATCTTCCTCTGGTCTGCTAAGGCAGTCACCACTTGTTCGTATGTTTTTCAGCTTCCAGAATCTTCTTGTTTTTGTCTCCTGTTCTGTTCTTCTATCCTTAATGGTTTATGTCATAACAAATTCTCATTACTATAGTTTTAGTGGGATTTTGGAGGGAAAATAATGAGATGTACATGCTCCGCCTGTGATCTGAACCTGAATTCCCCATATCAGGGGTCCCCAACCCCTGGGCCGTGGCCTGTTAGGAACCGGGCCGCACACCAGGAGGTGAGCGGTGGGCGAGCGAGCGAAGCTTCATCCGCCGCTCCCCATCGCGCTCCCCGTCGCTCGCGTTGCCGCCTGAACAATGCCCCCCACCCCATCCGTGGAAAAACTGTCTTCCACGAAACCAGTCCCTGGTGCCAAAAAGGCTGGAAGCTGCTGCCCTATGAGACTTGACATATCCTTGGCTGCTAGTGACGTTGGCTTTTTCCAAACACTTATGAGCCTGTGTGTTTCTTTTTCTGTGAAATGCTTGTTCCTAAGTCTTGCCCATTTTTTCTATGAGACCGTTTGCCTTGTCATAGTGATTCCTAGGAGCTCCTTATGTATTTTGTATGTTGTCTCTTGTCAGTTAGATGTGTTGCAAATATTTTGTGTCGGTTTGTGACTTCTCTTTTCACTTTCTTTATGGTTTCTTTTAATTAATTGAATTTCTTAATTTTAATGTGGTTGAATTTGTCAGTTTTTCCTTTATTGCTTGCTCTTGTTTGAGAAATGATTTTCTATTCCATAGCCTTTTTCGTTACGCTTTTCATCTTTTGCCTTTAATCACTAGAGCTTTATTTCTAAGTATGGCGTGAGGTAGGGATTCGTTATTTTCAGTATGTTTAGCCAGGTTCCCAGTATCTCACAAAAACTCCGTCTTTTTTACACCAGTCTGCACTGTTTACTCAATCACAAACTATGCTTCAAGTTTCCATAAATGTATATTTTAATTGTGTTCTTATTCTCTTCCATTGTTCTCTTTGTCCATCCCAGCATCTGTGCCAGATGGCTTAATGACTGGCTTTATCATAATTATTGATGCTTTGGTGGGGCAAGCTCCCCAGCTTACTTCTCTTCTCCAGGACTGTCTTAGCTGATATTGGTCATTTTCTCATCCATAAAATTTTAAATCAGTTTGCCAAGTTTCATGAAAAGACTTCTTGGGATTTTTTTTTTTTTTTTTTTTTTTTTTTTGCGGTACATGGGCCTCTCACTGTTGTGGCCTCTCCCGTTGCGGAGCAACAGGCTCCGGACGCACAGGCTCAGCGGCCATGGCTCACGGGACCAGCCGCTCCGCGGCATGTGGGATCCTCCCGGACCGGGGCACGAACCCGTGTCCTCTGCATTGGCAGGCGGACTCTCAACCACCGCGCCACCAGGGAAGCCCGACTTCTTGGGATTTTTGATGTAATTGTATTAAATCTTTAGATCAGGTTTGGGAAATTTGACATCTTTATGAAATACACAGCATATCTTTCCTTTTACTTAGGTTTTCTTTAATGTCTTTAAAGAACGTTCTAATAATTTTCCCATAATGTGTTTACACACTTCTTTTTGGCTTTATTCCTAGGTGTTTTATATATACTTTTTGCTGATACTGTAAATGGCATTTAAATTTTATATTTTCTTTCTGATTGTAGTTGATATCAATGTATGGAAATGCAGCTGAGTTTGGGATATTGATTTTGTATCCAGCCTACTTATTAAACTTTCTTATTAAGTAAGTAAGTAAGTAAATAAATATTTGTTTGTTGTTTGTTTCGCTTGTTCATGGACAATCATATCACCTACAAATGATGAAAATCTTTTTTCATTTTTTATGCATTTATTTCCCTTCTTTCTTCACAGAATTGTTTGAAAACGTTGGTCAGCTTCTATTTTTATTGTGGTAAAACATACATATCATGAACTTTACCATTTTAACTATTTTAAGTGACAGTTCAGTGGCATTAACTATATTTACATTGTTGTGTAACCATCACCACCTTCCATCTCCAGAACTTTTTCATCTCTCCAGAATGAAACTCTGTGCCCATCAAATGCTAACTCCCCATTTACCCCTCCCCCAGACCCTGGCAACCACTATCCTACGTTCTGTCTCTCTGAATTTGACTCCTCTAGGGACCTCATATGCACGAGTGGAATAATACGGAATTTGTCTTTTGGGTAACGTCTGTCTTCGTATATAAGTGTATTAAACATGAATAACCACTAGAAGAATGTAAGGAGTATGTATAGCTTAGTTCTTATGAAGGCCAGAAAGGAGGGGGGAAAATGAACAAAAACCAAAACTAAAAACAAAAAACAGAGGAAAAGTACTAATAGGAACGTTATGATGCAGAAATCAGGGGAAGTTGCCTGCAACACCGCCTGTAGGCAGGAGGAACTCGAGGCAACCCCAGCTCGGCTCCCTGGATCTAGCTGGCCCACCTTGTGGTTCCTAAGGACTAGATCCTGCAGAGACCTCACCACCCACATGACCCATGCTGCTTGCCTACAGAGGACTCTCAAGAATTCCAAGAGGTGCAGCGATGCCGTCGTAAAGCAACATAAAACGCTATAAAAGAGTTTAATCGTGCACACATGGCAGACATCGCATCTAATTTATCGCTCCGCAAAATTAAAGCCGTTCCAGGGTTTGCCATCACTCATGCAGCATGGAGTTATTTATTGGACACTGTCAGAGCTGAGGGGATCCGGAATTCAGGTCAGGAAAAGTCAAGTTTTACAAAGGCTTGTCTGAGTCCTCAGGGGCCCAGCCAGCTCAGGGCGATGCTCCTGGGTTGCTTTGCTGCAGACGCAGGAAGGGGAGAAAGTACTGTGTTCATTTCCCTGATGAGAAGTCGGAGGCCCCACTTAGGTGTCTGGGATGCCACCTCTCCTGTTCTCCTTGCTCTGACCCCCTGGACTAACCTCTGGAACTCTAAGTGGGCTGTCTCCTGCACCTGTCCTCGAACAGTGTACCAGGTGACAGGTGCTTGAAGTGCATGCTTCCACCATGCCCAGTCCTGTGAGGAAGGCGCGATCACCCCCATAGGACAGATTCGAACCCAGGCTCAGAGAAACGGATTGCCTGGCCTGGCGCTGTCCACCCAGGAGGTGCTGAATCTGTGATTTCAAAGAGAACCACCAGGCAGTGGTCCCGGCCCTGGGAGGAGAGGGGCAGGGCAGACACAACGCCTCTCTCTCCCTCTTTTTTTTTTTTTTTTTTTTTTAATTGCGGTACGCGGGCCTCTCACTGTTGTGGCCTCTCCCGCTGCGGAGCACAGGCTCCGGACATGCAGGCTCAGCGGCCATGGCTCATGGGCCCAGCCGCTCTGCAGCATGTGGGATCTTCCAGGACCGGGGCACGAACCTGTGTCCCCTGCATTGGCAGGCGGACTCTCAACCACTGCGCCACCAGGGAAGCCCCAAGGCCTCTCTTGAAGGAGAGAAGCTGGTTTGAAATATGTCTGGGCAGGGAATTCCTTGGCGGTCCAGTGGTTAGGACTCCACGCTTTCAATGCCGTGGGCCCAGGTTCCATCCCTGGTTGGGGAAATAAGATCCCACAAGCTGCAAAAAAATTAAAAAATTAAAAAAAAAAAGAAATGCGTCTGGGCAAGTGCTAAGGCACACACCATGGCTTCTCCCTTCAAAGCGCTCACACAAGCAACTACACACCGGGACCGATTAGGTGGCGGCCTTTGGCCGAGCCCCGGGCTCTAATCAACCAGGTAGTACGGCTGTTGTGACAATGTGCCGAGGCAGGAGGAACGGCGGCTCAGCCGCTGCCTGACAAGGCGGGGATCTAGGGTGCGTGGCTCCCCAGCAGGCGGTGGCAGCCCCTTTGTTCTCCTGTCCGCAGGGCCTGGGAAAAGAAAGTGGGGGCTGGGGGAGCCCGAGGCAGGCGGCCCATGGCGGTCGTTTGCCCCCAGACCAGCAAGGCACTGCCCGCCCCGTTGAAGGTGCTCTGCCACCTGGGGAGGGGGCGCCCACTGCCCATTGTTGCCAGGAAACGCTTTAGAGGTCAGGGCACCCACACCTCCCAGTCTTCGCTCCGCCTCAGTTCCTTTGAGAGGAGAGATAATAGAGGCGTGGAACAGAGCAGGGGCGAAGCACCGGCAGCCCTTGCCTACATCCTCCCCTTCCAGCCCCACCAGCATCCCGGCACCCACATTCCAGAAGAATCAGCCAGTGCTTGTCCAGAGGAGCCGGCTTGGCCTCAGACACACGGGAGAGATGCGTTGCCCGCATGCAATTCAGCAGCATGGGTGTGCATTCCTTCTTTCACTCTCCCAGGGCGAGCTTCGGACCCTGGGGGTCTCCCCAGCACCTTGCTCCTCTAGGCTTGGGTCAAGGTGCACCTTAGTGGCAAGCTTTCCTCACTCAGGGGAGCAGTTTTCTCAGGGTAAGTTCCCACGTGGTGAGCTTCCTCGGCACGGGAGCCCTCGTTGCTCTCACCACACGGCGCAAGTTGCATTCTGGAAGCCGTGCGCCAGCTCACAGGGCCACCAGCGGGGCAGGCGTACAGGGGGAGGTTAGGCTGCATCTGGCCATGGGGAGACCTGGCTGGGCCCAGCCCCAAGGGCAGGGTGACGGAGAGACATCTGCGACCTGCCCACTCGGGAAACATGCCATCAGGGGCCTTGCCTTGGCGGTGCCGGGCACCCTTGGGCGGGATCAAGGGCACAGGGGGTGCAGGGGCTGTGGTAGGGGAGGAGAGTCCATGGGGCCCACGGAGTCAAACACCATGCAGAGAACCGTGGCTACGTCCCTGATGGAGGAGGTCGGTGGCAAGGAGCTTAACAGATGAAAAAGGAGTAGGACACGAAGACAGAGGAGAGAGGGCAGGAGGGAAAGACCAGAGGGGCCAGCAGGCCTGCGTCACCGCACTGGGCTGCCGTCTATGCATTCGTGGGCCTGGCACCCTCTCCTCTCCTGGAGTGTAACAGCAGCCCCCTGCAAGGTCCCCGTCACAGGGCTGGCTTCCACTCCCCCACCCCAACCCCTGGTGGGGGGATCAGACTCCAGGCCAGTTACTCAGCTCCAACGTATGCTGAGCGCCAGGCACAGCCCGGGGCTCACAGGCGCTGAGAAAAGGAGAGAGAGAAGTTTGCAGAAGAGGGGGACACCCAGTGCCTTGGAGCCACGGCAAGGAGTTAGGCCAGGCTTTATCCCGAGGGCACCGCAGAGCGTTTCCAGCGCGGATGGCGGGGAAAGTACACGCTCCCACGCGCCACGCCAGCTGCAGTTTCTCCACGTACAGGACAGTGTTGTTGGGTGACAAGTTCCAACACAAGCCATCCAGGCCACGCCTGCTGCACTCGCTGGTGGGGAGCCAAAGGAGGCCTGCCTTGAACTCTTCTTGAGGTGAGAAAAGCTGACATTTAAAAAAGTTGTCAGCCAAGCCCCACTTCTTTTACCCAACACAGCTCCAACTGGACTGATCCTGCAATAGATACAATGACACTCTCTGGGCAAAATCATAAAAATAAGTAAACAGCAGGATTTCAGGTTCAGCTGCAACATGTAAAGAGTTTGGAACTCGTCACTCCTCTCTTTACAACTGGAAAAAAAAAAAAAGCAGCCCAACTGGAAATCAGTGACTTTTCTCAGACCCAGCAGAGAAAGGAGGTTGCAAAGCAAACCAGCGCCCTGAGGTCTGGAGATCAGTCAACCACAGAGAAACACACCTGAGAACTACTTACCTGGAGCAGATGCCGCTGGAGCACTGAACTGGTAGAAACACTGATGGAAACTTTGATGAATTGCTAGAGGCCGAGTGCGAACCAGCATGACAGTGAGGAATTCCTGGGAGCCACAGTCGTAGGGGGTCCCCAACACCTCCATGGGTGTTTCCTCCAGAAACCTGACCAGATTCTCACGAGAAGGTCTGAGAAAGATCCCAGCATCTCCAGCAGTGGGCGGAGAAGGTAAGGGTGTGAAATAGGCCCAGAGCCTTCTCCATAACAAAGGCCCACACCTGAGGGAAAGGCTTTGCCAGAGGGCAAGTCCCCAACCTCATCCACCTGGGGGAAGGGGGCTCCTCCCACTCCAGCCCCCTCCAGCCTTCCTGTTCCACCTTAGGATAAAAAACAAACAAGCAAACAGTAGGTGAGGGCCAGGGCTTCAAGGAAGTAGATTGAGGTCGTTGCAGCAGGAAAGGAGTAGGGGCAGCGGGAAGTAAGCTATACCCTCAGAGAAACACATGGGAGGCTCACAGCCCAAGGTCACAGGGTCAGTAAAACACTGACATTGTTTGGAAGATTATAGAATGCCCCCCGACACGCCCCCCCCGCCCCGCACAGGGCCCCCTAGAATAACAGTGGACTCTGGGAAAGACACAGGCTCTCCCTAAGAAGCAGGACTCAGAGAGGCTCCAAGTCAACAGCGGGGGCAGGCGTCAGGCACAGCCCAGCTGCTAAGCTAGGTTAACGTCAAGCCTCACACTAAGGCCTGGTTACCTCAGTCCCTGTCATCCACTCCAAATAGGTCAGCTTTTCAGCAGAAAATTACAAAGCGTGTTAAAAGCTAAGAGACAAAAACAAAAACATCGTCTGAAGACACCATGAGACCATCAGAAACAGACTCAACTATAACATAGATGCTTGAATTATAAGACAGGGAATTTAAAATAACTATGATTCATACGTTAAAGGCTCTAATGGAAAAAGACAACATGCAAAAATGGATGAGTCAGCAGAGAGAAGAAGATGTTAAGAAAGAGTCAAGACTATGCTAGAAATAAAAACCATTGTAACGGAAGTGACAAAGCCTTCATCCGTAGACTAGACACGCCCAAGGAAAGCATCAGTGAGCTTGAGATAGTTTGACAGAAACTTGTCAAACTGTTCTCCATGTCTCTTAATATCCCTCTTATGTTTTCTACCTCTTTTCTCCCTGAGCTGCGTTCTGTGGGATTCCTTCAGTTCTATCATCTGATTTAGGAATTCTCTCTTTGGCTGTATCTAATCTGCTCTTGTAAACTTCTGTTGAATTTTTAATTTCAGTAATTTTTATTTCTAGAAGTTCACTTTTTTTCAAATCTGCCTGACCATTTTTACTATTCTCTCTTTTACAAATTTGTGTCTTTATTTTCCCCAACAACTTCTTTCAGAATTATTGAAGGTCCTTTTAAAAATTTCACATCTGATAATTCCAGTGGCTTGTGTCCTACTAGGTCTGTTTCTGCTGTTTGCTCCTCTGTGATGCTTACTCAGGATGCCATATTTCAGGCACATTTTTGAATTTTGTTTGTGAGCTCATACTCCCTGAAGTCCATTTACAGAAATTCCTTGAGATTTGTGTTCAAAGTGTGGTTTTCCCAAAAAGGATTTGTCTGGGGACACGACCAGCCCAGGAACATTTTAAGTAAACTATTTTTAGGGCACACAGATGTGGATCCCAGCCCCCAAATCTTCACACACGAGAGATTATGAGTGGGCATCCTTAGCGGGCAGTCCCCCTCACACACACACCCCTGTCCCCTCCACTGAGACCTCAGGCCAAGTTAGGTGTGTCTCCTGGGTCTTTTCTAGTCCGTCTGCTGGGCAGCTTGACCTTGGGTCCCTGGATTTGTGTGAGGATCGCGGAATCAACCCACCATCCTGCAGGCTCGTCTCCCTTGCCAACTCCTCCCTCTCGACCCCACACACACCTGGTCTCTGAAACCCAGGCTGAAGGCCATCCAGGGCCAGTGGGCGCCTTGGGGCAAATGCCAGCAATTGTGCCCACGTTGCATCCTGGAGTTGTGTTTTTCTGACTCTGGGGTTTTCTCTTACTTCCTCACAAACTCAAGCAAGCTTTAAAAATATCACTTATCTTTTCAAGTCTCTGCACACCGACTCAGCCGTGCTGCCGGAACGAAGGTCTGTCTCTGTCACCCTCTCCTCTTTAGCACAGATACTGCCGGCGGAGCCTTGGGGCCCCTGCCCTCGGGGCAGGTGTGGGCACCACAAGGAGGCAGGACTGCAAGCCCTTGGCAGACAGATGCTGCCTCAGGACACTGTTTTAAAAATCCTGAGACAGAATTCACACACCGTGAGAGTCACCATCAGTTTGCCTCTGCTGGGCAAGAGACCACCCCCCATCCTCGTGGCTGACAGCAACCGTTCGTGGTGCTCACGACTCTGCGGGGGGGGGGGGTGCTGGCTGGTCTCAGCAGGGCCCCTCGTGCGTCCACAGTCAGCAGCGTGCCAGCTGGGGGCTGGGTGGTCTGGGCGGCTCACCCGTCACTCAGTGGCTGTCAGCTGGGGCGACTGAGGCTGGAGGCCCCACTGCCACGCTGGGGGTCTCAGGGCCCCACCCCCCTGGATCCCCACGCGGAGTCTCTCCTCCAGGGCCTCCCCACATGGCTTGGTTTCTTTCGTCTGGTTCATCTCAGGGCAGGAGAACTTCCTACACATCAGCTGGTTTCCCCAGAGCGAGCATTCTGCTGAGCAGGGCAGAGTCGCGAGACCTCATATGACTCGGTCTCTGAGGTCCCAGCACATCACAGCCACAGGCTTTCTGGTCACGCCACACAGGCCAGGGCAGATCCCAGGCTGGGGTGGATTAGAGTTCAGTTCCCAACGGGAGGGGAAGCAAAGGACCATCTTCAACCTCCCAAAGTCTGCCCTGTGGGCACAAAGTGTGTATATGCCTTTCATAGGCACAACACACCCAACCTCACTCGGGGCTCCCACCAAACAAACTGGACCCCATTCCAGCCTCCACTGGCCCTGCCTGGGTTTGGCTTGCTTGAAGTCCAGGATCCCCTCGTCAAGTCAACGCTGCCTGCCCACGGGGGTCCCCGGTGTGGTTCCTCAGCGCAGGGCTCTGAGACCCCTGAAGACCTGTGACCCCGACCTGGTCGTCTGACCCCACCCATCAGCGTCCACGCGGAGACCTAGATGGGCTCGCCAGGGCGGGCACTCCCGTTCCACAAAGCACAAAATGCTGGTCTGTCCACAGCGATCCCGAAATCCTGCCGGGTCCCCGTGGCCAGTTCCTGCTCCCTGAGAAAGACCACCCCGGGCCCCAGCCTCACCCTCTGCGTCCCGGTTTGCCTGAGTCACTCTTCCTTTTCCATAGGAAATATCCACTGCTTGGCCCTCCTCCTGCCCACAGGGGTGGAGAGTGGTGGTGCAACTTCTCTAGAAGCTGTACGGATTCTTGCGCATTAATCGGTGGTCATCTTGACTGGACAAAAGCCACCCACCCTGCCTTCCGAGGAAGCCTTTCCTCCCCTTGGGTGACCTGCTCGGGCTGCTGGGGGGTGAGGCCCTCACCATTCTTGGCAGTCTGTTGATTGGCTGGGAGGGTCAGGGCACACCCTCGAGACTTTGAGACGCACCTTTGTGGAGCTGGGGGAGTAGCTGAGATGCCACCTTAAACCTTTCTGAAGTCTGAACAACAGGTCCGCCAGCGCGCCGGCTTTCAGCCACATGTCTCTGCCCTGAAGTCATTTCTCGTGTTAAGAATCTCTGTGGAGGGTTTGAAGTGGGTTATTTTTGAGCACAGCAAACCCTGGATCCTTCATGTTTCCTCTAAATTCTGCCCAGAAAAGTAACCGTGCCTACGTTAGCTCATCTCTCTTTTTGTGTTTAATCACGGGCAGCTAGAGGAAGCCAGCTGGCTCTTCTGAATCCTGCCTGGAAGTTTCCACAGCCAGACTCACGCCTGCCCATCTCTCTTCCACGGTACCACAGCTAAGCGCTGGCGAACTTGCCATCACCAGGCACCAGGGAGCCTTTCCTTCAGCCTCCAGGGCCAGCCATGGCCCCTCGAGCCGTCACAGCCCCTTGGCCTCAGTGCCCTTCCAGCCCATCCCTACCTGGTGCCCAAGCCAGTGCAGTGGCCCTTGTCTGAAGTTTCTGCTTTTTCTTTTGGCTGCACCGCATGGCACGTGGGATCTTAGAACCCCGACCAGGGATTGAACCCGTGCCCCCTGCATTGGGAGTGCGGAGCCTTAACCACTGGACGCCAGGAAAGTTCCTGTTTGAAGCTCCCACTGTAGCAGCGCCTACTCCCAGGCCCCACTCTGTGTCTCGGGGCCTGTTGCGAAGTAATAGACCACCCCAAATTCAGTGGCTCACAATCCCCTTTGATTTCTCTCCCGATTCGACGGTCAGAGCTTGGAAAGAGCTCTGCGGGGAGGTTTCCTCAGCTCTGCATGGCGTCAGCTGGGCCGCCACTCCCCAGATGCTGGGCTCACCCACGTGCCCAGGCGCTGGCACCCCTCGGTCCATCTTTCTCCACACGGAGGCGAGGGAGGTGGGCTCTTCCATGCAGTGGGTCCCCTGGGGGGGCTTCCCAAGTGAACCGGCAGAGCTCTGGTCTTCGGAAGACTTGGATAGCATTCTGCCACATTCGCTTGGTCAAGCCAGTGGCTGAGGCCGGTGCAGACTCCAGGGCGCCAGGACGTTAGACCCCATTTCTCGAGGGAGGAGAAGCAAGGATTCGCCTGCGTCTTGACTCGGCCGTGGTCCCTGCAGTCTGGCGTCTCCGGCACGGCTCTCTGCTTCCCAGCCCCTTCCAGGATGCCAGCTGCCCAAACTTCTCTTTGCTTCTGAGGCCTAAATCCCCAGCAGGAGAACAACGAGTGTGGCACCCCCAAGTCTCCATGCCTGGGCGGGGGGAAACCCATCCAGCTACTCCCAACCTGGTGGCTCTGGGCCCCCAGGTGTCTACACAGCAGCCCATGGGCAGGGGGACTTGGAGGACCAGGGGGCAAGGGCCGAGGAGGCTGAGGGGCCTACAGGTGGCTTCAGGGGCAGGTCACGGGTCTCAGCGAGTGGGGGAGGGGCGGGGCTGAGCCAGCCCAGGCAGGGCTGGGGGACGGAGCGCGAACAGAGCGGGGGAGTCTGTAGGAGCCCTCCTCCCTCAAACTCCCAAGCCCGCCCCCAGGGCAGCATCCCTGCTTCCCCACTTGGTTCCCGGCTCCAGCCGCGTGGGGTAGAGAGGAGACTCCAGGGCAGGACGGGGAGGGGCGGGGCTGAGCCAGCGGCAGCCTTGGCCAACCCACTTTATTCTCAGAGTCTCGGTTTATCCATCTGTAAACTGGACGGAAGGGTCGTGCCCACCGCCAGGAGGCTGTCGGGAGGGTCGGGAGTCTGAAGGGCTCGGTCATAAGAGGTCTTTGGAAGGAATTAAATAGCATTCGTTTTGGTGACAAGTCTTCCAGGCAGAGGGGAGCATAAGGGGACAGAGGTGAGGCCGGGTGACCGGAGCACCACCTAGGGGAGGGGCGGAGCGAGCAGTGAGGCTGGGGGTGCGTCCGGCCGTGCTGGGGAGCCTCGAATCTCATCATTGTGCGGTGAAAACCACAGAGACGCTCGTGCAGCGTGGAGACCCCAACCTGGGTTCTCAAAGATCACGGAGGAGGGAAGGCTGTGGGCTGCGGACTTGGGCCCCGCTGTGCTGGTGCAGGAAAGGAGGTGGAGAGACAGGCCTGCTGAGGGTTGCTTTGCAGGGGACAGGGTGGCGGCCCGGCTTGGCCCCCGGGGGCTCGTGAGTGCCGGAGGCCTAGGCAGGGGTGAGGGGTGGTGTTGGCTGTGCCGTGGCCTGTGTGCCTGCCCGCCTGCTGGTGCTCTCGGCCAGGAAGCGCTGGCATGGGGGGCAGGACGGTGCAGGGGTTCAGGGCACTGGGCTCCCTCACCACCCAGGAGCCTGCCCAGTCCCGGTAACGATGCTGCACTGGCACTGGGGGTGGCTGTGACGTTCAGTATCCAGGAAGTTCATCGTTATTGCCGCCCACTGAAGGCAGAAGAATCCGTAATGGTGGCGGAGCAGAGCTAAAATATTACCCACGTTTCAAATGACTTTGGATTATTGAAACTGTTCCACGGGCAGGAGGGGTGCGTGGAGGCGGAGTGGCTGCCCCGCGAGCAGATGTGTGGCTACAGGTCCCTGCCGTGGGCCGGGGCGCCCAGCTCCGCTGGGGGAGCGGCCCTCGCATACGTCCTGGCTCATGAATCCTGTCCCGGGCCTGCCCCAGGGAGCCCAGGTCACCGGGAGGCCGACTGACATGGCCGCAGAGCAGGCAAGGTGCGCCCCTGAGCTCTCACCCACAGTAGGACCAAGCCGGCCGGGGGACGCCTTGCACAGGAGCTGAGGGCCAGGGCTCCCACGGCCGCCTGACCAGTCCAGCGCCCTCACGTCACCCAGCTCCAGCCGCCAACCTCGACAGCTACTCCACCAGCCCCCCACCCATTTTCATCTGCTGCAAACTTGACCTCGCCCCCTGGCCGGGATGGGCTCCTCCTGGCCAAGCCACGGCTGCTGGACCCCTCATGCCGACCAAGTCTGCACCCACCTACCCCGGCCCCCCAGCGGCTCCAGACGGAGGCCCTGGGAGGAATGTGGGGTCCTCAGCCTCCTGCAGTGCCCTTGGGGAGGGGAGGCCAGGACGAGGGGGGCGGGGCAGCTGCTTTCCTAGTCTCCACTGTCCCGCGGTCGGCTGTGTGGCCGACAGACGTGGGTGGACGGGGAAAGCCTCCCCTCCTGGGGCCTGCGCCTGTCCCCACCCCCAGCATGGCCGCAGCTGCCGAGGCGGCCACCTCCGCGGGGAGTGCCAGCCGGGGAAAGGGCTCTTTCTTTCTTCCCTTTTCTTTGTTTTCTTCCATTGCCACTCAAAAAAGAAAAAAAAAAAAAAAAAAAAAGAAAGAAATTGCTCAGAGACAATTTAGAGCCTTTTGCTAAAAGTGCCTTTTACCATCACACAGAGGAGGCACCCCGCCCGCCCCGGGAGGACAGATTTTCAGCTCATTCTCTGGCCCTGCCCGGCTGCAGCTCTCTCCCCAGCCCCGAGACCGCCCTGGGCACCGCCAAGGAGAGAAGCTCCGCGTCCTCTTAGTTCCCCAGGAGGCCCTTTCCCTGGACCCTCCATGCTGGCTGGGGTGGGGCTTTGAAGAGATGGGCGGGGCCTCCGGGAGTCTGCGTCAGCCACGGGGCGGGGCGGGGGGGGGGCGGTCTGTGGGGGAGGAGAGGCCACGATGCGGTACCCTGGGGGGCCGGGGCTCAGTTTGGGACAGTCCCTTCCTGCCCGTCAGACCTCACAGGTGGGTTTTACGCCCTCCTCCTGTCTGTTCCCCTCAGGAGGGAACTGCCAACCCTTGTGCTGAAATTCCGGCAGCGGCTGCCTTGCCCAGGCCCGGCAGTGGGACGTCCATGCCTCCTGATGGAGCCCGCGGGGGAGGCTGTCCCGACGCAGCCCCCCGCCGCTCTGTGCAGTTTCCTGCACCTGTGCACGTGTGGCAGGGTGGCCCCGCCGCTCCAGAGCAGACGGGAAATGGCCAGCTGTCCCCCGGTGCTGGTGGTCCCTGTGTCCCAGGGTGGGCGCCACCGGCCTGGCCGAGTCCCACCTGAGGGGCACCTTCTGCCACCATCCTCCCCAAAGACGCAGCTGGAAGGCCCGGCCCACCCACGGCGTGGCTGCTCGGAAGGCTTCAGGTAGCCACATGCCCGGGGGCCCCAGCTGGCACAGCTGTCCTTAGATGCTGCAGTGAGTTGAATGGTGCTCCCAGTAAGGTACATCCACGCACTGACCCCTGGGACCTGTGGATACAACCCTATTTGGAAAAAGGGTATTTGCAGGTGTAGTTAAGTTAAGGATCTTGAGATCATCCTGGATTATCCGAATGGGCCCCAAATCCAAGGACTGGTGGACCGAGGAAGAGACAGGAGGGACACGGCCACAAGCCCAGGGACACCCGGAGCTGCTGGACGCTGTGGGAGGCAGGAAGGACCCCTCCCCTGCAGCCTCCGGAGGGAGCGTGGCCCTGGGACACCTTGACTTTGGAACACTGGCCTCTGGAGCCGTGAGAGAAGACATCTCTGTTACTGGAAGCCCCGCCGCATGCCGCAGCCCCAAGAGCTGGTACAGACGCCGGCCCGTGGGCTCTGGATGCCTCCCAGCATAGCTGTCTTTCTCCTGCGGTAGCAGGATGCCAACATCGAGTGAGGAAACGCAGGAGCAGAAGGCCAGTGCTGCGGCAGGGAGCACGGCGCTGGGGTGGGCGGAAGGGGGCGCCACTGGGGCCCCGAGGCCGCTGGTCCTGCACCAGGTGTCGGGGCTGGAGCTGCCGGACTCGCCGTCCTCGCCCTTCCAGCGCTTTCTGGGGACACGGATTTTGAGGCCCTGCAAGGAGCTGACCAGCGCCGGGAGGTTATGCGCCCCCCATCCGCTCTTGGGCCGGCCTTGAACTGGGCCTCAGCCCCCTCTTCACCTGCAAGGAGGTTAAGCCCAAGGCCACACAGGCTAGGAAGCCATGAGCCTGGATCTGACCCTGTGTCCCAGCCCCACGTCTGTCTGCCTCCCAAGAGGCTGGGCTCAGGTCTGCAGCCCAGAAGCCGGACTCGGATGAGCTGCTGCAGTCAAAGGGTTGACACGGGGGCGGGCCTGGAGGCCCGGGCAGTGCGGGACCCCGTGTGCACGTCACGGAAGGCCACACGCCGCGGCACTTGCTCAGCCCAAGCCACCCTGCCCTTTGTGAAGCTAGTGCCGGAGCCGGCGTGTGCCCCACGGCTCAGGGTGACCACAGGCCTGGTGCGCAGTCCCGGGCGCAGAGCACAGGCCTCCATTCCTGCCTGCAGAGGTGCCCGTGTGCCCTCCCCCACACAGGGCCTCCTCCCTGCTCTGTCACTGGCATCTTGTCCAGGGCTGTGTTTCAAATTCGCGTGTTTCCACTCAGGCCGGAATCTCACTTTGCCTTGTGTCCTCGGGGCACACATAGCTCCCATTAGAGACTTGCCAGGCTCTGCAGGGGAGGGCGTGTCGGGCCCATTTATCCAGTCACAGAGGAGACCGGCTGGAGCAGGCCGAGGCCTGGGCACGCACCGAGTGAGGTCCGGCCAGTCCACTGCGGCTGCCTGCTCGCCAGGCCCCCTTGTCACACGCCGTCGGAGAGCGCATGTCAAGCTGGGCCGGGATGCCCGGCAGCTGGCAGTGCTGGGGCCACTGGGGCTGGGGCCGCTGCTGCCCCCTCGGGTTCCCCCGCCTCCTGGAGCTCCAGACACAAGGGTGCTTGTCACCTCTGGAGGCCCACTGTGCAACGTGGCATTTCAGACCCCGGGGCCGTTGGGCCCATACCCTGACCTGAGTCCCCGGAGCCTTTCCTCGCCTGCCCTGTCCTGCCCCGAGGCTCCGTCACAGTCCCCATCCAGCCCAGTGGCCACCGTGCCAAAGGCCCAGGAGCCCGTTCCGTCCCTCCAGCCCCGGGCCCTGGCCCCCTGGGCACCCGGCGTCCTGAGCGTTACTCCTGCTAGGGGGCCTGCACGCCCCACCCAGGAAGCTGGTGAGCCCACGTGAGCCCAGCTGCCCTCGCGACCCTTGGCCTCCTTCAGGTCTGAGAAGTTTCCTGCCCCGCCCTCATGGGGGGCTCTGGCTCCCCGGGGGAGGAGCCTCAGGTCCCAGCCGGCTCCCTGTCTTCTACCCCCTGAGGGCCCAGTGGCTGGGTGGGGTTCGGTCTGCTTTCCCATAACATCTGAAATCACAGAAACCAGGTCCTTCAATGCACAGATGGGGAAGCCGAGGCCCAGGGTTGGGAGGGGGTCTGACCCACCCCCAGGGGCCCCGTCCTCGCCCTCAGCTAGGCCTCCTGGCTCCACCCCGCTCTGGCCCCTGACCGGCTGTGGTCTGTCTGGGTTGAAGGATGCCTTGGCCTTTCCCGGCATTTGACTTCGACCTGAGGGGGCGCTGACTTCAACCAGGACGTGGGGATAGTGGTCACAGGGCCTGGGGAGGGGTTCTCCTCTGTGCCTCTGCCCCTGAGATCCCCGGAGTACCTCCCCTGCTCTCCTGGGGGCCCTTGGCCTGGAGCAAGCTCCCGGGACCAGCTCGTGCACCGGTTCTCACCACCCCACAGGGCGGGGCTCCTCCACGTTACCCAGAACCATGGGAAGCAGACAGCCTGGGCATCCACGAAGGGCACGCGGGGTCAGCAGGCGGGGTCAGCACCGGGACCCCACCAGGCCTGGGGACAGAAGCCCCCTGGGAAGAGGCTCTTGGAGGAGCAAAGCCTGTGCCCTCACCAGAGGTTGAACGAGGACCTGAGCTTGTGGTGGGCTCACCAGGGCCCGGTGGGCAGTGGCTGCGCTGCTGTGGGAGGGTGTGGGGGCCAGCAGACCTGGGACAGACATCTCTGTGTGCAGAGGAGGCTGTAGTTTTAGAAGCAGCACGTCCTCCCGTGGAGCAAAGCCATCAGCCAAGGCTTAGCCTCCTCCAGGAAGTCCTCCGTGATTCACATGGTTGTGTGCCAAAGAAAGGAAACTCTGTCAGTATATTCCTGCCTTCTCTCCCCAGTTTGCCCCAAATCATGAGCTCTAAAGAAAGCTCTGGTATGCCCACTTTGTCTTCTGGAGCCTGGGAGGAACTGGCCAAGGACAAATCAACACCAACCGGGACGAGGGCTGAGTGTTGGGAGGGCTTGGGCTCTCTCACAGCAGCTGGGCTGTGCAGACATCCTTCTGAGAGTGAACCATCCCAAAAGAGACGGGTGCAGCCCTCCAGACCACATCCTGTGCTCATGGATGGAAGGCTGGGTGGGCATCAGTGCTCAGGCCCAGTCCCTGTTTTGTGTAAGGGGACAGGCTTGGAGACACTTAGTGACTTGCCCAAGCCCCCAGAGACACACGGCAAGCCAGGAGGGAGCCTGCGTGTCCTGTGCTCTCTTTGATCGGTCTGGATACTGGCCAGGAGTCAGGGGTCATGCCCTGAAGCCTCGGACCATGGTAGATCCTGGCCAGAGCCTGCACCCCTGCCTTGCCCTGGAGGCTGTGCCAGACCCACTGCCCCCAGGGGAACCTGAGCACACGAGAACCCCTAGGGGACCCCATTCACAGAGGACCCCCCAGGGGAACCCACCTGCACACCGGAGAAGCCCCACTCCCTTCCCCGGGGCGGTTGCGGCTCCCTGGCTGTCGGCACTCTCACTTCTCACAGGGGTTTCCCATCCTCCAGAGACGCTGCCGCGTGTTTTCTAAGAGCCAGACTTCATGGTGCAGAACCCAGGGCTATAAAAGGGAGGGCAGTGAAATTTCTTATTGGGGTCAATGCTTGGGGCCCTGGGGGCAGGGAGGCACATGTCAGGGCTGCTCCCGGTTGAGGGAGATTGAAGGGTCCTAGCTGGGCACCCGGTCGCCTGCGATTGGCTCGGCCTCAGGGGAGACGGATGGGTGGGTCAGCTCGCTATTTACATGAGATTGGAGCTGACCAGGAGGGGGTGACGCCCGGGGAGGAGGGATCTCCTGACTGTGGCTCTAATTCCCTCTGGCACCCACCTACCTCTTCCCCTCCGGGCACCCAGCTGTCAGAGGAGGCGACTAGCCGGGAGAGCTCCGGTGTCGAGTCCTCGTTCCCATGTGTTGTCAGAGAACAAGTTCTGGGGCAACGACTTCAGTGGGATTCTGCAGGGGCAGCACCGCCATGGGGTCTGTGCAGCCCGAGGGACCACCGAGCAGACCACCAGGTGACTTCGGGAGGGCACTTCCAGGACACGCACTGGAGTAGAGCGAGGGTCATCCAGGTCGCGGGACGCAGCGGGATATCCGGGACGGGGTGGTGGCCTCAGCCGTGCAGCCACATTGATGTGGCTGGACGTCCTGGGTCAGAGCCACCCTGCCAGGACTCCATGTGCCCTTGGCAATGGGGCTGAGTCCATGTTCCTGGTGGTGACTGATTCCTCACAAAGGGTCCCTCTCTTTTCATGCAGGCAAGGCCCAGAGAGCAGAACGGTGACACCCCTTCCTTCCTCCACCTCCAGCTCACACCTGCGCCCTCTTCTGAGTCATCTGGGGGCTGAGACCCCAGTCAGTAGGAACCAGAGGGACCCTAGGCTTGACGGGCATCCACGCCCAAAACACTGTTGCCCTGACTTTCTGCCTGCAGGTGACAGGAGCCCTC
Organism: Delphinus delphis; assembly: GCF_949987515.2. Taxonomy (NCBI): domain Eukaryota; kingdom Metazoa; phylum Chordata; class Mammalia; order Artiodactyla; family Delphinidae; genus Delphinus; species Delphinus delphis. The sequence continues at coordinate 1,888,319 of NC_082684.1, read as the reverse complement.
GGAGGCCGATGTCGGGGAGGGTTGGGGTGTCACCTGAGCCAAGAAGCAAGGCCAGGGCACTGAAGTCGCGCGAAGAACATTCTCTACTGCGGCGCAACGAACATGGAAATCACCCAGGTTCCTGGGAATTAAGAAAAGAACCCATCAGTCAAAGAAGAAAGCAGAAGCTAAGATTCGGCTCAAGAAATTAGAAAAAACAGGAGGGAAATAAAAAGAAGAGCAGTGATTAGTGAAATGAGAAAATAAATATACAAAAAAGGCCCAATAATGCCAAAAATGGATCTGGGAAAGGATTTATGAAACGCATAAATCTCTGGTAGGTCTGATCAAGAAAAAAGAGAGAAGACATAAAAGGCTGAGATTTGGAGTGAGAAAGGGGGCATCTCTACAGCGTTTGCCAATAATAAAAGTTTAGGAAGAGGAAAAATTAAAATGGAATGTTATAAACCAATTTATGTCAACGTGTTGGAAACATTTGATAAAATGGACAATTTCTAGAAAAATACACTTAAAACTCACACGCTAGAAAGAGAAAACCTGAAAAGTCCTTACCTATGACTACTAAAGAAATTGAATTTAGGTACTGCTCTGGAGGCGCAGTGGTTAAGAATCTGCCTGCCAATGAAGGGGACATGGGTTCGAGCCCTGGTCTGGGAAGATCTCACATGCCGCGGAGCAACTAAGCCCGTGTGCCACAACTACAGAGCTTGTGCTCTAGAGCCCACGAGCCACAACTACTGAGCCCACGTGCCACAACTACTGAAACCCACGCGCCTAGAGCCCGTGCTCCACAACAAGAGAAGCCACCGCAATGAGAAGCCCACACACCGCAACGAAGAACAGACCCCACTCGCTGCAACTAGAGAAAGGCTGTGTGCAGCAACGAAGACCCAACGCGGCCCAAAATAAATAAATAAACAAAAATTAAGAAAAAAAAAAGAAATTGAAAACCTTCCCTCAAAGAAAACTCCAGGACTAGATAGCCCTCACTCACAAGTGTTGCTTAAATATTTGAGGAAGAGCTAATACCAATTTTATACAAGCTCTTCCAGGTGACAGTAAAAGAGGGAGCTCTTCCCAACTTATTTTATCAGGCGAGTGTACCCTTAATACACAGATCCAAACAGGAAAGTATAAGGAAGGAAAATCCCACGTATTAATACAGATGATTTTAAATAAAACGTCAGCCAACTGAACTTTTACAGAAGGTCACCCGTCATGTGCAGGTTGCCTTTATTTCAGGGTCACAAAGTTAAACAGAAAAAAATCTATCAGTATAATTACCCGTAAAAAAGGTATTAAAGGAGAAAAATTATATGATCATCTCAAAAGATGTACCGAAAATGTTTGATAAAATTCAACACTAATTTATAATAAAAATATCCATTAGTGAACTTGAAGTAAAAGAGAACGCTTTAATACAAGGAAGAATTTTTTTTTTTTCCGGTACGCGGGCCTCTCACTGTTGTGGCCTCTCCCGTTGCGGAGCACAGGCTCCGGACGCGCAGGCTCAGCGGCCATGGCTCACGGGCCCAGCTGCTCCACGGCATGTGGGATCCTCCCGGACCGGGGGACGAACCTGTGTCCCCTGCATCGGCAGGCGGACTCGCAACCACTGCGCCACCAGGGAAGCCCAATGAAGAATATTTTTGTAAAACATACGAAAGCATAATACTTAATGGTGAGACAGAGAGTCTTTCTCTTTGCGATTAGAAACCAGAGAATGGTGCCCTCCTGAGCCCAGTTCCTGGACAAACCTGTCAGAGAAGAAGCAGAAAGCGTGTAAGGATAGGAAGAGACAAAGCAAAACTTTCATTATTTGTAGATAAAATTGTTGAGAACATAGTAAATGTCATACCTTATAGTTAAGTTATTAGAATCAATAGGGAGTTCAGCAAGGTTGTTGAATTAAAAAAAAATAGGATACACAGTTCAATTATGTTTCTATAATGCTTCAGTCGACAATTAGAAAATAAAGTTTAAAACAAAGATACTATTGGTAAAACATCAGGAAATACAGTCAGCCCTCCTTATCCGCGGGTTCTGCGTCCGTGGATCCAACTAACCGCTGATAAAATTGTTGATTGAAACAGCAAACGCGGAATCCTCGGATACGGAGAGCTGACTGCACTTTGTCATTTTGTATAAGACACCTGAGCATCTGGGGATTCTGGTATCCACGGGAGGAAGGAGTGGGCGGGGGTGTGTGGGGGTGTGGGGGCGGTCCTGGAACCAATCCCCCGAGGATAAAAACGGATGGACGATTGTGTTAAATACCCAGGAATGAACCTAACAAAATGGGGGTAAAACTTCTATTCAAAAGTCTATAAAACATTATTGAGAGAAATCTTTAAAAATTTAGATTAAAATTTAATTTTGAAAAAGACCAGGAAAATGATGGTCGTGGATTTTAAGATTCAATATTTTTACGATTTAAAATTTCTCCAAATCGATCTAATATTTCTATGCAATACCATCCAAAATCCCAATGGATCTGCTCCCTCCACCCCCCCACCCCCAGCCCCCATCTCTGTGTGTGTCATGACCAGGAAATTCTACAATCTATTTTACAATATAAAGGACCAAGAATAACCAGGACACAAAAGGAGGGGGAGGAAGAGGGACCGTAGTACCGATTTTGACATTTGCCGTGATGTTAAAACTGAGCCAGTATGGTATTGGCGAAACAATAGACATGAGCGGATTTAAACAGAGAACCATGAAACAGACCCGTGCGTAGACAGATATTTGGCTTGTGAAAAATGTAGCACTGAAGAGCAGTGGAGAACTAGTGGTGTGCTGGGATGATCACATATCCAAGGGGATACAGATGAACTTGAACCCCACCTCACACCACACACTCAAGTCTGTTCCAGGTCGGATGGAAATCTACGTGCAAAAGGCAGAATGATGAAGTCTTTAGAAGTTCATGTAGAAGAAAAGCTTCCTGCTGTTGGGATAGAAAACATTTTATCATCACTAACCCTAAGGGAAAATATTGATGTATTTGACTACATTAAAATTAAGAACCTCTGTTCATCAGAAGACATCACTCACAGAGGATAAAGACAAGCGCAGAAGGGGAAAGGATATTTGAAAAACGTAGTAAATAAAGGGCTGGTATCCAGAATTTAAAACAGCCTCCTACAAACAATAAGAAAAAAGGCAAGAAAAAGGGCAAGAGACTCAAACACTTCGCCAAAAAGGACATCCAAATGTCCAATAAACGTATGGAAAAGTATTCATCAGAATCATTTATTATGAAAATGCTAATTAAAACCCCAAAGACCTATCACTACATAGGCACCAGAATGGATAAAAAGAGGAAAAGACTGACAGTAAAAGTGGAGGTAAGAACACAAGCGACGGGGTCTCATCACTGCAGTTGGGTGTGTGAGTTGCCACACTCAATGGAGAGAACCGTTTGCCAATATCTGGGTAAGTTGGAGATGTGCATTTGCTCAGACTCAAAAATTCCACACCCCAGGAGTACAGCTCAGGGAAATGCACACACCTGTGCACCACAAGACGTATGTAAGGATGGGGCATTAGGTGTAATATGTCAACTCAGGAAAACCAAGCATCAATTGATGGTAAAATGGATACAAACTTTGTGGCGTCATGGTGCAGGAAGCGGCAGCCAGAAGAGTGGTCCAGCTGCAGCAACACCCACCGCGACGAATCTTCACGTCATTTCATGGGAAAGAAACCAGAAATGAAAACATGCACGCCAGTGAAACTGGAGAGATGAATAGCAGGTGGTAATAAAACAGATGGCAGCAGTGACCTTGCGCTGCGCCCTGAAGGTCCCAAGGCCACATTCTTGGTGGGCATATGAGCACCTTCATGGGGGCAGAGGGATTTGCGGCCGGAAGGCAGCTGGGAAACCAGAACACGAGCTGAGGACCCAACTGAGACAGCCTCCGCATGCCGGGGGAGCTCTGGAAAATAAAGAGCTAGAGAGTATACATCACTGGTACCCTACCTGAGGAACTCAAATACCCGTGAACGAGGACAGGGAAGGTGCCTGGAGGAGCAATGACCTTTACAATGTCTCTAACTTTACAAGGAAATCAATGGAACATTGGAAAACGGCTCTGTTTTCTTTATTCATTCTCGCCCCTCCCCCCCCCACTCGTGGTCCCATCTCTGGGCACAGCCGTGCTTGGGGACCGGGAACAGAGTAGACATCCTGGAGCAGGACTTCCAGACCATCCTCAGGACTGGGGACTCCTGCAGCCCCTCCCTCCCTCTTCAGGGGTCCTGTGTCGGACCTCCGTCCTCCAGGGCCAGGAGAAGAGGCTGGCTGGAAACTGGTGGGAAACAGGGTGGCATCTCCCACCCACCACCCCATGGGGAGCGATGGCTGCCCTGCCCCAAACCAAGTTGGTCAAGATAAGGTGCAGGTCCAAGTGCCAGTGGGTCAGCAAAGCCGGTCCCACCAGGTCAGCACCCTGGTCAGCGCCCTGCATACACCGGGGGCGGGGTGGGGGGGTGCCCACGGAGTCACAGTGGGGTGGCTGTGGTGGCAGTGGGGGGTGGGGACATTGCGCCAGGCATGGAATGCCTTTACCTAGATGTCCAGCTTCTCCCACCTGCACACTGATGATGCCCATGCCCCTGTGTCCTTGAGCCCTGCTGGTGGCCCCTGGTCATGGAATCCAGAGTGAACCCTGGGAGAGAAAGACAAGGACTTGTCAAGGGGGGATGGGGTGCCCAGTCCCCCAAGAAGGAGAGGATTCTCCATGCATGCTCGTCAGGACTTCCAGGTTCCCACTGCGCCCGCCCCCTTCTGCTGCTGGAGGCCGTGACCCACCAGCCCCTCTGGCCACGACAGATTCCCATGGGGACCTTGCTTTTCTCCCCCTTGGGCTCAGGCCCCACTGCATGCATTCATCCAACATTTATTCAGCAAAAGTCTGCCAGGCTCTGGCTCTGCCTCGGCCCTGGGCAGCGGGGCTCGAGAGGGTGGGGCAGGTGGGAGATGCAGCGCACCATCTCCCCACGTCTGGGACCCTCTGCACAAATTCTGGGGGGTTCCTGGGCCCATGTCCAGGAAGCACCTTCTCAGAGAAGGACTCAAGGTGAGCGAGGACCTTCAGGAGATGAACACGCGTGGGAGGGGCACTGGCTCCTGGCCCGAAAGCGTTCATTAAGCTCCCTGGCAAATGTCCCCTCTTAGCCCAGCACAAAGCCCAGCCGCTCCTGTTCGTCCAAAGGCAGTGAAAAGGGCGGGACCTGGAAGCAGCGGATCACAGCAGAATGGATGGGCCACTCAGTACCCCTCATCTGTAACCCGAGACGCGATGGAAACACAGGCAGGCGTGACCCAGGGAGAGGGCGGGTGCGGAGGGCAGGGGAGGGGGCCGGCACCCACTTCCCGGCGTGTCCACGCTCGGCCGCGGTCTCCCGCCCGAGGGCCGATGGGGCCAGGCCGGGAGCACCTCCTGAGCCCCTTTCCGTGGCTGGCTGCCTCCTTCCGGAAGAAGGCAGCTTGTGTGAGGCTCTCACACTGTGACACCGGTGGGACCTCAAGACCCAGCCCCTGCTGGGCAGTGTCCCCCCAGCAGCTCCACTGCCCCTTGTCCTCTGCCTGCCACCCTTGCACCTGCTGTGACTTACCCTGAGGCCCCTGCTTCCTATCTTGGCACGAGAGTCTAGAGGACTGCGGTTCTCCGGACATCAGGGCAGGGAGTGCCCAGAATGCCAAGCTCAGGCTTGTCCAGGCTCTTGGCCTGGGGTGCAGGAGGGCAGGGGGCCTGGAGCGTGAGGGGGTGTCAGATGGCCCCTCTCTTTTGGAAGCCAGTGTTGGAACCAATTGGAGGAGGACTTGGGGCAATGGTAAACGAAAGGCCGGTTTCTTTTATTCCAAAAGTTTCAAGCTCTCCTATAACCCCGATAGGGACTGGAGCCTGCCGGCCCAGCACTGCCCACTGCCGCAGCCCCTCGTCCTTTGCGGGTCCGGGAGGTTGCTTGTGGCCCGCCCTTGAAAGTCGTGCCCTTTTCTGAACGCGTGGACACTGTGGGCCTCCCCGGACGCCACCTCTCCCTCTGGAGCTCCCCTCCGAGCAGGAAGGATGGCTGTGGCCGAGTGACATCCCACATGGCCCCTGGCTGCCTGTCAGCCTAGTCAGTGGCCAAGGGACAGACGCAGAGCACAGGGGCCGGCTTCCACCTCCTCTGCTTTCCACTTGCAGAGTGTGTGCGCGTGTGTGTCTGTGCGAGAGTGTGTATGTTCGAGTGTGTGTGTGTGCGCAAGATGAGCCCACACGGTCCTCTGGAAAGCCAATCTCATGGTGATGTGACCCTGGGGGTTTGGGGACGACTTGTGGGTCCACACAGCCCAGAGTCTCTGGGCCCATAGGCCAGGCCTGGGTAAGTCAGCATCACACAGGGGTCAGGACAGGCCCAGGGGCGCGGGTGCCAGGAGAGCCCCAGGCCCACCATGCAGCTCTGGCCCCTCGGGAAGGGCTCACGTACACCCGGCCCTAAAGGGCCAGGCCCGGGAACACCGAACCTGTTTGAGGAGGTGACCTACCTCGGACCCGAGTCCCAAGCCCTGGAACCTCAGGACTCAGAACTGGGAGACCAGAGGGGCAGGACAAAGGTCACAGGGCAGCCTGTCTGCCTGATGCCTCAGAGAAACAGCACAGCTTGGTCCAGCTGGGCAGTCCCCCACCTCCCTGGTCACCCCAGGGCAGGCGCCACGCAGGGCCCCCTCCCACCGCCGGTCACCACTCACCTCTGCACGGGCCGAGGTCAGATGGGCACCATGCCCTGCGGGCAGGTTCTGAGCCCCTGGTGGGCCAAGTCCAGGATCCGGAGGGCTTTGTGCCTGGCTGGGTGTTTGAGAGCTGGACCCTTGCAGCCCCTGTTGGCCTTGCAGACGCCGAGTGGCAGGTGGGGCAGAGCAGACACGCAGGACGGGGCGTCTCCACTGCATCCCTGCCCGCCTCACGTTGCGCTGGGCTCGCCTCGGGCCAGTGGGCAGGCGATCAGAGCCTGGCGAGTCTGTCCCTGTCACCCCCCGACACGGCAGCAGCAGCGGCTGACTGGCCTTGTCACCTGTTCCCCACTGAGGGTCTGCGGATGAGATCGGGTTTCAGGGAACCTGCAGGGCACTGTGGGGTGCTGGGCGGTGCTGGGCGGTGTTGGTGCCAGTTACTCGGCTTCACAAGGCTGCAGGCTGCATCCGCTTCGGGAAGGCCTCCTCCTCGGGGTCGCTGGGCCAGGCAACGGGGGGCGGGGCCCGGTTCTGCTCCTGCCGTGCCCCGCCCTGACTGTTCAGGGACGTGGGCACGCCCACCCCCCTCCCTGCACCGGGCCTGGTGTCCTCGTCTGGAACTAGGGGTTGGGCTGCCTTGTCCGTCCAGGCCCTTCCGGCCCCATCAGGCCACTGGGGACCCCACACCCCTTTGCTCCCCCTCTGCACCTCCGTCCTGGGTGCCGGCACCCCCCCCCCCCCCCCCCCCCGCCCACGCACCAAGAGAATCAGACGCTGGCGCTGTTCCGGGGCAGCTCAGGGCGGCTGAGCGGGGATCTGCGTGCTCTGGGCTGGCTAACGCGACAAGCACAGCCGTCAGCGCGGTCATGATGCGATTACACGGCTAATCAGCTCAGCGCATCCTCCACCACCCGCAGCCCCCGCCTCGCTGAGGGGTCTGCGTGGCCTGTGCCCAGGATTTCACCCCTAATGAGCGGGGCTCTGCTCTCCTGGAGGCAGCCCCGAGGGAGGCCCGTGACCCAGCTGCTCTGGTGACTGAGGTGTGGGTCGAGTGGCCGGGGGCCTCTGCCCATCGCCCTGCCGGCTGGGAGGCGGTCCCAGGCCTGTTCCAGGCTGCCTGTGGAGAAAGGCAGCGCTCTTGGTTTCCGTGGTGATGGCCTGCAAACGCCCTCCCGGGCTCCGGGCACCTGCCTGGAGGGGGTGGGGTCTGGTAGCTGAGAGGGATGAGCGGGGAAGCTCTGCTTCCCCTCCCCCAGGGCCCCGCCGCGCGTCTGATTGGCAGCAGGAGCTCACGGTCTGAAATGCGCCAGCGCCCGGCTCTGACCTGGGAAGGTGAGGGGCGGCAATTTCGCAGCAAGAGACAGACGTGTAACGGGGGGGGGGGGGGGGGGGGGGTTCTGTGTGCGGAGAGGCGGCGCTGGGCTCATGGCTCGGGCAGAGTCGGGGGAGCCCCGTGACCATGGAGAGCGTGACCATTGGCCAGAGCGGGGACAGCCCGCGATGGGCTCCCAGTGAGGGCCCGGGCGATGGCCGTGGTGGGCGGCCCCTGCTCTGGGCGGCCCCCGTGGAGACCTGCCACCAGTGTCTGCGGAGGCCTGTGCCCACACTCAGTGACACAGCACCGGCCCCGCCAGTCTCCCTGCCCTGCAGGGACACAGATGCTGCAAGAGCAGGACCTCGGTCCCACCTGCCGCCCACACCCGGCACGTGGTCCCACGCAGGGCTGCCACCCAGAGGCTGAGGCCCCCCTCGCCCTCAGGTTCCCCAGAGCCCTCAGTGGGCTCTGGGGTCCCTGGGCCGCCTGCCTGAGATAGATACAGCCTGCAGCCCGCACTACCGTCAGCTGCTGAGTACCCAACAGCCCCAAATTGAGCAGCTAGAAACAATGCAGATTTACCATCTCACAGGCTCTGGGGTCCGATATCCAGGCGCAGCTTAACCAGGTGCCTCTGGGTCAGGGTCTCTCGCGGCTGCAGTCAAGGTGTCAGCTGGGCTGGGGGAGAAGGGTGCACCAGGGGCCCCTGAGATGGTGCAGGGAGGTGGGTGCAGGGCTCAGGTGACGAGGGGGCTGGTGGAGACGGGGCTCTTCCCGTGTCCCTGCCTGGCACCATCTCCTCCAGGCACAGGTGGACTTGTCCTCACAGAGGGACAGTGCTTTGTCCAGCCTCTGCTTGGCCTCACCCTGAGGAAACAGGAGGGCGGGCTGAGGTGGGAGAGGCGGGGACTTCTCTCCGGGAACCCAGTGGGATGCGTCACTGTCACTCACAGTGGACCTTCCTTCCTCCCTCCCTCCCTCCCCCCACGCCCTCCCCACGTGTCCCCTTCCTCCCTGTGGTCCTTCCTCAGCGTCGAAGGATGAGGCCTGGGCTGGACTCCACTACTGCACGAAGTGGACAGAACCCTGCCCCAATCCTGCCCCCACCTCAATTTGCAGAGTGACCTTGGGTAAGTCACTTCCCTTCAAGGACCCTCAGTGTTCCCATCTCCCGTGGGCGATGGGACGAGATTTTTTCTTCTCTCCTTTAATCTTGGAGCCATAGAGATCCAGGGCCAGGGGGTGATCAGCTGGTCACCATTCATTCATTTATTCACTCATCAAACATTCACTGTACCTCTCCTGTAGTGAGGAGAACGGTGGCCCCCAGACACCTCTGTCCATGTAACCCAATCCTCAGAACCCGTGAATGTGAACTTATTTGGGGAAAGGATCTTTGCAGAGGTAATTAAGGCCAGGATCATCGAGACACTAAATCCAACAAGTGTGCTTGTAAGAGACATACACGGAGGAGGGGGCCGTGGAAAGATTGAGGCAGAGATGGCAGGGGTGCAGCCAGAAGCCACAGAAGAGGCTGGCAGAGGCAGGAAGGCTCCTCTCCTATAACCTCTGGAGGGAGCATGGCCCTGCTGACACCTGGAGTTTGGTCTCCTGCCTCCTGAACTGTGAAGGAATAACTTTCTGCTGTTTCACGTTCCCTAGGTTGTGGTCGTGGGTTACGGCGGCCCCAGGAGACACGCAGCTTCTGTGTGCACTGCTCACTGACAGGAGACAAAGACCACAGGGACAGCTATCCTGGGAAGGGAAGGCGGGCTGGGGGCCGGGGGCATGAGGAGTCGGGGGCTCCTCTGCCTCTCCCCTCGTCCCGAGGCCCCGCGGGACCAGCCATCCGTCAGCTTACTGCAGTTATGCTTAAGGCTTGGGGAGGACGGCCTCCCATTTCAGTCATGATCTGCTATCGGATATTATGAGGAACGGGCTGCCAGGCCCTGGGAAACATCCTCTAATGGACACAGCATCAGTCCTCACGGCCGCGTGGCCGCGCGTCAGGCTGGAGGCTCTCCAAGTTTGCACGTCACAAGGAATTTAAGCGAGACCCCAGTTAAGTGGCTTACGATACAAATAGCTAACACGTTCTGAATGCAAGATGTGAGCTCATCAAGGAAAGAGACACTTAGTTCTCTTTGAGAGGAAATACCCAGAGTCAGCGTTAACACCAAACTACTTCCTGTAACTTCTGCGCAATTTTGCAAAGCGTTATTTGCACAGTTAACGGGCAGGAGTTGATGGGTGGAGTGAGGTTGCTCTCAGCGGAACAGGGGACGCTGGTGGCGGAGCCACAGATGGAGGGCGTGGAGCTTGTGGCGGGGCCCCTGGGCTCGCCCCGGGTGGGCGAGGCTGCGGGAGAAGGGCCACCTCCGGGGGCTGCACGAGGAAGGGCTTCTCCACCCCGGGCGCAGGTGGAGGCTTTGGCGGGTTGGGGGGCAAGGACCACAGAGGCCGAGTCCAGGGACACGGCCCCCAGGCCGGGCCATCTGCCCTCCCAGTGCCTGCCAGGAGTCTCACCTCGCAGCTGTCAGTTACCCGAGAATCCACGCACCCTCGCTTCCCAGGATGTTCTGTTTGCCAAAAACCTCTCCTATCTTTTCTTTTACTTGCTCCCCACACGTCCAGTGACAGACGTCCTCTTCTCTCCTTTCTGCAGAAGGACTGTGGTGGCAACTACCAGGAGCAGAAAGCCAGACCAACATGCTACCCAAAGTGGGGTCCGGCTGCTCGCCGATCTAAAGCCAATCCTCGAGAGGCAAAGCTGGTTGAAACGAAAATTTGCTTTATTCCGGAGGCCGGCAACTGGAGGGGAGGGAGGACTTGTATCCAAAGGCCAAGTCCCCCCTGAAGATCAGCGGGCAAGAGGTTGTTTTTTTTCGCGGTACGCAGGCGTCTCACTGTTGTGGCCTCTCCCGTTGCGGAGCACAGGCTCTGGATGCACAGGCTCAGCGGCCATGGCTCACGGGCCCAGCCGCTCCGCGGCATGTGGGATCTTCCCGGACCGGGGCACGAACCCGCGTCCCCTGCATCGGCAGGCAGACTCTCAACCGCTGCGCCACCAGGGAAGCCCTGGGCGAGAGCTTTTAAAGGGGAGTTTCAGGGGTGTATAAGGGGAGGGAGGGGGCTACATGCAGAACAGCACAGTCAGCTCTGACAGTCACCTTGAAATCGGTCATCGGTGGTCTGACCAGCGTCATCTTGATTGTTTAAGTGCAGTTAGTCTTCAGGTCCAGGGCTGGTTTGTTCCCATTTTTTGAGAACAGCTCTCGAAATTGTGGCAGCTTGTGTCATGGCTAGAGGCTGACCACCATGCAGTTAACTTCTTGCTGGTGGCGGTTTCGGCATCCACAAAACAGCTCACAGGACGTGGCTCAGAACAGTATCTCCAGCCCTTGAGGAGGAACTAAAAGTCCTTGACTCTGCTCTGAACTACTATTATTCTGTCCTGTCTGTCTGTTTTCCTTTGCTTCTGCATTTTCTCACTTCGCTGATTAAACTTATTCTTTGTCTAAAGTTTTTCCACAGACAAAAGGCAGGTGGAGGACCTGGGGGGCAGGGGGTGGGGGAAGGACCACAGGGTCCTGCTCTGTTTCAAACAGAGGACTCAGCAGGGCAGTTCACTGTCTCACGGTGGCACGCTGCTGCAGACGCTTCCCGAAGACGTCCAGGTCTTTATCCTCGGAACCTGTGAATGCCATCTTACCTGGAAAAAGGGACTTTGCAGATGGGAGTAAATCAAGGATCTTGAGACGGGGAGGTTCTCCTGGATGACTCAGGGGAGCCGTAAATGTAATCACACGTCTCCTTACGAGAAGGAGGCGGAGGAGATATGACAAGAGGATGGAAGAGAGAAGGAGATGTGACCATAGAGGAGAAGTTGGAGTGATGCAGCCACGAACAAGCCAGGGAATGAAGGCAGCCGCCGGACGCTGGAGAAGGCAAGGAAGGGATTCTCCCCAAGGGCCTCCAGAGGAGGCACAGCCCTGCCAACACCTTGGTTTCAGCCGAATGAAACCCATTTCAACTTCTGATTCCAGACTTCTGAGGGAATACATGTCGACTGCTTTAAGCCAACCAATTAGTGGTAATTTTTATACAGCATCAACAGGAAACTAAGACACTCCTGAAACAAGAAGTATGGAGACGGGCATCACTGGCGCTGAGAAAGAGGCAATGATGTCCTCAAGGACATAGGCTCCTTTCCTTTCCCTCAACCATCCTTGAATGTTGGCTATTTGTCCTTTGGCTTGTCGCCTCATGGACATAAACTGGTTGCCATAGCTCCAGGCATCACATCTTCACTTGACAGCATCTAAAGCAGGAAGAGATGACAGTTGGGGTGGGAGGGGTGGCTTCTCCTTATGTGGTCCTGTCTTTCATCAAAAAGGAAAATCTCTTCCAGAAGCCACTCAGTGTACTTCCTAGGCTGGTCCAACCAAGGGCACATGGCTACTCTGGGCCAGTTGATCGCAAAGGGAATAGACAGCTCTGATTGGCTTAGACCAATCCCAAGTCACGTCCAGGCCGGGCACAGTCTCCCCCTGCACAAGCAGGCTCTGTTGGCAAGTTGACGAGGGGACGCGTCTGGGTGCTCAGCCTATGTCAGAGAGTTAGCAGTGGGGTGGGCTCAGGCCGTGGCCTCCTGGGTCCCCCCACCCAGCTGCCTCCCTAGGGCACCCCCTACTGCCTGTCTCTGGAGGGGTCACCACCCTGCCTTGGCAGGTCAGCGACACCCGCCTAATGTCACACACCCAGCAGGCAGGCCCTCTGCCCACAGGGACCTGGCTGCCCACGCCTCCCTGAGGGTCTCCCTTCCGTGGCTCCTGCGTCCTCCCCTCAACTGACAAGTCTGTTTCGGCCTGGAAGGAAACCGAGGCCTGTCATGTTAACATTAACCCAGCAGGACTCCGTGCCCCTCTCACCCCCTTCCTCCCCTCCTGGGGGCTTCCCAGGCATCTCGAGGCTCTGGACCTCCTGGCTCTGCCTCTTGTCCATGTCGGCCGCCTTACCAGCCCTGACCCGAAGGACTCCTTCCTCCAGGCTGCCGGGTGGCTCCTGCCAAGGTCAGTGTGACCCAGCCCTCCTTGGCCTGAAGCCCCACGTCCTCATGACCACAACCCCCGCTGCCCGGAAAAGACAGACAGGCCCCCGGGGACCCTGTGCTCATGGGCCGTGGGGCAGAGGAGGGCTCTCGGCAGGTTTCAGAGGAGGAGGTTACGTGGGGGCTGTGGTGGGGAGAGCCCTGGGGCTGGGGGGTAGCAGCGCCTGGTCCCACTGCCCTGAACTGGGACACTCGGTGCCCCGGGTCCTGGGCAGCCGGGGTGGCTGCCTTTCCTGCTGTTTCCTGTCCTCCCAGCCCCTGAGGCCCCAGAGTCCAACCCGCCCATGCGGCCTTGTCCCTGGAGACCCAGCTGGCTTGCCCCGTCCTGGACAGTCCCTCTGGGCCTCCCCCGGGGCCCGAGGTGCCTGCCCACGTAGGACTCACTCACTGGGTGGCCCCCTTCCTCCTCACGGTACCCCTGTCCCGAGAGCCCCTCCAGGGCCCAGGCCGGCCCCCACCTTGACCGGGGCCCTTCGGTGAACAAATGGGCAAGTGATGAGCTCCTCCCCCACCGCTGTCAGGGCCTCCTCTGGCCTCTGCACACCCAGGGCCCCAGCCCCTCGGCGCACCTCTGCCCGTCCGGGAGGATTCCCAGGTCGGTGGGAAGGGGCTGCCTGGGAGCCCAGGGTGAGGGCTTCTGCTCCCCTGCCCGTGCCCACCGTGGAAGTCTTTTTGGGCGCCGGCCAGTCTCCGCCAAGCCTCAAACTCGGGAGCTGCTGAAACCATCCTCTGCTGTCACGGGCCTCTCGCCGCCACTTCTACAAATGTGTCCTGTGTCCCCCTCCCGGGTTCTTACGATGCCCTTGGTGTTCGGCCGTCCACCCGTCCAGTCTGGCTGCGGTTCAAAAGCCTGGCAGGGCTGAAGGGGCCCCTTGGACTGGACCCGGCAGGGGTGAGCCACAGCTGGCTCTGCACGGGCCCCTCGGGGTGAGCTGTCCTGGGGGCATTTCCTGCTCTCCTCAGACCCCCGGGCAGGGGCCATGTCCACAGCGGGGCCCTTGCTGGGGCTCTAGTGCGTGGCAGCTCTTTGAGCCCGGTGCCCTTCCTAGTGTTATTTTTATTTATGTACCTGAATCCTCCAAACAGCTGCTTTACTGAGATTCATCCATCACGAGGCTTAATTAAAACAACGCCGAGCGTCTAGCTCAGCGTGCGTCACTAAGGCAAATGTTTGTTTTGCCACAGTCAGTTAGGGCTGTGCGCGGGGGGCGGGGGGGGGGGGGGGGATATGTGCGCCCGGGGGCGGGGGGGAGGGATCAACCCCTGGCAAGGAGGGCGAGCGACCCGGACCCCCCTGCACTCCCTGGGGTGCACCGATGGGGGGCTGCTGAGAGGGCAGGAGGAGCTGGGAGGGGGCATTTCTCAGCCTGCGTGGGGCGGGCCCTTGCCTGCAGCGTCTGGAGGGCAGAGGGAGGGCCCTGGTGGGGAGGGGGCCGCAGGGTCCTGACACTGATTCATCCCCCATCCACTCTCAGCATCTGAACTGGAAATCTGAGTCCCACTCCCCAGGGGTGGGGGCTTCTGCTGACCTCAAGCAAGGGCACAGATAGATTCCCCAAGACAGGACATGGGACAGGCATGGAGAGGACCCCGTGGAGGAGGACGGCTGAAGGGGAGGGGCGTGGCCAGCGGGGTGGGGGGGGCCTCCCCAGGGGTCTGCAGGAGAAGAGTTGAGCCCCCTGCAGATTCCTGCAGCCGCTGCTACAAATTACAACTAGCTGCCTGCCTTAAAGCAGCACGACATTCACACCTCCTGGTCTGGAGGTCAGAGGTCTGACACAGGTCTCGCTGGCTTAAGGTCAGGGTGTGGGCCGAGCGGGCTCCTTCCAGAGGCTCCAGGGGAGAACAGTTTCAGGCCTTTTCCAGATTCTAGAAGCCACAGGCATCCCTGGCTGGAGGGCCAGCCTTCCTCTGCCATCAGCGAGGCACCAGGCCCCTCTCCCCTCCATCCTGCCCTTGCCACTCTTCCTGCTCCGACCCTCCTCCTATAAGGACCCTCGTGAGCACCCACTCCCACAGACCAGCACAGTCTCCCACCATCGGGTCCTTAATCACACCTGCGAGTCTGCAGGTCCCATAGCGACAGGTGGCAGGGATGAGGACGTTGACGTCTCCGGGGGCCAGGAATCCGCTGCATCCCCCGAGGTGAAAGGCTGTGGTTGACGGAGAGGAGGGTCCAGCCCAGAGCGTTTCTGAGGGAGGAGAGCAGGGTCTCAGGGCAGCCTGGCTGTGAGGGGGTCAGGGCGCCTGCCCGGGAGGGGCTGCGGAGGGCGGGTGCCCGGGAGAGGGTACAGACCCAGGCCTTAAGGTGACGGGGACGCAGGTGGCACCAGGCTTGGAGTTAACTGTTCCTGAAGGGGCAGCGTGGCTGGATGGGGCAGGGGTGGGGCCAGCGGTGCTAGAGCCCTGATGGTCACAGTCAAGCTCAGGGAGGCCCCAGGGCCCAGTGGGTCCTGGTGTTGGCTGGAGCCCCTCCGAGCCTCCCAGCCTGTCCCAGTTCATGCCAGGTCAGGGGTCCAGCACCTTAGGACCACTAGCAGTTATGGGGCAGAGGACCCTGGGGTCCCTCTCCTTACAGGACACGGGGACGGGGTGCAGGAGGAGCCTAGGGCCCCCCTTACAGGACAGGGGGACGGGGTGCAGGAGGAGCCTGGGGCCCCCCTTACAGGACAGGGGGACGGGGTGCAGGAGGAGCCTGTGGTCCCTCTCCTTACAGGACAGGGGGACGGGGTGCAGCAGGAGCCTGGGGCCCCCCTTACAGGACAGGGGGATGGGGTGCAGCAGGAGCCTGGGGCCCCCCTTACAGGACAGGGGGACAGGGGTGCAGGAGGAGCCTGGGGCCCCCCTTACAGGACAGGGGGACGGGGTGCAGGAGGAGCCTGGGGCCCCCCTTACAAGACAGGGGGACGGGGGTGAGCAGTTGCTGGAGCAGCAGGGGTCAAGGAGGCCAGAGGGCACCAGGGCCATGGGTGACCCAGAGCCATGTCGGAGGCATCCCAGCAGCGCGCGGGAAGATGGGGCCATCCACTGGGCCCAGAGCCACCGAGAGGGCCAATATGACGCGAGGGTGGACCTGAGGCTATGGGGATGCCTTCCTGGTGGAAAAGCTGGGCTGGCTCAGGGCAGTGGGGAAGAAAGGAGGTGACCTCAGCCCGAGTGGACAGGGAAACGGGGCTGGCTTGGGATGAGCTGCGAGAGCCAGAGCAGGGGTCCCCCCGCTCCCAAGGAGCCGGGGCAGGGGAAGCGGGAGGCATAACCTTTCTGGACACCAGGATGTGGCTTTACTTGTGTTACTCAGCCTCCTTTGATTTGCCTGAGAGGTCCCGGCGACTTAGCACCCTGGCCGTCTCTGATCTGCCCTCCCACCTGACCCTGCAGGATGGGCCCCTAGTGAGATGCAGGCCTTCCCAGGGAGATCCCCGAAGCTGGTTCTTCTGGTGGGTTCCACCTCCCCAGCTGCCTGGACTTGGGGTCCCCAACCCTCTCACTCACGTGGTTCTATTCTCACCATCACCCACATCCCATCTGAGACTGACTGTCTGCTTCTGAGCCAGGCCCCCCACCAGGGCTAAGTCCCCCGGGGTGGAGTGGGGCTACAGGAAGCTCCCCCTGCCACAGTCTCGGGAACTCAGCCTCCCCTTTGCTGGCGGACTTTTCCCTCTCACCCAGAAGTCACTTCCCTTTGTGCCTGGCCCGGTCCTGTGTGAACCTCTGTCCTGTATGAAACTCTGTCCCATGTGGCCCTGTCTCTACCCCGTGACACTGCAGGCGAGGCCCCCAGCCCGGCCCCTCACCCTCCCTCTCCCCAGCAGGTCCAGAGCTGGGTGACCTGGGCGAGGACCATCCGTGGGGCAGCCCAAGTGCTCACGGAGGCAGGGGACACAGCATGCCAGTTTCTCCTCTGACCCTCAGCTTCCCCAACCTCCCGTTAGGACCAGGACCGGCCTGCCCCACGGGGCTGCTGTCGGGCCCCAGAGGTGGTGGATACGGAGCCCAGAGCCCGGGCTGGGTTCGGGGGACTCAGGACCCCCTGGGCTGCTCTCGGTGTAAAAACTGCCTCATTCACCATCCCAATGGGACCCTGGGGAGCGAGGGAGGTGCTGACAATAGCTCTGCCAGCCACAGGAGCCCGCTGGGACTGTCCCAGCCAACCGGGGTGCTTGGTGATCACTCGGCAACTTGGGGTGTCTTTCTTCTGCCTAGGGATATTCTCCCAGGGCCTCCTTCCACTCCTTCAGCCTCGTCTGTATGGCTGTGGGTCCCTCCTCCCCCCCCCACAGGCCCCCCATTCTTTGTGTGCTGTCCATGGCCCCCACACACCCCCAGCTGCACCTCAGGGGACTTGGGACCCCTTCTCCCCACTTCCAGGCCCTCCTCCACCTCTGCTGGTGTCGATTCAGCACCGACACCGGATCACATCCCTGCTCCCCCAGGAGCCTTCCCTGGCTTGCGCTGGCCATCCACAGGGACCCTTCCTTCCTCTGTCTGCGTGGACCACTCATGGACACTCACCGCCTGGGTCTTGGTACCCGGACTCTGCTGCTGGTGATGACGTCATGGGAGGTGGTTACCAGGCAACCAGCCTCTGCAGTCAGGGGAGTCTGCTCTGTGATTTGAAGGGCCCTGCCAATTTCTTAAAATATCAGAGTTAGAGCACATTTAGTCCCAGAGAAGAGAAGAAAATCCAGCCAGGTTCACGTCGCTGGCAAGCTCCCCTTCTCTGCCCTCTGACTACATGGGATTTCCAAGAGGCGACCATGTGAGACTAACCTCATTTTCTTTTCTTGTCACGGTCCTTAGCCTCGTGGACGAGGTGCCCGTTATTGTGGTGGTTTTGTCTGTTACGGAGAATTATAGACAAAGGGAGCTGGTGTGACCCTGGAGGGAGGATGCCAGTGGAGTCCCACCGACCCTTGACATCAGTCCCGTGTTGTTGAATATTCTTATCAATGAGTTATATGAAAAAATAAAAGACCTGCCTGTCAGACTGGTGCTGAAACAAAGGATGGGAAGCACATCGTAGGGAAGAGTCACAATTCAGAATCATCCCAATGGGGAGATGACTTAAGATTTAAAGAGAAATTTTAAACAGGTCCCAAACAGCGCGATCCATAAAGAATAAAATTGATCAGTTGGACTTCCCTGGTGGCGCAGTGGTTAAGAATCCGCCTGCCAATTCAGGGGACCACGGGTTCGAGCCCTGGTCCGGGAAGATCTCACATGCCAAGGAGCCGCTAAGCCCTCGCGCCACAACTACTGAAGCCCACGCGCCTAGAGCCCAGGAGCCACAACAAGAGAAGCCACCACAATGAGAAGCCCGTGCACCACAACAAAGAGTAGCCCCCACTCGCCACAACTAGAGAAAAGCCCATGCGCAGCAACGAAGACCCAACGCAGCCCAAAATAAATAAATAAATAATTGATTTTTATTATATAAATAATTGATCAATTGGACCACATTAAAATTGAGAACTTCTGTTCATCAGAGGCACAATTAAGGGTGAGAAAAGATCAACCAAAAGGGGGTGTTTGCAGTACACGTCTCTGACAAAAGACAAAGGTTTTTCATCCAGATTAAAAAAAACTCCAGCACATCCATTTTTTAAGAAGAGGGCGAGGCAAGTGGATGAAACATAGGCAAAATATTTGAGCTGATATTTCACAAAATGCCCATGAAGTGTATGCAAAATGAAGTGCTCGCTTCCGTCAGCAGGGAGACGCAGGTCCCAGTCACGATGGGACACCCCTCCAAATGAATTTTGGCCAAAATGAACAAGAGAAAAGATAGATGGAGAGAGGCTGCAGGAGGGCAAAACTGGGCCGGTCCCCTCGCAGAACTGCTTGGCGGCATCTGCGAAAGCCAGACACACACACATCCTAGGATCCTGAGTAGTTTCCACCCTTAGGAACCGACCCAACAGAAATGCACACTTTTTTTTACCAAAAAACATGTATAAGAACATTATTGCAGTTTTCCATGGCCAGAAACGGGAAATTACCCGAAAGTCCACAGCTAGGCGACCGGGCACCAGGCTGGGGTGTGTGTAGGGTGCAGAACTGGAAGCAGTGATCACAGGGGGACCCTTGCTGTGCTCCCCAGTGTGACTGAAGGTCACCGATGTATTGAGTGAAAGAAACCAGACACGAGAAAGTGCACACTGCACAGCCCCATTACAGGAACATTAAAACCACGAGGAACCGGTCTGTGGGGTGGGAAGGCACAACCGGCTGCCTTTGAGGCTGGGGCATGAGGGGGTGTCTGGAGGTGAAGAAGGTGTTTTCTTTCCCAGCCGGGGTTCTGGCCACGAGTGGGCTCTCTGCTGTGCAAATCCACCATCGCGTCTCGTCTGTGCACTGTGTGCTTCCGCTCTGAGAAGTTCGGTGAAGGCGCACATGGCAGGTACTTTACCACCACAGATGAACAAGCACGGACTCTGCCCCACGCCATGGACAACTCCAGAACTGAACACAGTGCATGGAAAGACTGGTTTTAGACACTGGACAGCAGGCAGTGTCGGCTCTGACCCTGAGGGAGGGCAGGCTGGTGAGCGCTCTGTTTTTGGCTCTGAGGACCTTTCTGGAATTCAGGGAGGATGGAGACCTGACCAGGCACGGCTCTCTTGCTGAATTGAGGAGGCATGACTGGGGTCCAGGGAGGTGGAGAGGCTAGAATCCATGGGGAACAGTGCCAGAGATGTGGGGCTGCACTGCGGAGCAGCTCTAGAAATCTGCCTAGGGGGCATAGGAGTTTTGACCAGCCAGAGAGAGGAACCTTTTTTTTTTTTAATTTATTTATTCACTTATTTATTTTTGGCTGTGTTGGGTCTTCGTTGCTGTGCATGGGCTTTGTCTAGTTGCGGTGAGCGGGGGCTACTCTTCACTGCGGTGCGCAGGCTTCTCATTGCGGTGGCTTCTCTTGTTGCAGAGCACAGGCTCTAGGCACATGGGCTTCAGTAGTTGTGGCACACGAGCTTCAGTAGTTGTGGCTCATGGGCTCTAGAGCACAGGCTCAGTAGTTGCAGCACATGGGCTCAGTAGTTGTGGCTCACGGGCTGTAGAGCACAGGCTCAGTAGTTGTGGCGCACGGGCTTAGTTGCTCCGCGGCATGTGGGATCTTCCCAGACCAGGGATCGAACCCATGTCCCCCTGCATTGGCAGGTGGATTCTTAACCACTGTG
Organism: Delphinus delphis; assembly: GCF_949987515.2. NCBI lineage: Eukaryota > Metazoa > Chordata > Mammalia > Artiodactyla > Delphinidae > Delphinus > Delphinus delphis. Next base: position 1,867,992 of record NC_082684.1, on the reverse strand, counting down.
CCACCAGGGAAACCCCAGAGAGAGGAAACCTTTTAAGCACTTGTATTCATCAGCTTGGGCTGCCACAACAAAATACCACGGGCTGAGAGGCTTAGACCATAGATATTTGTTTCTCACAGTTCTAGAGGCAGGAAGTCCGAGATCAAGGTGCCAACACAGTGGGGCTCTGGTGAGGATGCTCTCCCTGGCTCTCAGGATGTTGGCTTCTTGCTGTGTCCTCACATGGTGAACAGAGAAGACAAGCTCTCTCTTCCTCTTTCATAAGGTCACAGTCCTATTGGATCAGGTCCCCACCCTATGACCTCATTTAATTTTAATCACCTGCTAAAGAACCTATCCCCAGCTATGTCAAACTGGGGCTTCACCCTATAAATCTTGGAGGGAGACCAATTCAGGCCATAACAACACCCCAGGCACTGAGTAGAGACCATAGGAGGGCCGTAACCTCAGTAGGGGAGCTAAATCAGCCCCGGAGGAAAGGCTACTCTGATCCATCATTAACAAAGATCTAAAACGAGCCTCAAAGCTCTGAGTGTGGCAGCAGCCAAGTAAGTTCCTATCAGACCGACTCTTCTGAAGGTAACAAGTATAAACACCGGACTTAGAAAAAGACAATAAAACAACCAGCCGAAGATCCTGGAGGACAACCCAAAGCAGGCAGGCTCTGGGAGGGAGTCACTCTTAGGCTAGACTGAGGAAGTTCTCCACTTCAACAGCACCCAGCCTGAGGGCAGCCCCGAGTCTACACCGTGCAGGTCATGGAATAACCCCAAAGTCCAATACAAACGCACAGTCTTTACGGCTTGAAGACCAGAACGCGAGGTTTAGGGCAGCCTCAGCCACAGAAAGGTAAGGGAGGATCCCAGAAATGGGTAGATTCCAAAGTCTGTGTATAAATTCTGTGCCAATTTCTGCGTGACCCCTGAACCACACACGAGCAGGGCAGACTCCAAGCAGCCCAGCCCAGGCCAAAAAACTCAACTGAGGTTTGAGCTGCATCCTAAAGATGTTTCAGTTCGAATCCTATCCGACAAATTGCCTATTAAAGCAATGAAAATTAAAGCCCTTCAATCCAGAGCTTCCACAGGTTACATTTACAAAGTCCAGGATATAATTCCAAATTACTCAATATCTAAAGAAAGAAGAAAATATGGCCCATTCTCAAGAAAAGAGGACAATCCATGGAGTCTAACCCCGAGACGACCAAGACGGTGAAGCAGGCGAGGATTTTAGAGTTGCATGGTTACTGTCCCCAACGAAATAAATGAAAATATGCTCACAATGAATAAAGAGACTGGATACCACGGTAGAAAAATAGAAACTGTAAGAAAGGACCGAATGAAAATTCTAGGACTGACAAGTGTGAATCTGAAATTTAAAAGTTTGCTGGATGGGCTTAACAGCAGGACCGAAACCACAATGAAAAGTCAGTGAACTTGAAGAGAACTCAATAAAGATGATCCCTTTTGAAGATGGAGGAAAGGAAGAGAAAAAAAACAATACAAGGAAGAGTGCTTCAGGCACCCATAGAATAATATCAAGGGTCTGACATATGTGATATTGGAGTGCTAGAAGGAAAGGAGAGACAGAAAACAAAGAAGACATTAAAAATTTTTTATTGTATGTTTAGACGTCATGGCTAAAAAATGACCTGAGTTTGACAAAATACACAATTTATAGATTTCAAGAGCTCAGAAAACCCACATCCATATAAGTGCAGGGAAAATATGTCAAGCACCTTATAGTCAAATTGATGTTAACCAAAGGCAAAGAGAAAACCTTGAAAACAGCCCCTGAAAATGACACGCTATGCATAGGGGAGCAGAGAATTGAGTAACGGTTTACTTCTTACGAGAAAGGAAGGGAACTGGAGACGGTGGAAAATATTTTTAATGTGAAAAAGAACCCTATAAACAGCAAAAGTCTTCTTAAAGAATGAAGGTGAAAGAAAGAAATTTTCAGATAAAAGAAAACAAAAAGAATTTTTGGCCAACAAATAAAAGGAAGTTCTTCAAATGGATAGGAAATGACACTGCACGGAAACCTGGAACTTTAGTTCCAAGGGATAGAGTTTCATGATAGATACGTGGATAAATAAACAATACCACCTGGGGGACTTCCCTGGCGGTCCAGTGGTTAGGACTTTGCCTTCCAATGCAGAGGGCGCGGGTTTGATCCCTGGTTGGGGAGCTGAGATCCCACATGCCTTGCAGCCAGAAAACCAAAACATAAAACAGAAGCGATATTGTAACAAATTCAATAAAGACTTTAACAATGGTCCACATCAAAAAACAATCTTAAACAAAAAACTACCACCTGGAGTTGAGAACACGGGGAGGGAATCGGCATCGATTCTCCTGTTACTCATCTCCCTGCAGCTGGTCTGAGCCCTGGTCAGCGGGGCTGGAAGAATGGGCTTCTGCCTTCTCCCCTGCCCCCAGCTGTGGTCCCTGTTCTCAGGGTGGGTCTGTGGGGCCCTGGGCACGTGGGCTCTGCCCTGTTTCTGGAGTCAGGGGCCTGGCATCGGTGGCCAGTGGGAGAGGCTTCTCTGCTCCCTGTACATCTGCTTCATTTCATAGTGCCCACACATTCTGACCAGAGACTCTTCTTCTAGAACATGCTTATAAACACCTCCCCCAACCCCACGCTCAGCTGGGTCTGGAGTTCCTTCCTTCTGCTTCCTTGACTCCTGGTGAAGTTAGGCCTCCTGTGCAGGGCCTCACCCACTTGAGGGCATCCACCCACAGGAAGCGCCAGGGAGTGGCAACCCCCCAGCAGGGCCCAGGGCAGGGAAGCAGGCATTCAGCGGCTGCCCCTCAGGGCCAAGCCGGAGCTGGACAGAGCTCTGCAGCCTCCCTCTTGGGCTCAAACCCCCAGCCATCCAGATCCCCGGGACCTGCCTGGGCCGCTGGGAGTGGGTCCTTCCTCTGCGGAGAGGTGTTGGGGGGACAGTGACAGCCAGAGCTGGTGGCCTGGGAGTGGGAGGGGCACGCATGGGGGTCCTCTCTCCTCACCCCCTTCCCAGGAAGGGCCTCTCGCCCCAGCACGTGAATATGGATTTGCGCCTAAGGACAGGAGGGGCGCTCGGCCCTAATTAGTGCGCAATGGCGGCCTCCCTCCGCCCCTGGGAGCCAGGGTCGGCATCAAAGAAGAGCAGCCGGCTAATCCTCCCCTTCCAGGAGCAGCATCTGCTCCTTCCCCTCCCCCAGCCCCCCAGCAAGGCTCTCTGACAGCAGCCGCAAGAGTCCTGGCTATTTAATTAGGACGGAAAGTTCCCCCAACCCTGGGAAATGATTTAATTTCAATATTTCCTTTGCTGAGCAAGAGATCCTCCCTCCCCCCTCCTCTAAGGCCTTTCATCTGCAGCTCAGCCCATCCCCCCTCGGGAGCTCTGCCCTCCCCTCTCATTCCGAGTCTGTGTTCAAGGGACCACTCAGGCTGGGGGTGGCGGCGTCCTTGCACGTGCCGGCCCGCTGGCTGCTGGCCCGGCTGCATCCGCGCAGCCAGCCCAGTCTCCTGCCCAGACGCCCTGGGTCCCCCGTTCCTCCTCCTGGCACCTACTTGTGAGGAGTCTCCCCCGACCTGGCCTCGAGCAGGGCACGGCCTCTCTTCCCCGGACATAGCCTTTGCTCGATGGGCCTCTTATTACGGACTCTACTCTGGCCTGCCTTATTCTGCTCCCGGTGTCCATGTGTGTGTGCACGCACACGCACACACGCGTACATGTATGTGAGTGCACACGCGTGAGGGTGTGTGCATGTGACTTTGCTGTGTACACGCCTGTGTGTGCAGGAGTGTGTGCGTGCCTGTGCACGCACGTGTGTGTGTGCCCTGTGTGAGGTTGCATGTCTTGCATGTGTGCACACAAGAGCACGTGTGTGCCTGTAGGTGTGCACGTGTTGCACACGTGTGCGTGTGTGTGACGGTGTATGCGTTACTCTGTGCGTGTGAGTGAGCTTGTGCACGTGCCCGTGTGTGTTGGAGTGTGCGCGTGTGTCTGTGCTTATGTGCACGCACATGCACGTGTGCACACGTGTGTGTGTGTGTGTGTGTGTGTGTGTGTGCGCGGACACGCACGTGGTGTGTGCCAGCCCAGCTGGACTGGGAGCTCCCCAAGGCCTGAGCCTGGTTTCACCCACTTCTCTTACACAACCGCACTCACGTCCTCACTGAGCCCTCCCGGGCCAGCACCAGGCCAGGTACAGCTGGGGGCAGGGCGGCCCAGGCTCTGGTTACTCTGTCCCTGGCTGTGTCCAGGTCAGTTTCCACGTCTGTACAAACACAGTGATCCCAGCGCCTGGTGTGCAGCCGGCAGAGCGGAGGTCAGCAGGCTTTGCCGAGCCTGGGGAGTCAGCCCATCCTCCCCCTCTGCAGGGCCCCCCCCACCCCCCGCCGTGGCCCAAGGCCCCACTTTGTGCCGGCAGCAGCTCCCTCCTCTCCCCTAGCAGGGGAGGCCCTCCAGCCCTGGAGGCAGCTAATGAGAGGTGTCAGCTGGGCGGCTCTTCCAGGGAACCCGCTGCCCTGAGCAATTTCTTAAAAGGAAAATTCTAACCTTAAAGAGTCCTTTGAACATGTCGTGAATGAACAAGGAACGCTGGCGAGGCGGCCCCTCGGAATGAGGAGGGGCTAGAGATTAGAGAAAAGAGAAGATGGATGAATCCGCCCCCTGCTCCCCAGGAGCTGTTTGTCAGCCTGTCCTGGAGGCGAGGCGGGGCCCTGGGCTAACAAATTATGATCATTGTTATTCCCCCCCCCCCACGCCCGTCCCCCCCACACCACAATACAGGCCTTTTCCAGACAAAACGCGCTCTGGCAGACAGGCGCCCACACCGTCTCCGTGGCCTCAGGTACTGATGGCACTGATCATGCTTTCCCGAGAACACGTGTGGATGGATCGCCACTACCCATGGGGTGATACACTCGGGGCACCAGGGGCCCCGCGGGCTCCCCCCAGCAGGCACCCAGTCCTCCGTCAGCCGCCCGTGTTCCAGGGTCAGTGCACTGCCTGGCCTGGCACACGGTGGTCACTTAGACACCAGATGAGAGAATGAATGAGTCGTGAGCGAACGGCTGAATGAATGCATGTGTACGTGTAATGTGTCATGGAACAGGAGCCAGGAGCCGAGGGGTGGGTACTTCCCCCGGCCTGTCAGATTCTCTGGGTTAGAATCCTGTGTTGTGGGCTGGGTGGGGCCCCCTCGGGCTTTCTCTTTCCACCCCCCTCCAGTGCCAGCCTGGCCGGTCTTGGGGTCCCAGAGACGCATGATTCCCCCCGCGGGGCGGGGCTGGGTGAGGAGCTTGGAAAGCAAACGTGCACAGAACATGGTGAATTGCTTTCTTTCCTGTTTTATGAAATACTTCGCTAAATGCCTGCATAGTACTCTCCTGACGGATGGAGGGAGAAAACTAGCAATTAAAGTCTTGTCATCCGACTTGTTCAGGCCGTTAAGTTGTTCAATCTTGCATAAAGAATCGGCGAGTGTACTTAGCATGGAGGAGCACCTGGACACGAGGCAGGAAGTGTAAATCAGCGCGTAACGATGCACGCCTGCCCAGCCTGGCGGAGCCCCTGAGGGCGCGCCGCGCTGTGCCGGGGGAGCCAGGTCCAGGGCCCTTGGCCCACGGTGGTCCCGGGCAGAAGAGAGCACGGTGACCCTCGTGGGCTGGGAGGAGACCTCCACACCCCCTCTGCTTCCTGGAAGCTGGAAGCACATTTGGAAAGGCTGCTGGCTGGGCCACATGCTCGGACAAACACGGACGCGTCCCAGGGCTGCGTTGCCATGGCATTCGGGCCACCTCGACCTCCCCCCCCCCCCCGCCCCCGCCCCTGTCGGGGCTGGACGGCGCTGAGATCAGGACCGGCTCCGGCGGGAGACAGGGTGGGGCGGCCGTGGCCCCGGGCTTGCGGTACTCGCACAGCCAGCCGTGTGCCCGGGGTGCTTGCTCCTTCCCAGGCAGCCTGAGCACGTCTGCAGGGCCCCGTTTGCCAGGTGAGGACAGCGGGGGGGCAGGAGCCCCTCTGTCGCCCCCCGGATGTCCTCTCAGCTGCTCGGGCAGGGTTGCTGCAGACCCTCCCCTGCACTTGCAGTGGGAGCCAGGCCTGTCCCCACTTTGTGTCCCTGTTTTATGGCATCTCAGGAGAAAGATAGCTCGAGCTGCAGAGATTCATCCCCCTCTGCAAGAGGTTCATCTATTTTGACACGTGTGGTTTAGTTTCAATTATTTATCATAACACCAGAGAGGGCACTGATAAAAGCACCAAAGTGTGTTTACCCAGAGCCACACGAGGGTGACGGGTGGCACTGCACTCGGGGCTCGGCGGGGGGCGGGGGGGAGCCAGGCAGACGGAGGCAGAGGTGGGGGAGGGAAGCAGCCCTGCGCCAGGGAAGGGGGAGTGGGGCCGGGGCAGGTCGGGGTCCAGTGGCCGCACATCGGTGATGGAAATGTTCCGTCGCACTCAGAAATGGCATCTTGTTTCAGTGCCGTATGAAGAGCTGGAGAGAAACCTGGAGCCGGTGATGTGATTTTAAGAGAATGGCCGCAGCTTTTAAACCAGCAGGAGCCAGAGGAGAGAACAGGAGTGGCCCGGCCTCCCGGGTTTGCTGAGGTTCCCCAGCCTGTGACCCGCCCTCCAGCCGCCACCTGCACCTGTCCCTCTCTCCATCCACCCACCTGTCCATCCACCTGTCTGCCTCCGCTTGTGACACCTGCGCTGCAGCCAGTCCCATGGTGGGGAGGGGGGGCGCTGGCGACGCAGAGGCACATCAGACCTGGCACCGCCCAGGGAGCTCTCGCCTGGGGGAGGGACGGGCACAGTTAATTACAAAGTGGCAGCCCTGCGGCCTGTGCTGTGTCCTTGGTGATGTTCTAGGACCCACTGTGTCAGGGCTCCTGAGACCCGGTGAAGGGTCAGTTGTCAGCTGAGGGCACCGAGGCCAGAGAGGCTGACCCGCCCAGGCTGCATGACCAGGCAGTAGAGGGGTCGGGGGCCTGTGCCCTGGTCGTCAGGCTCCGCACCCCGGGGTCCGTGTTGCCAGCCCCGCCCACAGCACCGCCCTTCCTGCTGGGGTGTGTGCACCATCACAGCCACAGCTGGCCCTTCGCTGGGTCCCGCCCATCAGCTCCGGGTGGACCCCGGCTGGAGTAAAGATAGTGGGTTTGGTGGGACCGCAAGCCAGCGCATCCCCCCTGCACAGCGGGGTACTGGCTGCTCCGCTCTACAGAGAAGCTCAGAGAGCGATGGGCCTGCAGGGTCAGCTGGTCCAGGCGCCTCCCACTGCAGAGTAGGAAACGGAGGCAAGTTCCCGGGCTCAGGAAGCGCCGTCTCTGGCGTGGCCTGGGGAGCCGGGAGGACCCCACCAGCGTCCACCAAGACCAGCCGAGATGAATGCCTTCCCAGACAGCTACTTCAACCCTCCAGAAGACAGCCACATCCTGACCCACTGGCCGAGGTGGGCCCTGCCTGCCCCTCGGACTTATGGTGGAAGGAATCGGTCCCTGAACCGCCGCCCAGTTCCGGTTCGGGATCCTGCGTGGTTCTCCGTGGACGGCAACCCACCTTTTGTTGACACCACTGGAGTGTGAATTCCATGAATAAATCGTATTATCTCGGGGGCTTCGGGATGACAAAACCACAGAAGCCTCTCGAATCCTGAAAGGCCTGTCTCTTCTTGTCTTACCAGCTGGGGCCGGGGAGTGGGCCCTCCTGGGAGACTCATTTAGATTTTAATTAAACTGGCTTTCCCAAACAATTTGCAATAAATTAGCAACAACCAGGGCTGTGGCGCCCAGGCGCGGAGGCCAGCTGCACTGCAGGCTCTCACCTGGGGTCGCCTGCATGCGAGGTCGGGCACACCTCCGGACGGACGGAGGCAGCTCCCGGCCAACCGTGGTCCCCAGGCGCAGGGCTGCATCCCGCGGCCGCGGGTCTGCGAGTTCCCGGCGCCTGACTCTGCTCAGGCCCCTCGCCCGAGGGGTCCCGCCACACTCCACTAGTGGAGGGCCCCCCGGCAGCCTCGGACCTGCCTCTCACGCCCAGCCGGACACTCAGCCTGGTCCCAACGCAACTACCCCCTCCCACCTCTCGTGCCGCAGGTGACTCGAAGGTGGCCAGAGAGCGGTGGAGCCCAGCCTGCACACGTGCCAGTGGCGGTCCTCCAGACACCCCTGTCCACGGCTCCCCGGACGTTCGGTGGTTTAGGAGATGAGATCGGGCCCACCATCCTCAGCCCTGACCGGATGCGTCAGGGCGCCTGCGTCGCTCTCCGGAGGGCTACCTGGGGCTTGGGCCCACTGCCTGGGGCTTGTGGGAAGAGGAGACTTGGGCAGGAGGGTTCAGGGCCTGCAGTGTGGGCCGCTGGAGGTCAGATACCGACTGGGCTGTGGGTCGGATGCCTGCTGGGGTGTCCTGTGGGCGTGGGGGAGCAATCCTGGGACTTAGGGCACTGAGGGCCGCAGGTCCCAGGCCCCTTCCGGGATGCAGACCCTGGCTTCCTAGGCTGCTGGGACCCCGTAGACCCAGACTCCTGCCGGGCAGAAGGCGATGGTCGAAAGCACAGTGGTGGTTTCTGTGCATCCTGGCTGCCGCTAACCGCCCGTGTGCCCTGGTGAGTGAGCCCGGCTGCCTCACCCACTCCCTCCCCCAAAGCGGAACAGGGCTCCAGCTCAGGCATGAGCTTGGTGTCAGCACGCTGCAGCCAGCAAGGTTTCTAGAGATTTCCGTGTCACTTGAGTCTGTGCTTCTAACGTTCTGAGAGTCTGGGCTCCCAAGGGCTGCAGCTACGAAGTTCCCTGATGCTGGGTTCTGGGGCGCTGCGTCCGAGTGAGCACTCACGGATCCCACGCGGGGACCCAGGCCTCCTCGTGCCTGGTGGGCAGGGAGCGCCACCCACACCCCCCGCTCATCCATGGCCATCTCACACCCCCCTCGGGAGAAGGGCTGAGTCCCAGGCCACAGCCCTGGAGGCCACAGCTCCCCTGGCCTGCACAAGGCCACCTCTGGCTGTCGGGGCAGACCCTGGTGTGTGGCTTTGAAGTAAGCGAGCCCGGTTAAGGGAGTGGGCGGTGTGGAGTGGCCGCGGCAGCCCTGCCTGCCGGCTGGCAGTGTCGCCGACTCGGCCTGACGCCTCTGCTCCAGCAGCTGGCCGCCCACCCACAGCGAGGCCTGCGCTCCTCGGAAGCAGCACTTCTGGGCGGCTCCAGGGCAAGGAGTCGCATAGGCTGGCTTTATGGAAGCGTCTCCAGGTCCCCCTCCCGCGCGGGGGAAGGACAGCTGTTCTACACGCACACTGAGCAGCACCTCAAGGGTTTTGGTGTTAATTAAGTTGGCAGGACTGTTCTTAACAAGCACCCACCGTTAGGGAAGGTGGAAATGAAGTGTCCGGCCTCCCGATGATGCGGGAAAGGGGGTTTACGCCCCCCGAGGGCTGTCCCGTGCCTCTTGGTGTGGGGCTTAGGCATGTTGGCATCTGTCCAGGCCAGTAAAGTAACCTCCTGAAATGGTCCAGAACGTTTAAGAGCAACCAGAGAGGACTTCCCTGGTGGCGCAGTGGTTAAGAATCCGCCTGCCAATGCAGGGGACACGGGTTCAAGCCCTGGTCTGGGAAGATCCCACATGCCGCGGAGCAACTAAGCCCGTGCGCCACAACTACTGAGCCTGCGCTCTAGGGCCCGTGCTCCGCAACAAGAGAAACCACCGCAATGAGAAGCTCGCGCACCGCAACGAAGAGTAGCTCCCGCTCGCTGCAACTAGAGAAAGCCACGCACAGCAACGGAGACGCAATGCAGCCAAAACTTAAAAGTAAATTAATTAATTAGTTAAAAAAAAAAAAAGAGCAACCAGAGATGACCAAAAAAGACACCAGATGGAGAGCAACTGGGCAGCTCTGAATGAAGGGGCTGGGGGGCTGCCAGCGCTTGGGGGGGTGGGGGCGGACAGCCTCTCGCCCCTGTCAGAGCCCCCTTCTGGGTGTGGGGCCAGGGCAGGCTCTCAGACGGTGGATGTCAGCTTGGAATTCTTAATAATTTCATCCCTGGATTGGGGTTTTGCACGTGGGTCTGATGGGACAATGGAGCCTGTGGGGTGCTGGGAGCCTTGACTCCCGCGGGTCCCCCCCTCTCGCTGGCCTGGCCCGCTCCCTGCTTCTCAGCCTCCTGTTCCCTGCCCTGGAGCCCTAGGCTCTCCTGGCTCCCCTCCAGCCCTCACACCTGGCAGCCGGTCCTACTGCGGGTGGGAGGCCCGTGCTTCACATTCACCTGTATGTTAGGCATCAGGGCTACCTTGGAGGGGAGGTTGCCGCAGCCCCTGCCCTTAGGGAGGTTGACAGTCTATAGGGGGCAATTGAGCAACTCCTCACAGACACGTGCACTGAAGGGAGGGCTGGAGTCCTGGGAGAGGAGTGACACGATCCTGAGCAGGGCCCGGGCTCAGGATCCGGGCCACGGGGGCCTGGCGGTGGCAGATCTACGAGGAGGCGCTGCTCTTGCTGCACCCAGAGGCGGTTTGACAGGGGCCATGGCCTGGGCCAAGGTCAGAAGACCCGCGCCAGGTCCAGCTGTGCCCTGACCCGCTGACTAAGGTGGCCTTCAGACCCTCCCTGCTCCTGGCCTCTGCATCGTGGACACGAGATGCTTCGACCCTGCAACTGGGAGGTCAGTCTGGGGAGTAGGCGGGAGCTGGCGTTGGGAGTGGTCAGGTGGGCCCCCCGGGGGGCGTGGCCCCGGGAGGTGGGGCTCTGAGAGGCGTGGCTCCAGAGGCGGGGCTGCAGGAAGCCTCCACCTTGCAGCTCTTTGGTGGCCTTGAGGCTCTGGATGACCCAGTTAGCCGGGCCCAGCTCTCCAGCCCCTGCTGAGAGCCGCTGACCCGACTGTGACGGCAGCTTGCGACAGTTAACTGATCCCTCACCCTGGTTCTGTCTGCAGGTGCCCGGCAGGACCTCGGTGCCAGCACTTGGCTTCCAGGGCAATTCTTGGCCGCTTCCAGGCCCGCAGGGGCGGCAGCTAGGCCTGGGCCAGCTCTCAGAGGCATTGTTCTGTCCGTGGGAAGAGCCTGGGGCTGCCTCACCTGCCTGGCACCCCTCCCCTCCTCCCGGCCCTCCGTGCTGGGTCACCCTTGCGGACGGGGCTCTCCGCAGGGGGCCAGCTTGGCCGGCTGGGGTGCCCGCCCCCGCCTCGGCTTCCTGGACAGCCCGACGGCAGTAACTGAGCCTGAAAACTTGCGGTCCCGAGAGGCACGTCCAGGCACAGGTGATTGTCCCCAGCCACCTGGCAAGGGGGCCACCACCAGGCTTCTGATGGGCATCATCAGGACCCCCCCAAGCTGGAGCCCTGCCCCCGGGCCCGCGAGCTGTGACCTTGACCTGCCTGCATCCCCTGAGCAGTTTCTGCCCAAGTCGCCAGCTGGGCGTGGCTCCAGCCCCCAGTGCTGGTAGCTTTGGTGTCGCTGCAGACCCCTGGGACCCTTGATAAGGATTGGGGGAGCACACCGAGACTGGGAGACGGGCCTCTGGGACTCCAGCCCTTGCTGCTCCGAGCCTGTGTGGCAGTGGTGGTCCTGGCCTCTGGGCCACTGGGCTGACGGCAGGTTCAGGGCGCGGCCCCTCCTCCATCCTCTGCTCACCTCTACTGGCAGCTCCTTTCTGCAGGCTCCAGCCTGCCTGCTCTGGGGTCTGCCCTCAGGCCCCCAGGCGCTCAGATGTCTGCTGCCTCCCAGCTGGCTCTGCAGGGAAGGGGCCCCAGGGGAAAGCAAAGGGGAGGGGCAGTGCTATCCCTGACGTCACCCCTGTTAGTCCCACCTCAGCCTCTATGGTGGGCCCGGTCATAGGTGGCTTCAGCCCCAAGCACGACAGGCTTCAGTCAGGCAGGGGCTGAGCCAGAGGCTGGTCCCGTGACCAGGGCCAGTGCTTTCCCCCAACACTGTCCTTGTCCCTCCGTGCCTGGCTGAGTGAGGAGGGGTCCTCCCTGGAGACGGCCGGGAAGATGCCCCTAGTGGGTTCCTGGCAACACCGGCATCTGAAATCTGGGAGATTCTGCATCCTACATTCCTACCGCTGACTCCAGGAAATGGTGCGTGGGCTAAAGTGATTAATAAAAGTCACCACCCCACGAGACGGAGCTAATTGAAAAGCTCGCTTATTCCAAGTGGAAGAAATGGGATTAGAGCCTAAAATATTTGAAAATTAACTGGAAACAGCCTGCCAAGTAACATTTCAGAATCAGCGGCTTAGGAGTTAAGCTAAGGACTTAAACTCTATGATAATCTGGCAGAATTGCCTCAGCATCTCTGGCTGCGGTCGGGGCGCGGGCAGAAGAGGGTGGGGCTCCTGGAAGAGCCGCTGGTAGGCTAACACGGAGGGGACTGGTCTGGCCTGGGACGCCTCCTCCCAGGACCCTCCACCCCTGTGCCCCCACCCCACCAGTCACCCCGGAACTGAGCGTTAAGAGGGAAGGTGCCCGCAGAGCGAGGTGTCATGCCCCAGGTTCTAGGTGTGAGGACTGAGGGGTCACAGCAGCTGGGGGATTTGGTTCTACGGCAGCCCTTACGACAAAAAAGCAAGAGAAAACCACAGTGCACGTGACAATGCATTAATTCGCCCACTGGGGAGTCTAGAATCCGCCATGACAGAGGGTGGCCACCCTGCAGGATGCTTGGGGCGCGGGGGCCAGCCCAGGGCTTCGCTGAGTCATCCCGAGCACACTCAGCGGAGCTCCAGCTTCTGCAGGGGGCGGAGGGCACATCGGTGGAGCAGTTGCTCGAGGCCAGGTGCTACATTAAGGCTTGGCATGAACCCCTTTAGTTCTCGAAGCAGCCTTTTGAGGGAGGTGGAGGGTGAGCTCTCACGGAGGGACCAGGGGATGAACACCCACCTCGCCCTCCTGTCCCCTGACTGGCTGAGGACATGGGGGTCATCCACGTGGTCCATGCAGCTCAGCCTCTTGTGGGTCCAGAGAGGGGTGGAGAGAGGTAAGTGGTCTGGAGGATCACATGGAAGTCCCAGCACATCACACTATTTAAACAAGTCTCCCTTTTCCTGTTAACTGTGCATCTGACACAGCTCTACCAAGCACTAGTTTCTGTCTCTCCAGCCAAGTCCAGATGAGGCGTTCATTCTTTCTCAACATGCATCTTTTGTTCCACCAGTGCCAAAGTAGCACCTGTTATGGGCTGGGTACTTTCCCGGGCCTGGGAATGCAGGAGACACGCAGACAAGGCTATGCCTTCCTGGGGTTATGTTCTGGGCGGGGCGTGGCAGGGAGATGACAGCTCCCATCAGATAGGAGAGAATGCAGTGGAAGGAGAGGAGAGGGGAAGAGAATAGAACAGACCAGACTTTCGGGCACTAACGAACTTGATGAAGAAAAATGGGGCAGTGCAAGAATGGGCGGTGGGGCTGCCTGAGATCTGCTGGGCTGGGAACGTCTCTCTTAGGAGGTGATGTTTGAGCAAAGACTGAAGAGAGGGCGGGCAACGTGTGAAAGTCTAGAGAAGAACAATGGAGAAGACAGCAAATGCAAAGGCCCTGACACAGGAGCTCTCCTGTTCAGGGCCCAGGTGGACCCAGGGGGCTCACACAGGCTGAGCGGTGGACGCTTTGCTGGTGCATTTGGAGATGTCAACTGTGAAGCACTGAGGAAAGTGGATTTTATTCTAGATCCGAGTGAGGAGGCATTGACTCTCATGGGGGGGAGGGGTCACTGACAGCTGAGTGGACTCAACAGAAGTCAGGGCCCAGTGAGGACACTGCTGCTTTCATCCAGAGGAGGCGGCTGGACCCAGGGACACTGGTGGGGCCGTTAGATTCTGGAGATATTCCTGAAAACTAGAGCCAAAAGAGCTGGCCTCCTGGGGCGGAGGGGGGGGACAGTCAAAGCCTGTACTTACCCTGGGACGCCGACATGGCGCTGTTGGTGGTGACCGTGGGTGTGGACATCCTGGGCATGGGAAGAAGTCAGGAGGGCGGGGATGGGATGCACGGCCCACTCGGGCATCTGGCAGAGAGCCCTGTCCCACTGCTGCTCTTGGTGTGCTGGCCTCCCCTCCCCCACACTCACCCTCCCCTCAACGCATCTCAGAATCTGCCTGTGAGCTTGTCAGTTGCAGTGCTGGTTATACGTGTGTCTCTTTGGGAACTGTGTTCATGCAGGATTGCACGGATGTTCTCCACGGTGCATCACACACAGAGATCGTCCTCATCTGAACAGCGTTAATCAAAGGAGGATGGAGCCCACGCCCCGTCTCTCATATTCACTTTCTTCTGCTGTTTTCTTTCATGTCATTTTTCTGCATTAAACAAAAACTTGTTTGCCCATCATTTGCTTGTTTATTGGCAGGCTTCCCTCCCTGCCCTGACTATAATGCAGACTCCAGTGAACGGGACCGGGTCTAAGATCCCGGGTCACTTAGGCTGCATTGCCAGGGCCTGGTAAGAGCTCTGTGGCCTCCTTACCTAGACGGGGTCTTTGAATGAGTTAATGATAGAATAACTGTCTGAGTCAGCCTGAGCTGCTATAACAAAATAACACAGACTGGGTAGCTTAAGCATCAGACATTTATTTCTCTCAGCTCTGGAGGCTGGACATCCAAGATCAAGGTGCTGGCAGATTTGGTGTCTGGTGAGGACCCTTTTCTCCTGGCTTGTAGACGGCCACCTTCTTCCTGGTTCCTCACATGGTGGAGAGAGAACTCTGGCATCTTTTCCTCTCTTTATAAGGACACTAATCCCATCATGGGGCCCCACCCTCATGACCTCATCTAACCCTGATTACCTCCCAAAGGTCCCACCTCCAAGTCCCATCACATTGGGGGTCAGGACCTCAAAATATGAATTTTGAGGGGACACAAACATTCAGTTCATAGCAGTAAGTGAATACATTGCTGTGGAGGCGATGGTACTAGGCCACGCAGGTCTGAGTTGTGAATGTCTTGAAAATCATGCAGAGTTATGGAGCTAAGGGTTTGTATTTCTTTTGTTGTTGTTTTGTTCTAGCAAACAAAAAACAGCAAACACCAAACAAACAAAAAGAGCCCATCATTTGTTACAATGATAGTTCTAGTAAAGTTGTCTCTCCTTTTCCTCCCTGAGGAAGAGAAGCAGACATGGGAATTCCAACTTCATGGAGAACAGGAAACACCCATGTCTCCAAGTCACCCGTCACGTGAAGATGCTCTGCCACGTGCAGTCAAGGCTGGTTGAGAAGTTGGTGGAGGCCCCTGTGCTGGGGCTTCATCCTGAACCACGGAAGCTTCTGCTCACCCAGACAACTGCCCTCATTCCTGAAAATGGTTGGTTTAGGAAGAACTCACTTCATGAAAAAATAAACAAGGACAAAAAGGAGCCAAAGCAGGACCCATTAAAAAATACTGCAGGGCTTCCCTCGTGGCGCAGTGGTTGAGAGTCCGCCTGCCGATGCAGGGGACACGGGTTTGTGCCCCGGTCCGGGAAGATCCCACGTGCCGCGGAGCGGCTGGGCCCGTGAGCCACGGCCGCTGAGCCTGCGCGTCCGGAGCCTGTGCTCCGCAACGGGAGCGGCCACAACAGTGGGAGGCCCGCATACCACACACACACAAAAAAAGACCCACATGGGAAAGACCTCCCACTGGGGAAGCTGGTAAGTTTTTTTATTCAAATTGGGAACTTAAAGATCTAAATGAAAACATCTTTTCTGTAAAACAAAAGCCGGAACGGAGGCTGCAACAAGAGACAGTCAGACGCAAACCAGGCTCAAGAAAACCCGTGGAAGAACCAAAAGCATCCCAAGGTGAGGCCACAGCAGGACCGGAGAAGAGGTGGGGCTGAGGGGGCCAGGCTTGAAAAGAGCCAGGGTTTAAAGGGATGAGAGAAAAAGCATAGAAAAGGAAAACAACTCAAATAGCTCAAGAACATT
Organism: Delphinus delphis; assembly: GCF_949987515.2. Lineage (NCBI taxonomy): Eukaryota > Metazoa > Chordata > Mammalia > Artiodactyla > Delphinidae > Delphinus > Delphinus delphis. The sequence continues at coordinate 1,852,110 of NC_082684.1, read as the reverse complement.
TGTGAAGTTAAAAAAAAAAGAGGATTAGCTCCATGGATTGAAAGGGCTGTGTTCCCATAAAACAGATGCACAGAATCAACACTGAGGCCCATGCGAGGATGGTGGGTCCAACCGTGAGTTAACTCGGGTCCAGGCAAAGTATCGAGGCTCTGATGGGAGAAGGAACACGCAGGCTCAGATGTTCTACCGTGACACCTAGTGTTAGGAAAGAGCGAAAGCCCGCCTGCAAAATCCCCAGGGGGAGAAGGATGGACCAGAGCTCTGGATCAGAACAAGATGCCATAAGTGCCATTCAAATTTAACCAGAGAAAAAGCATTTCAGAAAATAGCCACGAGTCAGGGACTGTAGACTAAAGTTCTCTTTAAAGAAAAGGATGCAAACTGATTTGGGTCAACCCGGAGGTGACGCTATGAGCAGAAGGGCTGAGCAATGATGAAGGTGACGAAGGTGAGGACGACGGTGGGCCTTGTGCCACGGAGCGGGGCAACAGCTGGGGCTGCAGCCCAGGTCGGTGTCTGCAAACGGGGCTCGGGAACAGTGTCCCGCCCCTGCGTCTGCACCTCTCTCCACACCCCCAGTCCCACCCCTGCACGGGCACCCCTTTCCCTACCCTACACGTGCACCCCTCTCCCCTCCCACCCCCTGCACGGGCATCCCTCTACCCACCCCCTGCACGGGTACCCCTCTCCCCACCCCCTACACGTGCACCCCTCTCCCCACCCCCTACACGTGCACCCTTCTCCCCACGCCCTGCAGGGCACCCCTCTCCCCTCCCACCCCCTGCACGGGCATCCCTCTACCCACCCCCTGCACGGGTACCCCTCTCCCCACCCCCTACACGTGCACCCCTCTCCCCACCCCCTACACGTGCACCCTTCTCCCCACGCCCTGCAGGGCACCCCTCTCCCCTCCCACCCCCTGCACGGGCATCCCTCTACCCACCCCCTGCACGGGCACCCCTCTCCCCACCCCCTGCACGTGCACCCCTCTCCCCACCCCCTGCACGGGCACCCCTCTCCCCACCCCCTATACGTGCACCCCTCTCCCCACGCCCTGCACGGGCACCCCTCTCCCCTCCCACCCCCTATACGTGCACCCCTCTCCCCACGCCTTGCACGGGCACCCCTCTCCCCTCCCACCCCCTGCATGGGCATCCCTCTACCCACCCCCTGCACGGGCACCCCTCTCCCCACCCCCTGCATGGGCACCCCTCTCCCCTCCCCCTGCATGTGCACCCCTCTCCCCTCCCACCCCTGCACGAAGTCTCTTTCCCTCCCTGGAACCCATGCTGGTTGCAGGGCTTCCTCACCGATGGGCCAAGTCACCAGCTGGAGCCTGGCCTTGGGGCGTGGGAACCTCGATTCTCACCCTCCTGGCTGTGAACCCCGAGGGGAAGCTCACCCTCTAGAGCTCCTGGGGGATCAGTCCAGGCCTGAAGTGCCCTGGCCGCTCCGGCCTCACCATCTCCCCGGGGGAAACCTTCTTTGGAAATCCCTTGCCCGCCCGCCTCCCTGGCTTGGGGTCTACTCTGAGCTTGGTCTAAAATGACGTCTAAGATCCACCAGCACCGGACCCGGCCTGGCCCCAGGTTTCTCCCTACAGCCCCTGCTCAGAGCACGTGGCCCGCGCAGGGTGCTCAGTCAACCCCCCGGGTCCTGGACACTCGGGGCCGGCCTGAGGCGACTCCCACCAACTCCCGGACACAGACTTGCTGGAAAGGAGCTCACTCCTGGGGCCTGGCGAGCCCCCTGGCTTGGCAGGCAGGGCTGGGGAGGGCTATGTGAGGACACAGACACGCGAAGACCCAGCTGTCCCCTGCAGGGACCCCGCCCCCGCTGCTCCAGGCAGCCACCCTTCCACGCGCTGTGGTCCAGGCCTCGGCTCCGGGGTCCCCGCCGCTGGGGCTTCCGCTGGGGCTTCTCATGCATGTCCCAGGCAACAGAGGCCCCTCGAGGCCCCGGGCTCATGGGGGGGCCGTGGTCTCTCCACACACGTCACCATGGCTTTCCCCCTCAGCTGTCAGAGAACAGGCTCCTTGTCTAAAGAACGCGACCAAGATAATTAGCCCGAACGACACAGCCCGCGTGGTGGCTGCCGCGCTGACAGGAGAGGTGGCCGCCAAGAATCCCGCGTCAGCCTGGGTGTCACTCACGGGCACAGACGAAAGGCAAGCTGTGTGAGGACTCAGGAGATGCGCCGCCCAGGTGGTTCTCCAGAGGATTGAGGGAAAATAGACACTCCAAATAGCCTGTCCAGCCTCTGCTAGCTGAGCCCTGGCATCTCAATAATGATAACACAAAGAATGATGACGGGCCCTGATGGGGCGCCCCACCCCCGGGCATTCACAGTGAGTGTAGAAGGGGAGGGTGTGAATTCTATCCCTGCCAGTGAAAGAAGGGAACTGGGGGTTAAGCGGCCCAAGGTCCTGGGGTCCCGACAGGGGGAAGCCACGGCTCAAACCAAAGACCGTGGCCAAAGTCTGCCATGCTGCCCTGTGCCACACGGCCAGCGGCCGAGGCCACCTGCCTGTCTTCGCGGGCCGCAGGTCCAGCAGGGGTCAGCGGGGGGCTGAGCTGTGGGATCAGGCATGGAGATGGGCACGCCCCCTGGAGGGTGGGTCACGCCCAGTGTGTCTGAGATTCTGTGCAGGGTGATGGGGACCCAGGGATGGCAGCCACAAGGCAGCTCTGGGCCCCTGTGCGGAACAAGAAAGGAAGATCCCTGACCCAGCAGGGGCCACTGGTAACCAGTGAGAGGAAGGAGGGAGCCACGGAGGATGCTGGAGATCGTGCAAAAGAAGTGGCTGACAGAAGGAGTGTCAGGAAAGGAACACAGACATGTGACTTCTGTGACACTGGGACAGGGACAGGCTGCACCAGCCGGCACAGAGGCCCTATGCGGGGAGGACCACGGGCAGCTGGTTCTGGGGACCAGGAGGTCAGGGATGAGCACTGCTGGTGTGCGTGGGAGGGGAGAGGCAGGCCCACGTGGGAGGAAGAGGGAAGGGTTAGCTAATAGTGGGAGGAGGACGTGGGGTCACAAAGATCTTCTCCCCCTTCAGATGCAAACGGCTCAGCTGGTCTGTGACTTGAGGGTAAAAACCGGTGAAGGAGGCGTTAAAGACACAGGGCGGGTGCAGGGGTGCGGGCAGGGGTGACTGAGAGCATCCGCTGGACGGAGACAGGACGGGGATTCAGGTCACATTTAAAAGTCGAGTCCGATCCTGAGACACCTCATACGCTGTGATATACGTTTAAAAACAAAGCCCTGAGGGACGTGTTTGCACAAGAAGAACAGAGGAGTGATATTATCATCAAACATAATTCCAAGGGGCTTCCCTGGTGGTGCAGTGGTTAAGAATCTGCCTGCCAATGCCAGGGACATGGGTTCGAACCCTGGCCCGGGAAGATCCCATGTGCCACGGAGCAACTAAGCCCGTGAGCCACAACTACTGAGCCCGTGCGCCTAGAGCCCACGCTCCGCAACGAGAGAAGCCACCACAATGAGAAACCTGCGCACCGCAACGAAGAGTAGCCCCCGCTCGCCGCCACGAGAGGAAGCCCGCGTGCAGCAATGAAGACCCAACATAGCACTTGAGGACACGGGGAGGGGGAAGGGTAAGCTGGGACGAAGTGAGAGAGTGGCATGGACATATATACACTACCAAGCGTAAAATAGATAGCTAGTGGGAAGCAGCCGCATAGCACAGGGAGATCAGCTCGGTGCTTTGTGACCACCTAGAGGGGTGGGGTAGGGAGGGTGGGAGGGAGGGAGATGCAACAGGGAAGAGATATGGGAACATATGTATATGTATAACTGATTCACTTTGTGATACAGCAGAAACTAACACAACATTGTAAAGAAATTATACTCCAATAAAGATGTTAAAAAAAAAAGACGCAACGCAGCCAAAAATAAATAAATAAATTTATAAAAAAGAAAATAATTCAAAGCACAAATCACTCAAAGAAATAAACAGACCAATATACATTAAAAAGAGACATTGTACCTGGTAAAGCTGTAATGAGCTTGAGCCTTCATGTGTTCAACATCTAATATCCAAATAGATAAAGAACAACTGCGAGCTATATAAGGAAACCAGCAAGGCCCAGGGGTGATGGGAAGTTCAGCCTAGCAGCATTAATGTACTCCAGATCAAGTGTACAAAAATAAGTAAGAATACCAAGGGTATGACGCATCATTAATAACGAAGAATTTATAAATATGTTCTATGTAAAATTTACACTACAGTCATAAAATCCAGCTTACTTTTCCGTAAGTTGATGGAAAACAAGAAACACCTGAACAGTCACCCAATCTCATTCATTAGGGAAATATTTACAAATGTTTAAGAAATGTGCTATTGTTTGATTACCAGATGAGCAAGATTAAAAGTATTTAAGTGCCAAATGTGGTGAGAAAATGAAGAAAAAAATGCCCCCTCCTTGGGGGTGGTGTCGACCAGAGTGCTGGTCACAGACGTCCGCTCTCCCGCACGGCCATGCCACTTGCTCTGATCAGTGACAGGTGGGCAGAAGTGACGTGTGTCGTCTCCCTGCAGAGGCTCTAAGGGCCAGCGTGGGGTCCACTGTGTTTGCCTTTCCTCAGCCACGATGACCAGCGGTGACCCAGAGAGAGGCCGCTGCATCCTGCTGGCTCCCACCGTGGGGAGAGTGTGGAGCAGGGTGAGCCAGGCACAGTGGACCGGAAGCACGGAGGAAGAACAAGCCTTTGCCATCTCGACCTCTGAGATCTGGGGGCTGTTTGTCACCGGCAGAGCCCAGCCCTTCATGCCTAATCTGGGGATGATGGGATAGTTCCTGTTAAAATGTGAAATGCTCCTAAAACATGACTCAACAAATCTACTTAGCAATTACTCTTAAAAATACCCAGTGCAATTCTCCTTCTGAGCAGTCGACTAACATTCCAGGCTGAGAGCAAATAGGAAAGCTGGATAAAACAAAAGTCATCTGTCAGAAGGTATCAGAGAGCCACGGAAGCACTGAGGACAAGAGGGACTAAAATTCCAGGGAGGGGAGACCCTCCGAGAGGTAAGATGAAGATCTTCAGCCATGTGTCTCCTGGGGGCCTTTGCGATTCTGGACCTTGTTAGAGGCTGGGTCCGAGCAGAGCAGCAGCTCTGGGGAAAAGGGATCAAGAAGATTCGGAAGAGAGATTCAGAGACTTGAGGCGTTTGAACACACGGCCAACCAGAGAGTTTGAAGTTCTGAAGCTGCCCAGAGTGGAAAGCTAAAAGATGGTCTTAAAACCTCTGAAAACAGAGCAGAATGTCCTGGAGACAATCAGTGCTGAAAGGACCAAGACCCCCGGGGCGGGAGGCTCCCAGGGGCCCACAGGCTCACCTTTGAACTCCCTAAGGGCTACGTTCCAGAGGCAGATGTGAGCCTCGGCTCAGGTCACTGGACCTGGGTGGTCAGCGCCTACCGCCTCTGCTGGTCAGAGTGACGGTGAATGTTTTCTGGTGGAAGACGTGGATGTGCCTTCCTCAGATTGTGTTCATGCGTAATGCCCAGTGAGCAATTAAAAAGTAACTAAGTGTACGAGGAAAACCAAAACAGGACCGAAAACCAAGAAGGAAAAAAAGCAAGAACAGAATCAGGTGACTGAGCTATTGGTATTAGCAGATAAGGATTTGAAAATAACTCTGATATGTATGTTCAAGAAAATAGTGGAAATGATGGGGAAAATAGATGAGAAAAAATGAATTGATCATAGAAATAGAATCTATAAAAAGACCTAAATGGAAATTCTAAAACCGGAGAAGATCTAAAATCAAGCAATCAAAGCAACAGCACTTTAGATACAGCAGAATTCTGGGTTCAAGAACTGAATGAAAGGTGAATAGAAATGTCCAAACTGAAGCAGATGGGGAAAAAAAGCAAAGAGGAAAGACGCGAGGCATTCAGTGGAAACATCTATCCTGTGTGAATTGTAGCCCCAGAAGTAAAGGGAGAAGGGGACAAAGCCACATTTGCAGAAATGATTGAGAACTTTGTAAGACCAATGAAAGGCACCAGCCCACAGATTGAAAGAATCTCCGCAAGCCCCAAGCAGGATAAATACAGAGGAAACCACGCCTTGACCCATCAAGGTCAAACTGTGGGAAACGAGAGAAAAAGGGGAAACTGGCCGGAGAAAAATGATGCACTATCTCTAAAAAAGCAAAAATAAGATTGAGAGCTGAGTTCTCACCACAAACGAAGGACGTTAGAAGACGGTGGAATGACAGTTTTGAAGAGCTGAAATAAAAAAGAACTGCCAACCTAGAATTCTACATTGGCAAAAATACACTTCAAAAGTGAAGACATTTCAGGCAAAGAAATACTGAGAGAGTTCAAGACCACAAGACTTGAACTAAAGAAATTCTAAAATGAGGGACTTTCCTGGTGGTCCAGTGGTTAAGACTCCACGCTTCCACTGCAGGGGGTGCAGGTCCAATCCCTGGATGGGGAGCTAAGATCCCGCATGCTGCGTGGCACGGCCGAAAAGAAAGAAAGAAATTCTAAAATAAGTTCTTCAGATGCAAAGAAAATACTCCTAGCAGAAACGTGGAGCTATCAGGAAGAAGGAAGAGCAAAGAAAAAGGTAAATATAAGCAGGCATTTGTGGTAATGGACTCTGGCATGTAAAGTACACGTTGAATTAATGCAGTACAACAATAAAGCAAAAGACGGGGGAGTGATGGAGTTAAAGTCTTGCGAAGAGCTAGCAGAACAGGAAATTGGCAAAGCCTCAATTCATATTGAACTGTCATGAATTAGTCAAGGATGAATGTTGAAATTGTTAGGATAACCACCTAAAAATAGTAAAGCAATGTATAACTTGTGAGTTAGAGAGGGAAAACAGGATAAGACGAATATTCCACTAATTGAAAAGGAGGCAAGAAGTGAGAGGAAAATGGAACATAAGTCAGATGGACAAATAGGAAACAAGACAACAGACAATAAACCTAAAATACAGAAAATTACCTTACATAGAATGGGCTGAATAATCAAGTGAAAAACTAGTAATGTCAGACTTCATGCAAAAAATAAAACCCTATTATAAACCACTCAAAGTAGACACTCCGTCGATAGAAGAGCACAAAAATGTTGAAAGAAAACACAAAGGAAAGGGTAGAATTGCAAGCACAACCAGAAGACAGCCTGTGGGGTCCTGTGGTTGTTAGACAAAGTCCATGCTAGGGCAGGATGCTTTGCTGGAGAGGAACACAGGCTCCTCTCAGGCTGAGGGGATCGATCCTTCAGGAAGATGGTACAACCCTAGATAAGCATCAATAACATAAAAAATAGGAAACAAAAAATGACCAAACTAAAAGGAGAGAGAAATCCAAAATCACAGCGGGAGATGTAACCCACCTCTCTCAATGGCTGATTTACTGGACAGACAAAAAATCAGAAAGGAGATCAAAGCTCTGAACAGCACCACGGACAGACCTGACCTAATTGACAGGTGATCCAGACCACTGCACCCGCCTGCAGCCAGGCTCACGTCTTGTCATTAGCACACGGGATGCTCACTGGTATTGCCATGTCCCAGCCCACAGAGCAAGTCTCAGCACATTTCAAGGGACTGAAATCACTCAGGAGCATGTTCCCGGGCCACAGTGGAACTAAGCTGGAAATAAAAACATTAAAAAAAAAAAAGACAAAAAGGAAACAAAATAAATTTTAAAAATAAGATAAAAAAAGAAATCATAAATACAACGGGAAGATCCCCAACCACTTGGAAATTAAGCCATATACCTCTAAGTCACAGATCACAGAAGAAATCAAAGGAAATGAGAAAACAGTATGAACTGATTGCTGCTGGAGCTGTAACATATCAAAGTACAAGAATATAGTTAAAGCAGTGTTCAGAGGGAAATTGATAGCCAAACATGTATATATTTAAAAAGAAGGAAAGCTGAAAATCAATTATCTAAGCTTCTATGTCAAGAAGCTGGAAAAAAGGCAAGCCTAGTGAAAGCAGAAGGAAAGAAAGAATAAAGATATGACAAGAAATCAATGAAATAGAAAACATACATACATCAGAGAAGATCCATGAAGCCAAAATTTGTATCTTTAAGAAGATTAATAAAATGAATATACATCCAGCAAATGTGATCAAGAGGGAAAAAGAGGAGAGAAAACATAAGTAAATAAAATTAGGAATAAAAAGACGCTAAAAAGATGAGCGGATACTATAAATAACTTCAAGTTAATTTCATGATTTGGATTCAATGGGCAAATCCATCCTCCAAAACACAACGTATCAAAATTGACAGATGCTATTTGATCTGAATAGTTTGATATTTATTAAATAATTGTATCCATTATTAGAATGTTTCTCACCAAGACAACCCACGTCTCAAATGGTTACATTGGTGTATTTTTTAGAAATTTAAGGGAGAAATAACAGCGGTCTTACACAAACCAATGTAGGGAATAGAAGAGGGAAGAAACACATCCAAACTCATTTTTTGAGGCTAGTATGGCCTTCCTATCAAAAGCTCACATGGACAGTAGGAGAAAGGAAAATGACAGACCAATTTCCTTCGTGAACATACGTGGGAAACTATTGGCGAATTGGATCCAGTGATATATAATAATAATCATATACTGGAATCATATGAGGTTTATGCCAGGAATGCAAAAGCCATTAATATATTTCAAATTCTAACATGCAAAAGAGAGACATCAGGAGATCATCTCAATACATGCAGGATTTAATAAACTCCAGCAATATGCATTCATGAGAAAACTCAGTAATTTGGAATAGATTTGATTGATTTTCCTTAAATGGATAAGAAGACTATACTAAAAACAGAGTAAACCTGAGAGTAGGAGTGGGACAAGATACACAGCATCGATATTTCTATTCACCACCTAGAGGGGTGGGATAGGGAGGGTGGGAGGGAGACGCAAGAAGGAGGGGATATGGGGATATATGGATACATGTAGCTGATTCACTTTGTTATACAGCAGAAACTAACACAACATTGTAAAGCAATTACACTCCAATAAAGATGTTACAAAAAATTTCTATTCAACATAATAAAGACCCAATGCAGCCATAGAAAGGTCAAATTAATCTAACCATACAAGCTTAGAATTAAGAAGTGAACTGAGCAAGGTCACCACTTTTATTTATCAGCAACAATGTTTTGGCAAATAAAAATTTTAAAGCCATATTCTTTACAATAGCATTAAAAAGATCTAACACTTAGATAAGGCCCTTGTTACTTTTGTAACAAAAGATGTATAAGACTTCTGCACTGAAAATCACAAAATACTTTTAAAAGAAATTAACAAAGACCTAAATAAATGGGGAAAATACTATGTTCAGAGATCGGAAGACTATTGACACTTTTATGTCAATTCTCACAATAATGTAGAATCAATACAAATTCTGATCAAAATAAAAGGGTTTTTTTTTCCATAAATTGAGAAGGTTAAACCAATCTTGAAAAAGAACAAAACTGAAGGATTTGCTCTATCAAATACCATGACCATATTGTAAAGCTACAGAAAATACTATAGCATGCATTTAGCATGAGGAAGGATTAATTTACCACTGTACCAAACTGGAGAGTCAGAAAGAGACCTCCATCTAAACAGTGCCTGAAAGCTCACTGAATAGGGGCGTTGCAGCCTTTGCAATAAATGCTACTAGATCAAGTGGTTTTATATATATATATATATATATTTTTTTTTTTTTTTGGTACGCAGGCCTCTCACTGTTGTGGCCTCTCCCGTTGCGGAGCACAGGCTGCGGACACGCAGGCTCAGCGGCCATGGCTCACGGGCCCAGCCGCTCCGCGGCATGTGGGATCCTCCCGGACCAGGGCACGAACCTGCGTCCCCTGCATCGGCAGGCGGACTCTCAACCACTGCGCCACCAGGGAAGCCCGGCTGACTTTCATGCCAAGGCAACAACAGCAGAATCTGTAAAGATCGCGGCACATGTAGATAAATTCCGTTCTGCTTCTACAAAAAGTTAACCCCTCATTGTCAGGCCTTTGCCATCCTGATTTGCTTTTAACATGGCAACAGTCCGCTCCTACATCAGAAATTAAATGGGTAAACGATAGCTATGAATTAAATAGTTGGGGCTATGGGAAACCCAAGACGGCCACCTGGCTCTTCCCGGCTCCCTGGAAAACACTATTTTTTATTTGGTGGGTTAAAGCCTTCCCTTGCTGCAAGGCTGATACCCTCCAATGACAAACTGTTAGAAGAATGTGCTTTTCCACTTGGGGTACACTTTCCACAATCTCCAGTGATCAAGGCACCCACGTCACTGGGCAAATCATGCAAGCCTTAACCAAAACCTCACAAACTTCTTGAAATTATCACCGTCACTATCACCCTCAACCATCAGGCAAGGTCAACAGAACTGATGGAAAAACTGGACTCAAGCAGAACAAAAGATAATTACATAGAATTGAATGAACTGATCAACATGACTATGACTTTTATGACGTTTTATCTGAAATGTTACTGGCTTTTCATCCTTGTTTTCCAGGTAAGGGAACCTTTCCCCCCTAATCTAATTATGACTTACAGCAGTTTAGTAAATTATACATTTTTAAGTAGAATTGAAGCATTTATCTTTTCTCTCTACCTGATCCCTCCAGAATTTGGAAACTCTCAGGTTCCCAGCGGCCTTTCCAGGTGAATAGGGAAGGCCACTTCCCGGCAGATATAAGGACCTCAAGATATTTTGGACTTGAAAAGAGAGGGACCCACCCAAATCTGTAGGTATTGCAGGCGGAATCCAATGGCATGGCTTACCTGGCCTTGAGAGGCCTTTTAAAAGTTCAGTTTGAGATCCCTTATGAAAAGTTCCAGCAAAACCAAATTTTAAAAAGCCGGTTGCATCAATTACACTTACGTAAATAATCATGTTAACTTTACTGAAATCAGAGTCATTTTGCAAACGAATTAGTCTTAATTTGACTATATTTGGTAACAATAAAGATAATTCAGAGAGAAAAGTTAAGTTTCAATACTATACCTTTAGGGCTTCCCTGGTGGCGCAGTAGTTAAGAATCCGCCTGCCAGTGAGGGGTACACGGGTTCGATCCCTGGTCTGGGAAGATCCCCCATGCCGCGGAGCAACTAAGCCTGTGAGCCACAACTACTGAGCCCACGTGCCACAACTACTGAAGCCCACACGCATAGAACCTGTGCTCCGCAACAAAGAGAAGCCACCACAATAAGAAGCCCGTGCACCACAGCGAAGAGTGGCCCCCGCTCGCCGCAGCTAGAGAGGGCCCACGCACAGCGGCAAAGACCCAATGCAGCCAAAAGAAAGTAAATAAATAAACTGATATTTAAAAAAATGACTATACCTTTGTGGCTATTGAGGTTTTCTATATACTGAAGTTTTGTATTTACTACCTACAATCAAGATGTCTCTTTTTTATGTCACATTATTGTGAAGTTTAAGCAAATTATTAAAAGGATGTTCTAAGTTTATTTCTGAAGCTGACCGCAGTAATGTATCTTTGGATGAAGATCAGATGCCCCATGACCTGCACCCAGGAGATTATGCAGACTGGAAAAGACATCATTTAAAAGACTCTCTCTTTGACCTAGTTAGAAGGACCCTTATTAGGCACTTGTAACTAGCTCACGCACAGTGAAGTGGAAAAGGATTGACTCTTTTTTTTTTTGGCCACACCGTGCATCATGTGGGATCTTAGTTCCCCAACCAAGGGTTGAACCCGGGCCCCCTGCAGTGGAAGCGTGAAGTCTTAATCACAGGGCCACCAGGGAAGTCCCTGAAAAGAATTGACTCTTGACTTCATATTTCCCACTGAAACAGGGCCTCTGCATGGGACTGGTCTAAAGAGAGGACTGCTAACCTCAAACTCACCTTAAAACAACCCTCAAGCCAGGAGGAGAAGAAGATGACAACAGTGGTAGACAGCTGACCCACGAATCAGGGCCAGGCCCATTTAAGACCCGTCCTGCTGGTCCAATTAAACTGTTTGCCAAATGTTTGTCTCCCCATCAGAATTGAAAGCTGTTTTACCTCTAGCTATACTTTTGCTCCAAAATTCAGGATGGAAAGAAAATTCTTTAGTAAAGTTGCCATAAAGTATAGCTACTGGGATAATCCCTTCATAATACTTATCACTGACTTTTCAGATGTTCCTAACGTGACCACTCACCCAGACCAACCTCCCTCTCAGCTAATCGTTCAGGTTCAAATTCTTCATCATATTAATATGTCCATCCCTTGTCTATACTGTTGTCAGTCCCTAGAGATGGAGCATGACTTACCCCAGGAGCCCCTCGCTCTGTCCCTTACTTAATCGAAAAAAGTCTTAAAGAGAAAAAGGTGAGTAAATTGTGCCAGCAGTGCCCTTATATATCAAATACCTAGTTGACTTTGGAAAGCCTACAAGAGAAGGGATCCATAGTTTAAAGTTGTGTTGACAAAACTCCCAATTCATGAGGCTGTCGATGATAGCGCTCTGGGAGGGACCACCTGTGCTCCCCCAGGTTTTGTCTTCATGTGTGGTATTGGAACTGACCTACCTTCCCAAGGATGGGTTCATAGATGTCTTAATAGCTGACCAATAGAAGGTTTATGTTTATTAGGACATTATGTTACTTCATTGTCTATACATCAGGAAATAGGTGAATCTCCTTTGTCTCTTCGATCCATGTTAGCAAGATACCAACATACCTGGTGGCACAACCTTTTGGGCATCTTGGTTCCTAATGCAAGAATATATGTAAACAAAGATACGCTCAGAAACCTATCAGCCACCATTGGTCAAATAAATGGAAAGATTGCAGACAGCACTGTAGCACAACAGACACCCCTAAATTTCTTAGCCCGAGTAGTGTTAGATAACAGGGTTGCCTCAGGCTGTCTATTGGCTAAACAAGGAGGTACTTGTGTCGTTGTTCATAACACTCGTTGACTTATATCAGTACCTCTGGAGAAGTTGAGACACACCTAGAAAGAATTTCCCAAAGGGCAAAATGGTTACAAGATGTAAAAAAAATGACCCTTTAAATTATCTGTGTTGTCGGCTTCCCTCAGGAATAGACACTTTTTCCCTCTCTGCTTTACAGATGAGCATCATTTTCACAATACGTATTATCACACCTTTCCTAACTATCAAGCTACTCATGACATGTGTCACTGCTTGCACTACTGCTAAAAGCACAGTTACAATGCTTGTGCAACAAGTTATTATGACTGATAGTACGTACAGCCTATAAAATGCTTCCCCATCAGCGAAGCACCTCTGTTGTTGCCCCCTACATTCAATTCAAAAAAAAAAGAGAGAAAGAAAGAAAGGGGCAGACCTAGCGCCAAGGGACATGGTGGACCCAGTTAGCAACCACCTTGGCATCAAGGGACAAATTTCTCTTTTTACTGAAGTATAGTTGATTTACAATGTTGTGTTAGTTTCAGGTGTACAGCAAAGTGATTCAGTTATATATGTATACATGCATAATATACATTCTATATATATATGTAAATATATATTTTTTCAGATTCTTTGCCATTAGAGGTTATTACAAGATATTGAATATAGTTCCCTGTGCTATACAGTAGGTCCTTATTCTTTATTTCATATATAGGAGTGTGTATCTGTTAATCCTAAACTCCTAATTTATCCCTCTACCCCCTTTCCCCTCCCTTTGGTAACCATAAGTTTTTTTTCTATGTCTGTGAGTCTATTTCTGCTTTATAAATAAGTTTATTTGTACCATTTTTTTAGATTCCACACATAAGTGGTATCACATGAAATTTGTCTTTCTCTACTTACTTCACTTACTATGATAATCTCTATGTCCATCCATGCCGCTGCAAATGGCATTATTTCATTCTTTTTATGGCTGAGTAACATTCCCTTGTACATCTATCTATCTATCTATACCACATCTTCTTTAGCCATTCATCTGTTGATGGACATTTGGGTTGCTTCCATGCCTTGGCTATTGTAAATAGAGCTGCTATGAACATTGGGGTGCATGTATCTTTTCGAATTAGAGTTTTCACCTTTTCCAGATATATGCCCAGGAGTGGGAATTGCATGATCACATGGTAGCTCTATTTTTAAGGACCTCCATACTGTTCTCCATATGGCTGCCCCAACTTACATTGCCACCAACAGTGCAAGAGGGTTCCCTTTATTCCATGCCCTCTCCAGCATTTATTTATTTTTCTCCAACATTTATTATCTGTACTTGTTGATGATGGCCATTCTGACCAGTGTGAGGTGATACCTCATTGTAGTTTTGATTTGCATTTCTCCAGTAATTAGCGATGTTGAGCATCTTTTCATGAGCCTGTTGGCCATCAGTATGGCTTCTTTGGAGAAATGTCTATCTAGGTCTTCTGCCCATTTTTTGATTGGGTTGTTTTTTTTTTTGATATTGAGCTGTATGAGCTGTTTGTATATTTTGGAAATTAACCCCTTGTCGGTCCCATCATTTGCAAATATTTTCTCCCATTCCGTAGGTTGTAGGTTGTATTTTCACATTTTTAATGGTTTCCTTTGCTGTGCAAAAGCTTTTAAGTTTAATTAGGTAAGGGACAAATATTTTGATCATTAATGCTTTTCATAAGTCAAAAGATTTACGATCAAAAGGGGGAAGTGATGAAAGAAATTTTCACATGTTGGAGTATGGGGAGGTCATTCTGGCTTATTCTTCTCCAGAGCAGTTTCTCAGAGTAATCTGGGAAGCTGGCTTCTGGGCTATAGTCCTCAGTTTGGCACAAATGAAACTCTTTTCTATTCCTATTATAGATTGTATATTACTTTTTTTGTCGACCATTTAGACATCTCAAAAAAGAGGATATCCAAATGGCTCATAAATATATGAAGACATGCTCAGTGCCATCGGTTGGTACAGAAACGCAAATTAAAACCAACATAGATAGCACTATACCCACCAGAATGGCTAAACGGAAAGATGAAAAATGCCATGTTTTGACAAGGCTGTGAAACAACTGGAATCCTCATACACTGCTGGTTAGCTTGGAAATTGGTACAAAACTTTGGGGAAATGTTTGACAAAATTTCTAGTGCCCGATACCATGTTTTCACTCCTAGTTATAGATCTACCAGAAATGGGTAAATATTTTTCCAAAAGGCTTGATCAAGAATGACCATAGGAGTGACTTCTGCGGTCCAGGGGTTAGGACTCAGTGCTTCCACTGCAGGGGGCACAGGTTCGATCCCTGGTCAGGGAACTAAGATCCCGCAAGCTCTGTGCATGGCAAAAAAAAAAAAAAAAAAAAAAAGAACAACCGTAGCAGCACCATTTATAATGACCCCAAACTGGAAGTGAACAGAAAGCCCACCAAAAGTAGAAGAGTGGAAGGGGCAACGCGCGGAGCGCTCACCCAGTGCGCGCTATGTATCAGTGAGATTCATGAACTCCAAGGACACATAACAACGTGTGTTGATCTTTCAAACAAAACGGTGAGTGAAAGGAGTCAGATGCGGATGGTACATTTTGAATGAGCCCGTAATCTAAGGTGTGAAGCAGGCTAACAGAACCGAATGCATACTGTTAGAGGTCAAGCTGGCCGTTCGTCTTGGGTAGGGCGTGATGACTGGAAGAGGCAGAGAGAGGTTTCCGGGGGTGGTCCGTGTCTTCATCTGCGTGTTGAGCTGGTGTTTATGATTTTCGTCCTTTTCTGTGTGTCTGCTATGCCTCAAAAAGGTTTACCAGGAAAACTTAGCACCTGAGCACATGGAGGCACGTATGAGGATGTTCACGGCAGCGTTGTTTACAGCTGAGGAAAATTGGGAACAGCCTAAAGGGCCATTGATAGGGACAAGGTTAAGGGAATATTGTCTATTAATATTGTGGTAGAAGTTGGAAAAAATAGAGCAGACTTCAATAAGCTTACGGGGCATATATGCAAAGTATACTGTGAGTGAAAAAGCTAGCCTACAGGACAATACATACAACTGCTTAAGCATACAGAAGTCAAAAGTGTGTATTTCTGTAGATTATATATTTATATGCAAACATATAGAAATGTATAATAAAGAAAACACACCAACTGTACTAGTGATTTTTTCCCCTGGAGACTAGGAGACTAGAACTGAGGATGGAGGTCAGTGGTATTTTATGTTTATATGTATTTATATATAATTTTGTATCTGCTAATATAATAACATTATATTTTATTACAATGACAATGTAATCATGATTACTTAGGTAATTAAAAATAATACTTCAAATGATCAATGAAAGATTTCCAAAGGGACATTTCCTAGGCGAATAAAAAATAAATACTTCAATATATTCAAAAAGTTAAAGTTGTACAATGACATTAGTTTATTTTGAAGGATTAAAACTAGAAATTATTAACAAAGGTCTAAATTCAAAATCCTTACCAACTGGTGATTAAAAAGTACTCCTGTAAACACAACATTGGAGGAAAAAGGGAAAAAGAAATATTACTTAAATTCTAGAATATCAGAAAAATAATGAAATTGCTAGCAACAAATGGGTTTCTACAAAGCTGTCCTCAAAGATAAAGTCACATCTTTAAATGCTTTCATTATCAAACAAAGAAAAAAAAAATATCAAAGCCTTCAAGTCAATGAGTTTTTTAAAAGTAGTTCCAAGGAGGATTAAAACGGAGGAGATAATAGCAGAAATTATTAAATTAAAAAAACAGAAAAACAAGAATTGCTAAGCAGATTAAGACCTAAGAGATAAGTAAATTAAAGAGCTAAGTCTTTGAAAAATCTAACACAACAGACCAGACTCTGGCTAATCTAGTTACTACGAAGAAGGAGGGGGTGAAATAGCAATTAAACAAAATTTTAAATCATATAAGCAGTAAAATAAACACGCAGACAGTTTTTAAAATTGACAAGGAATTACTTGCACTGTTGTATGCTAATAAATCTGAATGAAAACAGATAAATTATCAAAGTTGACATTAAAGGAGCTAAGAATATGCATAGATACCCCTGGGAAAAACGTTAAAAATAGAAAAGGATTACCTCCAGAAGGGGTTCCAGACTCAGGCATTCTTGCTGTTGAGTTATTGTGAACATTTAAGGCATGATTAATTCCAAAATTATGTACTCAGTTTTAGAAACTTATAAATTTGGAAAACTTGCCAAGTAATTTTGACAAATATAACTCACCGTATGTTCTTCAAACTATATTACTTAGGAATTACATAAAAAGATGCCACTATTTCATAAAGTTAAATAAAAAGTTGGTTCACCAAGGTCAACATAATTTTTAAATGCAGAACCTCTCAGAGCCTTTAACTTGCAAATATGCATTGTGATTCTTAACAAGGGCAGGAAGAGAATCTCCAGTGTTTCCCAATCTTATTTGTCCAACCAGAAAACCATTTCTACCTGGAGGCATCTCTTGGGGGTGGGGTTCCTTTGGGAAAGTCTGCTATAAATATAAAAGTTCATGTAAAGTAAAAAATGAAATACTAGCAAATAAAATTCAGCTGCAAGCTTAATCAACAATCTATGAAGTTGACCATGGGAAAGAAAGAATGATTTAATATAATACAATTATTTAGCAGCGTACAATTCATTAATAGGACTGCAAATATTATCTACATAAATGTTGAAATATTATTCAAAAAATTTAAAAATGTATTTCAATAAAAATAGTAAATCATAAAAGCTCTTACATATATAAAAGCACTTTCAGTGTAGCTACTTAATAATTCTGTGTATTAAAACATAATAAACAGGGCTTCCCTGGTGGTGCAGTGGTTGAGAGTCCGCCTGCCGATGCAGGGGACGCGGGTTCGTGCCCTGGTCCGGGAGGATCCCACATGCCGCAGAGCGGCTGGGCCCGTGAGCCATGGCCGCTGAGCCTGCTCGTCCGGAGCCTGTGCTCCGCAATGGCAGAGGCCACAACAGTGAGAGGCCCGCGTACTGAAAAAAAAAAAAAAAAGCCATAATAAACAAAATTAAAAAGCAAATGACATTGTGAAAATATTTGCAACAAATATCGCGCACTGAGAAAGATCTCTTAAAAGTCCTCAGCAAAGACCCTATCATCCCAAATAAAATTGGCAAAGGACAACTCATAAATGAAAGACTACAAATCACCAAAAATTATGAAGAAGTGTCCAACCACATTTAGCCAAAGAAATGCAAAATTAAGGCATTACCATTTATATCTGTCAGGTTGAATAACATATGCATTGAAAGATACCAGAAGGAATTTGTCTGACTAATCCTCCTACAATAATGACAAATATAAACTTAGAGAAAATATAAAATGCAACTATTTGAAGACATCAGAGGATAAACAAAAATAAACAGAAAGTGGACAGCTTTGACCCTTGAAAGAAGAGAACTACACTGGGTGAGATTCATGTTTACACAGCATTTTGCCTTAGAGAAATCCCCAGTCTCATGGTTTAGGGCAACTAAAACACGTATTTGGTGTTAGGACAGAAAAACCTCTCAGACCCTTTGTAGAAAGAATTTGCCAATAAGTTTCCACCTTAAGAAGCTGGAAAATAAGAGCAACTTAAGCCCATAGGAAGAAGGAATTAACAAAGATACAAGCAGAAGTAAATGAAATTTAAAAAACAACAGAGACAATAAACAAAGCCCAAAGTTGTTTCTTTGAAAAGATTAATGAAATGGCTAAATCCCTTCCCAGAGTAATAAAAGAAAAAAGAGAAACAAATGACAAAGGTCAGGAAATAAGAAGGGGACATTACCAAGGATACAGCAGATAAAGGGATCTCATGAACAACTTAATTCAACCATGCTGTGAGGGAGTTCCCTGGTGGTGCAGTGGCTAAGAATCCGCCTGCCAATGCAGGGGACAAGGGTTTGAGCCCTGGTCCGGGGAGATCCCACATGCTGCGGAGCAACTGAGCCCGTGAGTCACAACTACTGAGCCCACGAGCCACAACTACTGAAGCCTGTGTGCCACAACTACTGAAGCCCGTGCACCTAGAACCTGTGCTCCGCAACAAGAGAGGCCACTGCCATGAGAAGCCCGCGCACAGCAATGAAGAGTAGCCCCAGTCTCTGAAACTAGAGAAAAGCCTGCGCACAGCAACGAAGACCCAACGCAGCCAAAAATAAATAAGTAAATAAATAAATGTATTTTAAAAAATGCAGTGAAATGGAGACTTTTTTTTTTTTTTTTTTGCGGGACGCGGACCTCTCACTGTTGTGGTCTCTCCCGTTACGGAGCCCAGGCTCCGGACGCGCAGGCTCAGCGGCCATGGCTCACGGGCCCAGCCACTCCGCGGCATGTGGGATCTTCCCAGACCGGGGCACGAACCCATGTCGCCTGCATCGGCAGGCCGACTCTCAACCACTGCGCCACCAGGAAAGCCCCTGGGAAGCCCCTCCCACTTCCTTCTTAATCCGCTGCGTCGGATCTCCGGCGTGCCCGTCATGTCCGACGTGGCCGCGGACACCAGCTCCGAAATCACCACCGAGGACTTCGAAGAAGTTGTGGAGGAGGCGGAGAATGGGAGAGGGGCACCTGCTCGTGGGAATGCTAGCGAGGAAAACGGGGAGCAGGAGGCCGACAGCAAGGTTGATGAAGAAGCAGAGGACATGAAGGTGCGGAGGCCGACGCAGCTACGTGCAGACGGGCAGCTGAAGATGAGGATGATGACGACGTTGACACCAAGAAGCGGAAGACCGATGAGGACGGGACAGCACAAAAGGAAAAGCTAAGCTTAAAAGGCCACCGTGACCTAGTCACCCTCCACTTCCCGTCGCAGAATCTAAACGTGGTCCCCTTCGAGGAGGGTCCCGCCTGCCCGCCCGCCCACTGTGGGCAGCGCCACCCGCAGGTGACACGCCGTCCCCGCCACCCAGCCAGAACCACGACGCGAATTTGCAACAGGGGAGGAAAAAAGAACCACAACTTCCAAGGCCCTGCTTTTTTTTCTTAAAGTACTTTAAAGAGGAAAATCTGTTTGTATTTTTTATCTACGCTTTATCTTTTTTTTACATAGTTAGGGGGTCAGCCATTTTTAATGATCTCGGATGACCAGACCAGCCTTCAGAGCGTTCTTTGTCCTACTTCTGACTTTACTTGTGGTGCGACCATGTTCATTACAATCTCAAAGGAGAAAAAGAAACTTGTAAAAAAAGCAAAAGCAACAACAAAAACACAATCTTATTCCGAGCACTCACGTAACTTTTTTTGCGTATGTACTTAGCCGTACAGTAAGTAGTTGGTTTGTACGCGACGGTGAAAAAGGCCAAAGATAAAAGGTGTTTTTTCCCCCCTTTTTTTGTCTATGAAGTTGCTGTTTATTTTGGGGGGGCCTGTTTGATGTATGTGTGGAACAGTGTCGTCCAACAATAAACGGGAATTTTATTTTGCTGAGTTCTAACAACAACAACAACAAAAATTAAATAAATAAAAAAATAAAACCCCATACACTATAATTCACTTTGTTCACGACACGGAAAGAGCCACTATGTGATCATCTCAACAGGAATGGAAAAGCATTTGACAAAATTCAACACCTATTCAGGATAAAATGAAAACCTCTGGAAGATGAAAATAGGAAGAAATTTCTTCAATCTGATAAAGGACATCTACTAAAAACCTAGAGATAATAAGCGTCATTCCTACTAGTGAAATCATTTGGGCATTTCCCCCTGAAACCCAAAACACAGTTGTTCACCATTGTACTGAAAGTTCTATCAGGGAAATAAGGCACGGGAAAGAAAGAAAAGCCATACAGTTTGTAAAGAAATAAAATGCTGTTTAATCACAGATAATAATTTTTTTACATAGAAAATTATAAAGAATCTGAGAAAAAATTACTAAAACTAATCAGCAAATTTTGTAAGATGCAGAATTCAATGTCAATATACAAAAATTAGTTTATTACCATATATTTTCTACTTGCAATAGGAAGATGACTTTTAAATAACAGTTCTATTTATAATATTAAAAATTAAATAGGTTAGGGACTCACTGAAAATTATACAAGGCCTGTACACAGTAAACTGAAAAATAGTGCTATTTTTATTTTTTAAAAATCTTTGACTGGGCTTCCCTGGTGACGCAGTGGTTGAGAGTCCGCCTGCCGATGCAGGGGACGCAGGTTCGTGCCCCGGTTCAGGAAGATGCCACATGCTGTGGAGCAGCTGGGCCCGTGAGCCATGGCCACTGAGCCTGCGCGTCCGGAACCTGTGCTCCGCAACGGGAGAGGCCACGGCAGTGAGAGGCCCGCGTACCGCAAAAAAAAAAAAAAAAAAAAAAAAAAAAAAAAAGAATAGGAAAAGAAATTCCGAAAGAGAAGAATAAAGTTGGAGGAGTACACTGATTTCAAAATTTCTATAAAGCTCCAGTAACTGACTGTAATGTATTTTGGCGTAAATATAGACAAATTATTCAATGGGAAAAAATCGAAAGTCCTGAAATAGACCCATATTTACATGATCAATTGATTTTTGAATAACATATCCCAGCAATTCAATGTGGAAAGGAAAGTATTATCAACAAATGACGTTGAAGCATCTGGATAAATATATGGAAAAAAATGAGCCCCCATCCCTTGGTTGCATCACATACGGAAGTTATTTGAGGTGGATTATACACGTAGGAGCTAAAGGTATAGCGCTTCTAGGAGAAAACACGAGAATGGGTTCATGAGTGTGGAGAGGCAAAGCGTCCTTAAACAGAAGACAAAAAAAAAAACAATAACTAAAGGAAAAAAAAAAGTTAAATTTGGCTTCAGCAAAAATGAAAACTTCTGGTCTTCAAAAGATGTAATTAGGAAACTAAAAAAGGCAAAGTACCCACTAGGAGGAAATATTTGCAATTCACACGTCTGTCAAAGGACTTACTTGTATCCAGAATCTATGAAGAAGCCCCACAAGTCACTAATAAAAAGGCAAAGAACAATAAAATAGGCAAAATATTTTAACAGACAATTCAGCAAACACAAAATGCAAATGATCAGGGACAACGGGAAAAGGTGCCCAACACCACTGGTCATCAGGTGGCTCAAACAAAAACCACGAGTATGTGAGAAATCACATCATATCCACTAGGATAACGGAAAACAAAAAGACTGATAGTACTAAGTGCTGTTGAAGATAAGGAGAACCACAGCTCTGCACGCTGCTGGTGGGAGGGAAAAATGGAAACTACTTTGGAAAACAGTTCAGCAGTTTCTCACAAAGTTAAGCACGGACCTACCCTCTGACTCAGCTGGTCCTCTCCTAGATAGTTCTCCTTACCCAAGAGAAGTGAAAACACAGGCCCACAAGCAGACTTGTGTGAGAATGTATATAGCAGCCTTACTCATAACGGCCAACCTCTGGAAACTGCCCAGGTGTCCATCAACAGGAGAAGGGATAAACAAATGGTGACACGTGCACACAGTGGAACTGCATTCGGCGGTAGGAGTGAATCGACGCGTGACACGTGCAACAACATGGATGCGTCTCATAACTGTTGTGTCAGTCCAGAGGAGCCAGAAACAGAAGAGCATGTTGTACCCTTCCATTTAAGTCACATTCAAGAACAGACAACACCAGACAGGATGATAGAAATCAGAACAGGGATTGCCTAAGGGTTGGGGACTTACTGGAGAGGGCACAAGAGAACGTTTGGGGTTGATGGAAACATCTTGTATCTTGATTGGGGTGATGACTACATGGGTATATATGTCCATCAAAACTCATCAAGTCTTGCCCTTAAGATCTGCATTGCACTGGATGTAAATTCTCTCTCTCCTGTTTCCTTCCCGTTCTATCTCTTCTTCCTTCCCTCATCATCATCCTCCTCCCCTGCCCCCTTCTTCTCCTTCTTCTTCTTCTTCCTCTTCTTCTTCCTCATCCTCTTCCTCTTCCTCTTCCCCTTCCCCTTCCTCCTCTTCCTCTTCCCCTTCCCCTTCCTCCTCTTCCTCTTCCCCTTCCGCTTCCTCCTCTTCCTCTTCCCCTTCCGCTTCCTCCTCTTCCTCTTCCCCTTCCCCTTCCTCCTTCTTCCTCTTCCTCTTCTTCTTCTTCTTCTTCTTCTTCCTCTTCCTCTTCTTCTTCTTTCTTCTTCTTCTCCTTCTTCTTTTTCCTCTTCCTCTTCTTCTTCTTCCTCTTCATCCTCTTCCTCTTCTTCTTCTCCTTCTTCCTCTTCTTCTTCCTCTTCCTCTTCCTCTTCTTTCTTCTTCTTCTTCCTCTTCCTCTTCTTTCTTCTTCTTCTTCTCCCCTTCCTCCTCCTCCTCCCCCTCCCTCTCCTCCTCCTCCTCCTTCTCCTTCTTCTTCTTCTCTCTCATACACACATCCTGAAAACAAATATTGAACTCCGGTTAACAGGTTTTTCCTCCTCAGTTTCATTTCTGAAACTATTTTCTGTCTATTCTAGGCTTGAGAAAAAGAATAAATATATTAGAGATCTTGTGAGCCAAGTTTCTCGCCTTTGGAGTGCAAGCCATAGTTAAGGAAAGACATCTGCAGTGTGGCACTGGAATGCAGTTGTCAGCTATGAACTCCCAATGAGGTATACAGATACAGGCTTGTGTTCTATATGTCCCACATGGAAAAGCTCATTAACTGGCCCTGTCTACAGAGACGGCCTAAGAGCAATGACTCCCCAGCAGTGCTGAGCACACTCAGGGTCCATACCTTGGCTTCTAAATACCATCTCCACTAAAAGAAACCAGGACTGCTTGTATGGCTATTTCCAGGGAAAGTGAAGATGAGCCACAATGTAGGGAAGTGCTCTACGAATGAGGGGGGCACGTCATAAAGGGCACTGGAGGTAGCATAAAGGGGCTCCCACTGGCCAAACTGGGGACAATTCAAGCACTTAAATAAATAATGATTATAACAGATAGGAGCCGACTAAATGAAGATTTTTTGAGTCCAACTAATACAAAGGAAAAATGAATAGATGAATGCCTTACGGTGGAAAGCCAACTAATAAGTGCAGAAATAGTGACAGAGTTAGACGCTCATGCAAACAAACAAATGCGAAAGCAGAAGGAAATGCATCAAATCTGAGTGACAGGTTTGAATGTGAATTTTCTTGATTCTCAGCCAGAATTTCCAAATTTCTTCAATAGCATGTATTGCTTTTCTAATCAGACAAAGTAAATGTTAGTCAAATCAAATTTTAAAGTAAATATGAATCGATAGGATCAGGAGGAGAAAGTGTACCCCTGTCCCTGTTTTCTCTAACATGGGCAGATGTGTGGCTTTTCACAACAGTTGGCTCAGCCACCAGCTTGTGGGAGGAATGTGGTCTGAGGGGAAGGCACCCGTCTCTAGGAGGGTCCACGCTGAAAAGAAAGGCTATAGGCCCTGTTTTGGAAGACCTGGGCCCACATCGCACTTCTGTTCACCAGTTGGCCCATCACCTCCCTGACCCTCAGACTCTTTGTCTGTGAAATGGAGATGAACCTCATAGCTACCTCCCGGTATCCATGGAGATGAGAGGAGATGGTGCGTGTGGAAGCACACCTCTGCCATGTACCCTGGGCTCCACGTCTTTCAGGGCAATGGAGTCCCTGCAAGGCCTTTAAAACACCAATTCCCAGGCCACAGTCAGAGAGTCACTCAGGAGGCTGCTGAGGGGCCCAGGAGGCCACGTTTAAGGTGCAGCTGGGCAGGGGAGCTTGAAGGCACCTCTTCTGACCTGCCCAGGAACGCCAGGGCCCAGTGCACCCTCCCGGACCCTGAAAGGGGTCTCTCTGCCCACTGCTCCCTGCCCCCAGCTCCTGGCCCCCCATCTGCCCCCAGGGCCTGCAGACCTCTCAGCCGTGTTTAGGTCAGAGCTTCTCAACTTCCATTCCTCTGTCCACTGGCCGCAGAGCCCAGAATTTGGGCCCAGCATCCCCCAAACACAGGACTTCTGGTTCTGTGTCCAGAACAAGGGGGCGGGCGATGAGCACGCAGCCCCTCGGTGCAGGAAGCCCTCGCTCCCACCTGTGCAGGTGGGGAGTGTGCAGAGCTGGGCCGCCCGCACTGTCGCCAGGCCAAGCCTGCAGGGACCCACGGCCTTGCAGAGAACAGGCTCCGCATCCAGAAAGAAGCCTTTGTGATGAGGAATCACAGTTCCTGGAACGAGGGGCTCCAGCAGGTTCCTCACACGCCATCTTCCTGGATTCGACCAGGAACGTCCACTGACTTGGGGGATCCGGAATATTGACACAGAAACACAAGGAATGAGTCAATCCTCTGCTTTTAATGTCCTAAAGGGGTTACAGGGCCTTCCCTGGCGGTCCAGTGTTGGGACTCCGCGCTTCCACTGCAGAGGCACAGGTCCAATCCCTGGTCGGGGAGCTAAGATCCTGCATTCCGCATGGCACAGCCTAAAAACATTTGTTTTAATAAAATAAAATAAATTAGCAAAGGGGGGTTGGTTACAGAGAGACAAGGGTCATGAAAGCCAGGCTGCACCTACCCACACCTGGCCATCTCCTGACCTGCCGCCGCCTGATGGCCAGTGGGTGGCTGTCCTACAGCAAAGGCCTCCGGGAGCAGCTGATGGCCCCCGAGATGGACCTGGAGGCCCAGGGATGAGCAGCTGGGCACTGCAGCAGGGAGCTGTTTACAAGTGTGTTTGCAGGGCTGCCCCAAGCTCCCCAGGGTGGGGCGGCTGGGAGGGGAGCTGACAAGCAACGACGGGGTCCCCAGCTTGGAAAGAGGGAGTAGGTGGGCTGGCTGGACACCAGAGGGAAGAGGAGGGCCCTGGTGTGTCTGAGCCAACCCCCCACCAACCGTGACTGTTTCCTCATCTGTAATTTGCCCAGAGACGCCTGGTTGGCCTGCAGGCCTGGGGGAGGAAGCCCTCGGCCACCGAGGCTCGTGGCTGCGACCTGGTCCTGGAGACATCCGGTCTCCCGCGGGTTCACCCGAGCATGACGCGTCCCTGCTGATGTGTCAGCTGACCTGCCGGCCCTCTCCTTGTAGGTCACCCGGACTGCCCACCTTCAATGTCAGCTGGGCCGAGGTGCCCGGGAGCCGCCGAGCCGGCCGGGCCCTTGGGGTCCAGCTCGCTCCCGAGCACACCTACCGCGCGGGTAGAGCCAGGGCCTCCCTGCACACACTCCCGCCAGGCTGGGCCTCAGGGGAACCCGCATACCTCTCACCTCCGACTGCTGCCCTGATCTTCAGCCATTTTATTCCACTCGATGAGTCTTATTTGTTAAACGTGTGAATGAGTGGATCTCGCCTGCGCGTCTCAGGAACCCTCCTCTCTGTGTCCCCTCCCCTTCCACCTGCCCTTCCATGCGGCCTCTGAGATGCTGCCCTGCCGGGTCCACAGTGGCCCCCGACCCCGTCCACCTCCCTGCCCACATCAGGGCAGCCTCTGGTGTCTGACTGGCCACCACATCTCCGTGGCTCCCAAATTAAAAGACGCACTGGCACGGGAGCCCCAGTCATGGCCGCCCGGGCACTCTGCCTTTCCACAGGCAGGGAAAACCGTTGACTGCCATTTCGTGGGGTCCTCTGAAGTGGAACAGTTCTCCAAGAGGAAATCATGCTCAGGAAAGAGTTGCAAAATGTCCAGCCCTTTGGAGCAATAACGTGATAGCACTGTCAAGATGCTCGTCAGAACCCAATAGATCACTTAATTGCTGAGAGCCGGCGAGCGCAGGAAGCGCGTGTGTGCACGTGACGGGGAAGGAGGCCCGAGGCGTGTCTGCTGACGGCTGAGGTCCCGGGGTGGCCTGTGCAGAGGGGGCGGAGGTGGGCTATCGGGGGGGCTGGGACCTGTCCTCTGACACCCTGCTCAAGGACCGTCCCCGGAACTCCATCAAATTGTATTGAGTGAACTGGCGGAGTGTGGCTGGAGCGAGGGGCAGCCCCGGGGACGCCGTGGCCGCCCTCCTAGCTCCGAAGCTCTGGTAGAAGGCCTACGAGCAGGCCTGCTCCTCCAGGACAAACTGGAACTTCTGTAGTGCGGGGCAAGGCTGCAGGGCCGGTGTGGCCTCGCTGGGTGTGGGGGGGAGCGGCGTGGAGCCGGCCCGGGCCCAGCATCTCCTTCCTCTGACACCAGCGTGCAGCTCCCTTGGTGACCAGGCTGCCATGCTGTCACGTGACTGCCTAACGCACAGCTCACTAGCAAAGCTGGGCCGCTCCAGCCCCCAAGATACTGGATTCGGAGCGCCTGTGGGTCGGAGCCGAGGGGCAGGCGGGTGTGCACACGTAAACGGGGCCCCGAGGTGACACCACAGCCGCCCTGCAGCGCCGGCCCTGCTCCGAAGGGCAGCCCAGGGACCCCGAGCCCAGGGCCTGAGCAGCCCCCGGGGGACCTGGCCGCAGCACTCGTCCCAGCAGGAGACAGGAGGGCAGCTCTAGATGGGCCAGTCGTGCTGCCACCCGAGCGCCGTCCTGGGACCCGCAGCCCCGCGTCCTCTGCCCTCCCCGCCCCCTGGGCCCCGCGGGGACGCCACCGCACCGCAACTGTGGGCCCCCCGTCTAGGGGGTCAGCGGTGTGGCCGCCTCGCCAAGGGGTACCACGCGCACCCTTGGGTCACAAAACAAACCACCTTCCCTCTCAGAGCCACGGTTCCTTCCTGCCGCCTCGGTCATCCCCTGGCGGCCTGGCAAGGCAGGCCGGACTTCAACATCCTTCTAAATGATGGCCATTGGATCCACTTATGAACTGTCTTAAGGGGAAAGCAGCTGTCCATGGAGGGCAGGGCCCGGGCACTCCACGTGGGGCACAGCCAGATGGGACCAAAGGCAGCAAGGCCTCCTCCCTGCCCCCCTCACCCTGCCCCCTCCTCCAGCTCCCAGGCTTCAGGCAAGGACGCGGCCTTCCCTCCTCGTCAGGAAGGCTGCTCTGCTGCCCCTGCCCCTCCCCTGGACGGCCCCCCCAGGCCTCTGCCCCTCACCCGCTGGATCGCGTGAACCTCCCTCAGGTCCCAGGCGTTCTCTTGCTGAGGCGCGGCACCTTCCCCACCCGGCTCTCCTCTCCGACCCCTGTCCACTCAGCCTAGCGCTCTTTCTTTCTGGCCGCGGCCTGCTGTCACCCTGACACCCGAGGACAGGCTCTGACCGCCCGTCTCAGGCTGCACACGAAGAGGGGTTGGGGTACACAGCCCGGATCCACCCACCCCTTGACCAACAACCTGGGTGGCCGGGGATCAGGGCAGGAGGCTGGGGGCTCAGGGAGACAGTCCCGGGGGTGGGGGCCGAGGGAGGACAGCCTGGGGAGAGGCCTGAGGGCGAGAGTCCGAGGCCCAGTCCAAGCGCGGGGCCGGGGGGTGACGGGGGCGGCATGGGGGAGCCCATGGGGGAACTGAGGGTTCCTCTGTGAGGACCCAGAGTATCTGGGGCATCGCCGGGGCTGGGGGGCATCCGAGGCCACAGGCAGAGAGGCGGCGGACGCAGTGGCGGCCTGGGAGCCCCTGAAGGTTCTGGCAGGGAGGACACGCAGCCCCCGGAGGCCAGCCTGGAGGGTCAGATGAGCAGGTGGCCAGGGGTTCCCTGCGGCTTCCGCCTGCTGCAGCCCTCCCCCCTCCCAGAGCACCCGCAGGAGCTCAGCTCAGGACGCAGATGCCAGAAAGGGCTGTTTCAGGGTTACAAGCTCGCCGGCAGGGGCACCCACAGCCGGGGTGCCACCCCTTCCCCGCTCTGCACCCATGAGGGGCAGCAGCACCGGCCGGCCTCAGCTTCCTCCTCACTGAAGCGTGGTGGGGCCGCCTCTTGCCTGCTCTCAGCGGCTGTACTCCAGCAGGACGGCAGCTAAGGCCCTGCCGGCTGCCCCCAGCCCAGGCGCCCTGGCCTCCCCGCTCAGCACTCCTCCAAGCTCCAGCCTCCTTCCTCAGCCTCCCCAGCGCCCACCCTCCCAACCCCCTTACCCCAGCCCTGAGGACGTGCTCAGGCCAGTGGGCCTAGCTGCCAGCTGGGTGCCCCCAGCACACCCAGGGCCTCCCCAAAGAGCTCGCCCCAGCAGGCACGGCCGGCCGTGGCTTCACCATCTCTCAGACAAGACCCTCCCTGGGTAACAGTCCCCGGAGGGGCCACACAAGCCCCCGCTCCCCCCAAGCCACAATACCTGAAGCAGACACATTCAGCATCAGAGTGTCCTGCGGCAGGGGGACCCCAGGACTGCAGGACCCCTGCGGCCCTGACACAGGGTCCAGCCTGTGTGTTGGGGAACAGCGCAGGTGGTCTCTGTGGCTGGTGGGACGCTGGGCCCCGCATGTGCACATGTGGGCCCAATGGCTCCTTCTGTACCCAAGGGCTGTGGCCAGGGATTGGCCCTGCGGCGGGCAAGTGGGTGACCAGGGCCTGCAGGGCTGATGGGACACCAAGCAGCATGAGCTGCTCCACTCTCCCACCTCTGACGGCCCCGCCCTGCACAGGGTGGGGGTCGAGAAAGGTTTACCCCTCAGCCTACCCTCAGCCCACCCTCGGTGTTGGGGGAGCAGCCCTGGACACAGCCTCAGCTCCCAGGAGGCCGTGGGGAGGGGACGGGAGCCTGAGACTGGAGCTGGAGACCCTGACTGAGGTTAAGCTCCACAGCGCCCCCGGCAGCTCAGACACCAGCTGCGAGATGCGAGGAGAGGCCTGCCTCTCAGGACACTGCAAGGACCACCCAAGATGTGTCGGGGGCAAGAGGCCCTGCCCAGGCTCCAGTCACGCACCACCTTCCCTCCCCTGCTCGGCCTCTGGGCCTCGGTTTCCCCAGCTGCAGAATGGGGGTGTAGTGCCCAGCTTGGGGGAGGTGGACGGCTGGTGTGTGCCTGCCCGCGAGTGAAGGGCCTGGCCCTGGGAAATGGCTGGATCATCTCCCCCAGACCATCCCCCGTCTCAGACACAGGTCAGCAGTGCATGCCGGGTGCAAACATCCCGATGCCGGGTCAGGCAGCGCCCTCGTGCCAAGCAGGCGAGCCCGGGTCAGAGTGCTGTGCGTTCCCAGGTGACTGACTAGGGCCGCTGTCACCCCAGAGGTCACGTGGTGGTGTTCCCAGGCTCTGCCCCCGAAGTGACTGTGCACCCAGGACACACCCTCCTCAGGCTCCCGGAGCCCAGGGTCTGCCTTTCCTCCACTCCCAGCCTCTACTGCCTCCTCCTCCTGGAAGCCTTCCTTGTTTTCCCCTGTTTCGCTTCCCAGCCAGACCGAGGGTGAGTCCAGCTCTGGGACCTCAGGCCAGGGTGCAGACAGAGGGGGTCTCAGATGGCCGTGGGAGGACCCCAGCTCTGACAGTCTCCAGGACGTGACTCTCCTGGCCTCAGCTTCCTTGTCTGTGAAACTGGGGGCTTGTAGGTTGTGCCCGCTGTGGGGATTAGAGGAGCCGGGATGGAGGAGGGAGCAGGGGTGCCGCAGTGCCAGGCTCTGCCTGGGCCGGGGGGGTTAAGGGAGACAGGAGTGCCGTCCTGCCCCAGCCCGCCCGCCCCCTCGGGACCGGGAGTAGCGCTCCCTGCTGCCCCAGGTGCTGTGCTCCCCACCTCTGACGGGGGGCCGGGTTGGGTGCGCGAGGCGCCAGAGATCTTCAGAGAGCAGCACAAGAACAGGAATCGCATCTCTGGGGACAATTCCAGAGAGACACCAGAGCTCCTCCAAGGCGGGCTCCCACCAACCACCCAGGAGATGGGAAATGAAAGCGCTGCTGGCTCTGCCAGCCCCAGCCCTCCTGACGCCCTTCCCGGGGGGACAGCTAACCTGGGCTGGGGGGGGCCGATGCAGCCAGTGCCTGCTGGGGCACCTGGCGCCTCTGGTCAGGTGATTCTCCCTCCGGCTGGGGCCCGGAGGGGGCTCACCTCCCAGGGAGCACTGCGGGTACAGCAGCCAGCAGGCACGGCTACGGAGCTGGCCTCCCAGCTCCGACGTGGGCACCCCGAGTGTCACCAGGGCCCCATCCTGGGGGAGGGGCTCGGCCCGGTGCGGCTCTTGCACGCCCAGGCAGGGAGGGCGGTCCCCGGGCCAGACCTCAGCCTGAGGGGTGGGAGCTGGGCGGGAGTGGAGGAGGTGTTTGGGCTGCCCTGTGCCAGGGCCGGAGCCAAGAACAGCGGGTCCCCACGCAGCTGAGAGCAAACATCAGGCCGGCCCCACTGTGTGTGTCTCGGCCGGCCGGGCCCTGGTGCCACGCAGGCCCCTGCACTCTGGGGTCTCTGGGGAGGGGAGCAGGGCCTGCCTGGAGCCCTACAGTGGCCAGGCGGCCAGAGAGACCTGGAGCCAGGACAGAACCAGAGCTGCTTGGAGGCCTGGGGTCACTGAGCCCTGGGGCGTCCCCAGAGGTGCTCCGGCCGCCCTTCACCCGCAGTGGGGAGGCCGTCCCCAGAGGTGCTCCGGCCGCCCTTCACCTGCAGTGTGGGGGCCAGGCCTGGAGAGGGGCGGGGTTTGCCAAGAACAGGGAGATGGAAACGGCTGCTCAGACCTCCCTACGCTGAGGCAGCTGCGGGGGGAGGGCCCTACAGGGAGGGCCTCTCTGAGGCTGGCAAGCCCTCCCTGCTGCCTGTCTGTCTGCCAGCGTCATCCTCACCCCATCCCGACCCGCAGACTGCAGCCCTGAGGCACACCTGGCCGGGCTCCAGCCCTGGGTGGGCGCACCCAGGCCCCGAGCAGCTCTAGGTGCCTCTCGCTGCCGTGTTTCCAGCAGCTGCCGTCTGCAGGGCAGCCCTGCCCAGGCAGGCCCTACACGGCCCTTCCCACCGGGGCGGGGAGCCTGCCACCGTGGGTGTCGACATCCCACCCGCCCGCCCGCCCGTCGTTCCAGGGCTCAGCCCAGCCCTGCCCGCCTGGCCACAGTGACACCGGCTCCCGGGAGAGCAGAGCACATCACCCGGCTTCTAGGGAAAAGCTCTGCTCTGCTGACCCAGATTTGGGGCCTGTGGAAGGAGATGGGGGCCCAAAGGAAAGAGGATCTCAGATTAGGACACCAAGCACCACCCCAGCTGCTGTGGAGAGAATAACCAGGAGACAGGCGTCAGAAAACGACTTTATCGGCTGCAAAGTGTCCCAGCCCCGTCCCGGCCGCCCTGCAGAGCGGGCAGCCCTTGGCATCCTCCGCTAGTTTCCCTTCCACTCTGGGCCTCGGTTTTTGCCACCGTGAGTCACAGGTTTGCGCTTTTCCTTGGCATCGCCCTGAGCTCCCTAAGGGTCATGGCTGCCGGGGGCCTGCCTCGGCGATGGTGTCTCCCTCGAGGCCTGGTGGCCACCCTGGCAGATCTTGGCCGACTAAGCGGTGAGGCTTTCTCGGGAAACAGCCCACTCCCTGGACACACTTGGCGAGTCCGTCACTGCCACCGACACCGACACCGGCAGGCTGGGATCTCCGCGGAGTAACAACGGCATCAATGCCACCCACGTGTACTGAGCACCTACCGTGTGCCCTGTACCTTCTGTCTCGCTGAGCCTCAATCCTGCAGGAAGACCCCGGTGGGCGGGCACCTGTCTCCGGGGCACAAATGCCGGGCAGGGCAGGCGCATCACAGGCGGGCCCTCCCCCCAGGCAGGGCTGCCCCGGCACCTGGTGAGGGTGGCCTGAGCCGGACCTACAGGCGGTCAGGGGACCTCCAGAGCAAGACCCGGCCCTACTGCCTGGTTCCCATTGGGGCAGCACCACTCAGCCGCTGTGTGACCTAGGCGAGTTGCTTGCCCTCTCTGTGCCTCATTTCCACACTGTGAGGTGAGTGGAATAGCTGACGTCAGAGGGGTTTTGTGGAGCTCCAGTGACCCTGCACGAGATGTGTTTTCTGGTGTCTGCACTGAGTTAGTGCCAAGCAAGTGAACTCATTACGATGGTGAGTGGGATGGACAGGGGAAAGGGGGCGTGAGGGTGCCGTGGCAGTACCCTGGGAGCAGCTTGAGGAGGACGCTGCGGTGATGGTGATGGTGGTGGTCAGGGAGAGGAGGTGGGGTCTCGGCCTGGAGCCCTCTGTGGGTCTGGGAAGCACCTGGGAAGCGGGGAGGAGCAGCGGTTGCCTCCCCTGGGAGCAGACCCCGCAAAGTGCTGACCCAGCATCGGGCTGAGCAAATATTCATGAGGGCGCCCTTGGCGGCCTGAGTGGGGTGGCCTGTCCTGCTACTGAGGCTGCAGGGAAGGGAAGCTGGTGGCAGCCTGAGAGCCCTCCAAAAGCCAGGGCTGCCCGCTGCCACCAGCCAGTCTCCACAGCCTTCTCCTGACCCCGTAGGCAGGACTCACGTGCACCCAGCCTCGTGAGGGACCCTGGGAGGCCCGGCACCGTGCAGTGGGTGCGCATGATGTCCGACTTAAGGCCCAGCCCGGCCCCCCGGTGTACCCATGAGGCCTGGAGAGCCGGGGCACAGCGCTGCGTGCTGGGTGTCAGGACAAGCTATCACGGGGCCAGCTGGAGCCCCTGAGGACAGACGCTGGGCAGTGTCCCGTCCCGCCCTGGGGAAGGAGGTGAATTTCCTCTGACACGTGCTCTGGGGGCCGTTGGCAGAGTGAGCCTGAAGGGGAGTGACAGGCACCCGAGACCACCCGTCATGTCCACTCGCACCCTGAGGCCTGGCCCCCCGTTGCCCGAAGAGGGAGGTGTGGTCGGGGAGAGGGCATGGGCTCAGCTCAAGCCCTGGCTCCATGGAAACACTGCCCCTGCTGCCCGAGGACGGTCCTCTCGCCCCATAGACATCTGAGCCTCCTGGACCTATAGCTTCGCTTAGCAGTTCTTCCAGATCAAGGAAGAGCTGCCCCCCGCCCAAGCCCCGCTCTAGCTGAGACCCCCGTGGTAGCCACGACCCCGCTGGTGCCGAAGGGGCCTAGCTGTTTGGAGCGCTGTTCTAAGCGATGGGGATGCGGGAACCCATTCATCCTCCAATAGCCCCGCTGCTGCACCAGGATGCCGAGGCTGAGAGAGCTGGTTCCTTCCGTGGGGAAGCTGGGGGCTGACGCGGGGCCAGTGAGCCCCCAGCCGTGTGACCGTTCGAGGGGAGCCTCTGGGGCCGACCCGGCTCCAGGTCACTGGGAGCAGCTGCTTCTCCTGCCACTGCTGGTGCCCTGCTCACTGCCCACGTGTCCCCAAGACTCCATCCTGGGGGACGCGGGCCCTGCCTTCCCGCTGACCCTCAGCCTCCCCGCTCCCACCCATGCGGCAGCCGCAGGGCTGACTGCACGTGCATCTGCTCCCTTCCTGCAGCCCCACGACGGTGAGCTGCTCACGGCCGGGGGGGCTGCCTGAGGGGCAGTGGGGACTGGACCCCTGGAAGGGAGCGGGCCGTGGGAACGAGGGTGATGGAATGCGCTTCCCATAACGAGCCCACTGGACCTGATCCCGTTAGAAGCTGTCAAAGCACCAGCAGGGCCTCTGTCCCGGAGCTGCTCTGGGAGACGGAGCCCTGGGGCGGGGAGTGCGCGGCCACCACCACATCACCCTGGTCCTCGCACCCGCACTCCTGGGAGGTCGCCGACGTCATCCTGGCCGTGAGCCACAGGGGTCGGCGCTCGCCTGGTGCCTCTCCTCCGTGCAGCCCCCACCCTGCGCGCCCTGCTTGACGTTACACGACTAGTCATCAGTCCTGCTGCCCAGCCCTGGACGCACCTCACGGCCTGCAGATGACGTTGGGCCCCCGCCCCACCTGGCATTTGCTCAAAGGAGCCTCAGACCAGACCTGCAGCGCCGGTCCTGGAGATGTGGCCCGGGGGACAAAGGCTGGGGGCCAGAGACCACACAGGCCTGGCAGAGCTCAAGACCAGGTCGGGCTTCCCTGACCAAAGCAGACCTCACTTCCTATAACAGCGCAGCATCTCACTCGTCCTGCCCGCCCTGTGCCCCTGCAGACGCGCCTGGGCGTCCCGAGGAGGTGGTGAGGGCCCGGGCCGACTGGGGTCTCTCGGCCAGCGGCCAAACTCTGGAGCCTGGAGAGGCCGGTAGGTAGGCAGATGGGCTTGCGGTGTGGCTTTTCACAGAGGGATGGACAGACAGACAGCACATGTCTCCTTCTGTCCCCGTGAGGACGCAGCCGTGGTGAGCAGCGTGAGTGAGAGACACAGTGGATTACTGACGGCCGGGGCCGGGGCCGCTGCAGTGTGCTCCCTGCCGCCCGGCTTCTCCAGTCGCCCTTGCTCACCTGGGCTCTCTCTGCCCGCCGGGAGTCCCCATCCTGGGCCTGCCCAGGCAGCCCCCAGGAGGGAGAGACCCTCTAGACAGCGGACTTGCGATGAGAGGAGAGGGCTCTGGACCCCGACCCCCGCCTGGGCCACGGGAGCGACCACGTATCATGCGTGGTTTCCTACATCGTGCCTTCTCCCCGCTGCCCGCCTCCCTCACCCCTCACTCTGCAGGAGGCTCAGCTACGCCTCCCACTGGAAGCCTTCCAGGACTGCCGGGCAGAGGGGCCCCTGGACTCCCCGTCATAGCCTGCACTCCTGGGCCTCCCCTATCAGACAGGGCGCTCCCAAAGGAGGCCCACTGAGAGAGGCTGGTCGCCGGGCACCTGTGGGTGCCCCCACCCACCCCGGGCCCCCTGCCTGTGGGGCAGCCTCAGCTGGGACGGACTGAGAGCTCCTGCAGCCCAGCCCAGGGCAGTCGATATCCACCCGATGAGCCTGTCATTACGAGGCTCTTAGTTATTCAGTGTCGACTCTGGGGGCAGCGTGTGCCCGTCCTGCCCACCCCTGCCCACCGCTGCCGCAGACAAAAGCCGTCCATCCACAGAGCTGGCAGGCGGGGCCGTTCAGCAAATATAAGAGGAGGCTGGGCTTCCCTGGTGGCGCAGCGGTTGAGAGTCTGCCTGCCGATGCAGGGGACGCGGGTTCGTGCCCCGGTCCGGGAGGATCCCACATGCCGCGGAGCGGCTGGGCCCGTGAGCCATGGCCGCTGAGCCTGCGCGTCCGGAGCCTGTGCTCCACAACGGGAGAGGCCACAACAGTGAGGGGCCCGCGTACTGCAAAATAAATAAAAAATAAAAAGTAAATAAGAGGAGGCTAAGAAGCCCTGGCTGCTGCGGAGAGAAGCATGGGGGCCCCGGGCTGCTGTGCTGAGGCCTGAGGAAGGAAAAGAGTCGGGTGGGGGAAGGAAGCAGCGTGTCCCCCAGCCCGCCCTGGGCCAGGCAGCGGCCACCGCCGCCAGCACCACCCGTTCAATCCACAGCTGGAGGGGGGCCGCCCCCTGCTCCCCAGGTGCCCAAGGTGACACCTTGGCAGAAGAGGGGGGAGGGATCGGGGGGACCCAGGGCAGTCGGAGGCGCCACAGGTGGGCCCGAAGACCCCAGCCGAGCACCCCAGGTTCCCAGCTCTCCCACCGCTTGTGCCAGCTCCCCCGTTAGTGGCCCACGGGCCACTTTCGCCCCTGTGCTCACTTCTGTAGGCTCCTACCTGGGGGTGAGCTCCCAGGGCCGGGACAGAGAGCCCGGACAAGGACCCAGGAGGCCCGGCCTCTGGCCTCAGCCCGGCCCGCCTCGCTGGCAGCCTCGCACAGGTCACTGGCCGCCCCCGTGGCACCTGCCACCCCTCACAGGGTGTTGTGGGATGGGAGTAGAGCAGACGGGGAGGGCGCTGGGGACAGTGGCCGCTCTGGAGGGCGGACGGGGTGCTGCCGTGGTCCCCGAGGGTCTCTGGGGATGCTCATCGTAACCCCTGAGGCGGGGCCTTCTCCTTTGGGCCACACCGTGGGGCCCGAGGCTCTCGGGGCCCCTGTCCGCTCTCCACGTGTCTGCCCACCTGCCTCACCCCCCTCGCCGGACACCTCACTCTCCAAAGCTGCCCCGCATCCTTTACCCCCCAGCACCTCCCCAGCCCCGCCGGGGCCGGCACCAGGAGGACAGGAGCGCACCGCAAAGCTGTGAATAAAGGACCCTGTGGTCAGGCCTGGACAAGGCATGGCTCCCACCCGCAACAGCCTCTCCTGCAGACGTGGGGGTCTGTGCACCCCGGAGGATTTGGACGCAGAGACTCTCACAGTGATGATGAAGGTGGGGATGCTGGAGGTTGTTGGCGAAACACCAGAAGCTGAGAGAGAGGCCCGGGAGAGACCCCCTCACAGTCTCGGAAGGAGCCACCTTGACCTCAAACTTCTGGCCTCCGGGACTGTGTAACACCTCTGCTGTTGAAGCCACCTGGACTGTGGTATTTGCTACGCAGCCCGGGCACACTCATACCCAGACCTGCGAAGTGGACGGCGGGGTTTCAAGCAGTACTTTCTGGGGTTCGCAACACTAACCGACCCGTTGTCTGAACGCACAAGGCTTCAGTGACAGCTGGGGAGACAGAGGCATTGAGATGGGAAGGGATTCACCCACAAGGCCCACAAACCTCTGGTGGACTTGGACCCGATTCCCAGCCCCTGATTCCCCGTCCGACCCCCGTCTTTCCTTCTGGCGGCACCGGGAGGGCCTGTCCCACTGTCCAGGTGGAGGGATTGGGTCCCAGAGACAGCTGGTGGCCGGCACTGAGGGAGAGGCAGCTAGACTTCTACAGGGCGGGGGAGATGCCCTGGACCGTGGGCCAGTGAGGCTGTGCAGCAGGGCAGCGTGCAGAGGGCCCAGCGGACAGAGCCACCAGGAGGGCTTCATGGGGGAGGACGCTCCACGTGGGCTGGAGGATGGGCAGGGCTGGGCAGCAGTTCTGAGCCAGGGAACTGGGCCGGGCAGGCTAAGACGGGGGAGCAGGACAGCTGCAGGCCCGAGACTCCCGCCAAGGCCCTTCTGCGGTGCGTGCCTGGCCCACGCGCACCCCTCGGCGCCGCGGCTCCTGCCGCCCTGCGTGCCTGGGGCCCTTTAATCCGTGTTTTTAATTGCAGAGCACAGAGCACATTATAAACAACCTGTTTCACATGAAAAAGGGAAGCCATGTGCTCCGACCGCCCACAGCCCAGCCCCCCTGGGACCCCGTCAGCATCCTCTCCTGCTGCCAGATGGAGCCTCTCTGCGCTTGACAAAGGCCCGTGTCCCCAAGCTGAAACTCTTCTTTCCTGCCCCTCTCAGGCAGCAACCTCGGCGGCCGGGGCCTCTTCCGCGAGAGCGGCGATTTAATCAGAGGCAAAGAGGACCCTGTGGGCCTCGCCTGGCCAGTCCTGTGGCACAGCAGGCCTGCGGGCCCCTGCGCAGCCCCCCTTCCCCTCACCGGGTGCGAGGAGAGCCAGGCGCTGGTGGGCTCAGGACAGTGCCTGCCTCCACAGCCCACGCCAGCTTCTCTGGCATCTCCAGGGACCCCCGGGGAGCCCAGGGCTTGGGGGGCAGCCAGCCCTCCTGGGGGTCCCCCACCCAACACTCCAGACACGTGGGATGAGAAGGTCAGTCCAGGCTGGGGAACGTTTTGGGAGCGGAGACGAACACAGACCGCCCGGCTTGGGGAAAAAGACCCCTCAGAACCTGTTTCCTCCTCTGTAAACCAGGCCCGGGGCTCGTTGGCCTCGCCCACCAGGCCTTCAGAGACTCACGGGCAGGGCCCTGCATTGCTGGCTCTGTATTCCGGAAGCATCCGCTTCCGACAGCTACGGAGGGTGAATGAATGAGGCGGGGACGGAGGGTGGGGATGAGAGCATGCCCTGTCCCGTCACGTCTGCCTTCCTCCTAGCCCTGCAGGGAGGACGGGACAGCGGGCAGGCGGGTCTGGGAAAGGACCAGGTGGGGGTCCCGACAGCCAGGGCCCCATGGAGCCATTTGCATGGGCGAGTGAATGTGGGTCACTGTTACTGGGGAATTCCGCAGTCTGCAGGGTGAGGGCGCGTGAGCAGGTCCCTGGGGAGCCCCGTCCTCCGCTGGGGCCTCTGCACGCGCAGCTGTGGCCGTCACGTGGCGACCAGGGGCACCCAGTTGCTGGCCTCATGCTGTTACCTGTTTATTTGTCTCCAGCAGGACCCCCACCCCAGCACTGCCGTTCAGCGGCCTTTGGAGCAGGGAGGGTGCGGGAAGCGTCTGGGGGGGCGACCCTGCCCACCCCAGCAGCAGGGCCCCCTCAGGAGGGTCCGTGAGATGCCTGCTGGGACCCGGTGCTGCAGCCGGGTGGCCCCAGCCCCATCCCGCTGCACATGAGAGGGAAGCCCGGGTGGGAACCTGTGTGTTGTGACCCCAAATCTGGGACAGTCCCCAGCCTGTCAAATCCTCAGGGATCGGAACTCAGCCCCAGCTCCCACTCAGGACCTCCTGTCCTCTGGCCCCTAAGAGTTACTCACCCGCTCCTACCCTACCAGGGGCTTCCCCTAAGCAGGCCTGGCCCACTGTCCACAGGGGCCTGAACTCACGTGCTTATGGGAACCTCACCCCCGAACTTGCCTGACGGCTCCCCAGCCTCTGTGATCCTCTCAGGCCGAAATCCTTGCTCCCCACACCTGCGCCCCGCCTCCCCCCGCCTGACCCCTCCCCCATTTGCTCTGTCCTTCCTGATTTGCCCAGAATCCTCCATCCTCCCAGGTCTTGGGGGTCTTCCCACAAGCTGTCCCTCCCCCTCAAAGCCCCCAACCCACTTTTAAGCCCCAGCTGAAGTGTGCCTGAAGGAAGAGGCCCCGCCCGCCCCTGGACGGAGCCTCCCTCCTGTTCCCAGCCCCGCTTCCCTCTGCTGCTGCAGCCCGACTGGGCGTGTTGCTGTGTGATCTGGGGACTTTGGTCTGACCCCAGCCTCCTGTGAGCGCTGAGGGGCTTGTTTCAGAGTGAGCTCCCTGTTTGCTAAAGGGATGTGTGGTAATGCCCATCTCCAGAACCGGGGCACCCCAAGCTTGGCGCTGGGGGCTCGAGATCACTTATTTCTGGGGTCTGGGGGACGGGGCTGGTCCCAGAGCTTCAGTGGGGCTGAGAGGCTCCGACAGGAGGCCAAGGCATCCACAGCGGCAGGACCCCGGTTGGCCCCCATCCCCATGGGGCCTGGGGAAGAGCCAGGGGCCGGCAGTGGGTCAGGCGTGCCCCAGGGGGCTGGTAAAGGAGGGGCCTCGTGGTGATGAGCCAGCTTACCTGGACTTCTGCTCCGTGGTCTGGGTCTCTGGTGGCCCGTGAGCCACCAGAGACCCAGACCACTGTGTTCCTGACCTCGGGGTGTCCACACAGGAACAGCCATCAGGATGGCTTGGACCACGTGCTGTTGGGATTAAGGAGGCATTCGCTCCCTCCCTCGCTCATACCCCCAGCAGGTACACACCACGCAGCTGTCACGTGCCAGCCAGCCTGGTTGCCGGACACACGAAGTGAGCGGGAAGGAAGCCCCCTGTTCTTGCCAACTGGCAGCTGGGGAGGGAGGAAGGAGAGCCTCCCCAGAGCTAGAGGAGCCCGGCCCCTGCAGGAGGCGGCCCCGGCTCCTTCTTCCCTCCGCAGAGAGCCATGCCTGCAGCCCCTGCCTCCCCACCGGAGCCAGGAAACGTCTTC
Source organism: Delphinus delphis (assembly GCF_949987515.2). Taxonomy (NCBI): domain Eukaryota; kingdom Metazoa; phylum Chordata; class Mammalia; order Artiodactyla; family Delphinidae; genus Delphinus; species Delphinus delphis. The sequence goes on along the minus strand of NC_082684.1, from coordinate 1,811,913 downwards.
ATAAAATATTGATTGGTTTGCACAAGGCTTGGGCTGTCAGGAGAGGATGGGGAGGCTTTTGCATGTAGATTAGATTTGTTCAGCGCTTCCTTAACCCCTTCCTGCCGGCTACCTTGGACACCTCCTTGGATTCCCCCAGAAGCGGGCAGGGTGCCCGGGTGGGCCCAGGGTGGCCCAGGGGACCTGGGAGCTGGCCTGCCCAGCATCTGTTCTCGGGCACGGCTGTGGAAGTCTTCCCGCAGTTCACTTTACCCCTCTCCTCACGGGGCCACCTGGTCATTCTTCTGCTGGATCCAGAGACGAAGCCGTGTCAGTCCCTCCCACCCCCAGGCCCCTGCCAGGCGAGCCTTGATCGCAGTGGCAGACGCAGACCCCAGCAGCGCCCCCAGCCAGACCTTGGCTCCACTCATCTGGAAAGGAGCTTGGCTCTGAGGCTGGCAAGAACTTCCGTCTTGACTTATAAATGTCACAATCCCACCTGGCTGATCGCGCCGGATCAATAGAGGCAGCTTCGGATCTCATCCCAGCACCAGGGCTCCGGGCACTGGGGAACGGGGTACAGAACACAGAGGGTGCCTGCTGGCCTCAGCTTCCAACATCGTGAAATGGTGGGCAATGGTCCTGCCCTTTAAAACTGTGGCCAGGGTGAAACAGAGCCACGTGTGGCAGTGACAACTGGACAGGAAACAGCACCTTTCCTTGTTGTGCATGGATGGAGGGAGGAATAATGAGTGAGTGGGTGAATGAATGAGTGGGTGAGTGAGTGAATGAATGGGTGAGTGCATGAATGGGTGAGTGCATGAATGGGTGAGTGAATGAATGGGTGAATGAATGACTGAGTGAGTGAATGAATGAATGAATGGGTGAGTGAATCAATGGGTGAATGAATGAGTGGGTGAATGAATGAGTGAGTGAATGAATGGGTGAGTGAATGAATGAGTGAGTGAGTGAATGATGGGTGAACAGAAGAGTGGACCGATGGTCCTGCAGGACCTCAGCTATCCTGTGGGGTCTGACGTCACTCCCGCAGAAGCCCTCGACTTCCAGGAAGCCCATGTTCACCAGAGACTCTGGCTCTTCCGGAAAGTCCTGGGCTGTGGCTCAGGGGCCCGGCAGGTCAGCCTCCTCTCCAGCCCCTGAGCTCCCCTCTGCTGTTCCTGCCCCTGCCTTTCGTTCTGCTCCTTCTTGCAGGTCTGAACCTCTCACAGGCCTGCGTGTCACATGCCTTTCTCAGGGCCCCTTCCCTTCCCTGCTGCCCCTCCCCCTCCCTGCCCAGTCCTCAGGAAGCTGCTGTCCTTCTGTCCCCTCTGACACCCATTCTGATGCCAGGCGGGCTCCCAAAGCTGCTTCCAGGGATGATGTCCCCTCCCCGCTCAGCGACGTGGAACCCAGCAGTAACCTAGGAAATAGGCAGTACCCTGGCGCTTTAAAAGTCCAGACCCACCCTGGCCTGCCACCATTGTGCGGTACATGGGGTCCCCCGGGCAGTCACAGCTGGGGAGTCCTCCCAGCCTTCTGCCCACCCACCCATCTATCCATCCACCTACCCATCCATTCATCCATTTATCCACCTATCCATCCAACCACCCACACACTCATCCATCCATCTATCCACCCATCCATCCATCTATCCACCCATCCATTATTCCAGCCACCCACACACTCATCCATCCATCTATCCACCCATCCATTATTCCAGCCACCCACACACTCATCCATCCATCTATCCACCCATCCATCCATCTATCCACCCATCCATCCATCCAACCACCCACACACTCATCCATCCATCTATCCACCCATCCATCCATCTTTCCATCCATCCACCCATTTACTCATCCCCCGTTCCTGTCCACCCTTCCACCCTCTCAACAAACCCCCAAAGGAGTACTTTATGCCTCAATTCCCCGAGGTAACTTGGATTTAACTAACTTTTGGAGTTCTTTGGAGTTTTTTTTTTTGCTTTTCTGGCATTGATGCTATAACTAGCTGGAATTTTCCATCATGCCACAGGACCTGGCTTTACTTTACACATGAGCAAGGATGGCGGCGGTGGGGGGGGGGGGTCTCTTAGGACATAGTCACATTCCAGGATAAAAATAACATCAGACCATGCCCACCCTGTCCAATCATTAATCTCGTTGGCAGGTCAGTGTCCTTCCTTCTGGGGTGGGGACAAAGTTTTGGAGGAAATCTTGAACTGGGGCTCTGGGAGGTTCTACTACTCCTTTGCATGTGACCTTGGCCAAGTTTTGGCTCTGAATTTCACTGTTCCCAGATGGAAAACCAAAGTGTTGGACCCAACAGTGTCTCCCGCCCTGTAGGGCCAACACCAAGATGCTGTGATTGCTGGCCTGCCTGGGCCTCCCATCAAGGCACTGCAGGTAGCCCGTGAAGAATAACCATCAGGAAGCAGTCAGATGAGTAAGCAAGAGGTCCAGGACAGTGTAGGAGGGCCTCTGGGAGCAGAGCTTGGAGGGGCTCTGGGGGTAACGGGGGTCACTTCCTCTGCACCCCCTAAAACCCACCTTCTGTCTGTCCAGCCCCCATTCTTTCACTCCCTCCATCTTTCAGGTGCTGTGCCCCTGGAATAAAAGTGGTGAGGAGGACACAGACCCACCTTAGGGGTTACCCCCAAAATATGGAAGCTCCTTTCTTGTTTATTATCTTTCTTTTTTTTTTTTTTTAGTTTTCCAAGGAAATTCTATATAAGCAGCCCAAGTGTCTATCTCCTGATTCATTAATTTTGGACTGAAAAATGTTATTCCCTACTATGCAGGATGGAAAAAATGGAATGTCCCTATATTAGTCGCCACCAGGTCCCACTGTCAGCTCAGCTCCTGAGACCTGCCAGCCACGCCCCCACTTTTATTTTGCTGAGGTTGGCGGCATTCAGGTCAGTTGTAATTATAATGAAATCTTCCATGCTTTTTCTCTTTCCTGATTTTTAAAATTGAAAACCAATACACAGCATTTCAATACAATGTAAATACCATGCAGTGCAGATTTCGGTCCCAGCTCTAATGGAGTAACAGGAACTGAACTTACCCTCCAATTTTAAGCAACTAAAATAAGGTAAAATACAAAACAATAGTTTTGAAGCGTTGAAAACAGGCAGCGCAAGAGAGGGACTTCTAAGAGATAGGAAACAAACGAAATGATTCCTATGGTTCCCCAGCTTACCACCTGTAGGTGGTACCTAGGCTTCGGCACAGAGCGCAGGGGCTCCCTGAGTTGAGGAGACACAGCTGAGAACTCAGGGAGGACAGGTGACTAGAGTTTGCAGAGCAGAGGATCTGAGGGGAGAGAAATATATGGGAAGGGGAGCTGCATAGAGATGGGGCTCCAGATTCTGCAGACTTCCCCCAGAGCCTCCAGCGATGTATTGATCAGGGCCTGCGTATAACGGGGTATATAGGAAATCAGTGAAGCTACAGAAGACTTGAACAACGAATGCTTCAACCACCCCAACTAATGGATCCATAGACCCCTCCACCCAACACTAGCAGAATACACAACCTTTTCAAGTGCACACAGAACATTTACCCAGACTGACCACATTTCAAGTCATAAAACAAGTCACAATACATGTAAAAGGATTCAAATTATACAAGTCATGATCTTGATCCAAATAGAATTAAATTAAAAATCAATAATTGAAAGATACTTGGAAAATCCCAAATATTTGACTGAACAGCACATGCTTCTAAGTAACCCATGGTTCAAAGAAGAAATCAAAATGGAAATTGGAAAGTCTTTTGAACTGAGTGAAAATGAAAACCTGACAGGTCAAAATTTGGGGGTGCAGCTAATATAGTGCCTAGAGGAAAATTTTAGCACTAAGAACCTACGTTATAACCAAAAGAAAGGATTTCAAATTAATGACCAAAGCTTTCAACTTAAAAAACCAGAAAAAGAACAAAGTAATCCTAAGTAAGCATAAAAATGAAAATAAAGAGCAGAAATCAATGAAGGAAAAAGGGGGAAACTATAGAGAAAACCAATAAAAGCTGACTGTCTTAAAAGATCAAAAACTGATAAACTTCTGTCCCAACCGAACAAGAAAAAAGAGAGAAGGCAAAACAATGACCAATATCAGGAATGAGAGAGTGGATCTCACCTAATATTCTAGTTACTATGAGGAAAAAACTGAACATTATGAAAAACATTTGGCCAATAAAATTGACAACATAGATGAAGTGGAAAACTCCTTCAAAGACGTAAACTACCAAAATTGAGAAAAAATAGCTAATGTGAATAGTCCTGTATCTGATAAAGAAATTGAGTTTGTCATTAAAGCCCTTACAACAAGGAAAACTACAGGCCCACATAGTTTCAAGGGTGAAGTTTACCAGTATTTAAGGAAGAAATAACATCAATTCTACACTAACTCTTCCAGATAATAGAAGAGGCAGGATCCCTTCCCTTATCATTTGATGAAGCCAGTCTTATTGTGATATTTAATCAAACGCATCACAAGGAATGATACCAGCAAACAATATTCCTCACAAACAAAGATGCAAAAGTTCTCACCAAAGTTTTAGCAAATATATGTATGCACATGTGATGTTATATCATGACAAAGTGAGATTCATCCCAGGAAAGCAAAGTTGACTTAATGTCAAAAATCAGTCAATGAACTTTACCATATTAATGTACTAAAGAGGAAAAACCTATCGTCATCTCAGTAGGAGAAGCACTTAAAATTCAATATTAATTTGTGATAAAAGTCCTCAAAAACTAGGAATAAAATGAAATTTCTGCATCTGATAAAGGCCATCTACCCAAAACCTATATCTTCCTAAGATTGAAAACAAGGTAAAGATGCCTGCTTTCATCTTTAATTATTTCATCACTTTTACTCAACATTTTACTGGAGTTTCTATCTAGCAAAATAAGGCAAGAAGAAAAAGCATGCTGATTAGAAAGAAATAAAACTTTCTGTAGAAAAAAATCCCAGGAAGTCCACAAAATAAAAGCTCTAGACTAACAAAGAGTTAGCAAAGTGTCAGGGTTCAAGATTGATGTCCAGAAACCAATTGTATATTTACATACTCACAACAAGCAATCGGAACATGGAATCTTAAAACCATAACCTGTAAAGCACCACCAACAAATACGGATACTTCACTTTGCTGTACAGCAGAAACTAACACAACATTGTAAAGCATTATACTCCAATAAAAATTAAGAAAAAATAAAATAAAACAGAAAACAACAACCACAAAAAAAAAACCAAAAACAAACAAAAAACAAATATGGAAAGCTTAGGCATAAATTTGACAAAAGACATGTGAGACTTCTGCACTGAAAACCACAAACATTGCTGAAATTAAACAAGATCTAACTAAATGGAGTTGTATACCATATTCGTGGATAAGAAGACTCGAAGTTGTTAAGATGTGAATTCTCCCCAGGTTGATCAATGGAATCTCAATCAAAATTCTAGTAGGCTTTTCCTGTAGGAATTGACAAATAGAATCTAAAATTTATATGGAAGTGGAAAGGACCTAGAATAGTTGAAACAACTTTGAAAAAAGAATTAAGTTGGAGGACTTACTCTACCTGATTTTAAGACTAATTATAAAGTTACATTAATCAAAACAGTATGGTGTTTGCATAAAGATAGAGTACAATACAGAGTTCCCGTATATACAGTCAATTGACTTTTGACAAAAGTACAAAGATAATTCAATGGAGCAATAATGGTCTTTTCAACAAATGATGCTGGATTAAAAAAAAAAAACTTTGATCCCAAACTCAGGTTAATTTGAAAATTTAATTCAAAATGGATCATAGACCTTAAATTATAAAACTTCCAGGAGAAAACAGGTCAGGAGATCTTTGTAAACTTGGATCAGACGGAGGGTTTTTAGACATGACATCAAAGCACAGTCCACATAAGAACAAATCGATTGAATGCGCTTCATCAAAACTAGGAACTTTTGCTCTTCAAAGTACACTGTGGAGAGGATGAAAGGACAAGCAGCGGACTGGGAGACTATACCTTCAAATTACACACCCGTAAAGGACTTCTATCCAGAACATATAAAAGCTCTCAGACCTCTACAAAAAGGAAACCAAGTACCCAATGAAAAGAAGGACAAAAATTGGGACAGATGCTTCAGTAGAACGGTGGATGGCAAAGAAGAGCATGAGAATTACACCGTTAGTCATCAAAGAGATGCAAATGAAAACCACAAAGAGGTACCACGACTCACCTACTGGAATATCTAAATGAAAAACTCTGACCATCCACGTGAGGATGTGGAACAGCTGGAACCCCTGTGCACTGCCAGTGGGAAAACAAGACAGCGCAGCCACTTTGGAAAACAGTCGCAGTTCATTGGATAAACATGTACCTGCTGCTGTAGGACTCGGCCATTCCACTCCCAGAGAAAGAAAATATTTGCTTATATGAAGACGTGTGCGCCAGTGTTCATAGACTTTTAGTTTAATAGCCCCAAACGGGAGACAATCCAAATGTTCATCAAGTGGTGAGTGCGTAAAGGAATTGTGTATATTTGTGCAATTGAAACTATTCAGCCATGAAAAGGAATGATACTGTTAATACTGACAACAACAAGAGTGAATCTTAAAATAACTTTGCAGGGGGGAAAATGAGGATACGTTCTATGCTCCCCTTTATATAGAAATCATAGAAAATGCAAACCATATTGACTGAAAGCCTCTCAGTGGGAGGGAATTAGGGAGGATGGATTACAAAGGGCACAGGAAGTTTTCGGGGGTGATAGATATGTTCACTGTCTTAATTGTAGTTACAGTTTCATAAATGTCAAATGTATCCAATTTTATATTTTCAATATATACAGTTTAATTGCCTGTCAACTGCCCCTCAGCATTGCTGTTTTAAAAAGAAATACTATCAAATTGTAAAATACTGAAGAAAAAGATAAACATTAAAAGTACTTGGAAAGAAAGGACTTATTAGTGATAAAGAAAAACTGTAATTAGATTGAGAGCAAACTTCACACTTGTGACCATCACACCCACACACAGTGGATTAGTGTATTCCACTAATAACAGGTGGTGTAATAGTATATCGTTGATCTAGAATTCTATGCCCAGATGAACAGTGTTCAAGAGAGAGTATAAAACCAAAAATCCCTGAGAGGTTGTTTCACTGAAGACCCTCACAGAATGTGCTACCAAGAGGTGAATTTTGGCTAAAAGAAAAGTGAACCCAGGAAGACGGAATGGAATGCATGAGGCTAGAGTGAGTGAAAAACCACGTAGGGAAACCTAGACAGCGGTGCCTAAGAAGAAGAATATCACAGATAACTAATAATGGAGGTATAACAATACCACTGACTGGACAGCTACATGTAAAAGAATGAAATAAGAACATTCTTTAACACCATACACAGAAATAAACTCAAAATGAATTAAAGACCTAAAGTGAGACAGGAAACCATAAAACTCCTAGAAGAAAACACAGGTGGAAGAGCCTTTGACATAAAGCGCAGCACTATTTGTTTGATCTGTCGCCTAAGGCAAGGGAAACAGAAGCAAAAATAAACAAATGGGACGTCATTTTAAAAAGCTTTTGCACAGCAAAGGAAACCGTAGACAAAATGAAAAGACAACCTACTGAGTGGGAGAAAATATCTGCAAATGATATGACAGATAAGGGGTTAACATCAAAAAAATATAAACAACTCAATATCAAAAACAAACAACCCAATTTAAAAATGGGCAAAAGACCTGAATAGATATTTTTCCAAAGAAGACATACAGATGGCCAACAGGCACACGAAAAGACACTCAACATCAGGGAACTGTAAATCAAAACCACAGTGAGATTTCACCTCACACCTGTCAGATGGCTATCATCAAAACGACAATAAATAACAAGTGTTGGCAAGGTTGTGGAGAAAAAGGAGCCCTCCTACACTGTTGGTGGGAATGTAAATTGGTGCAGCTACTGTGGAAAACTGTGGAGGTGCCTCAAAAAATTAAAGATAGAATTATCACATGACCCAGCAATTTCACTCCTTGGTATATATCTGAAGAAAAAGGAAACAGTAATTCAAATAGATACATGCACCTCAGTGTTCATAGCAGCAGCATTTATAATAGCCAAGACATGGAAGCAACCTAAGTGTCCACTGATAGCTAAATGGATAAAGAAGATGTGGTACATATATACAATGGAATATTACTCAGCCGTAAAAAAGAATGAGACTGCCATTTGCAACAACATGGATGGACTTGGAAAGTATTATGCCTAGTAAAATAAGATAAATACTGTAACATATCACTTATATGTGGATACTGTAAGATATCTCACTTATATGTGGAATCAAAAATATAAAACAAACTAGTGAATATAACAGGAAAGAAACAGACTCACAGATATACAGAACAAACTTGGGAACGAGAAGGGGAGGGGGCAAGATAGGGGGAGGGGAGTAAGAGGCACAAACTATTATGTGTAAAATAAATAAGCTACAAGGATATATTGTATCGCACAGGGAATACAGCCAATATTTTATAAAAACTATAAATGGAGTATAACCTTTAAAAATTGTGAATTACTATGTTACACACCTAAAACATATATAATATTGTAAATGAACTGTACCTCAACTTTAAAAAAAGAAAAGAAAAAATACTTCCGAGACAAACATTAGAGAAGACAGACACTAATTCATGATTCTAGGGGGACAAAAACATCTTAGCAATCTAAGAACACGAGAGAATTTCCCTGTCCTGCTAGAGATGATCACATCCCACAGAGAAGGTTAGCCGCGATGGTGAAATTCAGCGCCGCTGCCCTTTCACATCAGACCCACTTTTATGCCTCATTGTGGTTGAACACCTAGAAACACCCTGTGGCAAGAAAAACAGTCTAGAAAGGGGGAAAAGCCCGAAACTGTCACCATTTGCAGACTGTTTCAAAAGAGAACGATCAAAGTAATCTACAGACAGCTATTAAAGTTAATCAGGGAATTCAATGAGTTGCAGAATAGAAATTCAACATAAAAGTTACTTGCAAAGATTAGATAACTTAGTATTGTAAGATGCCATTAACTGTCCCAAAACACAAGATTTCTAGGGGTGCGTGTGCAAAACCTTTCTAATAGGAATTTTGTTGGCTGGACGTTGTTGAAAGTGTGAAAGACCTAAAAAGTGAGAGATGCACCATATTCGTGAACAGGAAGACTCAAAAATGGTGAAAATTCCCTGTGTTTCCAGTCTATATCCAAAATGGGTTTTTCAAGCTGATTTACAAAATCAATACATAAGAGCAATGGGTCAAAAATGGCCAAGACATACCTGAAGATAAAGGGCAGAGACTCACCTCAGAGAACAAGACTTATTTTATAAAGTTACCTGTTTCGTAAAATAATGAAACTGGAGAGACAGCTGGGACAAGACCTACTGTGTACGTGAACTCGATGTGTGATAGAGGGGACCTCCTTCCCCACGGTGGGCTAGAGCCATGGACCCAGCACGACAGAGAAAAGGATGCTTCACGTCAGGTGGGTAAAAACCTCCATGTGAATATGCAAAACTGCCATAAAATTTTATACCAATAGCACAAAACCTAAGGGGAAGTTTGGTGTATCAGACACATTAACATTTATAATTCTGTTCAGCAAAAGACACCATCAATAAGGCAAGAAATACAAGCCTCAGTCTGGGAGGATGTATTTGCAACCCACATAACCGATAAAGTATCGCTACCCAGGTACATAAATAATTGCTGAAAATCAATAAGGAAAAGACAAGTAACCCAACAGAAAAATGAGCGCACGACAGGAAACTATAAATATGAGAGAAAACAATACGCAATAAATACGCGAAAAGATGCTCGACGTCACTGCTAACACCAAGAAACACAAATTAAAACAACAAGAAGCCATTTTTCACCCACAGAGTGTAAAAAATGAATAAGTCTGACACCACCGAGTGTTGCCATGAATTCGTGGAAATGGGAGCTCCAGCCATTGCTGGCGGGCGTGTAAATTGATACAGACGCTTCGGACAGTAAGTTGTCAATACTTAATAATAACGATGATGTTTGGCACTTAGCACTTAGAACACGCCAGCCAGGCACGGTTAAAGCGTCGCACGTAGGAATTCACAGAAAGCTGAAGGTACACACCCCACGAGCCCGAAATGCTACCTGCAGTAGAGAACCTCCACTCACCAGCGCCTGCAGACAGACATGAGGCCATCGGTGGGAGGGCTGTTTGTAAGGGAAAGCTGGAAAGGACCTGGGAGTTCTTTAGTGGAGAGGGACCAATCAACCATGCCTTATTCCCACCATGGAATGTTCTACCACAGTCAAAAGAAACACTGGGTCTCTTTTGAACCTCACGGGGTTTACATCCATCAACAGGAATACATTTCAAAAACTTGACGTGGAGTGAAAAGGCAAGTTGCAAGGATTTCACACCCTTACCATTTACGTAAACTTTAAAATACATCAAGGGGAGCTTCCCTGGTGGCGCAGTGGTTAGGAATTCGTCTGCCAATGCAGGGGACACGGGTTCGAACCCCGGTCTGGGAAGATCCCACATGCCGCGGAGCAACTAAGCCTGTGCGCCACACTACTGAGCCTGCGCTCTAGAGCCCAAGAGCCACAACTACTGAGCCCGTGTACCACAACTACTGAAGCCCACACGCCTAGAGCCCATGCTCCGCTACAAAGCCCACGCACCGCAATGAAGAGTTGCCCCCGCTTGCTGCAACTAGAGAAAGCCCGCGCACAGCAACAAAGACCCAACGCAGCCAAAATAAATAAATAAAATCAATCAATCACTGACCGTTTGCAGATGTGTGCATGTGATATAAAAGTATAAACGTGCGTGTGGAAATGACACGAACCAACCCTGGCCTAGCAGCCCCTTGCTCCTCCCTTGCACGCCCCCTGGAATGCTGTCCGTCTGTCTGCCAGAGCTGAGGTTCTGGGGTAGCAGAGGTGGGCAGTGCTCAGGGACGCAGGACCAGCTCTGAGGGGCTGGAAGCTGCAGGAGGCCCTTCCGGTGCTTCCAAGACATTCAACATTTGAAATCTACTAATATGATTCGTTATGATTCACGAAAGCAGAAAGAACATAGGCTCAACTTAATGCACGTGGAAGAAGCGTTTTTACAACCTCACATACTCTCAGGCTGAGAATTCTTCGAGTGGTGGGAACAGAGGAAGTCTCATGCTCGGTGAAGCAGCAAAGGCTCCGGTGAAATCTGGGACGAGATGAGGCTGTCAGCCCTCACACTTGTGTTCCGCACTGCAGGCCCAACCTTGGAGAGTGCCGAGGGCCAGAAAGGAAGAGGCACAAATTGTGATTTACTAACAGTGTAATCGAGGATAGCAAATCCAGGGGGGGAAAACAACAAAAAATAATAAGAGGGTTTAGTAAGATAGAGGCAAGATCAACGTCTGAAAAGCCACAGCTTTCTATATACACCAGGAATAACTGTTTAAAAGAAGCCATCTGTCTCCATTTGCAACAGCCAGAAAAACTGGAAAACATCTTGGGGAAAAAGAACGAACAGAAATGCAGACAAACCTATGCAAAGAAAAGATGAACTTTCCTGGTAGAAACAAAAGAAAATCTGAGTAAGTGGGAGAGAAATCCCGTTCCTAAATGAGAAAACCGACGCTGTAAAATGCCCGTGATGCCCAGCCATCTATTCACAGAGTGGAACCCGCACCACACTGCAATCACACCTTTTATGGAATTTGATGGACCTACAGAAATCCACCTGGAAAAGAAAATGCTTGGGCGGAGCAAACCCAATTTTGAAAAAGAACAACGAACCCTGGGCTTGCAGACAAGGCACAAATTAGTCCAAAAACAGACCCGTGCACCTACCAGCAGTGAGGACCTGAGGGGCATCTCACTAGGGGGAGGGCGGGGGATGTGGACACGTCTGCAACAGGCTGCCCAGGGGGACAAAATACAAGTACATTTCTAAGTCATGAACACAGGTAGAGTCTGCAGATTAAAGAAATAGATACAAAGACGCGCGCGCGCGCACACGAAGATAAATAATGCTTGATTTCACTGGTAACCAGGGGTCAGCCAGTGAAAGCAACCATGAGATACTGTTTTTCACCCATAAAATTGGGGGAAAAGGTAAAGGATTGATACTTTCTAACGATGACAAATGTGTAAGAGAAACAGGCCGCCTCCTGTGCAGCCAGTGGGGAATACTTTTTACAGCCACCTCAGGAAGCAATTTGGGACACTATCCATCAGAAACGTCCGTGTGTCCCCCTGGGCCCAGCCCACCCGCTGAGATCTCTGCTCCAGGGAGGGAAGGACACACAGGACAGTGAAAAGTCGTGGGCAGTGCCTGGTGATGGAAAACAAATAATTAGAAAGAGAAGGAAAGAGAAGCAGCTCAATTCTCATCAGCAGAGGAGAGCGTATTACACGGAAACATTGTCCACAGGACCCAAAACTCTGCAGCCACCAAAAAATAAATAAAATAAAACAAGGTGGGGCCGTGAATGCCAACCCAAAGGCTCCCTGAGACGTCCTGCTAAATATGAAAAAGGGAGTTGAAGACAAGCAGTGAAATATGTCTGGTTCCATTTGTGCAGCAGCAGGACCGCCAGACGCAAGTGTGTGTTTTACCTTGTATGTACACACGCGCACGTGCATATAGAGAATGGTCTGGGCGCCTCCCCGCCCTGGGGGGGCAAGGGAAGCGAGCCTGCTTTGTACTCGGGATGCGGCCTCGCGCTCGCACGGTCCCCAGACACGTGTCCCTGTGTGACCCGTACAATTCAAACAAATGACCGTGACAATGAAAAGGAATCGGCCGCTGAGTGCACAGGTCTGGAGCTCAAAATAGAAGGAAACGCGAGAAAAAAGGGCGGGTACAGGCGGGCCCCTGGAGCCCGGGACGGCGACGTGTCTGGGGAAGAAGCGGAGATGGGGGCCCAGGATGACCCCGGGGCTTGAGTAGAGCGGGGGGAACTGCCGGGTGAGCCAGGAAGTCTGGGGTGGGGGGGGGGCGGTCAGGGGAAGACCCGAGGGTGGGTGAAGATCAAGGGGAGACCTGGGCCTCCTGAGACTCGGCGGGAACCTTGGAGAAACTGTCAGCAAGGATGCGGGCAGGGGAGGTGGGGAGGGCCGGAGGCCTGAGGGCAAGCTGGTTGGGAAGGGCAGGGCCACGTCTGCGTCTCCCTTTGCCCTTTTGAAGACGGCGGCACCGTGAGAGCTCGCCGAGCCCAGGGTGAAGAGAGAAGGGGTTGGTGGGGGACGGCCGGGGGCCTCCAGTGGCAGCAGGGGCCTGTCCTCTGTGCCTCAGCTCCGGCCTGGGTGAGGGTGACGCCAGCCTCGCCGTCAAGGTGGAGGTGGAGGTAGAGGTGGACGGGCCCCGGGGACAAGAATGGGGGCGTCTCAGCAGACGGTGGGTGACGTGCCCTGAGCGGGTGGACGCTGAGCAGTGCTCGGGGCACACGGGGTCAGGCCAGCGTGACTCCACAGAGGCCGCCAGCCCGGCGCAAACGTCCTTGGTGACCTGGGCAGTGGGCTTCTCCGTCGTGGGTCCTTCCCGCGGCCGCGAGGGAGGGTGGGGGCCCCAGGAGGGTCGGGTAGCTCAAGGCAGTGAAGGCACCTGGGGCCGGAGGGCTGTGGGCCACATAGGAATGAAGCCCTGGGGGCCTGGGAGGAGGACGGGCATGGGGGGTGGCAGCTGGGGTTCTGGGGATCCTGCTGGGGTCAGAGAGCCCGGCGTGGGGCCCTTGGGCCAGAGCTGGAAGCCCGGAGATGGTGCCCGGGGAGAGGTGGGGGCCGTGCTCGGGGACCCCGCTGCGGCACTGAAATCAGCGCCCATGTGACCTGACCAGGACAGTGGAAGGCGGGTCGCCCCGGGTGGAAGCCCTGGAGGACCGAGGTGCGTGGGACCTTTTCCTCCACATGGGACCCCTGAGCCCCGCACTCAGGGGGCAGCATCAAGAGATGGGGGACCCTGCAGCCTGGCCCCCCAAGAGCCTTGGCGAACAGACCGCCCCCCACCCCAGCCCACGTGTGGAATCAGAACCAAACTGGCTCTTTCCAGCCAATGGGAGCTGGACTATCTGTCATACCAGCATGAGCCACCCGCCTTGCCCGACGTGCGTGGTCCCCGAGGGAGGGCGAGCAGGGCCGGGTGACGCAGAGCTTGGCGGATCTGAGGGCGGATCTGAGGGCGGAAGGGGACCCCACGTCCCACCTCCTCGGCCTGGTGGCCTTTCGTGATCGGGAATAATACTCCCAGAGCAAGACGTGAAAATTCACACCCGGTTTTGGAAGGAGTGTGGCTTCTGGGTTAGACACAAGCCAACACATTTTCTTCACACTCAGGTGTGTCTGCTGTGTTTTGGAGGACGCCAGGGGTGCGAATTTGCGTTCAATGTGGTCATTCAGGGAACGGCTGGAAATGGTGGATTTCTGAAGCATGGGGACCACCTGGGGAGTCTCCAACCCCAAGGCCCCAGCCCACGTCCCAGGAGGAAAAATGACACCACACAGAATCCACTGAAACCAGGAGGGGATTTTTCCTAATTAGAGGCCTGCTGTTACATGTGCGTTGGTTCTAGAAGATGCAGACAGTGCGTCTTCTCTGGTGGCGCAGTGGTTGAGAATCCGCCTGCTAACGCAGGGGACACAGGTTCAAGCCCTGGTCTGGGAAGATCCCACATGCCGAGGAGCAACTAAGCCTGTGCTCCACAACTACTGAGCCCGCGCTCTAGAGCCTGCGAACCACAACTACGGAGCCCACGTGCCACAACTACTGAAGCCCGTGCACCCTAGAGCCCGTGCTCCGCAACAAGAGAAGCCACTGCAATGAGAAGCCCACGCACCGCAACGAAGAGTAGACCCCGCTTGCCGCAACTAGAGAAAGTCCACATGCAGCAACAAAGACCCAACACAGCCAAAAATTTTTTAAATAAATAAAATAAATAAATAAATAATAAAATAGAAGATGCAGACAGAATCATACCAGTCCCCATTCCTCACCAAGAAAAGTAATTAGAATGCAAGGTCATCTCCATATAATGCATTATGACTTTAATATCAGTAACCTCCCCTTAAATATTAGATGCAGTGAGGAAATATTAGTTAAATTATCACAGACTAATATGATCAGTTTCTTCTAGGATAAAATGTGATAAATGGGTTTTAATAAACTAAGGAGAATTATACACGTCCTATTCGTGGTTCCTGCCAGTTTTATTTAGAGTAAAATGCCATTGCAATAATTAGTTGGGTTTTACTGTGTTCATTAAAAGCTTTTCTAATGACCGCTTGGAGGAATAAGTACAATTAATTTCTTTCTTGAATATCGGAGAAATTCATCAAACAAACAAAAAGCAAACTCCAGGGCCTGTGCAAGACAGGGTGGGGGCTGGTGGGACTGCGTGCCCAGCCCTGGGGCCAGCGATTTCCTGTCTGTCACCGGCACTGAGACTGCCCCGGGATGCAGGATGCGGACCCAGGTGGAGGCCCCGGCTGGCCCTCTCAGGTGCCACTGAGCTGTGGCTTGAAGACCTCCTCTCAGCAGCAGTCCTTGACTCCTCCAACCCCAGGGCCCTCTCCTGCCAGGCCTGACTCCAGGCTGTGGCTCCTTCATCTCCAGAGGCTGAAGCCACCTTCTTCCTTACCTGTGGCCCGTCGGGGTCCAGCACAGGGACAGCACTCCAGAGGGCTCAGGGGCCAGAAACGTGGATCATACCCATCTCTGTCCCCTGGCTACCTCCTTCCAGCCCCTCTGGGGGCCTGCATGGTCTCCAGGGAGCGGGTGTGGCCAGAGGCGCTGGCGGGGGAGCTTCATGGTGGGACCTCGATACTTACCCCACTGAGGCTGCTCAGCAGTGAGGGGAGACCAGACCCGGACGCTATCTGGCTGCTGCTAAATGCCGCGTTCCTTCCCACCTACCTGTGCCAGGTGAGCAGGTGCCTCAGGCCGGGGCCTGGGCACTCACGGCATTAGGATGAGCTGAGAACCATCCCAGTTAGCCCCCCACGGCACACGCACTCACACACGCTCACACACGGCACACGCACTCACACACTGCAGACACTCTCACACGTGGCACACACGCTCACACACCGCACACACGCTCACACACCGCACACACGCACCCACATGCACTCACACTCCTCCCACCTGCCAGGTTCGGGTTCCCTGGTCCTTCAACACCGGGCCGCCCCTCATCCTCGTGGACGTCTCTCGGGGCCTGCCGGAACTGCCCAGGACCCCGCCGCATCCGCCTCTCACCCTTCGGGCCCCTGCAAGCAGCTGCAGAGCCTCACCTGACGCCCCTCACCTGGAAGGTGAGAGGGTCCCCCCACCCCTCAGGTGGTGGGAGGCCTGGGGCATCAGCGAGCAGGGCAGCCTCGGCTGATGCCGTCCTGGTCCCTGCAGGCTCGTGGAGGCCTCTCCTGTGAGCACACACAGGAGGGGGCTTCTTCTCCGATAACCCCCGAGTCTGACAGCCACTGCCAGGCTGCATGCTCTCCCTGGGCCTCATCCTACTTGGGATGTGGGCCCTGCATCACTGCAGGATTTAGGGGACATTTTAAGCCTGTCTCAGCCCCTCCTCCCCTCTCGGCAGCCCCCCTTCGCCCTCACCCTGGGGTGGGCTGGCAGGGCACCCATGGGAGCGGTGCGTCCACGCCCACTTGGCCGCCAGCTCTCCAGGGTGTTATCTGGGGGCGTGCAGGGGGCTTTTCTCCGCTCCCTGACCCATGAAGCCCCCCAGTGCCACCCCTACCCTGCAGTGACCCAGGCAGGCCCCCACCAGGCCCCTGGCCTCTCCAGGCTGCGCCCACGCCTGGGTGCACAAGCACGGCCCAGGCAAGCCAACGGGAGCCAAGCTCCCAGCAGTCTGGGGGGCCCCAGTCCCCGGCCTTCCTGGGGAGGCCCCGCTTCATCCCCTGGGGGGCTCTCTGGGAGCTGTGCCCTCCAGCCTTGCATTCTGCGTATGGTGGGGAGGGGAGGGGGGGCTGGCAGGCCAGCTCTGAGGCCTCTGCGGAAACCCAGCTCGAGGTGGCCCAGCCCGCTGGCTGCTGTGCGGTACCCACACGGAGCGTCATCGCCTCTGCTGCCCGCCCCCGCCCCGCAGCCCTCCAGGCTCTGCAGCACCAGCACGCTTGCCGCCTTGAGCCACCTCTTCAAAGCCGCCCTCTGGACCAGCTTCCCCCACGCCTCGTGTAAAGCTGCAGCCCCTCCCTGAGTCCTCGGCTGCCCCCCAACCTCCCAGGGCACCTGGCACCCCAGCAGGCTGTGCAGGGCTTAGCCCTCTGACTCGGGCTTCACTGCCTGACCCGGACCGCCACCCCAACCCCGTCAGCTCCACGGCCCCCACTTTGTCTGGTTTCCTCGGTGCCTGGCTCAGAGCAGCTGCTCAGAGAATCCTTGGTGGACGAAGGTTCCGGCACGCCTGTCCAATTCCCTTGCAAGCCGCGTCTGTCTGCGCGCCAGGCTGTGCTTGTGTTCGCAATTACATTGGCACAAAGTGATCCACTAAAGAGCAGTGTTTTAGTGCTTGGTGGGGGGGTCTCTGCAAATTTTTTTTAACTTTAAAAGCTGATCGATACTTGAGTTTGAGAAATATAGCCTGTAATGGTCTGAATGTTTGCATCCCCCAAATTCGTATGTTGAAACCTCACCCCCAAGGTGGTGGTATTTGGAGGTGGGGCCTTGGGAGGTGATGAGGTCCTGTGGATGGAGCCCCCATGAATGGGATCAGTGCCCTAATAAAAGAGACCCCCAGAGAGCCCCCTCACCTCTTCCACCAGTGAGGACACAGGGAGAGACGGCTGTCTATGAACCAGGAAACTGTCCTCACCAAATACTGAATCTGCAGGTGTTGTGATCTCAGACTTCCAGAATGGTGACGAATAAATTTCTTATTCATAAGCCACCCGGTCTGCAGCCTTTGGTTATAGCAGCCCAAAAGGACTGTGGTAAGAAAACACCTGACCGTTCTCGGAGGAATTTAGATTCTTAGAAGGAGAGCTCTTAGCTGAACAGGGGGAACTGTGACGGAGGGGTGTCTTCTGATGGATGGCCCCACCGGCCAGCGCACGGTGGGGATGCGGGTGGTAATTCCTAGCAGGTCGGATGCTTGTCACGACAGCAGCATGGTACCCAGACCAGGGTGGAGCCTGGTTTCCCCAGAGCCCGCCTTGGGAATGCATCTTGATTAGGGGAGCTCAGAGCTGGAAGGCAGGGAGATATTTTTGCATTAGAAGTGTTTGCCGAGAGTGACTCTGCAGACGGGCAATTTAGCTGGTAATCATGCCGGCACCTTTGTTTATTCACCATTAGAAGGCCGCACCTCGTGACTGGTCAGAGCGAGGGAGAGACACACTCAATTAAGCTGGGTGAGCAGCGTGTGCGAGGCCAGAAGCGGCCCGCAGACCAGGTAGGGCGGCGAGAAGTCTCCACGCAGGCGAGTCAATCAGGGCACCCTAATTGGAAAGCAGTCATAAAAAGTAATTGAGTTTAATACATAATTTAGATTATTACCCGTTAAGTTAATGTCTCCCGTTTAGGTGTGAGGAGAAAATTATTTATCTGGTAGACGGGAGGGTTTCATTTGTTTTTATAATAGAATGTTCGCCAATTGACTTTAATAAGAGCAGTTTGTTCAATCAGGTTCTGAATTGGTACGTAGGTTGCAAGTTCATCTGTTAATTTCAACGTGACACGCCTAGCGCCGTCCTCCCCGGAGCGGCTGGTGCGTTCCCAGCGGGGCCGCTCATCACCGCCATCACCCAAGGTCCTCGCAATGGAAATTCAGTCCCGCGTCTCCGGTCTCGCCGGGAGGCCGCTTGGCTCCTGACGTCTCCTTCCTCGTTTTTATGTTTAAAAGAAGAGACATTAGAGAGCCTGCTGCTTCATTGAAGGGTCTTTTTCCTCTCGAACACGGTCCTGTGGCTGCAAACAAATGCTTCTGTTAAACACCGAGAAAAAACTGAAAACCTCCCCTTACTGGAGGCTTAGCCGTCTGTGATTCATTAGCTTGTGTGTTCTTCTCAGCAACGCTGTGAAGTTGGGGCGTCCTCACTAACCCCGTTCCCACAGCAGCAGGCAGACGGGTCCAGGGCGGGGCTGGCGGTGAAGGGAGAGCCGGCCCTACACCCCTCGGGGCAGATGGGGGCTTGGATCCCAGCTCCCGGGTGTGCGG
This sequence comes from Delphinus delphis, assembly GCF_949987515.2. NCBI lineage: Eukaryota > Metazoa > Chordata > Mammalia > Artiodactyla > Delphinidae > Delphinus > Delphinus delphis. Next base: position 1,792,746 of record NC_082684.1, on the reverse strand, counting down.
CCTCAAGCCAGTCGGGTACGCGCACCTCTGGGCCTCAGTCTCCAAATCTGTAAAATGGGAATAAGAGCATTAGGAGCTGTGAGGACGGAGGAGGCAATGCCGCTGACTACTGATGTCCTGGCCCCTTCCCTGCCCTCCCACCAGCTGTACATGAGGCAAGAAGCCACCTGAGCGAGAAGCAGGAGACCCCTGCGCTTACCCACTGTCGCTTACAGTGCTGGAGCCGTGGGTAGCGGTCTCTTCCTTTCTCGGCCTCCGTGCCCCGTCAACAAAGCAGGTGATGACGACCCCTTCCCAGGGGCTGTGGCTGCTGTTGCCTTGACCCCCCCCCCCCCCGCCCCGCCCCCCCCATCATCACCGCAAGTCTCACCGACAGACTGCAGGGCTTGCCTCGGACTCACTGAGGGGCAGGGGGTCCGGGGACCCCGGACCCCCATCCTGGGCGGCTGGGCCTGGTCACTGACCCCTTGGAGCTCCTTGGACAGCATGGAGAGCAGGAGGCCGTGCACGCCGAAAGCCCTGCGGCCCCACTCCCAGCGCTTCCATGGCTGCCCTCAGCAAAGGCGAGCCCTCGCCGCACAGCCCGCAGCACTGCTGCACCCTCCTTCCCACTTCCTGTGGGGACAGCTCTGGGAGGGAGGTGTCACTGAGACCAGGGGGGTCTCTACTCCGAGAGACAGCCTCCGAAGGAGCAGCACCTCCGAAGGAGCAGGCAGCTTGGGAGTCACCCCAAGACACAGGGATCACTGGAATCAATATGTTTAGCTGTGAAGCCCAGACTTTACATAAACTCATAAAAGATAACCCTGGGCTAGAAGAGAGTTTTTAAAACCTGGGGCTTTTGAAACGGGCCTGAGCCCTGGAGACACAGGACCAGGAGATGCACCCCAGTCCCTATCGGGCAGGACAGTGCGGGGAAGGGCCCTTCCACTCTTCCGGAGAATCTGCTGTGCAGAAGCTTCAGGAATCATCACCTCCCGTGGTGCCTCGTGGCCCTGGGAGCCCAGGTGTGCATGTCTTCCACAAACTCTCCCGGACCCCCAGTCTCCTGACACAGCCAGGCTTGGCCCTGGACACAGGGATGAGCCGGGGCCCATCCCAGAGGAGCCCCCCCACCAGGCTGGAGCATCAGGGAAGGCCGCTGAGAGCTGGTCCTGGTGCGGGGGTCCCGGTGGGACGCCTCCAGTGCGTCCATCCGTCTCCCACCGCCCCTCCAGGCGTCCTGAAGGTCTTGGAGGGAAGCGCCCCTCTCCAAGCCTTGTCCATCTCTGTGTCCCGCTCGGTGCCACGCAGAGGCTCAGAAGCAGAGTGGGCAGGTCCCCGGTCAAGGGGCAGCGGGGCCTCTGGGCCCTTCCCAGGAGGACACGGAGCCACTGACACACAGCGAGGGGGGGCGGGAGACGCGTCGGATTGCTGGAGAGTCAGCACCTCCCGCGGAACCGTCCCACGCGCTCTGCCTGGCGCAGCGGCCACCGAGCCCTGGCCGTGGGGCTCACCCCAGGCTGGCTCGGTACCTTTCGTTCGCTTCCACATAGCAGCCTCGCGGGCTGGTACGCCATACCGGTGTCATACAAGGTCACAGCCGACGCCTGGCGGGCTGGCCAAGGAGGTGCAGCCTCCCGCCACGCAGAGGCTGCTGGCCGTGGCTACCACTCGGGAGCAAAAGGAAGAGCTTGTTTACAAATCGTCCGCTGAAGTTTAAGTTGCCGACACTGGCATCAGGCCTCGCCCGCCGGGCCACCCGGATCGGAGGGTAATTTATGAAGATTGCTTCACCTGGGCCCCGTGGGTCTGCGCCTGCGAGTAACTCACACCAGGCTCATTTCGGATGCAGTCAAAGACCCCGTATTTCACCGTGACAATGTAATCACAGAGCCACATTAAAAAGTCATTATTGTTTAGAATCCAGCTTGGTTTGAAAAACACTTACTATAAAATTCAACAGCCTTTGTAAATTACCGCAAGGTTTACTCAAGAATGCTAGGTGCCTGGGATCCAGACAGGGAACTTACCGCGTTATTGATTCTGCGGGGTTTTGTCAGTTCCTGCATTTATGGGCAATGATTAGTGAGTAATCGGAATAATAAACCCCTCCCTGCTGGTTCATAAATAATGATGAATCGAACTTGCGTCCTCAAGTCTCCCAGGCCAACCACTCCCGTTCCAAAGACTCGAGTCTCAGCTTCGGGGCTGTTTTGCAGGGAGTATGGAAATCAGTTGTCTGGAAGGCAGAGGAAGGTGAGAATTTGCTTCTCAGCTTGACTTGCTTCCCGGTGGCGCCCGGGAGGGGCCGGAAGCAGCATCTTCCCGGGGAGAGTGGCAGCTTAGCCGGGACTCGGCCTTCAGGCTGGCAACCGGCACACAGCTCTAGCGAAGTCTGCCCTTGGTGGAGGTCCAGACAGGACTTACGTCTGTACAAGCTCGAAGCCCCTCACACGCCGTGGGAGAGGCTGGGCTCGGGGACTCTGTCTCGGTTGGTCCCGAGAGCTGGGAGCGGCTGCAGGTGAGCCTGAGACACGGCGATCATGCAGGGCCCGTAGAGCTGGGGACCCCGGAGCTGGGCTGTCGGCACACACGTCCACCCCGGGAGACTGAGGCTGGGGCCCCAGCACACAACCACCATCGGTCAGCTTGGGCTGAGAACCCAGCCGTCCTGCCCCCGGCCCAGGACCTGCCCTCAGCAGCTGGGTTTGCCTGGAACTAGTAGAAAATTGCCGGAAAACTTTCCATATCTGTCCTTCCTCAGAAGCTCACAGCACATGTAGCGCATTGAAGACCCAGCAAAGGGCTGCAGTGAGGAAGGTGATTCCACAAGTTCAGTCGTGTTTCCTGTCGGCTCAGACACACCTTTGACCCGCAGGACACCTGCCCACTCTCACGGGGCTGCACCGACGCACTAGGGGAACCGAGGGGACTTGGCATCCCGGTTGGCGGGTGCCTCGCACGTGGACACACGGCACGTGGCCTCTACACTCGCCCTGCTGCCCCCGGGACACCTCTGGGTGAGACCCACCGCCCACCTCGCCCTGCCAGACCCCACAGCTCATCTTCCCGGGGGACCCAGCTCAGGACCGGAGAACAAGAGCCACTCTCTGAACAAACGCTAAGCAAAATAGAAACTGAACTTGGAAATGAACTGGGTTAAACCGACAACGACTCAGACTGAACCGAAAATGGATGGGAAAGGAACAGAAGTCGCATACAAACTGAACCGAATTGAATTGAGTTGCGAGTGGATTAAAATTGAACTGCACTATAATCTAAACGCCAGGCGGGGGGTAGGGGGCGTAGAGGTAGACAGGCGGGCCCCTGCCCACCAGTCGGAGGAGAGGATTCAGACCAAGGAGGTATTAACCCTGTCTGGCCCTTGCCCTGGGGAATCCTTTTGTCGATATTGCTAATAGGAACTGAAAATTAAAGGAAATGTGTGCTGATGGATTTTCCTTAACATGCACTGAGGCAGTCCACAGAGAACGATTCTGGAAAAGCAAAGACCTAGCCTTCGGAGGCCGCCTGCGTGCCGAGCCCCTGAGGTACTCCTGTAATCAGCGCCTACAGGGGACGTAGGGCTGGGGCACGCTTCCAGCGTTAAGAGCTGTCCACTTTGAGCGCGTGCCTTCACGCTGGAGGCCCTTGGCTGCTCCCTCGGGCCGTCAACACACTGGGGTGGGACGCCTGCCCTGAGAGCCTCGGGGCCCTGGGGGTCGCCCCGAGCTTACTGTCTGGAAGGGACACACATGACCGAGGGGTAACGGCGCTCTGACGCAGGGTCACACCCGAATGCCCAGAGGATGCCAAGAACGCTGCGGGCTTTGCGGGGCCTGATGTGAAAACCCGGTCGGGGTGGATGAGTTGATGCCCTCTCCCCGGAGCGAAAAGCGGCAAGGCTGGCGGTCAGGAGGAGGGGCACAGGCAGAGCAGGGAGACCAGCGGGGGCAGCCTGGGCTGGAGCAGGCAGGGCGTCGGGGGTGCTGGGCCCAGGGGTGTGACTGGAGCTGAGGTGGGTGGGGCGCACCTGGGGCACCTGAGCCGGCAGCGCCGCTGCCTGAACTCACAAACCATGAGGGCAGGATTCGTGGGCAGCAGGGCCTGCCGTCGGGAGAGAGTATAAAGGTGAGTAAAACCCGGACCGTGAATCCCCCCCACCCCGCTCAGCAGGACGGGAAGAAGGTGCCCACCCACTGCATAACCTTCAGTGACAGTTAGACCTTCATTTCTTGATTTATAAACTTTGACTGTACTTTTAACTTCCTGTGGTGAAAAATGGAGAAATAAACACGTTTGTCCGTCCTGCGTTCTTACGGTTCCCCGCCCCCTCAGTCCTCTGCTAACTATTTATACCCCTTGCGTGTCCATCCATGACCGGGCCGCACGACTGTTTTGCCCTTTCTGTGTGGACGTGGGGAGCATCAGCGCCGGCTGAAGGTACCTCTGAGCTCTGGAACTTACGATCTCAGGGAGTCTCCTTCTCGGATGCATGTTTGGAAATTTGAGATCGTTGCCCGCTGCCTCTGTATCTGAGCGACACGTAGGCTGGGTGCAAACCCCCCGACCCCAAATCCAGGAGAAGAGGAGACCCTGAGGACATTCTGACCTGTGAGCGTGACTGCTCTGTCTAGGTCACCTTTTCGCCCCCGTCAGCACTCGCACCCACGGAAAAGCTGTAGGAAGCTCACAGGGACTCCACAGCCCTCCACTGACATCCGCCAAGGGCGGCTATGTTGCCGCACTTGTTTATTTTTTTCTCTACTGGCAGCAGGTTGAATAAGGGTGACGAGGCCACTTCACGTGGTGACAGGGACTTGCAGCTGAGCTGAGGACCTCGAGATGGACGTCATCCTGCATCGTCTGGTGGAAACACACGAGCCCTTCCCTGAAGTCGGACACACACAGACGGGACAGGAGAGACTGAGGGTGAGGCCTTGACCGGCGTTGCTGGCTTTGAAGGTGGCGCAAGGCGGCCCCAGGCCAAGGGGTGTCGGAAACTTCTAGAAGCCAAGAGCGGAACTTGCCTGACCACCAACGAGGACACGGGGGCCTCGGTCCTACAAACGCCGGGGACTGAACTCTGCCAACGCCTGCACAGCCTGGGGGTGATTCCACCCCATCCCCAGACCTTCTGGAGAGGGACGCGGCCAGGCCGACACCCTCGATAGACCCAGTGAGAGCCAAGTCCGCCACCCAGCCTGCAAATCTGTGAGGTGGGAAACGGGCGTTCCTTGAAACCACTGAGTTTGCCGTGCTTTGTCCCGACACCTCTTACCAATGTGATTTGCTCCTATTTCTGCAAGAACTAAATCCGACCGAGGAGAGTTCCACCCCGTTCCCATGGCCTCGCCCTCCACTGCTTCAGCCCGCATCTCCCGGCGGGACCGACGTTCCTTACAGAATCGGACGCAGCAGTCAGATCCAGGGGACGCCGCGTGGACCCGGCTCTGGTATCTTCACACCTAAGTGTTCCCACGGCGCAGCCGCGCTGGCCGCGTTCCGGGGACCGTCCCCCTCCCTCCCGCAGCCGCGGGGCTGAGCAGGCAGCTGTCCCCTCGGCATGCCCCCTCCTCCACTCTCGGGCTCCTGTGTATCGAGAGGAGGCCGGGAACTGCCCTCCGCGGGGGCAGGGCTGCCAGCGCGTCCCCTCCAGCTCCGGACCCACGGCAGGCGGAGGCCCTGCTTGCTGCCGCCCGGAGAGCCCAGGTTCGGGCAGCGTGTGGGGGCGGCCCTGCTCTATCACGTCAGGCTCCGGGCCACCGCGCCCTTCTCCTCCCGTACTAGACCCTGTCTTCCAGCTGCCTGGATGCCCCTGCCTTCACGACCGGCTGGGACACGTCATGCCCGACTGTGTTTCTGCTCCGTTTATGATTTTTCCTCCCCACCCCCGTCCATCCATTCCAGAGGGGGAGCAGTGTGTCTGGTGGGCTCCCCCAGCCCCGTCTGCTTCCATGTCACCACCGTCTCCCCAGGCACGCTGACCTCTACGCCCTCTGCTTCCTCTGGGTGTCCCCTGCCCTGTCCTCTTGCCTCTTGTCCCACCCCGCGGGTGTAACGTCGACGCATGGATGTGACATCGCAAGGCTCGCCTGTCCCAGCTGGCCTTTCAGCTCCGGGAGCCTCATCCCCTGCCTCACTCAGCCGCAGGTCGGTGGTCGCCCCAGTCTCTCCACTGCCCCATCCAGTCCCACATAAGCAGAGACTGTCTGCTCTGACTCTGAAGAGATCTCTGGGTCCACATCTCGGCTGGGGGCCGACCCAGACTCACGCCCTGGATGCCCCACTATGCTTCTTGGTCTTCTCCAAAGCCATGTGCTCTCGCACCCTCTCCGCCACCTTGGAATGCAGGCTCTGCTGGCCCCTGGGTCCCAGCCTCCTCCCAGGCTCCCAGGGACATGTCACAGAGCAAGCCCACCGTTCGCCCCTGCCCCTCCACCAGCCCTTCTCCCAGCCCTTCGCAGCAGGCTCTGAAATAGCCCCTCTTGGCTGCTTTTTTCCTTGTTTACGGCCCCCCTCGCTCCTTGAAGCGAGGGACCACTCCAAGTCCCAGGGCCCGGCTCTCAGCAGGTGTTCTGTTATTTGTTGAATGAATACGCCGTCCTTGAGGCTGTATTCTGCAGTCTCCTCGCTTGCATTTCTGAAGTGGTTTCTTTTCCTCTTTCATTTCCACCCCGAGCTCTGCTGGCTCACTTTCCATCCTATTATCCTATTCTGCTATCTTAGCATCTTTTGTCTTCTCCTATTTCTTCTCAGTTGCACCCTCCTCCCTGATCTATATTCTTTGTCCCATTGTTTTATTATGGGATAGTTTGAACACTCGGAGCAAATGACACAGGATAATTTGTACCCACCACCGAGACCTAACAAACATTAGCATTCTGCCGCGTTTGCTTCACGTAATGTTTCGAGAAGTGTTACATGAAAATCGAGGGGAGCCCTGTGCACCAACCACCCACCCAATTTCCCTCTCTCCCCCTCGACAGCCTTACCGATCATGCCTTGATATCTTTACTACAATATATCGTGTTGTTTTTTAATAAAGATATGTGTGTTTTAAGACTTTACACAAATCGGACCCGGTGTATAATTGCGTCTCTTGTCTTTTCTCACACTACCTCCCGTGTCCAGGTTGGCCCATGTCTGTGAGGCCTCCATCCTAAGAATGCCATGTGGTCCATCCCCACCTGACACATTCCACTGTTCTGACGGGTCGTGTCGTAAGAGGGGCCGCCCGACATGCACATTTCCGGTTCTTGTGCAAAATGCAACAATGTCCCCAGAAGGAGAGATGGACTTGCCAGGGGGAGGGATCTGCCAGGCTCCAGGAGGGGACACATTTCTCTTCAAAGGGTGGAGCCAGTGCACCCTCCCTAGCTTTGTCCAACAGCTCATTCGCTCACTGCTAACATTATTACTGCTAGATCCTTAACCTTTGTTAATGGGACGATTGTAAAACTGCTGCTTTAATTTGCATTTCCCTGGTTCCTGGGGAGAAAGTACCTCTGTTCATGGTCATTGGCCGTTCAGTTACCTCTTCTGTTAATTGCGTGGTCATATCCTTGGCCTATTTTAATTGATTCTTTTTTTGTATTGATTACTGTGAGCTCTTTATATATGCTGGATAATAATCATTTGTCTGTTCAGTTTATAGAAAATAATTCCTCATGGTCTGTGTCTTGTTTTTTTTTTTTTTAACTTTATTAATGGTGGCTTTTGTTGTACAGAAGCTACTAATTACAAGGTAGTCAAATTTGTCAAACTTCAATTTTATGATTTGTGTTTGCATGTCTTGCTTAAGAAATTTTTCTGTCCCTGACGTCATAAAGCCATTTTCCTATAGTTTTTTCTCAAGGTTCTAAAGTTTGGCATTTCAAATGTAGGACCTTAACCCATATGAAATTTATTCTCTGTACAGAAATAGATCATGATCTGAATTATTTTACTTTTCTACTGGTGGCAAGTGACTGCCTGCTGATCTGTAGCTACCTCTGGTGCATCCCGTTTTCATGTGTGCACAGGTTTGGTTTGGGGCTTTGCTCTGTTCCATGGACCTGTCTGTTCATGCAGTCTATGGTAGCCTTGGCCAGAGCCTTGACATTTGGAGGAAAAAGTCCCTTGCTGCTCCTTCCTCAAACTTGGCTTGACTATACCTGGTCCTTCAGTATTCCACGTGAAGCAGAAATTCACTTGAACGGGTACCATGAAGAACGCTGCTAGGATGAAATTGCATTTAATTTATAGATTATTTTACAAGAGAACCGAACACTTAAAACTGAGTTTTCCTACCCAGGCTACGTTTCTCCCACAGTTAAACCTTCCCCGCTATCCTCCAGTAAAACTGTACTGTTTTCTCACTGGAGGTGTTGCACATCTTTCTTTACTGCAAATCAATAGGTCTGTTGCTACTGTGAGTGGCACGTTTCTTCTTTGCACTTTTCAATTAGTAATGGCTGTTAGGTAACCATGCCATGGATTTTTTTTATCTCCTTATATCAAACCTTGTTAGTTCTAACTGTAAAGTTTCTTAGGAAATTTCTTTATGTAGGAAGTGACGTTGTCTACATAAATGGTGACTCGTGTCTCCTTTCCAGTCCTCCTCCCCACTTTTCTTCCTGTCTGGTAACACGGACCAGAGTAATAGCTGTGAGAGACCTCAGCTCCCCAGGTCCCAGCCTCAGTGGGTTGCATCTGAAGTTTTCATGGAAGCCTGGGGTCTGCTGTCTTTGTAGCAGTTGCCCTTCACCTGTTAAGGGCGCCCTTGTATCTCTAATTATCCAAGAGTTTCCATCATGAAGGGGGTGGGGTTAAATGCAGTCTGCATCCTCTGAAATGACCCTAAGCTTCTCTCTTGTGATCTGCTGATGAAGTGAACTACACAAGATTTCCTGGCACTATTTTATGCTTACGTTCCTGGAACAAAACCTACTTGGTCATAGTGACCAGTCAGGATGGCCATGCGCCCATTCTCTGGTACCCACTGGCGGGCCCCTCCCCAAACCCTGTGGCTCTCGTTATCCCCACCCTGCCCCCACCCAGGAAGCTCACTGGACAAACTCTAAGAGGAGACGGGAGCCCCTATCCAAGGACTTATTGCCAAAGACATTCCCATATTGAAATAAAAAATAGTAACCGGTCCAGTGAGGAGGTAGACTTATTTCTGTCCAAAGCAAAGGGTTGGTGGAAGTATGTCTGTTCCACCAAATAAGCAGCCCTGTTACTGCTGGGCTCAGAGCCCAGAGATCCCAGGCCCTTCTGGGGTCTCCGACTGCCCTCCTTCCCAGCCCCAGGGCCCCAGGGCTTGCCTCCTCTGCACTGCCATCCTCCACTCGTCTCTGGGAGGATGTGTACACAATGGGCGTAGCATAGCCATGGGGTGGGATGGTGGCCAGGCTTCTGGAACCTCCACATCATATCTCTTTCTTCTGCTCCCCCCAAAGGGAAGAGGTACTGTCCAGGGTAGAGGATGTGAGCTGAACTCATCAATTTGGGGTGCTTGGGTGTGCAGGTGAGGAGATCGTCAGATGTGTCCATGGGTCCGCAGCTCGTAGAAAAGATCTGACTCATAAAAGAGATGTCTGACTCGCTTACGTACGGATCACGGGCCAAGGGTGAGTCGATGAAGGGAGAAATGAAGGAAGGAGCCAGGAAATAAACCAGTCCTTCTTAAATCCGACAGTACTGTGATCAATTGTTTATTCCCTGAGTCTCCAGCCATCTCTCCCTGACATTATGGGCTCACCATCGAGGTGCTCAGACCATGTTCCGGGAGATGGTCCAAGTGTCCCTGGGTTTCTCCCTCAGCCATTCTCATTACTCTGCTCCAATGGTCCCTGGCAGGGCACTGCTGTGGGAGAGAAAAGCTATCTCTTTATGTCACTTTGTTGCAGAATATGTGACTCACAAAACATTAACTGACTGATGAGTAGAACACGTCATCCTTGGTGGAATCAGAGATGTGCTTTCCTTTGGAAAGTTCCAGAAACAAGTGGCTTTGGCTTTGGTCCTCATGGGGACAACCTGGTCTCTTTATCTCATTCAAGGGCATAGAGTTGGCATGTCTGAGAGAGGTCTGATGTGACTTTCCAGGTTAAATGGTGGGAAGAATATTCTGGAAGCATAGCTTTGTCCTCTCCACTCTCAAATCTATCTACCCACCTCCCCTGAAATGGATCCTGCCTCCCAGGTGGCCCTGGGATGGTAGGAAGACATTGAAAGATGGAAGCAGCTTAGGAGACCACTTGGTTGGCACCGTACCTATTTCTACACCACCAGCCACAGCAGAGTCCACCCCCTGCAGAACTGCTGTGTGTAGGTAACACAACAATTGCTTCTGAGACTCAGGGAACCAAGAAAGAAAATACCCCAAACAAGGCAGGTGGAGGAGGGCAACCGCAAGAGACAAAAATCAGTCTCTTGTGTCCCAAAAGAACACATGTTGCTGATAGAGAGGAGACAGGAAAAGTAGAGTAAAACGATGACAGTAATAGACACTTAAGTAGCTTCAAGGGCAGTGCACACTTGTTACTGGAGTTAACAAGAAGAATTTCAGTAGACAGATTGAAGGACAGCATGGTCGTCTTTTAGACCCAAGTCAGTGGGCTAGAAGATGAAGTATAAAAAGTATGAGCAAAGAGCAAGCATATAAGGAGAAAGAAATTATGATACAACAGATAAAGGACTTTGAGGATAGATGTAGGAACCCAAACATGAGAAAAATTAGAGGTATTTTATAGAATGACCCTCACTTGAAATTTGTCTGATGTTCTTCTCATGATTAGACTGGAGCTGTGGGTTTGGGGGAGGAAGACCACGGAGATGAAGAACGATCCTCATCACATCGTATGAAGGGTACATGCTGCCAGCAGGACTTATCACTGTCAACGTTGACCTTCATCACCCAGCTGAGGTAGCGCTTGTCAGGGTTCTCCCCTATTTCACTTTAAAATTTACTTTTTTTCACACTTTGAATACTTTATTCTTTGGAAGGAAGTCACTAGAGCAGCCCATGTTAAGGAGGGAGAAGAACAAATTATTTACATTGTTATTTAGAATTTTTTACACAGAACGTTTGTTTCTTCTTCTCCATTTATGTATTTATTCAATCAGTTACTTATATCAGTATGGACTCATAGATACTTATTTTATGCTTTGGGTTATAATCTTATACTGCTTTATTTTGGTGCTTAAATTTTTCCGGCTTTGGCGATCAGAAGCTCTTTCAGTGGGCTCCTGTGTAACTTGGACATAAACCCATCATCGTGGGGTTTTTAAACACACATTTACTTCCTGGCACTACAGGACACTCCGGGCTCCTCTTGTGTAAGCCCTGCCCCAACCCTATCATCAGCCTTTCTCCAAGGATCTCTGGTTCCTTCTGCTGGTATTAGAATGGTATTCGAAGCCAAGATCTAGGCATTAGGTGTGTTTATTGCGACTGGGACGCCACTGGAAATTCTTGAGTTAAAAAGTACAAGAAGTAGAATGAAAAATCACTAGAGGGGCTTAACAGTATATTTGGGCTGGCAGAAGAAAGAATCAGTGAACTTACTGGTAAATCAATAGAGATCATGCAATTTGAAGATCAGAGGGAAAAAATGAAGAGAAATGAACAGAGCCTCAGTGGAATGTGGAACACCATTAAGAACACCAATATATGTATAATGGGAGTGCCAGAAAAGGACAGAAAAAGTACTTGAAGAAGCAATGGCCAAAAACGTCTCAAATCTGATGAAAAACATTAAATTCATATCCAAGAAACTCCATATTACAAGTATAAACACAAAGAGATACACACCCAAATCCATCATAACCAAAACATTGAAGACAAAGGAAATAAAATCATGAAAGCAGCAAGAGAAAACTAATTCATCATATATAAAGGAACCCTGATAAAAATAACAGCTCACTTAGAAACTATGGAGGCCAGATTAATCAAAGTGCTGAAAGAAAAATCTGCCAACCAAAAGTCTCATATCCAGCAAACCTATCTTTAAAATATGAAGGTGAGGGGCTTCCCTGGTGACGCAGTGGTTGAGAGTCCATCTGCCAATGCAGGGGACATGGGTTCATGCCCCGCTATGGGAAGATCCCACATGCCACGGAGCGGCTGGGCCCGTGAGCCATGGCTGCTGAGCCTGCGCGTCCGGAGCCTGTGCTCCACAACGGGAGAGGCCACAACAGTGAGAGGCCCGCGTACCACAACAACAACAACAACAAAAATATGAAGGTGAGATAAAGGTATTCCCAAATAAAAACTGAGGTAGTTAGCTGTTAACAAATATGTTTTCTAAGAAATATCAAAAGAAGTTCTTCAGACTGAAATCAAGTAACACAAGACTGTCATTCAAATCCACACAAACAAAAGCATCAGTTTGATAATAACAAAAGACTGTATACTTGCATATTTTTCCTTTTTTCTTGACTTACTTAAAAAGAAATTTCATAACACAATATGTCTGTAGTTGTATTTTGGGGTCTAATCATAGACATGTAATATATTTGATAATAACAACACAAAAGTGGTGGGAAAAAGCTGTATTGGGGAAAAGCTGCATTGCAGAATATTAATTCAAATCCAAACAAAGAAATGAAGCAAATTTAAACAGATAAATAAAAAGGTTAACATAACAAAATCTATAAATATATACTTGTTCTCCATTCTCTTAGCCTCTTTAAAAGACATAATATAAAAATCACATGATCATTTCAATAGAAGCTGAAAAAGCTTTTGACAAAATTCAACATACACTTATGGTAAAAATTCTCAACAAAGTGGATATAGAGAGAACATAGAGAAAACGACATAATAAAGGCCATATACGACAAGCCCACAGCTAACATCATACTCAACAGTGAAAAGCTGAAAGCATTTCCTCTAAGATCAGGAAGAAGATGAGGATGCCCACTCTCACCACTTTTATTCAACATAGTATTGGAAGTCCTAGCCACAGCAATAAGAGAAGAAATAGAAATAAAATGAATCCAAACTGGAAAGGAAGAAGTAATCCTGTCACTATTTGCAGATGATGTGATACTATACACAGAAAATCCTCAACATGCCACCAAAAAATTACTATGGCTCAACAGTGAATTTGGTAAAGTTGCAGGATACAAAATTAACAATTTATTGACTGGAGATGAATCAATACATTTTTACAGAGTGATACAATTAACATCGCCATGCAAAGTTGTTAGAGCTTAAAATTGATTGGAACTTCCCTGGTGGTCCAGTGGTTAAAGACTTCGCCTTCCAATGCAGGGGTTTCGGGTTCAATCCCTGGTTGGGGAGCTAAGATCCCACATGCCTTGTGGCCAAAAAACCAAAACATAAACCAGAAGCAATACTGTAGCAAATTCAATAAAGGCTTTAAAAATGGTCCACGTTAAAAAACAAAAGTCTTAAAAAAAAATTGATCAAGGGTTCATTATACAGCTTATGATTGTCTTTATCATTCACATTTTGCTCCATTAGGTTTTTATTCCAACCTTGTGTATATTGTAAATGCAAGTTTATTACCATAAAATTTTCAAAAATGACGCATTGTAAAATTTTGAGTAAAGAATTTTGGGGGCAATTTTATGCAGATACTTTCTCTGATTGTCCGAGTGACATATATACTAGTGTCTTGGAAGATGATAGTTCTTCAGAATATAATTCTGATTCAGATGATGTGACTATTAGACCAACGAAAAGACAGAAAACCTTAATGATTGACTCCGATACGGAAAGTGAAAATGGAACTCATGGTGCTGGGGAATGCTCCTTTGCTTCTACAGAAGAGTGGATGGAAGACAACATTTCACGAAAATTAGAAGACTTTACAGATGTGTCAGGTACAACTGTAGAAGGTAATAACCCACAAAGAGTGAAATAACAGAATTCATTTTTGGTAACATCTTTTTCGAGTTGGTCACTTCTCAAACAAACTTGTATCACCAACAGAATGAAAAGTCATATAAAAAGTGTGATAAGGCTTTAAAATGGACTGATGTAACCAATAGTGACATGAAGAAGTTTCTTGGATTAATAATTTTTTAAATAAATTTATGTCTTTATTTATGGCTGCTTTGTGTCTTCGTTGCTGCGCATGGGCTTTCTCTAGTTGTGTCGAGCGGGGTCTACTCTTCATTGCGGCGTGTGAGCTTCTCATTGCGGTGGCTTCCCTTGTTGCGGAGCGTGGGCTCTAGGCGTACAGGCTTCAGTAGTTGTGGCATGCGGGCTCAATAGTGCAGCTCGCAGGCTTAGTTGCTCCGCGGTATGTGGGATCTTCCCGTACCAGAGCTCGAACCCGTGTCCCCTGCATTGGCAGGCGGATTCTTAACCACTGTGCCACCAGGGAAGTCCCTGGATTAATGATTTTGATGGGACAAATAAGAAAGTCACACTGGAAAGAATATTGGTCAACTGATCCCTTACCTGAAATACCTATCTTTCCAAAGATTATGACGAGAAAAAGGTTCAAACAAATAATGACATTTCTTCACTTTAATGATAACTCAGAAACTCCACTTCCTGCAGACAGATTTTCCAAAGTTAAACCTCTTTTGGATTGCTTTCTACCAAAATTCTAATCGATCTACATACCCAAACAAGAGCCATCACTTGAGGAAGCAATGATAAAGCGGAGAGGACGACTCAGATTCAAAAACTATAATCCCAGAAAACTTACAAAATATGGCATTTTGGTCATGATGGTTAGCGAAAGTGAAACTGGATATATATGCAACGTTGAGATTTAGATGGGTGAAGGAAAGAGACTGCAAGAAACAATATTATCAGTCCTACAACCTTGTCTTGGTTCATGGCACCGTATTTACTAAGTCAATTATTACAACAGTGTGTTCACATCCGAAATATTATTGAAAAATAAAACCAGAGTTTGTGGGACTATAAGAGAAAATCATGGTCTACCAAACCAATTAAAAGAGAAATCTAAAAATCTACAGAGGGGAGAAATGACATTCTTATGGAAGGGAGAAGTGATTCTTCTTATATGGAAAGACAAGAGGCTATGGTAACAACTATTCATGATGTGTCCATAGCATCTACAGGAAAGGAAGATAACTAAGGCCCCTTGTATATTAGAGTATAATAAATATATGAAAGGAGTTGATTGATCCAATCAATAGCTGGTAAACTTCAGTATCTGCTGGAAAACTCGAAAATGGTATAAGAAAGTGGGTTTCTATTTGAGTAATTGCGGTTATTCAATGCGTTTAAAATTTACTGTAGCCCTTAATGCACAGAATAAAATGACTTAGACAAGCAATTTTTGTTAGCAGTATCTAGAGAATGGGTAACTGACCGTCCTGGTGAATGTACTTGTAGTCCCGCACCTGGTCCTTCTTGTGGTGTTTCTAAAAGAGCCCCCTGCAAAGATCCACCTTGTCAACTATCAAGTAAAATAAAAGAACATATTCTAGAGAAAATAATACCCACAGGACTAAAAAAAATGCTGCCAGAAAGTGTAGATTCTGCTTTTCCAGGGGAAAACACAGTGAAACATGGTATATTTGTAATAGATGTTCTCTTGCCCCGCACAGAGGTGCCTGCTATTCTGCTTATCACACTCTAATGAAATATTAGAATGCTTTAGTAAGACATGTACAAAGTTTCAAATAACTACATTAAATGCAAAAACAGTTGTTGATATTTACTCAAATGCAGGTGTTTCAATATTCACTTACATAACAAATTGCTGGCCACAGGCATTCGTTTCTGCAAAAATACCCCAGTCAATAATGTGTTAATATACAGAAATCTGTTGCATTTCTATACACCAACAATGAACTATCAGAAAGAGAAATTAAGAAAACAATCCCATTTACAATCACATTCAAAAGAATAAAATACCTAGGAATAAATCTAATAAAGGAGGTAAAAGACTTGTACTCTGAAAACTATAAGATACTGATGAAAGATATTGAAGACAACACAAACAAATGGAAAGATATACAGTGTTCATAGATTGGAAGAATCAATATTATTAAAATAACAGTACCATCCAAGGTAATCTACAGACTCAATGCAATCCCTATCAAAATGCCAATGGTATTTTTCACAGAACCAGAACAAATAATTCTAAACTTTGTATGGAAACATAAAGACCCTGATTAGCCAAAACAGTCTTGAGAAAAAAGAACAGAGCTGGAGATACCATGCTCCCTGATTTCAAACTATACTACAAAGTGACAGTCATCAAAACAGTGTTGTATTTGCATAAAAACAGACACATAGATCAATGGAACAGAACAGAGAGCCCAGAAATGAGCCCACACTTATATGGGCAATTAATCTACAACAAAGGAGACAAGAATTTGCAATAGGGAAAAAACTGCATCTTCAATAAATGGTGTTGGAAAAACGAGACAGCAACTTTCAAAAGAATCAAACTGGACTACTTTCTCACAACATATACAAAAATAAACTCAAAATGGTTTGAAGACTTAAATGTAAGTCCAGAAACCATAAAACTTCTAGAAGAAAACATCAGCAGTATGCTCTTTGACATCAGTCTTAGTAATTTTTTTTTAATATGTCTCCTCAGGTAAAGGAAACAAAAGCAAAAATAAACAAATGGGAGGACTTCCCCGGTGGCCCAGTGGTTAAGGCTCCATGCTTCCACTGCAGGGGGCATGGGTTCGATCCCTGTTTGGGGAAGTTTCACATGCCCTGCAGTGCGGCAAAAAATTAAAATTAAGAAAAATAAGCAAACGGGACTACATCATACTAAGAAATTTTTGCACAGTGAAGGAAACTATTAAAAGGCCAAACAGGGACTTCCCTGGTGGCGCAGTGGTTGAGAGTCCGCCTGCCGATGCAGGGGACACGGGTTCGTGCCCCAGTCCGGGAAGATCCCACATGCCGCGGAGCGGCTGGGCCCGTGAGCCATGGCCGCTGAACCTGTGCGTCCGGAGCCTGTGCCCTCAACGGGAGAGGCCACAACAGTGAGAGGCCCACGTACCGCAAAAAAAAAAAAAAAAAGCCAAACAGGCCAGACATCCCTGGTGGTTAAGAATCTGCCTTCCAATACAGGGGACACCAGTTCAATCCCTGGACAGGGAAATAAGACCCCACATGCCGTGGGGGAACTAAGCCCGCACACCACAACTAGAGAGAAGCCCATGCACTGCAACGAAGAGCCTGCGTGCCGCATCTAAGACCTGACACAGCCAAATAAATAAATAAATATATAGATTTTAAAAGTGTATCACTTTCGTTAAAAAAAAAAAAAAGGCCACCTACTGAATGGTAGAAGATATTTGCAAATAATATATTCAATAAGGGGTTAATATCCAAAATATACAAAGAACCCATACAACTCAATACCAAAAAACAAACAACCCAATTTAAAAATGGACAGAGAAGGCTTCCCTGGTGGCACAGTGGTTGAGAGTCCGCCTGCTGATGCAGGGGACATGGGTTCGTGCCCCGGTATGGGAAGATCCCACATGCCGCAGAGTGGCTGGGCCCGTGAGCCATGGCCGCTGAGCCTACGCGTCCGGAGCCTGTGCTCCGCAACGGGAGAGGCCACAGCAGTGAGAGGCCCGCGTACGACAAAAAAATAAATGGGCAGAGGACCTGAAGAGACATTTTTCCAAAGAAGACAAACAGATGGTCAACAGGCACATGAAAAGATGATCAACATCACTAATCATCAGGGAAATTCAAATCAAACCACAATGAAATATCACCTCACAACTATCAGAAAGGCTATTATCAAAAAGACAACAAATAACAAGGTTGGTGGAGATGGAAATTGGTGCAGTCATTGTGGGGAACAGTATGGAAATTCCTCAAAAAATTAAAAATTCCACTCCTGTGCATTTATCTAAAGAAAACAAAAACAATAATTGAAAAGATATATGCCTCCCTATGTTCATTGCAACATTATTTTCAACAGCCAAGATATGGAAGCAACCTAAGTGACAATCGACAGATGAATGGATAAAGAAGACGTAGTGTATATATACAATGAAATATTATCCAACCAAAAAAAATGGTGAAACCTTGCCATTTGCGACAACATGGGTAGACCTAGAGGGTATTATGCTAAGTGAAATAAGTTAGAAAAAGAAAGATAAATACTGTATGATTTCACTTATATGTGGAAAAACATAACAAAACAGAAATAGAGTTATAGACACAAAGAACAAATAGGTAGATGCCAGAGGGGAGGGGATTGAATGGGGAAAGAAATAGGTGATGGAAATTAAGAGGGACAAACTACTAGTTGCAAAATAAATGAGGCACAGGTATGAAAGGTACAGTGTGGGGAAAATAGTCAATAATTATGATATATCTTTGTATGGTGACAGATCATAACTAGACTTTATCATAGTAATCTTTCTGAAATGTACAGAAATACCAAATCATTATGTTGTATAACAGGAACTAACATAGTGTTGTAGGTCAATTATGCTTCAAAAACGAACAAACTCATAGAAAAAGAGATCAGATTTATGGTTAGCGGAGGCAGAGGTGAATATCAAAAGGTACAAACTTCCAGTTATAAGGTAAATAAGTATTAGGGATGTGAGGTACAGCGTGATAAGGATAACCAACACTGCTGCGTGTTATAATGACAGTTGTTAAAGAGTAAACCTGAAGAGTTTTCATCACAAGAAAAAATTTTCCATTTCTTTAATTTTGTGTCTATGTGAGATGATGCTAAATTTATTGTGCTAATCATTTCATGACTCAAGCAAATGAAATCATTATGTTGTACACCTTAAACTTATATTGTGCTGCGTGTCAAATATATCTCAATAAAACTGGAAGAAAAAAGACATGACTATATAAGTAATAATTTTAGCAATGTATTGTTGGGTTTACAATATATGTGGGTGTAAGATATATAATAATAGTACAAAAAAGGGGAGGGCATGAAGCAATGTAAGAGTAAAGTTGCTGTATTTTCCTGGAACTAAGAATAAATCTGAACTAGATTCTGATAAATTAAGGTAAATAACTCAAATATGTAATTTTTAAATTTTAAAAGAATTAATGATTCCTCATGTTGCATGAAAACAACCACTTTATACAAAATACAGCAGTAAAGAAACAAGGAACAAAAATAACATGAGACAGGGTTTCCCTGGTGGCACAGTTGTTGAGAGTCTGCCTGCCAATGCAGGGGACGTGGGTTTGTGCCCTGGTCCGGGAGGATCCCACATGCCGTGGAGCGGCTGGGCCCGTGAGCCATGACCGCTGAGCCTGCGCGTCCAGAGCCTGTGCTCCGCAATGGGAGAGGCCACAACGGTGAGAGGCCCGCGTACCACAAAAAAAAAAAAAAAAAAAACAAAGAGACATAGAAAACAAAAAGCAAAATGGCAGATGCAAATCTAATCATATCAGTAATAACTTTAAATGTGAATAAGTTAAACAATCCAATCAAAAGGCAGAGATCGTCAGATTGTCTAAAAAATAAACCAAGATTCAACTATATGTTGTCTACAAGAGACGCATTTATATTCAAAGATGCAAATAGGTTGAAAGAAAGAATGGAAAAGGTAACGTGTAAATAATCAAAAAAGTGCTGGCGTGGCTGTACTATAATCAAACAAAATAGACTTTAAAACAAACAAACAGACAAAAAAACATTACCAGAGATGAAGAGGACCATTTCACAGTGATAAAAGGGTCATTCCATCGGGAACATATAACTACTTTAAACACATATGCAACTAGGAACAGATTCCAAAAATATGTGAAGTAAAACTGAGCAGAACTGAAGGGAGAAATGGAGAAATAGAAAATTCAACAGCAAAAGTTGGAGACATCAATACCCCACTTTCAACATTGGGTAGAACGAACAGGCAGAATATCAATAAAGAAAAGAAGACTTAACAACACTATAAACTCAACAGACCTAGAAGACATCTGTACAACACTCTACCCAGAAACAGTAGAACACACATTCTTCTCATTACACATGAACCATTCTTCAGAATAGACCATGTGCTAGCCTATAACTTAGATGAAATGGACAAAATTCTAGAAAGAGATAAACTTCCAAAACTAACTTAAGATGAAGAAGAAATCTTAACAGACTTATAACAACAGATTGAATTAGAAATCAAAAATTTCCCACAAAGAAAAGCCCAAGTCCAGTAGGTTTACTGGTGAATTCTACCAAAAGTTCAAAGAATATGAATCCTTTATAAACTCTTCCAAAAAATGGAAGAGGAGAAAACACTTCCCAACTCATTATATGAGGCCAGTTTTAACCTGATACAAAAACTTGACAAAGACATCACAAGAAAATTATAGATCAATATCCCTAGGGAATTCCCTTGTTAATATAGATGGTAAAATTATCAACAAAATAACAGCACACCAAATCCAGCAACATATAAAAAGGATTTTACACCATTACCAGATGGGATTTATCCCAGGAATGCAAGGTTCACTTACCATACAAAAATCAATTAATGTAATGCACCATATTAAGAGAATAAAGAGCAAAATTCACATGATCATCTCAATAGATACAGAAAAAGTATTTAGCAAAATCAATACTCTTTTGTGATTAAAAAAAAATTTCAACATTCTAAGAATAAAAGAGAATTTCCCTAACTTGATAAAAAGCAAGTTCAAGAAACTCACAGCTAACTTCATACTTAATGGTGAAAGATTGAAAGCCTTTCCTCCTAAGATCAGAAATAAGACAAGGATGTCCGCTCTTGCTCTTTTTATTCAACATTGTACCAGAGGTTCTAGCCAAGGCAACTAGGCAAGAAAATGAAATAAAAGGCATTCAGATTAGAAAGAAAGTAAATTCTCTTTATTTGCAGTACTATGTGTATTTAAAAAAATCCTAAGGAACCCACAAAAAGTTGCTATAGTTAATAAACAAGTTCAGCAAGTTTGCAGGACACAAGATTGATATACAAAGATCAATTGTTAATCTGTACACTAACAGTGAACAATCCAAAAACAAAATTAAGAAAACAATTCCTTTTATAGTAGCATCAAAAAATAAAATGTTTAGGAATTCATTTAACAAAAGAAGTGCAAGACTTGCACACTGAAAACTACATTATTGAAAGAAATTGAAGACAATCAAAAGAAATAAAAAGACATTCAAAGCTCATGGATTAGAAGGCTTAATATTGTTAAGATGGCAATACTCCCAAAATTGATCTACTGATTCAACATAATTTCTATCAAAATCTCAGCTGACATTTCTACAGAAATTGACATAATTGAAATCCTAAAGTTCATAAATAAAGGCAAGGGACCCAGAATATCAGAGGTAAAAAGTTTTGAAGATAAGTAGAGTTGGAGGACTCACACTTTATGATTTCAAAACTTACTACAAGCTTATAGGTATAAAGACAGTATGTTATTAGAATGAGGATAGATATATGGATCGATGGAATAAAACTGAGAGTTCAGAAAATAATCTTTACATTTATAGTCAACAAATTTCAATCAAAAAATTGATTTCCAAGACAATTAAGTAGAGGAAAGTATAATCTTTTGAATAAGTGGCGTTGGAACAGCCATATGTCCATTTACAGAAGAATGAACTTGGACCACTAATTCCTACCATACATCAAAATTAAAATTCAAAATGAATCATAGACCAAAATGTAAATGATGAAATTACACAACTCTTAGGAGAAAACATAAGAGTAAGTTTTCATGACCTTGCATTAGGCAATGATTCCTTAGAGATGACACCAAAAGCTCAAGTGGCCAAAGAAAAATAGCTGAATTATACCAAAATGTACCACCTTGGGAATTCCCTGGCAGTCCAGCAGTTAGAACTTTGCGCTTCCACTGCAGGGGGCATGGATTCGATCCCTGGTCAGGGAACTAAGATCCGGCATGCTGCTCAGCATGGCCAAAAAATTAAAAATTAATTAATTAATTAATTTAATTTTTAAAATTGGCTTTTAAAACCTTTATGCTACAAAGGATACCATCAAGAAAGCGAAAGTACAACCCACAGAATGGGTGAAAATATTTGCAAATCATATATCTGATTAGGGACTTGTATTCATAATACATAAAAAACCCTTACAATTCAATAATAAAAAGATAAATAGCCTAATTAAAAACGAGCAAAGGATTTTAACTGACATTTCTCCAAAGATGGAGAATGTCATCTCCATGGCCAATAAGCACAAGAAAAGCTGCTCTATATCATTACTCATTAAGGAAATGCAAATCAAAACCACAATGAGATTCCACCTCACACTCACTAGACAGCTAGAATCAAAAACACAGATAATAACAAGCGTAGGTGAGGATGTGGAGAAACTGGAACTCTCATAATTTGCTGGTGGGAATGTAAAAGTGTGCAGTTGCTTTGCAAAACAAAATCTGGAAGATTCTGAAAATGCTAAACATAGATTTACCATATGATTCAGTAATTCTATTCTTAAGTGTATATACTCAAGAGAAACGAAAATATATGTTCACAATTTTTACATGCAAATTTTCATAGCAGTATTACTCACAATAGCCAGAAATGGAAATAAGCCAAATATCCACTAATTGATAAATTAAATGTGTTATAATCTGTACAATGGAATATTATTTGGCAATGAAAAAGGAATGAACTACTGATACATGCTACAAGGATGTTTACAAGAATGAAACTTGAAAACATTATTCTAAGTGAAAAAAATGAGTAAAAAGACCACATATTGTATGATCGCATTTATAATGAAGTGTCCAAAATAGGCCAATCTATAAAGACAGGGAGTAGACTAGTGGTTACCTAGGGTTAGGGGTGAGGTAGGGAGGAATGGGAGTGACTGCTAATGGGAAAGGAGTTTCTTTTATGAAGAATGAAAATGTTCTAAAATTAGAATATGATAATGGTTGTGCAACCTTGTGAATATACTAAAACACATTGATTTATACACCTTCAATGAGTGAGTCATATGGTATCTAGGTTATATCTTAATAAAGTTGTTTCTATTTTTTTATTATTTTACAAATTTATTTCTCTATTTATTTTTGGTTTTGGTTGCATTGGGTCTTGGTTGCTGCTCATGGGCTTTCTCTAGTTGTGGCGAGCAGGGGCCACTCTTCATTGTGGTGCTCAGTCTTCTCATTGCGGTGGCTTCTCTCGTGTGGAGGGTAGGCTCTAGGCATGCAGGCTTCAGTAGTTGTGGCACACGAACTCAGTAGTTGTGGCTTACGGGCTCTAGGCGTGCGAGCTCAGTAGTTGTGGCGCACGGACCTAGTTGCTCCGTGGCATGTGGGATCCTCCCGGACCAGGGATTGAACCCGTGTTCCCTGCACTGACAGGCGGACCCTCAACCACTGTGACACCAGGGAAGTCCCTGGTTTTTTTTTAATCGCCAGGACTAGAGTGGTCCAAGCAGCTTTATCTATGATAGTAGTCCAATTCCCCTGTTATTTTGAACATTCTGGCACATGGGAAAAGATGGAAAACTTCCCAATTTAATTCATGTGGCCAGAGAAACTTTAATTATCTAATTAAAAGAGAACAGAAAAATATAACTAAAAACCTGAATCACTTTGCAAACAAATTATAAATAAAATATTAGTAAATAGAATGGAGAAAAATATTTATTTTACATTTTATTCCAGGCATACAAGGGTAGTTCAGTACCAGGAACTCTAGCTACATAATTTATCAATCAACCTTATAATCCCACCAGTAGATGGTGTTTGATAAAACTTATCAGTCTGACAAAAAAACAAAAACAAACAAAAGAAGACATCCTGAGTAAAATAACCTTACAAGAAAACTATTAACTCAAATAAAGAAATCCAGAAAACCAGCAGCAAGCTGTAGGGGAATGGCTCCACCACGGTCCCTGGAGATGTGCCAGGGGCCACGTAGACAAGGTCTGGCCACAGTCTGACCTGATCCTGCCATGTGGACCCCCCTGGATCAAGGAGATGTCCCTCTGGGGGCACACAGGCTTCTGTGTAAGTCTACATAAATGTTTGACCATAGTTTAGGGGCTCCTCAACGGCAGAGCAACCCATCACTCATGCCAGCTGTCACCTGGCCCCTCTGGTTTGGCGTCATTCTGTGGGATTAGGGACATAGGGAGCTGACACCATGCTGATATAACCTTTGCTGCCTGTGTAAAGAACTCTGATCTACCTGGGCACACTGGCTCCCTACTGGCAGGTCTACAGGAGTGTGGCCAGCTGACCTCACAGCTGCCAGGCTGCCATTGAGGGACAGCATGACTGTTTCACACAGATGAGATCTAAATTGTGAAACACCAAACTATTTCAATTAAAATCAGAACTTCCTCAGGGAGGCCCACTATTATTATTTGATATTGCATTAGAGGTTCCAGCATATGTGATTAGACAAGAAAATGAAACATGTCCTATAAATGTTGAAAGAGATAAAAACTGTGAGTTTTTGCAATCCTAGACATTGTATTAAAAAATCAGAATTAACAGGAAAAATATGATAGAGTCAGAGAATGTCATCTAATTTTGAGATCAATATATCTTCTCTTTTCAAATAATAAGCCATCTAGAAGTGAAGAGGAGAAAAAATAGTCTATTCACAATAGTGACAAAACCATGACTACTTGGGGATAAAATGGAACAAGGAAGACAGGGGAGTGTGTGTGCTGTGTTCAGACACTTCCTGCTCCTCTCCTGCTCTTGTCAGGATTCCAGGTCCCCTCCCTCTGCTTCCAGGTAGTTTGGTCAATGGCAGGTGCTGGCCCAGATTGAAAGGTGGGGGGAGGGAAGAGCAAGGGTATTTCTCTCCCTCCCTCTCTGTTTCCAGTGGTCTCCTCTGTGGCTGCAGCTCCCACCTGAAATCTCCTCCCTCCATGGTCCCGGATGAGGCTGGGGAGCCCTTGCTGTGGTCAGAGCTCTACCTCCTCCCATTGTCCCTCCAGTCCCAGCCCTGCCTGGGGCAGAATTGACCTCTTGGTGTTCACTTCACCATGCCCTGAGTGGTTCCTCCCCTCTTCCAGTCCAAGGAACCACTCCCGATGTTACATTCCCTCTGCCTGAGAGACCTGGAGTGGTTTCTGCTTTCCAGAGAAGACCCTGACTCTACAATCAGTGTGAAGAAAACTATCACATCTTGTTTAAGAACAGACATACCATTTTCCAGGATAAGAACTCGTAAGATTAAAAAAAAAAATCAACCTAAAATTTATGATTAAATTTAATGCAATTTTATTATATTCCCAACAGGGCTTTAGGGGTTTTGGTGTTGCCTTAGTTAGGTAAAATTATTTTGAAGTTTATCTGGTAGGGGCTATAAACTGAAAGTTTGTGTCCATCCCCCTAAATTCAGATGTGAAGCCCTAAACCCCCAGTGCAATAGTATTAGGAGGTGAGGCCTTTGGGAGGTGACTGGTGTTAGATGAGGTCACGAGGGTGGAGCCCATGATAGGATTAGTGCCCTGGTAAGAGGAGGGGACCAGAGCTCTCATTCTCCACCATGTGAGGACGTGGCTGCCATCTGCAAGCCAGGAAGGGGGTCCTCACTGGAACTCGATCGTGTGGCACCCTGATCTCAGATGTCTAGCCTCCAGGACTTAGAAATAAATGCCTTCTCATCTTGACAAAGAAAAAAGGAGTTGGAGGAATCAGACTCCCTGACTTCAAACTATACCACAAATCTACAGTAATCAAGACAGTATGGTACTGGCACAAAAACAGAAATATAGATCAATGGTACAAGACAGAATGCCCAGCGATAAACCCACACACATATGGGCACCTAATTTATGACAAAGGAGACAAGAACAACAGTGGAAAAAAGACAGCCTCTTCAATAAGTGGTGCTGGGAAAACTGGACAGCTACATGTAAAAGAATGAAATTTGAACACTACTTAACACCATACACAAAAATAAGCTCCAAATGGATTAAAGACTTAAATGTAAGACCAGACACTACAAAACTCTTAGAGGAAAACTTAGGAAAAACACTCTTTGACATAAACCACAGCAAGATCTTTTTTGACCCACCTCCTAGAGTAACGGAAATAAAAACAAAAATAAACACATGGAACTTAATTAAACTTAAAAGCTTTTGCACAGCAAAGGAAACCATAAACAAGACAAAAAGACAACCCTCAGAATGGGAGAAAATATTTACAAATGAAACAACAGACAAAAGATTAATCCCCAAAATATACAAACAGCTCATGGAGCTCAAAAATAACACAAACAATCCAGTTAAAAAATGGGTGGAAGACCTAAATAGACATTTCACCGAGGAAGACATACAGATGGCCAAGAGGTACATGAAAAGATGCTCAACATCACTAATTGTTAGAGAAATGCAAATCAAAACTACAATGGGGTATCACCTCACGCCAGTCAGAATGGCCATTATCAAAAAATCTAGAAACAATAAATGCTGGAAAGGGTGTAGTGAAAAGGGAACCCTGCTGCACTGTTGGTGGGAATGTAAATTGATACAACCACTATGGAAAACAGTATGGATGTTACTTAAAAAACTAAAAATAGAATTACCATATGACAGTCCCACTACTGGGCACATACCCTGAGAAAACCATAATTCAAAAAGAGTCATGCACCGAAATGTTCATTGCAGCTCTACTTACAATAGCCAGGAGATGGAAACAACCTAAGTGTCCATCATCGGTTGTATGCATAAAGATGATGTGGCACATGTATACAATGGAATATTACTCAGCCATAAAAAGAAACGAAATTGAGTTATTTGTAGTGAGGTGGACGGATCTAGAGTCTGTCATACAGAGTGAAGTAAGTCAGAAAGAGAAAAACAAATACCGTATGCTAACACATATATATGGAATCTAAAAAAGAAAAATGGTACTAATGAACCTAGTTGCAGGGCAGGAATAAAGAAGTAGACATAGAGAAGGGACTTGAGGACATGGGGTGGGAGGGGGAAGCTGGGGTAGTGAGAGTAGCATCAACATATATACGCTACCGAATGTAAAACAGATAGCTAGTGGGAAGCAGCCGCATAGCACAGGGAGATCAGCTCGGTGCTTTGCGATGACCTAGAGGGGTGGGATAGGGAGGGTGGGAGGGAGGCTCAAGAGGGAGGGGATATGGGGACGTGTATGCACATGGCTGATTCACTTTGTTGTGCAACAGAAACTAACACAGTGTTGTGAAGCAATTATACTCCAATAAAGATCTATTTTTTTAAAAAAGAAATGTCTGCTCTTTAAGTCCCTTGCCTGTGGCATTTCGTCAAAGTGGCAGGAGCTGACAGAGGCAGAAGGATAAATGCTCAAGTAGACAACAAAAGCATGCAAAATGGAAGAAAGGGCGTTGCCTGGCCTCTGTGCACAGCTGAAGGCATTGGTGCAAGAACAGACGCACGCACCACGGAGCAGGCTAGAAAATCAGGAAGTGCCTCAGCACGGCCGAGAAGCTACCCTGGGTCAAGAGCTTTGTTTCGGTTACTCCAAAAGGAAGCATCATTTCATAAATGGGGCCAGAACAGCTAGTACCTCCTGGAAGAGTGTAAAAGTACGGCCGCTCTTACCTCTTAACCAAAAGTAAATTCCAAGTGGATAACAGACTCAGATGTAAAATAAAGTAAAATGAAAAAGTTACTGCAGGAAAATCTGGGAGACTGTGTACAAGGTAGCAGTAAAGTGTCCTTACCAAAGCAAGACTGGAAACCCCAAAGTACTTAAAATAAGTTATGAACATGCTGGACTGTAGAGCAGTGAAGAGCACATCTATGGACTGACACCGAAAACAAAGTCAACAGACAGAGGATGAGTTCAGAGAAACAAAAGCTATCGAGAATGAAAATGACAGTCCAGGGCTGTTACCTGTGAGATACACAAACAATCCGATAGAAAAATGGGCCAAGAGTATGAATTCACTGGAGAGTAAATTCGAATGGCAAAGAGCACACGAAAAGTGCTCACAACCGTTAATAGTCAGCGAAATGCAAATCAAGTACCAATGAGCTCCCACTTAGAACTAACAGGAATGACCAAACGGGGACGCAAAGCAAGAGCGAGGTCCTGCCCCGCGGGAGGGAGACGGACATCTGACAGCATGTGTGGAAAGTCCTCTAGTAACAGCAGCGCAAAGAACCATCTGTGCTCTTTCACCCCAAATCCCAGTCTGTACTGGTTTGCTCGGGCAGCTGTCACAAAGTGCACAGACATTTATTGTCCCCCGGTCCTGGAGGTTGGAAGTCCCCAGTGTGGGCGTCGGCACGGCTGGTTTCTCCTGAGGCCTCTCTGCTTGGCTTGCAGACGGCCATCTTCTGCCTGGGTCCTCACACGGACATCCTCTGTGTGCATCTGTGTCCCAGTCCCCTCTCAAGGACACCAGTTGTGTTGGATTAGGGCCCACCTTACTGTCTCTACTGAAACTTAATCAGCTCTGTCTCCAAATGCAGTCCCATTCTGAGCTGTACTGGGGGTTAGGACTCCAACATATGAATTTGAGGGGACAGAATTCAGCCCATAGCACGTTACCTGGGCTTGCTTCCACAGAACTGAAGACACTGGCATATTGAGATAGAAGAGAAAGGGTGTTACTGCTCATGACATTGTTCACAGAGGCAGGAAAAGTAATCCTAAACCTGAAAACCAGAGAAGCCCACAGAGAGGCTGTCACACAAATGAGTGAGGGGAGGTCTGCGTGGGGCGTGGAACATCAGGCCTCCTTTAACAAAGAGACGGAGGGCCCTGCCAGGTGCCCTGGAGGACTTCCCTTCCTTTCTTCATAGCTACATGTTTGTGTAAAATACAGCGCTATTAACTATAGTCACCGTGCTGTACATGAGATCCCCAGAACTTACCCATCTTAAAACCAGAAGTTTGTATCCTTAGGCCAGCATCCCCCCACTTCCCCCAACCCCCAGTTCCTGGCAACCACCCTCTACTCTCTGTTTCTGTGAGTTCAATGTTTTCAGATTCCACACAGAAGTGAGATCACACAGTGTTTGTCTTTCTCTGTCTGACTTATGTCACTTAACCTGATGCCCTCAAGATTTATCCATGTTGGTGCAAATGGCAAGATGTCCTTTTTATGGCTGAATAATATTCCATTGTATGTATGTGCCACATCTTCTTTATCTACCTGTCAGTGGGCACTTAGGTTGTTTCCATGTCTTGGCTATTGTAAATAGTGCTGCTATGAACATAGGGGTGCCGATATCTCTTCAAGGTTGTGATTTCATTTTCTTCAGATATATACCCTGAGGTGGGACTGCTGAATCATACAATGATTTTATTCTTAATTTTTTGAGGAACCTCCATACTGTTTTCCATAGCGGCTACACCAGTTTACATTCCCACCAACAGTGCACAAGGACTCCCTTTTCTCCACACCCTCACCAACACTTGTTACCTGTTGTTTTTTGGTTAACAGCCACTCTAACAGGTGTGAGGTGAGGTGACATCTCATTATGGTTTTGATTTGCATCTGCCTGGTGGTTAGTGATGTTGAGAACATCCTCATGTGCCTGCTGGCCGTTTGAATATCTTCTCTGGGACAGTGTCTGCTGAAGTCCTCTGCCCGTTTCTTGACTGGGTGGTTTGGCCTTTGCTGTTGGGTTGTCTGAGTTCCTTATGCTTTGGATATTAACCTCTTATCAGATGCATGGCTTCCAAACATTTTCGCAGTTTAACAGAGTGCCCTTGCATTTTGTTCATGGTTTCTTTTGCTGTCAGAAACTTTATTTTGACACGGTCTCACCTGTTTATTTTTGCCTTTGTTGCTGTGCTTTTGGTGTCATATCCAGAGAACATGGGAGAGGCAGGACAGGAGGTCTGGGTGACCTC
This sequence comes from Delphinus delphis, assembly GCF_949987515.2. NCBI lineage: Eukaryota > Metazoa > Chordata > Mammalia > Artiodactyla > Delphinidae > Delphinus > Delphinus delphis. The sequence continues at coordinate 1,763,021 of NC_082684.1, read as the reverse complement.
GTAGGGTCACCAAGGGCCTCTTGGGGCACACCTGGTGGGGTGCACGCACCCCTAGTGGAGACCCTGGTTCTCCCCCCAGCCCACTGGGCTGGCTGCCCTGGGGCTGGGACATGTGCCCATGAGCAGCTCTGCCTCTCTGTGCCCGGCGGGCTTGGCAGGAAGCAAGAGCTGGGGGTGGCCAAGTCAGGGTCCCAGGCCCACACCTCCGCCATACGTCTCCCAGTCAAGCTCCCCCCCAACCTGGGTGGGGCCTGGCTCTGGAGCAGGGTGAGCCCCGTTGACCTCCTTGGGCCAGGCCTGCGCCCTCTGTGACCGAGACGGGGAGACTCCATCAGCTGAAACTTTCGTGAGCTCCCAGGCCCCGAATGCTGGCTCTCCTGCCCTGGTTGATAGGGTGCATTGGTCCCCTATGCTGCGTAACAAATCACTTAGCAGCTTAAACACAAATGCATCAAATGAATGATCTCACAGTTCCCGCAGGTTAGGAGCCCAGCCGTGGGTCGGCTGGTCATCTGCTCAGGAGCTCGGAAAGCTGCAGTCAAGTTCGCTGGGTGAAGCTGGAGGACTGCGGTCCTCGTTTTCTTTCTGGCTATTTTCTGGGGACGCTCTTGGCTCCCAGAGGCTCCTGCAGTTCCTGCTGCGCGGCTCCCGTGGGCTGCTCTCAAAGGCTGTTGGTTTCCTTCCTGCCCGACTGCCGGAGGGCGTCTCTGATTCCTCACCCTCTGCGAAGGCCCTTCTGAGTAGGACGGGCCCCCTCCCCCCCGACTCGGACAATCTCCCTGTGGATTCAGTAACCCTCTCTCGGGAGTGAGATCTCATCTCTCCCAAGTCCCTCCAGGATGTGCACACCAGGGCTTGGGGTCCCCTGAGAATCCTGCCAACCACAGTGGGGGAAGGAGAGGTGAGGATGAAAGGAAGAGAAAGAGGCACGAAGATGGCCCGAGAAAAGGAAAAGGGAAGCCAGGTGATGCTCAGCCCTCCTCCCCTCCCGGCCCGGGGAGTCCTCTTCTGCAGCCTGGTGCCCCACCCAGGGGTGAGGTGGGGCTGTCAGAGAGCCTTTCTGAAGCACCGTCCTTCGGGTGACGGCCAGACCCTGCCCTTAGCAGAGGCCCAGGGCCTCACCCAGCCCCTCTCCCGTCCCCGGGAGCCTAGGTCTGCAGGTGGTCCGGGGCCCGCAGCCCCTGTGCTTGACTCCAGCCCCTGCGAGAGGGGGGTGTTGGCAGGTGTGCTGGCACAGCCTCTGGCCAGGAGCTCGGTCCCTGCTCATGTGGGTACGACGCAGGCTTCACACACACACCACCGCCATGTGACCGCTCTGTCCCCCACCCTGTCCCTCCGCAGCCCTGCTTTCTGGGAAGTGTCCACTGCCCAGTGGAAGTTCTTGCAGTCGGAGGTCACCCAGGCCATCTGGTCCTCACTCATAATGTCCTCATAGCCCCCAGGAGGTGTGCCCCATGCCAGCTCCCAACACCCTTGGGCAGGCCAAGGCTGGCCCCACGGGGACATGCAGGACCCCCCCCCATTTCCGTCCAGGCCAGTCAGCTACCAAGGCCCTGCACGTCGGGCCAGACCAGTGGCCGCCTGACCTGCCAACTCCTGGCAGCTGAGACCTAACTGGCCTCTTCCAGCGTGAAAAAGGCGAGGCAGGGAGGACACATGAATGAATTGAGTCCAAGACCCTTCCTCGTGCTGCCCGTGGAGCGCAGAAGTGTGGGCGCACCTTCAGACAGGCGTCTTGTTTTGTCTGGGGGCAGGAGGGGTTCTGACGATGCCTGGACTCACTCCCTCCGTCCCAGCCTGAAGGGCTTCCTCCCTGGGTCAGAGGTCGGCACTCAGGCCAGGGCACAGCGCTCACAGCATGGGCTCCAGTTCTGGACTCCCAGGTACCAGCTGTGTGACTTCAGGCAGGTTACTCAGCCTCTCTGTACCCTGGCTTCCTGGTGTATAATGCCTGCCTAGCGGGACTGCGGGGCCGTGCCCGTGCAGAGTAGGGGGCGTGTGTGGCAGTCCCAGCAACGAGTCAGGGGCCATGCCGAGGGGACTGCTGGAGCCCGGAGGCTCTGCCTCCCTGACTTTGTGACCCCGGGTGGGTGTCCCCACCCCCTCCCCAAGGGCCCACAGCTGGTCGGCGGGCGTGGTTCCCTGGTGAGGGCACAGGGTTGGGCTTCGCCAAGGCGATGCCTGCCAAAAGAGGGGATGCCGAGAGCAGCCTGCACCCACCGGTCTCCCCCGGGCCTCCGCTGCCCTGGGCCCCTTGGACCCTGCCCTCCCCAGGCCACCACTCACCCCTTCTCCAGAACCCCCAGAACAGAAAGGCCACCTGCCAGACTGGACCCAGCGCAGAACCAAGGAAGATTCTCCCCCTCTGCAGCCCTGGGGACAGCAACCAGGGGGCTCGGGGAGGAGCTGGGCCTCCCCCCGGGCATCAGGCCCACACCGCCTGTGGCAGAAAGAGCTGCTGGCGGTCAGGAGGTGGCAGGTAACTTCCCGCCGTTAGTGAAGCTGAGCTAGGGGACCAGATGGGCCCGAGATATGCAGAGGGCCCCGCGCGAGGACAGGCACATCTGAAAGCAATTGCAGTGAGAATCGGCACATCAACCCCCCCCACCCCGGCCCCCCCACCCCCGGCTACTCCACACTGCACTGTGTTTGCAAGTTGATTCGTGTTGTCTGCCTCTATGAGCGCCTGGGGTGGGCGGCCATGGGGTCACGGGAGGTGGCGATGGAAACCCGGCCTGGCAGGTGGCCACCCCGATGGGCCCAGCCCCACGTTTTCTGCAGAGAAAACAAACCTCAGAATTCTGGGGAAGAGAGGACTTCCTGGACTCCCGCCAAGGCGCCCAGGATGCGGGGGACAGAGCAGGGGTGCGGGGAAGGCACCTCCTCTCACAAACTCCTGGGGGTGACCGTCAACAATGAAAGGATAAATAACCAGGCAAAAAAGGGTGAAGGGCTCGAATAGACATGACTCCAGGGAAGATGGTTAAACGGCCGGTGAGGCCATGGAAAGACGCTCACCACATTAATCACAGGGAAATGCAAGTTGAAACCACAGTGAGACACGACCTCATGCCCACCAAGATGGCTGTCGTCAAAAGGAAAAACCAGAGAGCAAAAACCAAAAACCAGAAAACAACAAGTATCGGTGGGGATGTGGTGAAATTGGAGCCCTCATCTGTGGTCGGTGGGAATGTGAAGCGGTGCAGCTGCTGTGGAAATCAGCAGTTTCTCAAAAGTTACACATAGAGCTACCCGTGACCCTGCAATTCCGCTCCTGCTCAGGGGCTCCTGCCTCACTGCGGCCGCCAGGAGGAGAGGCTGATTGCTCCACGTTCAGGTAATTGAGTTTCCTCCAAGTGGGACGAGCCAGCGATATAATTTCTAGGATGATCAAATCCTCGCGGGGCCTGAACAAAGCTACTGAATCATGGGATTGGAAGGAGTGAGTCTGCACAGCGAGAAGATTGCTCCCCGAGAGGCCCCAGGGCAGGCTGTCTGCATGTTGAAATAGACAGAACATCCCATTCCTGTTCCCCTGGAGACGGATACGGGCAGCTTGTTCGGAGCAGTTTCCTGCCATCGGTCAGAACGTTGGTACCTGTGTGCGGTTCCCCTGTTGGACTCGTCTGCAGGTGCGACAGGCCGGGGAGATGCCCCAGCACATCCGCCTTGTCTGGCCTCCAGACTGCAGGTGCCGAGCAGGCCAGGGCCCTGGGTCTGCCCCCAGCAGGTAGGGGATCAGAGCCCCTGCCCTCCACATCTAAGGCAGCGGCTGTGCTGGGCACACACACCCCCCAAGGCGCCCAGCGGGTACAGCTGCAGCCTGTGGGAGCAGCGTTCCCGGCAGGGGCCGCCCATCACCTGGACATCCAGTGTTCCAGGCCCAGCAGGGGATCAGAGAGAAATGAGGCACCGGCGGGAGGCCCAGGGGTTGGGAGGTGACCGGGCCCCTCCCAGGCCTTCCGTTCACCCCTGCGTGGATTTCTAGGAGACCACAGCTCGAGAACAGGCAGCAGAGGGTGGGCAGGCTGAGCGGAGGCCTGGATGGGGAGGAATCCCAGGGGTGGGAGCACAGATGTGGCAGGAGAGTGGGGGGTGCTTCGCTGAGGCCGGCCTCGCAGGCTGTGCCGAAGGGACTGGACCCCCTTCCTGGCCCTGGCGACAAGCATATTTAGGTCACTTCTCTCTAGGGGTCCAGGGCCTTCCCTCTGCCTCCAAGGAGCTCTCAGCCCAGTTCCTGAGACCAGTTGGGCTTACAGGAGGGACACGCTGACGGGGTGGACAGCCTCACGCAGGGCCCCTCTGCAGGGTCCCCCAGAGGAGCCTCTGTCTGGAGGTCAGGGGCCCGGGAGAGGCTCTATGTGAGCCCACTTGTCTGCCCCTTCTTGCTGCTCCTCCGCCTGCCCTGGCCCCCCACCGCACCCCAGTCTCCCACCCACTGCCCCGTCATCGCCCAGTTAAGTCCTGGCTGCTCAGTCCTCTGGGGGCTGGGGGTGAGGGGTCTGGGTTCTCCTCCTGGGTCTGCCACTGAATTTCAGGGTGACCTTGGCAAGTTTTCCCCTCCCCAGTTGGGGATTCTGCTTCTGCAAAGGAGACACGTAGACCAGAGTCCCCAGGACCCTTCAGGTGTCCCCAAGTCCACAAGGACACCCCAGGGTATGGACCTGAGGCCCAGAGAAGCCCTCCCCAGCGGATTTGAAGGCCAGTGGACCTGTCAGCCCTGCGGGCAGTGGGGCTGCTCAGGGCCGGCGACCTCAGGACCGCCGTCTGTGAGCCCAGGATGTGTCCTGCGTCCAGCTCTCTGTGACCTTCCCAGCGAGATTCATCTGGTTACATAAAGACACCCCATCACCCTACACGGTCCTCTATAATCCCGCAGCAGAACTGCCCACCCCGCAGCCTGGAAAGCAGGCAGGTCTCCGACTTCCGCTAACACGGGCGCTCCAGGAGACCAGGTTGTAGCGAGCTTGTGTATCAGACGTAGTTAATGATCACCCGGTTCCGTAATTAGATATTAAAACTCTCACTGTGCCGCCACAAAATAACACAGGACGAATAATAAAGTATCATAGTTATAAAGCCACCAAAGTGTAATAAAAGTGTTATTACAAAGGCTTAAAATTTAACGGTGGTTTTTAGTGCGTCACTTATTATACAATTAAAGTTACAGAATAAGATAAGAGTAACTAAAGCAGAGACGTGAGGCGCTGCAGGGGGCCCCGACTCTCGCCTCAGTGGGGAAGGGAGAAGCAGTGCAGCCTGCTGCAGGCCGTGGCCTCAGTCAGGGGTCTGGCTGGGTCCAGGCCCACCTTCTGCTGTCCTGGAGGTGGGGCAGAGGCATAGCTTCTAGAATTAAATGACAGCCCCTTCGCTCTGCACCGAGAATAGCTGTCCTGTGCAGAGGCTGCCCACAACTGAGAAGAAGGCCCTGGTCTCAGACTGAACTGAGAATCCTGACCTAGACTGAGCCCTGCTTCCGGCCGCAGCATTTCCAGATCTGTCTCCGCTTTTTATTGGCAACCTGCGCTCCCTCTCGGAGGCTTCACTGGTGAATGACCACAGCCCCACGTGCTCCGAGCTCTAGAATGTGGGCTCTGGAAGCACGCTCACTTCCCAGTGCCCTCAGCCGTGTCCCCTCCCAGCCCCCTCTTCCAGCCTGAAGAGGCCTCCTGCTTCCAGGCCGCACACTTCTGCAGGGGCAGCTGGCTTAATACACCAGGCATCCCGAGCCCAGGTGACCTCAGGGATGGAGGTCTCTGCGGTGTAACTCAGACGAGGGATGGCCCGCCGTTGCCTGCCCACCAAGGGGGCGGGGAGGAGAGACCCAGCCGCTGGGGCTCCCAGACCCTGTGCTAACCACGTCTTGTATTTTCTGTGTTCTGATGCTTTGACATCCGGGGTCTTGCTGACCCTGTAGGGACCGCCCCTCCCAGGGCCACTCAATTCCTAGCGATAGTAAACAGCCCACCCCCACCCCTTCGAGTATGTCTTTCAAATGCAAACCAGTCGGTCCAGAGCCCACACCCCCAACCCACCTCTTTGGACCACTATCCCAGGTCCAGGTACCTGGGGACAGCCCTGCGCCCCAGAGCCCACTGACGACATTGTTCAAACCAGCCAATCCGAACCTTGCTTCCCAGCCTCACCCCCTTCTTCCCGGGGAAACCACAGTAAAGGTCCCTGTCCTCAGTTCACCCCCTCCCTCTGCCTCCCGACAGGCCCTGGTGCCCCTGAATGTGGCCCTGCAGAGTATGGCCCGGCCCCTCCTCGTGGGATCTGTGAGCAGCAAACTACCCTCGAGTGGCCGTCATCTCCTGAGCCATCGGCCTCCCCATCCCTGAAGGAGGGTGGACCTGCATTTAAGAACACGCTCCACCCTCACCTTGCTCTGATTGTCATAAAATTCTTTCACAGGGAAGCCCACACCTGCCCCTGGGTCACCTCCTGGCTCAGCCTCTGGGTCAGCCCAGTGCTGTCTGCGTCCCTGCCCAGGTGAGTTTGGAGGTGGAGGCTGGGTGCCCTCAGCCTTCCTGAGGCCCCACCAGCTGCTCCCCACGGACCAGGGTCCCAGGACCCTCCCCACCTGGCTCCCTTCCGTAGGTTCACCTTCGGTCTTCATCCGTCTGGGGGCGGGATCCTCAGACAGGACCAGAGCTGGGAGCGGAGGCAGACCTGCAGACGGGGCTCCCGGCCAGCACCCGCGAAGGTGCCCTCAGGTGTCCCATGAGCCAGCGCCGGCCCCTCCCGTTTCAGGCCGCGGTGGTGGGTGAGCACAGACTTCTAGGGAAGAAGGGGCCTGTTGCCTCACTGTAGATCATCCTTAAAAAAGAAACCAGAGACACCCCGGGTGCCTCTCTGTGGCCCCATAAATCTGGGGAGGTGGGAGCCGCACTTAGAGAACACAGGCTTTTGAATTTTAAACGGCCAATTTGGTCGATGAATCAATTTCACTGGGCTGAGGCAGGCGCTAGATGAAAGCAGTCTTAAGACCTAGTTAAAGCAGAGAGAGCCTCTTTGTTCATGTTGTTTTCATACTGTCACCCTCTAATATTTCATCTATATTCATTTTTATGGCTTTCCAAATTATAGATGTCAGCTAAAAACTGAGGAAAGGAGGAGGAGGAAAACTCCGCGTTGAAAAGAAAAGCTAAGTTTCCTGTCCAAAGCCAGGGTGTTGGGACGTGACTCGACCGCTCTCAGCCGTCCCTGCATCCCGCCCGTCCCTGCATCCCGTCAGGATGGGCCTCGTGCCGGCCTTGGGGCACAGAAGGAGGCGGACTTCCCTGCCAGCGGGGGCTCATGTTCTGGTGGGAAGAGACAGCCCTAAGAGCCAGCAGGACGAAGACCCAGTGCTCAGGGCCCAGGGTGAGTGAGGCTCAGGGCCTGGCGCAGCTCGGAGTGCAGGGAGCGGCCACTGGCCCCGCAAGACTCTCCCCAGTTCCCACCGCCCCCAAAGTGTAACCCAGGTTACCCATCCCATCCCGGGAGTTCACGTTCTACTGATTAGGATTCCCTCTGACCCACTGGCTTAAAATTAATATCTGCATTATCTTTGCTCTATAATATGTGGTGTGAATAGGTCACAAAGTAAATACTTGAGACTACGGTCAGCCGACTTCTTCTGTAAAGGGCCACACAGCAAATATTTCAGCCTTTTTGGGCCACACGATCTCCTACACAACTCCTCAGCTCCGATGTGGCAGCGTGAAAGCAGCCGTGGGTGTCGCCTAACAACAGGTCTGGCTGTGCGCCCACCAAACTGTTTACAAGAGCAGAAGCAGGCCGTGTTCTGCCAACTCCTGCTCTTAATACTAATGTGAGCCCGCTGGTTTTTCTGTGGTGTCCGATCCCTTCCCGTGAAAATGTTCACTCTAGGATTGTATTTTCCATCCGTATCGTGATTTCCATTTGGAATTTTGGAATCTCATTCCTCTCCTCATTCTATTCATGTTTTCCTTTAAATCCTTGAGCCTATGAATATATTTTCAAGGGGATTGACACCCTTGTAGCCTTTTCCATCACTCTGGCATTTCTGGGTCTGCCTCTATGCACTTTTCCATCACTCTGTCATTTCTGGGTCTGTCTCTATGCACTTTTCCATCACTCTGTCATTTCTGGGTCTGTCTCTGTGCACTGAGTTTTCTCCTGTGTGTGGTTCGCGTCTCGCTGGGTCTTTGCTTTTCCGGTGGTTTTGGACTGGCTGTTGGATGTTACATGTCAAGGGTGGAATCCCAACACAGCCCTTTGAAGAGTGTGGACTTGGCTCCGGCAGGAAGTGACGGCACCTGAAGATGAGTCTGGCCCTTTGGATGCTTCTGGGGACGGGCGTAGGGTCAGCCTTCCTCCAGGATGAGCGCAGCCGACCGCTGAGGCAGGACTCTCGCGGGGTCCCTACTGAACGCCCATGTATTCAGTGAGTTCTCTCCTCTCCGGCTGGGGGAAAGGGTCCAGGCTGGTGTGAGCTCTGGACATCATACACCTGGCAGCCCCTGGTAAGTCGCTCTTGGAGTCTCACCCCCATGGATGGGACACTGGGCATTCAGGCAATGACTCCTCAGGGGAGCCCCAAGGCAGAATGCCGGGGCTCCTTTTCTGTCTTCCTCCCTCTTCTCTGGTCTTCTGTCCTGCAAGTTCTAGCCACCTCAGTCTCCCCAGACTCTGACCCCTGTCTGCTCGACTCGTGAAGACCACCAGGCCCTGTGCGCCCCACCCCCTGCGCGCGGAGGTGGCTCCAGGCAGGAAGCAGCACATCGGCTTGTTCGCCTCACCTGCTCCGCTGTTATCAGGGTTCTCAGCCCCGAGCTCCCCACTGTCTAATGTCTGCGAACAGTTGCTTCGTATTTTCTGTCCAGTTTTCTGTGTCCAGTTTTCTGATCGTTTAGGACAGGAGAGTAAGCCCAGATGCTATGGTAGAGACGCCACCCAGTGATTTTTAACACTAAAAACGTGCTCCTCTCTATAGGTAGCTGATGAAAAAGAAAGACAGAAAAGGGAAGCGAATGAGCTGTGCTTGCAGTAATTTCTCCAGACAATTTATGAAAAAGCAGCGACATCCCCGGGCATGCGGGACCCCATCGCTGACACTGGAAAGGAGACCCTGCTGCAGCCGGGCGCAGAGCACCCACCCGACTCAGAGCATAGCTGGTGGCAGGCAGGGAGGGGCTGCGGAGCCCCGAGGCTTTCAGACGAAGCCTCGGGGTCCCGCCTCACATGGGGGAGGTGACCTTGCCTGAGAGCGGGGGCCCTGAGGGCTGCAGCCCGCCCACCCTCGGCCTGCACCTGACCTTGAGCTCTGAGCAGCCTGCAGGCCCTCGGCCACCCTCAGTTCCCCTGCAGCGTCAGGGCCCCTCTCTGAGGGTCACCCTAAACGCTGAGGGCGCCATGAGGCTGGAGATGATTTCTGAGCAGAAACCCACTGGGCTGGCCACGCCCCGCACGCCGCTCGGGTGTCTGCCCACCCACAGCGCACGCGTGCCCCTCCTTCTGCCCGCCGCCCTGGTCAGTGTCTCCCGTCCAAGGCTCTTTGCCCAGGCTCAGCTCTCTGTCCCACCCCAGGTGAGGCTGGCGACCTCAACCCCCTGCCTGCACCCCTACCCCGCTCTCTCGGAGTTGAGTGCCGCCCGGACACTGACACGCCCAAATGCCGTCTCAGCCCGGCCCCGCCCCCAAACCCCAGTCTCGTCTGGAGTCGGTCACGTCTCTGCCCTTGGAGGTGAGTCCTTCTCCCCAAAGCTCCCATCCATCCCCAGTCCAGACCCGTGTCTTCCTGCCCCGTTCCCCACCACACGCAGCCACCACGGTCAGCTGGTCAAGGTCACCTTGGCTGTGTTAGGCCATTGTTGTCACTGGCTGGGCCAAGACCTCATCCGAAAGCGGGAGGCGGGACCCCAGCGGCCTGTTCCGCATCTCCCCGCGGGGCTGGGGGCCTCGGATTCAACACCCCCGAGACGACTCCGAGCTGCCCCCTCCCACCGTGGCCCCCTCAACGGGGCACCGGCATCCTTCCAGCTCAGGCCCCACACCTCGGAGGTGGCCCGGGCTCCCCTGTCGCTGATGCCCCACACCCTACGAGGAGGAGAAAGGAGGCCTTGCCCAGTGCTGGCAGAATAAGGGCAGTGGGGGCCAGAGTCCCACTGGGTCCCTGGGTCAAAAGAGGAGAGCTAGCCTGCGAGCTTGGGATGAGCGGGCCCCTTCCCCGACCCCAGCCCTGGCAGCCCCACCAAAGAGCAAAGCAGGAGATTCTCTTCTCACGAGGTCCAGGCGGCCTTACGAGCTGGGACCAAGACGATTCGGTGACCAGTGCCCCTGGACAGCCGAGGAAATACCCCAGCCCACTGCTCCCCTCCTGGGCCGCAGCCCCTGCCCCCTGGCTCCCCGACCAGGAGCCCTTGATGTGCCGCTGGCGCCACTGTCCATCTCCACTCCACCCCTTGCCATTCAGGGCAGGGTCAGTGGTCAGTGGGGAGGTGGGAGTCTCCCTGGAGAGCACGTGCCAGGTCAGGTGCAGGTCCGGGTGCAAGCGGGCTGGCCCCCTGCGGGAAGCAGACCACCTGCCGCCAGCCCGGGCTCGGTGCTGGGCTCCCTTCCAGCCCGCGTCCACTCCCCACCCCCCTTCCCCGGCCTCCTGGATCTCTTGTGATGTCGTAATCTGGCATTTTGGAGAGAATGAGGTAAAGGCAATTTTACAAGCGCAATAAAACCGGCAAAGTGATCCTCTGATGCTTGTTAATGAGGTTCATTCTATCTCCCCGACGAAGCGGGCAGACTTTAACCCCATGTATGAGGTCAAAATGAATGTCACACGGTCCCCAGCAGGCTAGGGGACATCACCATGGTGCTCCCCTAATCTGCTCCTGCATCCGACACCAGTGATCAGAAGATACCTCACAGGAAATTATTTTCCCCTTCTTGTAACCATAACAACAGATGAGAACTGGGTTTTGCTCAACTTTCTGAGTGCCTTTGCCAACACGTAACCAAACCCGGGGGGCAAAAGCAGAGACCAGGGTTGGGTGCTGGCGCCTTTCAGGGATGCCAGGTTTGGGGTCCTGTGGGGTCCTGTGAGACCCCTTTCTTCCCCTTTCCTCCTCCAATAAGGGATAACTTGGAAGGTTCCAAGGGTGGGAGGAGGGCAGCCCCCATGGAAACGTGTGTGTCAGTGTCACCAAGAGCTTTTCCTTTTCCAGAACCTTAGCACGTCCAGGTAAGTTTTAGAATCATCTACGAGCTTCTGTCAAAAAGCCTGTTGGGGGGCTTCCCTGGTGGCGCAGTGGTTGAGAGTCTGCCTGCTAATGCAGGGGACACGAGTTCGAGTCCTAGTCTGGGAAGATCCCACATGCCGCGGAGCAACTAGGCCCGTGAGCCACAACTACTGAGCCTGCGCGTCTGGAGCCTGTGCTCCGCAACGCGAGAGGCCACGACGGTGAGAGGCCCGCGCACCGCGATGAAGACTGGCCCCCGCTTGCCACAACTAGAGAAAGTCCTTGCACAGAAACGAAGACCCAACACAGCCAAAAATAAAAATAAATAAATTTTTTAAAAAGCCTGTTGGGGTTCTGATGAAGGTCATGGGAGTCTATGGGCCAGCTGGAGGAGCCTGAGCCCCACAGGCCCTGAACAGAAGCCGAGTGTCCACTGCCCAGAGCCCGCCTGGGCCGGGGTCCTCCCCTTCCAGATGAGAGCCTGACACTCTGCCCGCACTAACTCTGAAATGAGCAGGTCCAGACCCACCCCAGAAACATCTCTGGGAGAGACGAAAGCAAAGCAACCTGCCAGGAGGAGGGACAGCTGTGTGGGTGGGGGAGGGGTAGTGTGGCTGAGATGTCCAGTCCCCTCGAATGGATCCACAGACTCAGCGCGATCTTCATCAGAATCCCAGCAGGCTTTTTGATAGACATTCACAGATGGATTCTAAAAACGTATCTGGAAGTGCCAAGGATCTGGAAAAAGAAAACCCGTCTTGGAAGACAGAGTTAGACCCACACCACCTGATAATGCCACCGAAATCGAGACAGGGAGGCACCAGTGAAGGGGTGGATGTGCATAATGGAGCCAGGCAGACTCCAGAACCAGGCCCACAAATAGATGGCCCACTGATTTTGTTTGTTTGTTTGTTTTGTTTTGTTTTTGCGGTACACGGGTCTCTCACCGCTGTGGCTTCTCCCATTGCGGAGCACAGGCTCCGGACGCGCAGGCTCAGCGGCCATGGCTCACGGGCCCAGCCGCTCCGTGGCATGTGGGATCCTCCCGGACCAGGGCACGAACCCGCGTCCCCTGCATCGGCAGGCGGACTCTCAACCACTGCGCCACCAGGGAAGCCCTGGCCCACTGATTTTTGACGAAGGGTCCAAGGCAATTCAATGAACAAAGGGAAGTCTTCCCAACAACTGGATAAATGTGTGGGAAATAAACCCCTTCCTCATGCCGTATACAACAATTAATAAAGATGGATCACACATCACAGACTAGGTGATGTATAGAGGACTTGGGGGAGAAAAGCTTTGCAACATCGGGGGAAACAAAGTGTCCTTGGAGAGGATATAGAAGACGCTGGCATGGAAAAGAAACAACGACAGATGGAATTTCATCAAAATTGAAAACTTTATGTCTTCAAGACATCATTGAGAGAACCAAAAGTTTATCGAATTATTACGTGGTACACTTGAAACTAACATAATACGTCAATTAAACCTCAGTGAAAAAAAGAAATAAATGTCTAATCCATGTAACACAGCTGTGGCCATGCCTAGGAAAGTGCAAGCCCACTGGGAGTTGCTGGCCAGGTGTTTCTGGACTCAAGCGTATGCCCCTTCACCTTCACCTTTACCTTTTCCTTCCTGCTTCCTCCTTTATTTTTGTGCTGTAACAAGGCCCTAGTGACTTAAGTAAGCAGCCACTTCCAATCACAAGCAAAGAAAAGATCTCACCCCAAGAACCCAGATCTTGCTGTTGCGTAAGGAAAAAAAACACAATTTGTTTAAACACCATTTTGCTGAGTTTCCGTCACTTGCGGCTGGACAAATCTCTACCGGATGCACTATCTTCAAAGTCCAGCCCCAGCCCGGCTCCTCCAAGGGCTCCGCTCAACGATCCCGCTAAGCTTTGAGCACCCAGAACACAACGTTTCCTGTATGTTGGTTTGCATTGCCTGCTCCCTTCCCGATAATTTCATGCGTATAAATTGTGTCTCCCCACCACCCATTCAGACAACGGAAGAGTTCCTTTGGTCTTAAGAAAAAGGGAAAAAAAGGAAAGGAAAGGAAGGAAAAGAAAAGAAGGAAAGAAAAAGAAAAGAAAACAAAAAGGCACAGACTGGGAGAAAAAAAAATGTGGATGTCTATACACACACACACACACATCTTATGTCCAGAATGTGTAAAGAATTATTATTTCAAAGCAAAAATAAAAAGACAAGCAGAAGGCAGTCAAAAGGTACAAATTTCCAGTTATAAGATAAATAAGTCCTGGGGGTGAGGTGTCCAGCACAGTGACCACAGTTAGCACTGCCGTGTGGTGTCTTTGAAACTTGCTAAGAGAATACGTCCTAAAAGCTCTCATCACAGAGCAAAAACATTTTTATAACTATATGAGGAGATGGATGTTAACTAATTATCGTGGCAATGATTTCACGATACATGTTAAGCCTATACTCCTTAAACTCACTCAGTGCCACGTCTAAGTCATATCTCAATAAAACTGAAAGAAAAACAGAAAATCTAACAAAAAGCTGCAAAGACGTGAACAGATGCTTCACAGAAGAAAGTAGACAAATGGCCTGTAAGCACGTGAAAGGACGCTCCGCAATATGATTATTCATTAGAGAAACGTACATTAAAACCTCAAAGAGTTAGGACTTTTGCCCCCTGGATTAATAAGGCCAGATGTTCGGGTTCCTGTGGGGAACCAGACCCTGACACTCTGCTGTGTGGCTACAACGCAGTGAGCCACTCGGGAAAGAGTCTGGCGATCTCTTACGTAGTTAAACACACACCTACCCTGTGGCCTGGCCACTCCACGCCTGGGTGTTGACCCAAAAGAAATGAAAACTTATGTCCCCAAATATACTTGCACAAGCAGGCAGATTTATTTGTCATAGTCAACGCCGGAAACCTCCCAAATGGGCATCAACAGGAAAAAGCACCAGTGCATTCTGGAATCAAATGGAACACTACTCAGTAATAAAATAGAAGAGACTACACGAGCGGATCTCAAAAATGTTACGTTAAATGAAAGAAGCCAGAAACAGGATCCACGCCGTATAATTCCGTTTCCTTGAGGTCCAGTACAGGCAAAACCAAAAAGGATATGGCCGTGGCGTGGAAGGGCTACCCCTCCCCTTGGACAGGGCCAAGTACAGGCGGTGGTCTCTGACTCCACCTGGGTCTTCTGGCCCTGAGTCTCCGCCCCGACTCTCGACAGTGCCCGCCATGGCCCAGCTGCACCCCGTGCCTTTGCTCAGATCCCTTGGGTGGTGGGCTTGGGGGTCAGCGGGACCTGAGTGTGAGTTAGTGCACCCACTCGGTGGCCCGTGGCCGAAGCTCAGTCCCCTCCGTAACCGGGGACCGAGGAGCACCTCCCCAGCCCTGGGGCAGGAGCCCCGGGCAGCGCACACGCAGAGCACCTGCCTGGAGGCTGGCCGCAGGAGGCCAGGGCAGGGCGGCGGCCTGCAGCACGTCACTCCTCGCCCGTCTCCCCCAGACCCCGTGCCCCCTGCAGCAGCGTCGGGCTTGCTGGGCCCCAGGGTGGGTGGCTGTCCCCCCTGCCCCGCCAGAAGGATATAGAATGCGCATGGGCCTCCACATCCTGGCCTTACCCCAACTTCTGACCTTTTCCAAACACACAGTCTCTCTGCGCCTCTAGCTGGACCCTCCCTCTGGAGTCCCTGCCCCTCCAGCCCCACCTCCAGCACTCCTGTCCCCCCCAGGGTCCTCTCGGGCACAGCTTCCCTCCGCCCACCTGAGACCTCTCCACACGGGAGCCTGGCAGGGCCCATCCTGCAGGGAGCCCGGCTCCTGGCCATCCAAGAGCCGTGGCACAGTCTCCGTGGCAGACGGGGGCTGGGTGGGCCTGTCCCTTCCCACCGGCCCGGGCCCTTCCGTGGGCAGCAGCGGGAAGCCTCCCGAGCTCCCACCTCTGCTGATGGCTGCAGCCTCTGTCCCCCCCACCCGGCCTGGGGAGCGGGGAGCCGGCTCAGGCCAGCTGAGGACGCACAGGCAATTTTCTCCCGAAACAAATGCAGAGAAATTGCTCTAACAGGCGAACAGCCTCTGTTTCAGGCTAATTTCCACATAATAGAATCAGATGACTTCCTTTCCCTTCTGCCGGCTCCTCTGCATTTGACAAATTGCAAAAGAGATTTGATTCAGGGGCTCAAATGTAGGGACAAATGACAGGCACGGGAGGGTGGGGAGAAGGCAGAGGGTCCCCCAAAAGTGCCGCCCTGGGGAGAGGACATTGCAGGGCGTCTCTGAGGCTGCTCCAGAGCCCCCCAGGAGGCAGGGGAGGGGCAGGGCGGCCGGGGGGCTGGACGCCCCGCGCCTCACATTCCACCACCGTTTCCTCTGGCAAGCAGAGGCCCATCTGCGCAGGCTGCCGTCTGCGTGTTTGGGGCTCAATATGTCCTGCGGGGCTTGCCAGGGGCTCCTGGCTCCGAGCTGGGTCTGGCACCACCAGCTCTGCGCCCAGCCAAGACCTCGGCTGGTGCCTGTGCAGACGATTCCGCTGCGCGGTGAGAAGGAGCTGGGCCCAGCCAGCAGAGGCAGCTGGTGCCCTGGCCCGCAACTGGCGAGGCCGCCAGACCCTCCCCCTCCCCCAGCTCTGCATGCTCCCGGCCCCGTCGCTCAGCTCCAGCACCCCAGCCCGGTGCGTGTCACCATGTGGCACTCAGACCCGCCCCCCTACACCCCCTACGCCTGCCGAACGTGCAGTCCACAGCCTGGCACACAGGGGGCGGGCACCCCGTATGCAGTGGACAGAGGAATAAATGCACCTGTGCAGCTGGGGTCGGTGGGCACGGAATCCAGCAGCCAGAGAGGCCGGGCCACCCTCCCATCCGGCC
The DNA here is from genome assembly GCF_949987515.2 of Delphinus delphis. Taxonomy (NCBI): domain Eukaryota; kingdom Metazoa; phylum Chordata; class Mammalia; order Artiodactyla; family Delphinidae; genus Delphinus; species Delphinus delphis. The sequence continues at coordinate 1,746,964 of NC_082684.1, read as the reverse complement.
TCCACGCTGTGCAGGTGTGCAGGTCCCAGGGCGCAAAGGGAAACAGCAGCGTTAACTAACGGGACTTTATTTTAAGGTGTTGCTTTTAAAGTTGTATTTGTTTCAAGAGTACTTATTTTGAAATATACAAATAACACGTGAAACAGGCTTAATATTTTAACGTGAGAGTCTCCCAGCCCCAGGTCTTCCCCAGAGGTATTTCTGCTCTGGGTTTGATGAACACCTTCCAGGTCTCTCCAGGCATTTTCCTGAAAGGTGCGTGTGAAAACAGACCCATGTCAATTCGGGCGGTGACTGGATGCGCCCACATTTATCCTGTGCTCCCCTGACTGGCATTTGTGTTCCATGTATTTAAATGAGCAGAGGCTTTTCTAACTCAGGGGACAGTATTTCCTGACGTCCCCACCGTGGTGGAGCGTCCATGTCTGAGCTGGGCGCCCGGGCTGGAGCAGGTCAGGCCCCACTCAGACTCTCGTCAACTGTTCTTGCCCAGAACGTGGGACAGTGGACTCCGTGCAAGGTCCGGGAAGACTCAGCCCAGCTTCCTCCCCCGGGACTGTGGTGTATGGATCAATCGCCCGCCCCCCCGGTCCAGGCCAGCAGGAGGTCTGCCAGGGGGCCCGCAGGTCAGCTCCAGGCACCAGGGGCTCTCAGGGGCCCTCGGGGGGCCGAGGATGTCGGGGGAAAAAGATCAAAAGAAATCAAAGCACGGGAACCGGACAGGTGTTGGGTGGCTGAGAAGAGCACTGCAGGGGCATCATGACGGCGGGGAGGCCGGTCACGTGTGGAGCTCGGAGACCACCTGAGCCAGACGGTGGGGCCTTGAACGCCAGGCCAAGGGGCGGGGCACCCCCTGCGCTCTGTGCAGGGCCAGGCACCACGGGGGGATGGAGGACGGGGACAGGGGACCCGGCTGGCGTGGCTCCGGCCTCCTCCAGGCCCACAGGGACAAGGGCTAAGCCGTGGGAGGGGCAGTCTCCAGCCACCCTCAGAGATGGATGTATTCTGGAAGCTGGCATATGCTCAGGGATCGCAAACTGATTGAAATACCAGCCTGAGAGACATAATTAAGAAGGCAAACCTGTTGCCAAAACATCTACCGTGTTTCAAAGCCAAAGACGCATGGTAGGGGGACGGTCTGCTCCTGTGATAACTCTGCCCTCCAGGGCGGCTAACGGTGCGGTGGCCACATGTTCAGACCGTCCCCCAGGCATTAGTCGGCCTGGGGGCCCTGACACCCCGCCAGGCCTGGGGAGGAGGCGTGGCCGAAAGAAAACCCTCCAAACCCTCGCTGCTGCTGAGAGCGAGCGTCCAGGAGCAAGGGCCCTGAGCTGCAGCACGCTCGCCAGAGCACAAGGGTGCTGGGGCCAAGAAGGAATCCGGGGCTGAGCTGTTCTGGAAGGCCTCCAGGGAGGAGGGGCTTGTGCAGAGTCTCACAGGATGGGAGGACTGGGGACTCAGCAGGCCCTAAGAAGCCAGATGTTTTGGAGAAGGTGGCGATGGTGCGGGACCGGGCTGACGGAGGCTGAACTACCCCCTGTGGTCCACCACAGCCCCTCACAGCAGCAAGGCTTTGGTGGACTTTGGTTGTGCAGCATCTCTTCATCCCCAGGTGCAAGAATCTGGGGGTTTCAGATGAGTCTTGGGACCACCAGCCCCTGGTGGCTGTCCAGCCTGGACCAGGTTCACACAGACAGTGGCTGGTGGACCCCGCCGAGCAGAAGGGCCTCAGCCCTCGAGGGTCATCCAGAAAGTAAATCAGCTCCCACCCAAAGGGGCTACCCAGCCCTGCGCTCCAGGGACTTCAGATTAAGGGATGAAAATATCACCCTCTTGGTAGTCAGGGGGTTAATGCAGTCGCATAATTGCTGCTGACAGCCCCAGAAATGATTTATTGATTTTTTTAAAATAAAAATATGTCATATTCTCTGGGGTGGGTATAGACCAATTGTGTGCACAGGCCAACTGGATAGAAGCTTAGTGGTTGATACCAGATGCCAGCTTAGATCGGACGCCAAGTAGGCGCAGCGCGGCCGTGACGAAGCTCTGCTACCTGACGCCTCTCGTGCGCTCCCAGACACCCCCCTCCAGGAACACACACAACCCGCGGTGGACGCCCGCCCTGTGCCACGCACCCTGGCAGAGCGCGCTGGGCGGATGCCAAGACCCGCCGGGCTGTCGCTCCCCCTGATGGGCTCAGGGCTGCGGAGGCAGGGGAGCGGGGAAGTCGGCCACGAGGCTGGGCTTCGACAGGGTCCACAGTCGGTGCGTGTGGCGGGCACAGTGTGGCTGGGGCAGGGGGGCGCCATCGCCTGAAGTGACAGTCAGATGGGGACTCAGAGGATGAGGACAGCCCTGTCGGGGGAAGGGCAGGGGAGCGTGTGGGAAACCAAGGCGACACAGAGCATGTGAGCTGCAGGGACGGGAAGATGGCAGCGGGCGTGGAGCCCAAGAGGACTGGGCCCGGGGTGTAGGAGGGTCCCCAGGGGTCCCCAAGGGGGGCTACACAGGATCCTGTGGGTCTTGCCCTGCCCTGGAAGGTTGTAACCAGGAGAGGCTTTGCCGAATGCTGTGCTTTAAGACGCTCCCTCTGGCCCAAATATCCATCATTGGACAGATTAATCAAGAGACTGTGGTCTATCCATACAAGGGAATATTATTCAGCCGTGAAAAGGGAGGGAATTCTGGCACATGCTGTATTGGGGATGAACCTCGAGGGCATCATGCTGAAAGAAGCCAGACACAACAGTCCGCATATTGTCCATTTACATGAGAAATCCACAGACAGAAAAGGGACCGGGGGCCCCAGGGGCTGGGGGAGGGGAAGGACCGCTTACCGGGCGGGGCGCCTCTTTACGGGATGTCAGTACTGGTTTGGAGCTGGATGGTGGTGGTCGTTGTACAACACTGCGAATGTACCAAACGCCGCCGGAGGAGCAGGAAGGGGGAGACCATGAGGGGAGAGAGGCGGAGGCGGCGGGAATGGGTGGTCCTAGAGGGCCAGGGAGCAGGGCCCTCGGGGCAAGGCAGGAAGGAGAAGAGAAGCACTGAGGACCTTCCTGGATGTCGAGATGGAAAAGGTGACACCCCACGAAGAAACAGAGACGGGTGGGAAACCCAGAGACTGTGGGTCCTGGAACCAGAGCCCCGCGTTTCCTCACTTGGGGGCCGTCACCGTCACCGTACCAAGCGAAGCCGGGAGCAGAGGGCGGGCTGTGAGGTGTGCGTGTCGGATCCGCCCCGCAGGCTGGGGGAGGATGGAGCCCAGGGTGTGCATGTGAGGGCAGCCTTCGCGGTTGGGGTTGAGGGTAGAGTCCAATTCTCCACGTGGCAGAACACGTGCTCCTGCAACAATGGGAACAAACGAGGTGAAGAGGAAAATGCAGCCTCCCGCCCCGCGCCCTCCCCTGCCCACCATGGGGTAATGCGCGCGCCTCCCGCCACTCTTTCTCCTTCCCGCGCCTTAAAGGCACCCAGGGGGGCGCCTTCGTCTTTCTCGTCTGTTGGTTTCAAGAAGCGGTTCGGCGGGAGGGCGGGGCGTAACCGCGCAGTAAACACGCCCTGCTCGTGGGACTTCATCCAGACGCAGCCGCGTCGTTGCGCCGCCACCTGCGCGCGTGCACGGTGGACGGGCTTCCTCCTCCCCGAGGGCAACCCCGGGCAAGGGTTTCTTAACCCTCAGTTCAGGCGCCCTGGTGTGAAAAACAGCCTGAGAAGAATTCTTCATCCTCGCGACCATTGGGCTGATACTGCTGGGAATTGGAACAGAACGTCTTGTAGCGCCTGAGAGTAAGGAGATGCTCACGGCACACACACACACACACATCACACACATACCACACACACACAGGTGGGGCACGGCAGAGGGACACAGGAGCCATCGAAGAGCTCCCAGTGGGCAAAGCTGGAAAAACATGAGTGACTGAATACAGTGTTGGATTTTAACCCAAAGTATAAAATGTCCATAAAGTCCTACTGATACGAAAATGATCAGGTACATAAATTGGGACAAGGAAAAGACTAAATACCCTCCTGAGGTAGAGCCCAGCTCCCCATCCTGAGATGTGGGCAGCCCAGGGACCCCTCCCAGAGGACAGTGTGGACAGGAGGTAGGGGAGCCACTTCCCACTGAGACACCTGACCACACCCCTCACCACGTGTCACATGCTGTGACACGTCGTGTTGACCAATGTGATGTCACGAGAAGGCGCTTCACTTCTGGGCTCCTCCTCCCAAAAAGGCACTCGATCCCAGTCTAATCATGAGAAGAACATCAGACAAACCCCACCTGAGGAGCATCCCACAGAACGCCTGAGCTGTTCTCGACACTGGCAAGTCACCAAAACAAGGAAAACCTAAGAAAGTGTCACAGCCAAGAGGAGCCTAAGGAGACAGTGTAACTGTGATGAGGTGTCCTGGGTGGGATCCCGGAGCAGGAGAGAAACACGAGGGAAACTCGGGAGTCTGAATAAAGTGTGGACTTGGGTTACTAACAGTGTATCCATACCGGCTTATTAATTATAATAAAGGCACCCCATTGCTGTAAGATGTGATGTAAGGGAAAGTGAGTGTGGGGTCCATGGGAACCCTCTGTAGTGTCTTCACAATTTTTCTGTAAACCTAAATCATAAAATCTCCTTATGCAGCTGGCTGAATTGCGACGTCAGTTGAGTCCACAGCCTTGCCAAGTTTATTGTTAAGTGTCCAGCAGTGATTAGAAAAGATTGGGACCCAGAAGCTTGTCATGAGGACCCCTGGGTCACTCTGAGATCACCTGACACTGGACCATCCTTACTAGTCTTGAACCCGTTCCTAGGCCGAGGTCAGGTCACAGCCCCAAGGTCCCTGAGGCAGCTCCTGCGAGAACCCACTGCGCACACGCCCCAAACCTTTCCCGAGGGGTCTGCAACCATTTGCTGGAGTAACTGAACTACAGGAACTAAATACTCAGCCTTCTGAACACCGGCTCTGAACTGACGGTAATTCTGGGAGCCCAGGACATGACCTCAGCCCGTCAGTCAAGGAGAGAACTGCCAGTGGTCAGGTAATTGGTGGAGAAGCAGCTCAGGGCTGACTCTCGGCGGTAGGCTGTCCATGGAGCCGCACTTTGGTTATTTCCCGGGTCCGGCACAGCCTGTTGGGATAGATGTACTTGGCAACAGGCAGAATCCCCATATTCGTTCTCCGACCCGTGGACAGGGGCTCATTCCAGTGATTCCATTACTCCTTCCTCAATATGGCGGGAGGGGCTGAACGGAAACCCTGGGACTTCCTCTCCCATCCAGACAGAAATCAGAAGAAACGCCATGTCCCTGGAGGGGCTGCGGAAATTAGTGCCTCATCGAAGGCTTGAAAGCAGCAGCAGCAACGATGCCTGACACCCCCTAGCACGCTTAATTCACGTGCACAGCCCATGCAGACGCTGGACCGATCTTGAGGAAGGACCATGCACCTCTGGAAACTCACTCAGATGGTCCGTCCATCGCACCTGCTGCCCCGTCAGTCTTCACTGTGCCTTTACTGGAGCAGACAGACATAGCCCCTCACACTTGGGACGCCACTGTCGACCTGGTAAGGTCTTTTTCTCCCCAACAATTTGAAAGGATGACCAGAGCGCCGTTTTACCTGGCAGGGCCGGTGGTGCCCATTCACAGCCTTGCCCCAGGACCGCATCCATTCTCTGCTCTCTGCCGTGACAGGACCAGAGGTGTTCCCCCACACAGAGCATCACACTGGCCCGCCACACAGATGGCGTCACGCTGACTGGATCCGACCGGGAAGTGGGAAGAGCCCTAAATGCCTTAGGAAGATAGGCAGTAAACCCCACAGAACCTCAGGGCCATGTCAGTGGAGGCTCTGGAGGCTCCAGGACGCTGCCTCCGAGGTGGAACACAAGACGCCACGCCTCACAGCGTCAGTTTGAAGACACCGCTTTCCTCCGCCGAGAGAGTTGCCTACAAGGCTGCAGTGTCGGGACCAGAAGCGAGAGACAAGGGCGCAGCGGGTCCAGGACGCAGCAGTGGCTGCGCTGTGTCATGATCCTACGATGCGGATAAGCCAGCATCCCTGAGCGCTCGTAGCCGTAGGGGTGCCGCATGCGGTCTCTGGCAGACACCAGCCGGGAACCACAGCGCAGCACTGCAGGATGTGGGAGCAGGTCCATCCCCTCTCCTGCAGGTAACTAGTCTCCTTTTGAGAAATAGCTTCTGATCCTGCTGGGGAGACCTCACCATGAGACGTCAGGTGTTGCCTGACCCACCCGGCCATAGGGCAGATCCTGGACAGGCAGCCGGCGCCGGCTAGGAACGCTGCGTCAGAGCCGCGCTCCGGCAGGTCTGGGGTTTGTGAGCGAGGGGGTGCGTTAGGGGATCAGACCCCCTTCCGCGCAGACTTCGGCCGCATGGCCGCTTTGGTTCTGCCAATGGCACCCTGGGGCGTTCCTTACAACCCACTGATGGAGGGGGACAAAAGCTGAACCCGGTTTACAGACGTGTCTGCATGATTTGCTGGTACCGTCCACAAGCAGACAGAGCTGCAGCCCCCCTCAGGTGGCCCCGGACACAGCCAAGGAACCTTCTCCAGGTGGCAGAACTCCGGAACCTTCTCCAGGTGGCAGAACTCCGAGCAGTATGTTTGGTCTGTGCACGATTGAGAGGCGTCCGAAGGTCCAGATCCACACTGAGTCACGGGCAGCTGCTACCACATTGGCTGGGTGGTCAGGGACTTGGAGGAACAGAACTGGAGGGTTAGTGACCAGGAAGCCTGGGAAAGAGACACGTGGGTGGAACCTCTCAAAGGGCACAGACTGTGAAGGGTGCCCAGCAGAGGGCATCCACTGCAGAGGAGGCTCTTAACAACCAGGACGAAAATCCCACCCTGCATGTGAACCCGTCAGCCCTGCCCCAGCCGGCCCTGTGCTGGCTTCAGGTGGCCGGGGTGTGGAGGACGGACCAGCACCGCCTCCCCGACTTCGATCCAGTGCAACGAGCAAACAGCAGAGACCAGCCCGACCCCCAGCTAAGGCCCCACCCCCGGGACCCCTTTCTTGGGGGGTATAGCCACACCCCCTCCTGGGGGCCTTGCTCTCAGCCGGGGCAAGGGGAGGCGCAGCCCCCATCTGCCTCTTCCCCTGGGAGGCGCCGCCTGTCTCTGCTGTTTCACTGTAGACTTCCCCCCCCGCCCCCAGCAGCAGCCCCCTTTCCGCCCAATAAGTCTTTTTTACTGAACATCCACGTCCTCAAACAGTGGGCGAAGGCAGCTCGGAGCGGCGCCTGGATCCCGACTCACCCTCCTTTCAGAGTCAGTTTCCTTCATCCCTGAGAATTCCCTTTAGTGTTTCTCTTAGTGAAGGACGGCTGATGGCAAATTTGTCTGAAAATGTGTTTTCTTCACCTGTATTCGTGAGAGTATTTTCCGCAGGTAGAATTCAATTTTGAGCTGTTCCCCTCCGTCCTTTCAGGATAACATCACGTTGTCTTCTGGGCTCCAGCGTCTCTGTGGAGAAGCCAGTGGGGTGTATTTGCTGCTTTTTAACAAATTGTCTGTCTCTTCCAGGGAGTTCAGCGAGTTTCTCCTTGTCTCTTGTTTTCTGCGTTTTAATATAATTTTCCCAGGAGATTTTGTTGGTTCTGCTGGTTTTCATCTAATCTGGGGTTTGCAGAGCCTCTTAAACTACGCCCAGTGCTGTCGAGTCAGAACTCTACACCTGCCGCTCTCGAGGTCCCCGAGCCCTGCCTCTCGAGGCAGAGTTTCCAGAGAGTCGCGGGAACGGGACGTATCCTCAGGGCAGGTGTGTGGGGCCAGGCTGCTGGGCCAGACAAAACGGACCATCCTTCGGGTCATTCTCAGAGGAGGCCTGGGCCACTCTGCTTTAGCTCCTCAGAGCAGTGCAGGCCCAGCCCCACCAGTGCCAGAGGGCCCCGGCCCCGGCCCCGCCATCTCACCTCCTCCCTGGCTGAGGGTCCTTCTCTCCGCAGGCTGCTGCTGTGTTTCGAGAGGATAAATCTCCCCTCTGGGCGAGGTTCCATCTGCTCCTGGGTTCCTCACTGAAGCCTCCAGGCCACGTCTCCACCCCCCCACTTTTACCCCCGCCCCTTCTCCAAGTGGCCTCCCAGAGGGAGACTGGGCTGGGGCCTTTACCGTTCCCTTTTCTGGACTTGTCCGGGGTGCCCTCCATCCCCTGGACTCAGAGGGGAGAGGTGGGGAGCAGAAGAGGTTCCAACCATAGCAGGGAACCCGCTCTAGTAACACGCGCTCTCCCACTGGGACCAGGCCCAGTTCCTCACCCCGAAGGTCCAGCCGGGCACAGCATCCTGGTGAGCCCAGGTGGGCAGGTTGTGTGTGGGCCTGGCCCCCTCCGCTCTTGGCAGGACCTACTTCTCCATCACCACCCCCTCCATTCCCAAGGGCTGCTGGGGTGGAGACTCGTGACATCACAGTGCCTCATTTGCATGGGCCTGTCGGATTGGCTAGGAGGAGACCCGGCCACCTGCGTGTTCCCAGGGGCTCTGATGGTCATTCCCCATTGTCTGTACGGGCCTCTGATTGGCTGGCCCTAGGGAGGCCCACTCTGGTGGTCCCAGGACCTACAGGCTCACCAGCTCCACTTGAAGGGAAAGGGGTCTGCAAAGGGCAGCTTGGACCAGAGGGCTGCCAGCTCGCTCGGTGATGGCCGAGGCCTGAGTCAGGGCTCTGTGTGAGCCAGTGAGCCCACGTTGCCAGTCCGGTCACGGCTACGGGATCACTTTCTGGTGAGACCCGCTCTCTGATTCCTAACCCCTCCTTGAGGACTGGGTGAGAACAGAATGACATGGATGACTGGTCTTTCCCTGGAGGGTGTGATGGACAGAGCCTCTGTGCCAGCCCTGGTGTCCCCAGTTGTAGCCCGGGGACGGCGGGAAAGTCACTGGATGGCTCTGCGCCCCACCTCTCAGTGGGCCCTCGGGTGGGGGAACAGGGATGTGGTCTGGAAGGTGTGTCAGGGGGATGGGTCACACCCTTAGGGGGTCATGATCGCCTATGAGGAGGGGCTGCACCCCTGTCCTGTGGTCCCGGGTGCCTGGGAGGGTTGACGCCACCTCACGCGTGCAACGTACCAGGGCTGCTGCGGCCACTGGGCCAAGCCCTGTCCTTGTTAACCCCGTGTGGGAGCCCAGAGGAGGCTCCAGAGGGTCTCATCTCAGTGCTGGGGAGCCGGGAGAGGCTCAGAGGTTCTGGGCTCCCCCAGGTCAAGGCTGGCGGGAGGCAGGGCTAGAACTGTCCAGTCCCTCCCCCGCTCCCCGTAAAGGCCAGGTCGGGGAATACCTGAGCGCAGCTGTTGCAGAGAAAGCCTTTCTCCACTGCTGGCGGCCCCTGCTGGGCCTCCCCGGGGGGCAGGGAGGCTGGCAGGCCAGCTATGCCGGGAATGATGTACCAACAGCACAAACATGCAAACAGCTTCAAGCTGTTGGTTCAGTAGGAAACAAACCAGCACAGGCTTGAAAGCCGGCCACGGGGCCTGTGGCGGCCGCATCGACAGCACCACGCGGGGGCACCAGGCTCTGCAGGCCTCCTGGGCAGCCGGGCCCCTTCCCCCGCATGGTATGCGCACGGCCACCGCCTTCACACCAGCCCAGGGGCTCCCTGTCGCCCTTGGAACCCAGAGCCCGGAGGCTGCCTTGCCACAGGCGTGGTGGGGTCCCTTCCACGAACCCCTGAGTGAACCGGAGGAGGAGCTGGGCACCCGCTGCTGCTCTGTGCCGGGCCCGGGCCCCGCAGGAAATGACTGTTCACCGCAGGGCTCCCGACAGCACACATTCATCCTCTTGCCACTCTGAGGCCAGAAGTCCAAAAGCAAGGTGTCCGCAAGGCCGGCTCCCTCCGAAGGCTGCAGGGGAGGATCCTTCCTGCCTCTTCCAGCTTCTGGTGGCTCCAGGCGTCCCTGGGCTCGTGGCCAGGTCCCTCCATCCCCACACGACCTCTTTTGTGAGTCTGTCCTCCACGTGTTATAAGGACCCTTGTCATCGGGTTTGGGGCCCAGCTGGGTAATCCAGGATGGTCTCATCTCAAGTGATGGGGAGCCGGGAGGACCAAGCCCCCCTCAAAACCCTAAGTCCAAGGGGTGGGGCGAGTGGTGGTGGAAAACCCCAAGCCTTCATGTCCCCCAACCTCCCAGCCACGCCCACCCCAGCCTGGGCTCTGCGTCATCCTGGGGACCCGTGTGGGGCTCTGGGACCTTAGTCCAGGATTGTGGCAACGTCCAGATGTGGGCTTGGCAGTGAGCAGACAGGTCACGGGGCCGAGAGCCCTCAGGGTCAGTGTGCCACGGCTCTCAGCCCGCCCTGCTTCCCGCCCACCCCCTGGGGCTCCAGGGAGCCCTCTCCAGCTTTGTGATCTCTGCTCCCTTGTTCCTTCACATTCCCGGCTGGGAACACCCCAGCCCCCCGATGAATCTGCTCCCTCGTCTCTCTGTGTCCTCGTGCAGCTGATGAGCCCAGTTCAAAACACCCCACAACCCAGCGATGGTGCCTCACCCACATGTGACCATCCCACAGGGGCCGTGCACCACCCACGATCTCTCCCCGCTCCCGTCTCCAGTGAGCTCACCCCCTCCACAGCGACTCTCAGGCAAACCCAAAAGGAAGAGCATTCTTATTTTTAAAAAAGTGAAAGAGGGACTTCCCTGGTGGCGCAGTGTTTCAGAGTCCGCCTGCTGATGCAGGGGACGCGGGTTCGTGCCCTGGTCCGGGAGGATCCCACATGCCGCGGAGTGGCTGGGCCCGTGAGCCATGGCTGCTGGGCCTGCGCGTCCGGAGCCTGTGCTCCGCAACGGGAGAGGCCACAGCAGTGAGAGGCCCGCGTACTGCAAAAAAAAAAAAAAAAAAAGTGAAAGAGGGGCTTATTCCTTTAAAATGTCCATGTCACAAGAGACAAAAGCTACAGATGACCAGGTGAAAGGAGACTCGGGTACCTGACGCATCTGCACAGACCAACTGAACAGCCAGACTGAAGGGGCCCAGGACACAAAGTGGTGGTGAGAACGTGGGGCAACGTGGCACAGCCAACGGACGGAGGATAAAGGGCAGCGAGGGGTGGGGGGGGTGGTTTAAGGGCACACTCACTGGGACGTCACCTGGCGGCCCCGCTAAGGCAGCACGCACCTCTGTGACCGCCACTCCTCTCGCAGCAGAAACAAACATGTCTACACACAGATCCGCCTATGAACGCTCACGGCCGAAGAGGAAACTGCCCCAACACCCATCAGCAGGGGATAAACCCCTGTGGGCCATCCGTGCAGCGAGCGGTCCATGAGCAAAGCAGAGGCACGAAGTGCCCGTAAAGGACGCGTCGGAGCCTCACGGGCAGCTGTGACACAAAGGGATCTTTGGTGACTCCATCCAGCCAGATGGAACGGACACAGTGAAAGGTCTAGGACAGCAGTTGCCTCCGGGTGGGGGAGGCTGAATGGGAAGGGACGGGAGCATCTCTCTGGGGGGGGGAGGGACGGGAGCATCTCTCTGGGGGGGGGGGCGTCTTCAGTGTCTTCACAGGTGTGGGTGATACCGGAGATGCATTTGTCACACTCCTCAAACTACACTTAACATACGTGCATCTCACTTCGATTTAAGCCAGTGTGCTCCACGTAAGATCCAGTGTGGTAGCCCTGACTGGGCGAGGCACTGCCGAAGCTGCTGGTGTGAGCACACGTGGGGCAGCCCCTGCGGGGGGCAACCTGACAAATGGACATTTGGGAAATGCCATCTATAAGTACAGTCGTGAACATGCATAGCAGCAGGGCAGAAAGCCGGCCACCGCAGCGTAGCTTCTGGTGGCAAATTGAACAACGCGTGCAAAGGAATACAGTGGGCTGCCTCTTGCATCAAAACAGGGAAATAAAATATATTCAGATGCGCTTATGATTGCCTGAAGAAACTCTGGAAGACACTGACGATGTTAGTAATGATGGCCAACCGCTGACTGCATAAGGGCTGGCTTAGTCCGTTCAGGCTGCTGTAACAAAATACCATAAACTGGGTGCCTTCTAGACAACAGGAGTTTATTCCTCACAGCCTGGAGGCTGGAATCTGAGATCAGGTGCCAGTGTGGCTGGATTAGGACCTCTTTTGGGTGGCAGGCTCCTCACATCCTCACTTGGTGGAAGGGGCTGAGGAGCCCTCGGGAGCCTTTTATAAGGGCACTAATCCCATTTATGAGGGCTCCATCCTCATGATTTAAGCATCGCCCAAAGGCTCACCTCCTCACACCATCACCTTTGAGGGTTAGGATTTCAACATATGAATATGAGGGACACAAACCTGCAGACCATAGCAGGGGCTGTCACCTGAGTGCATCTGAGTCACCTGCCAAAACTGAAGGCTGAAGGGGAGTATGTCTACAGGGAAAGAAAGGGGATGGGAGAGGGCTTTTGGGAAAACCAGCCTGAGTGCAGCTTGGACAGCTGAGTGTCTACACACACTTCACAGAAAACCCATTTGTGTTGCAGAAGAGTTATCATTACAACGGAAGCAACGTCACACCTGTACATGAATACTTCAGAACATAAGATAAGGGCTTCCCTGGTGGCGCAGTCGTTTAGAATCCGCCTGCCAATGCAGGAGACATGAAATCGAGCCCTGGTCCGGGAAGATCCTACATGCCGTGGAGCAACTAAGCCCATGCGCCACAACTACTGAGCCTGTGCTCTAGAGCCTGTCGGCCACAGCTACTGAGCCTGTGCTCTAGAGCCCGCGAGCCACAACTACTGAGCCCGTGTGCCACAACTACTGAAGCCCACGCGCCTAGAACCCGTGCTCCACAACAAGAGAAGCCACTGCAATGAGAAGCCTGCGCACTGCAACGAAGAGTAGCCCCCGCTCGCTGCAACTAGAGAAAGCCCACACGCAGCAACGAAGGCCCAACGCAGCCAAAAATAAATAAAATTTTTTTAAAAAGAAAAAACTTATTTAAAAAAAAACACATTAAGATAAAAAGGATCTTGTATAAAAGACTGATGAAGAATATCAACAAGAGGAATTACCCCAAGAAACACAGGGACATTGAGACCAAAAGGCTTCTATTGCTTCAAGACAACCTGATCTCCCTGAGGGGGAGGGGCTTAAGGAAGACACGTGTGGTTTCAAAGAGGAGATGATAAATGTAACAGAAGTCGTGAGCATCCGAGCTCAGAAAAGGCCGGGATAGAGAATCACTGTGGAGACGACAGCCACATCTGAAAGAAAAGAAAACTAAACACAACCGGACATGCCTTTAAAGACAGAGGGTTTGGGCTTGAGGAAATCACACAAAATCAAGTGAAAATAGCTACAGTGTAAAAATAATTGAAAGAATGGTAGGGACAGAATTCAAACCAAGAAGATCTAACACATGCATAATTGATGTTCCCGAAGAGAACAAAACACACAGGACAGAAAAAATACTCTAGAATGTAACAAAACACGCGTTCCTTCCCTTAAGCTTGAATCTGCAGTTCAAAGGAGCATGTGTCCTGGGGACATTCTCCTGTAGTTATTAAATTTCAAGGATATAAAAATGGTCATAGGAACCATCATATAAATATCAGGAGACAGGAGCTGCAAGGTTCTGAGAACAAAAATATATGATCCAAGGATTTTTCCAATCTACCTTTAAGAATAAAGTCAAAAGAAACTCTGCTGTATATGAGAGCTTACAGCATAGACAGGACCCACCATAGGAGAGCAGCGAGAAGCTTGGCGAGCCCGGGGCAGCCCTGGATGCCTGTGTAGCAGCATAATTGTTAATAGCACGCAGTTTTGCTCCGCAAAGTGGTCAAGTGTGAGAGGGTAAGGGTGCTAGAAAGGATGTGACGGCATCAGCTGATAAAACCGGAACGTGGATGGTGCATTAGATAAACATATTGATATAAACTTGTGAGGCTGTGTAAGAGAGTACCCCTGTTCTTAGGAAACACAGTGAAATATTTCAAAGGGTCACCTGATGTGTAACTCACCCCCAAATTGTTCAGAAAGCTTAAGGGAGCATGTGAGAGAGATCAAATGATAAAGCAGACGGACTAAACAACAGGTGAATCTGGATGAAGCGTGTCTAGCTGTTCCTTGTACTATTTTTATTTTTGCAACTTTTTCACAAGTTTGAAATTATTTCCAAATAAGAAGTCTAAAGAGAAGAAGTGCTCCAGGTTGGACAAAAAAGGATGTGGTCAGCCGGCCCATGAGCCGTCTTCACCTCCAGGGGACAAAATCCAGACGCCAAAGGGCTGAAAGATGATAGAAGTCAAGGATGCGGAAGGCACGGCAAAAGCCTGGGTGAGCTTTCAGGAGATGTGTTGCTGTCACGTTGGAGATCCCGCGTCAGGAGCAGAAGTTACAGATTTGATCATGTAAAAAAGATAAAATTAAATTAATAAACTGAGGGATGGTGGGCAGGGCTGGGAGTCAAGAAATAACTTCGAACCTTGAGGCACTGGGTGTAAGGAAACATAATGGCCCACGTTAGATTTTCACAATCATTTCAGGAGGAGCTCCTGGTGCCGTGGTCTCGGGGGATGATGAAAACTTTGTCCTATGTTGGTCGTTCCTTCAGTTTCCACTTCGGTTTACTTTTGTTCAATGCAAACCCATGACACGCAATGCTTTTTCTTATAAATTATGATCCCACGATTCGTAATTCTCTTCATGTCTCGCTCCATCCACGGGGAGAGTTGCCCTTTACGGTACTGAACAGACTTTGAACAGAGCGGGTTATCTGGAAAGGGAGCTCAGGACGTGCTTTCAGTTTCCTCTGTTACTCAATGTTTCAACAATGAGGATGCACCTGTTGACTAAAACAAATGCACAACCTAGGAGTTGGGAGTTATGGTTTATTCATCGGGCAAATCTGAGAGCTCAAGCCCAGGGACACGGCAGCTCAGATAATGCTGAGAAAACTGTTCCGAAGAGGCAAGGGGTGGGGGAGCCAGGATATACAGGAGTTTTTGGTTTTTTGTTTTTTTGTTTACAACAAAAGACCAGGTAGAACATCAAAAGATTACGGTTAATAAAAGAAAACCAGATATCTCAGGTTAAGGACTTTAGCCCTTTCCTCTGTATGGGAAGATGCAGGAGTCTGGGCTCACTGAAGGAATTCCTTCGAGGTGCACCTCAGCTGTCTGGGGCCAGCACCCTGTGCTTCTTATCCTGAGTCTCTTCTGGGGGCACCGTCAGGGGTGGCCACAGCAGCTGACTGCTAGATGGGCTGGGCAGTGGGCAGCCCATTTCTCTCCATCCTGAGTTCCCTCAGGGCTCACCATCCAAGTGGCTGTAATGTGATGGCTTGATGGTTGCAACGTCCTCTTTTTACTGATACAGCAGGCAATATTCTAGTTCACACACCTTTCTTACCAAAGCGGAACCATTATTCCAGTTTTGTAAGGGGAGAGGAAATGCACCGTCGGAGGTCTGGAAGGCCAGGCCATGACCGAGCCTCTCTGATTCCAGCTCTTTCCTACACGGCTTGGAGGACGGGGGTCTCTGCATGTAGCCCCCTGGATTTCTGCCAAGGAGTGGGGGGGGGGCTGACCCATGACATTGAGCCACTCCAGGCCACCCACACTTAAACATGCCACTTCTCATGCCAAAGGACAGGCATGATGTCCTGGAATTAACACATGTGAACAATGGGTTGTACTCATGTTTCAGCTCCACGGAAGAAGAGATGTGTGTTTTTTCTTGACGCTGGAATTCTAAATACAGACCTTTGAATGCCTTCTGTTATTATCAAATCAACACATTTCATGCAAAATGCCTCTGTGAGGGCTGCCCCTCATTCTTCAGAGACTTCACCCACTGGCGGAAAGCATGTTGTTTCTAATTTTTAAAGAAGAATAGTTCTTAGAACAGTTTTAGGTTGACAGAAGAATTGAGAAGACAGTACGGGGCATCCTCATACAATCCCCCCTTCCCTATTATTAGTATCTTCCATTACTGTAGCACTCCTGCTAAAATTAATGAACCAGTGTGGATATATCAGCATTTACTAAAGTTCATACTTGATTAAGATTTCCTGAGTTCTCCCCTAAGGTCTTTTTCTGTCCCAGGATCCCATCCAGGATTCCACATAACATCTAGTCACCGAGCCTCCTCAGGCTCCTCTTGGCTGTGACAGCGTGAAATGGTGATAAAATAAGAAATATATATTTAGTCCCCGTTCCTGGTTCCTGGCAGGGAGCTCCCCAAACCCTTAATCTCCTGGGTGCTGAGGTGGAAGGAGCATCTTTGTTACTCATAATAAGCCCTTTCAACCACACCTGAGCTTATGCTAATGCGGTGACCCTTGCTGGGGCACTAGAAGGCTGCAGGATGGGGGCTGGTGGCCAGAGGGACCAGCTTGCGATCAGAGAGGGGGCGCTTCCAATCCCACCCCCCCCCCGAGCACCATGGAGCCCATGGGGGCTGGGCATTGAGTTAATGGTCAATGGTTTAATCAATCATGCCTCCGTAAGGGGACCTCTATAAAACCCCTGAACAATGGGCTTCAGAGAGTTTCCTGATCGGTGATCACAGCCATGTGCTGGGGGGCGGTGCTGCACCCCAGACTCTGAGGGGACAGAGACTCCCACACTCAGAACCCTTCCAGACCTCGTCCTAGGCACCTCTTCATCTGCCTGTTCATTTGAATCCTTTGTAACATCCTGTCTAATGAACTAGTAAATGAAAGTAAAGTGTCTCTGAATCCTGTGAACTATTCTAGCGAATTATCCAACCCCAGTACGGAGTCGTAGGAGCCCCTGATGTGTGGCTGGTTGACCAGAAGTACAGGTGGCCTGGACTTGTGGTTAGCCTGGTGTCTGAATTGGTGGCAGTCTTGTGGGACTGAGCCCCTAACCTGTAGGGTCAGCACTAACTCCAGGGAGTGTCAAAACTGAATGAAATTGTAGGACACCCAGTTGATGTCCACAGAAAATTGGAGAATTGCTTGGTGGGGAAAACCCACACATTAAGTGTCAAAAGTGTTTTGAGTAGGTAAAAAAAATCACAGTGGTGGGAGAGAGTTGATCTCAGACTGTCCTTGTTTTTGTTTTTGTTTTTTTTTGGGGGGGTGGTACGCGGGCTTCTCACTGTCGTGGCCTCTCCCGTTGCAGAGCACAGGCTCCGGACGCGCAGGCTCAGCGGCCATGGCTCACGGGCCCAGCCGCCCCGCGGCATGTGGGATCTTCCCGGACCGGGGCCCGAACCCGTGTCCCCTGCATCGGCAGGCGGACCGTCAACCACCGCGCCACCAGGGAAGCCCCTGTCCTTGTTTTTGATGACCTTGACAGCCTGAGGAATACTGGTTCAGTATGGGAATGCGTCTGACGTTCTTTTCACGGTTGACTGGTGTCACAGGTTTCGGGAAGATACCGCAGAACTCTGGTGCCGTGCTCGTCACACACTAGCAAGTGTTCCTCCTGTTAGCACGACGTGTCGCTGTGCATGTGACACTGATCGCCGTCAGGCTGGGTGTCAGGTTTCTCCTCCATAACGTGACCCTTCTCCTCACTTGCCGCATTGTCCTTTTTGGAAGGAAGTCCCTCTGCAGCCCACACTTAAAGAGCGGGGAGCTGTGTCCCTCCGCCCGAGGACAGAGCATCTACATAAAATTTGAAATTCCTCTTTGTTACCAAGCCTGTCACCCCAGAATCATGCCCCTACCCCTCCCTCGAATAGAAACCAGTTACTCGTAATCTAAGTTTCAGGGGGAAGCTGCAAAGAGAAAAAAACAACTGGTTAGAGCCATCTAGCCCGCAAATGCATAAGACTAAACCGCCATTAGACTTCGAGCCTCGTTATACTCTCATTACAATGCATTAGCTAAACGACACACTCACCAGCGCCATGACAGTTGGCAGTTGCCATGACAACAACCAGGAAAAGCCCATGCAAGGACTGAAAAGGAGGGCTGCATCAGTTCTGGGTCCAAACCACACCCTCGTTCTCAGATAACTCATGAATATTCCTCCCATTCTTTCCAATTCCCTCCCACTTACCTCATCCCTCCTATATATGTGGGGTCTCTGCACACACTGGGTTGAGAAGTTGATTTGAGAACTAGGTTCCCACTTCCATTCTTTGGCCATTGAATAAAGCTTGTACCATTCCAGTCTCAGCATCAGCTTCATTATTGGCTGCGTGAATCCAATCGGAAAAAGAACCTCACTGGCTGAGACGGGGGGTCTCCGTCTGAGCTAGGACCCCAGCGTGGGTCCAGTCAACCAGTTGGGTAACATCTTCATGGGAGATTTGTCTCCTCCCCCATTTCCTTATTCAATTATTTATCTTAATCTGTTTAGACCCGTGGGTAATTATTTTATTCTCCGGATTATGACCCAGTGCTGTTTATTTTGTTGTCCAAATTTTTCCATCCTTGGTCACTGGGCGTCCCTTCAGTTGGCCCCCTGTCCCTTTAGCCTGCCCCCATCAACGTAGGGTGTGTTTGTTTTTTAAAGGGCTTCCTTACCACGGGTTCATCGTGTACATTTCTTGCCCCTAGTCCTAGCATCAGCCATTTCTCCGTGGAAGCCTGTTCCTTTTTATGGAGAACAGTATTAGAAGCTAAGATCTGGGCACAAGGTGTGCTCACCGCTACTGGGATGTCATTGTTCCTAGGCCTCCTCAACTGACAGAGCAGAGATATGCCCATAGACTCACCCATGTATATACACACCTATCTATAAATAAATCTGTGTGTAATCATTTGTATCTATATTATGCTAAACACGAGTTCATGCTGACGTCCCCAGCTCTAATGCACTATCACATGGATCCTACCCTCCTCCCTTTGTTTATCTGTAAATTCCATCCAACCGTGAGAAGTCTGACTTGCCATCCACTGACTTAATGGTTCAGTTGCAGCCTACAGGTTGTGGCATCAGATTGTGAATCTGTACCTCCACGGAAAGCAACTTTACCAACCAGAGTACAGTGCTTGTGGACAGCTCCTTTTGCCTTTAGTCTTACCGACACCACTCGTTTCCAGAGTTGCGTGGGTCAGCAACTTCTCCCACTCTCCTTCACTGAGGTTGTGTCACACATTTGCATGACAGTTAGATTCTCTCGTCACAAGGTTCCCTCCTGGGAACGCTTGACCACCTGAGTTCTTTATCTGCATACACTAAGGGTCTTTATCTGCATACACTAGGGTCCTTCTGGGCTGTAAAGTTCCATGGGTTTTGACTAGTGCGTAATGTCAGACACCCATCACCTCAGGATCCTATAGAATGGCTTCACTGCCTACGCTCCATCTGCATCCCTCCCTCCCGCCAAGCACCTGGCAACCACTGATCTTTTTATTGTAGATTGGTGTTTTCCAGAATGTCATATCGTTGGAATTATATACCATGTAGCCTTTTCAGACTGACTTTTTTCACTTAGCCATATGCATTTAAGGTTTCTCCATGTCTTTTCACTGCTCGACAACGATTTTTTGTTGTTGTTGCTGTTGCTGAATAATATTCCATTGTCTAGATGCACCACAATTGATCTATGTACCTTTTTTTTTTTTTTTTTGGCCACGCCACATGGCTTGTAGGATCTCAGTTCCCCGACCAGGGATTGAACCCAGGCCACAACAGTGAAAGCCTGGAATCCTAATCCCTAGGCCACCAGGGAACTCCCTGATCTATGTACTATTTAAGGACACCTTCATTTCTTCCAGTTTTGGGAGATTATGATGAAAACTGCTGTAAATATTCAGGTGCAGGTTTTTGTGTGGACCTAAGTTTTCCAGTCAGTTGAATAAATACCAAGGAGTGCAGCTGCTGGATTCTATGGTGAGAGTATGTTCAGTTCCGTAAGGAGCCACCACATTGTCTCCTAAGCGGCTGCACCGTTTTGCATCCCCGCCAGCAATGAATGAGAGTTCCTGTGGCTCCGCGTCCTCGCCAGCGTCTGGTGATGTCAGTTTCTAATGGGCGTACAGCGGTATCTCATTGTTCACTTGCATTTGCAGCTCCATGATAAGAGATGGGTATGCATTTCTGCTATCTCTATATCTTCTTTGCTAAGCTGTCTGTTTAAATCTTTTGCTCATTTTTAATTGGGGTGTTTATTTCCTTGTTGCTGAGTATTAAGATTTCTTTATCTCTTTCAGAGAGAGAAGCTGAGAGACTGAATATACAAATGGACAGGCCATATATGAAGATACAAGTCTGACCCACACCCTGCAGCAATCAGCCCAGGAAACCAAGCCATCATCTACAGTAACCAGCCCAGGGAGCCATCCTGCTATAGGCTGGACTTCTAGGAAGTCAGACATCTACCTCTAGCAACAAAAAGGAAGCCAAGTAATAGCCCTCGTAACAATCGACCCCAAATGGCCAGGACTTTTTTTAATAACTGAAATTTTTCCTAATTGTTTTTCCTGCTTCCAACTTAGGACCAACCAGAGGAAACCAAATATGCTCCCCTAAGCAATCATAGGATGTCTTCCCCAGGCTCACAGCTGCATCAGAGAACCACTGAGCCCCCTTTTTCCACAATAAATGTTTCCCAGCCTCTCCCTTCCTTTGAGCCTCTGTGAGACACCGTAATGGTGGCCGACTCCCTGCTACAGCAGACTCTGAATAGTCTTTGCCTCTTCTCATTTGCTTGGTCTTCACTTATTTCCACAAAGTCCTTTATCGGATATGTGTTTTTTGAAGATTTTCTCCTCCATCTGTGACTTGTTTGTTTATTCTCTTAACAGTGACTTTCACAGAGCAGAAGCTTTGAACTACACTAAAGTCTAACTTCTCAAAATTTTCCTTCATGGATCACGCTTTTGGTGTTTTATCCAAAAAAATCATTGCCAAACCCAAGATCACTTAGTTTCTTCTATCTTATCTTCTAGAAGTTTTAAAGTTTTGCATTTTACATTTAGATCTATGACCCATTTTGAGTTAATTTTTGTGAAAGGTGTAAGATCTGTATCTAGACTCAGTTTTCTGTTTGTTTGTTTGTTTTTGACACGTGAATGTACGGTAGCTACAGCACCACTTGTTGAAAAGACTATTCACTTTCCATGTATTCATTTCTGCCCTCGTAAAAGAACAGTTGACTGAATTTGTGTGAGTCAATTTTTGAGATCTCTATTCTGTTCCATTTATACATTCTATACATTGCTGAATTTCATTAGTTAATATTTTGTCAGGGACTTTTGCATCTAAGTTCGTGAGAGTTATTGGTTTGCAGTTTTCCTTTCTTGTAATATCTTTATCTGGTGTTGGTATCAGGGTAATGCTGGCCTCACAGAATGAATTAGGAAGCATTGCTTCTGCTTCTATTTTCTGGAAGAGAATGTAGAAAATTGGTACCATTTCTCCCTTTAATGTTTGGTAGAATTCACCAGTGAAGCCATCTGGGCCTGGTACTTTTTTTTTTTTTTTTTTTGGCTGCGTTGGGTCTTCGTTGCTGCGCGTGGGCTTTCTCTAGCTGTGGCGAGCGGAGGCTACTCTTCATTGTGGTGCACTTCCTTCTCATTGCGGTGGCTTCTCTTGTTGCAGAGCATGGGCTGTAGGCAAGCAGGCTTCAGTATTTGTGGCATGTGGGCTCAGTAGTTGTGGCTCACGGGCTCTAGAGCGCAGGCTCAGTATTTGCGGCGCACGGGCTTAGTTGCTCCACGGCATGTGGGATCTTCCTGGACCAGGGATCAAACCTGTGTCCCCTGAATTGGCAGCCGGATTCTTAACCACTGCAGCACCAGGGATGTCCCCGGGCCAGGTGCTTTTTTTTCAGGTTACTAGTCATGGGTTCAGTTTCTTTAGGCCTAGTATCTATGTCTGCGTGAGTGAGTTTGGGTAGCTTTGTCTTTCAAGGAACTGGTCCATTTCATCTAGGTTATCAAATTTGCTGGCATAAGTTGTCCATAGTATCCTTCTATTGTCCTTTTAATCTCTGTAGGCTCGGCTCACGATCCGTAGGATTAACGCATTGAGACCCCACCCTGACCTGGATCCAGGGACGGGGCGTTGGCCTCAGGGGATCTGAGGCCATCTTCCCAAAGTTTAGCATGGGTTACTGGGATGTACTCTGACCTTGCTTTGTTGTTGAGTTCATTTCATTTCTGACTATGGCCTCCCTGTCTGGTATAAGCTTCTGGTATAAGGCTGTGTTAGAACTACCCTTCAGTTTCATGCAGATGAAGGTGGTAGACTGGAGTGCCAGTTGTTCTATTCTGAAGCAGAACTATTCTCAGGATCTGGGAGCGCAGCCAGGAGCATAGAGATCTGGGTCAAAGAGATGGCAGGGCTTCTCTGTGCCCCAGAGGAGGGAGCCGTTCTTTATTAGGGTTACTGGCTGATGCTGTGGAAGCAGAAGCATGGGAGACAAGGCAGCCCCACCCAATGGGGAGTGACTGCAGCTTGGAGTAGTGGTTCTTAAACTTGTCTGCATCCTGGAACTTAGGAAAAATACTGATGTCCAGGATCCATGCCAGAGACACTCACTTAACTGGTTTGGGGTGCAGCCCACATTCAGGTACCTGCCCAAGCACAGGCATTGCCTACGTCTTGGAGTGTTCCACCTATAGATGTCACCAAATACTGGAAAGAAAAGGGATGAATGGGTTGGGGCTCCTTGGATCATCCCAACTCGGGAAGCCAAGGGGCTTCATTCACCACGTGACAATGCTGCCTTATTCGCCTGTGAAGTCATAAACCATCACCAGAGCCTGGCAGAGCCTGGTGTGGACCATTCCATCCCCGTGAGGTCACTGATATAAGTTACAACAAGCTAAAGAGAACAAAACCAGCCTGATGGCTCCCACTCAGCCAGCCGTTAAACTTCTCACTGGAAATTAAAGGAAGCCTCTGCCTGAGGGCCCTGAATAAGGAAGAAGTCTTGGCTGTCATCGCTGTCAACCCCCTTGGACATAAAAGAAACATCACCTGCGGGAAGGAGAAGTGATGGCTGGGTTGTTTGCGCAAGGCTGGACTGCCGGGACACCTCATTTTGCCTTTTCCTGCCTGGAGTCTACAGCTTGGCTTCAGTCCCGGGTAAATGTCAGAAGGAACCCAGAACAAGCTCTAGAATGGCTGAGTGCAGCCAGGTAAACAGAAACACTCCTATGGGTTTAAGAAAACAGAGCAGAATGTATGGGCTTGTCTAACCAAAAAGTCTGGTAGTAGGGGGACTTCAGGCGTGGCTGGATCAAGGCGCTCCCTGATTTGTCATCAATCTTCCCTCCACCTTTGCTTTTTACTGTCTTCTACATTGGCCACCTCCTCTCAAAGGCTTTCCATTCATGGCAACAAATGGTTCCTGCAATTCCCAGACTCGAGTCTTCCCAGCTTGGAAATCCAAAGGGGAAGGAAGTATACAAACTGCTTCTTGCCTTTCATTTCCCCTTCTCTCATAGACTGGAACTTTGAGTGGGGTCCACATGGCACAATTACCTACTGACTGCCTACCTGGGACTGCTGGAATCTTCCATGTGCTCCTCCACAACTATTTGTTATACCTCTCCACACGGCTCTGTTCCCAGGGAGGCTGACCTGCATGAACAGTAGCCCAGGCTCCCTTGCCCTTTGCATTCTGGGTGGGGGTCAGGGGGAGAGGTCTGGCCAATGAGAAGCTCTGGCAAGAACCTGTTGGTTGTGTTATTTATTCCCAGCTCTCTCTTGTCAGCATTGCCTCACATTGGCTGTGTCATTTCTCCCGAGTTCACATCCTTTCACAGCAGCCCTCTCCTCTGACTTTCTCCTTCCCAGTTCTGCTTCCTCCCCTCACACTTCAGACTCAGGGGTGAAAACAGTCCTCAGTTGTTACTAGCCCTGGGCACAGCACTATCACGTGAGGCTCCCTGTAACTCGCCCACAGTTAGAATATGCTCTTGGGTTCTTTCCTGAACACTGATAGGTAGACGCACTAGGTTTGGTTATAAGACAAGGCTCTGGCCAACGGGATGTGAACAGAAATGATGTGGGCAACTCCCAGGTCACACCCTGAAAGGAGGAAGTATGCCTCCCACCATTTTTTCACCCCCTCACCGTCTGGAAATTGGATGAGGTGGTGAGCTATCTCAGACACGTGGACAATAATAACATCCTAGGGATGGTGGAACAAGAAGATAAAGGGGCCAGGGCTCCTGGACGCTCTGTGGAGCAAAGTCACCAAACCAAGAAGGACAAGCCCGCTGTTAAGGCATTGTAGCCAAGGTGATTTAGGGCCTCCGTTGCTGCAGCTGAACCCATATTCCAACCATACAGTGACGCGTTCTTTCTCAATAGTTCCTGTCAAAGTTCCAGAAGTTCTCTCTGGCCTTCAGCCACATTTCCAACCACAATCCAATCCCTGTTGCCATGGAAATGAATGACCTTACTGATCCGCTGGGTCCACCCCTGAAGCTGGAGCCAGGACAAAACAGCCACCTGACAAACATGGGCTGGGGGTGGGGGTTAGGTGATTCCCAAAGGGAACTTGGAAGCCTGTTACCAGAAGGGGGGAATTTTGCTGGGTGAGGAAAAGCAGCCGCTCTCATTAGGAGTCACGTCCACAGCTACCCTCTGTGAGCACCTTCTATGCACCAGTCTTGTCATATCCATGCTCTCATCCTTGCAGCCTTTTACTCTGAGCTCTTGTCATTCTGTGGGCAAATAGGGTTTAGTTGGACAGTTCTTGCTTGGGTCTTTGATGCAGTTGCAGCAGAGGGTGAATGGGGCTCTGAAGGCTCAACTGGGAGGCCATCCAAGATGGCAAGAGTGGAAGCTGGCTATAATCTGGGAGTTCAGCTGGAGCTGCTGACCAAAGGGTCCACAGGCAGCCTCCTGCCATGGTTTGGGCATCCCGCAGCAAGGGAGTCTCAGTGTAACCACATTTCTTACGGGGTGGCCGGCTTGCAAGAAGCAGGAAGAGGAAGCTACCAGGTGAGCTGTGAGAGGCCAGTTAAAGGCTATGCCAACAACTAGCATAGTGTCACTTCTACCATGTGCTTTTGGACAAAGCAGCCTCAGGGCCACCCGGTTTCAAAGGTGTTCCAAAATGTACTTCATTTCTGCAGGGGAAGTGGCAAACTCACATTGCAAAAGAGAATTGTATGCTGGGGAATATTTTTGCAGCTATCTTTGGAAACTACAACCTGACACAGCCTGCCCTCTGGGCACAACAATTCTTATCCCTCCCACATGCAAAATATGCTCACTCCTCACCCAAGAGCCCAAAGTCTCATTGCATTACGGCATCAGCTCAAGCTCCAAGATCCTATCGTGAAATTAGGTCCAGGTGTGCTTGAGACCCCTCAGCTCAGCCCCTCGAATATGCTTCCCCTTAGGAAGACCTGTATGAGACAAGTGATCTATGGTCCCACACTCAATATCAAATGGGGGTGTGCATAACTGCCACTGCACTACCAACCAGAAATGGGCCATCACAGCTCTAAAATCCAGCCAGTACCTTGTACCAGTTCCTCGATTAGGACCTGTTCGGTTCCCTTTAAGTGATTCTCTGTGGTTCTGGTTTTGATCCTTGAGCTCCATTAGGCTCCGTTCTTTGAATCATTCTTCATTTTCCATAATAAATGACCCATATTTTCAGCTGAGGAGTTTTGTTCAGCCTACTTTCTGCCTTAGGAAGTTGGGGGCTCAAAGGTCTCTCTTGGTTTTAAACTCTGTTTCCCTTCCCATCCAAGCTAATATAATTTCTCTATAAACTTTGTGGGTTTCCTGTGTATCAGCTTAGAGACACCCTTTTCTACCCTGGGCTGAGAAACAGATTGCTGTGAAGCATCATCCCTAGCACCGTTTAAAACTCTGTTTATGGAAAAAGTCTATAGAAGTGGTTCTCAACTGGAGGTAACCTTGCTGCTTCCCAGGGAACATGGGGCAATGTCTGGAAACACTTTTGGTTGTCACAAGTATGGGGGTGCTGTCCTCTAGCGAACAGAGGCCAGGTAATTATGCCAAACATCCAACAGTGCCCAACACAGCTCCAAACAGAAACGAATTATCCAGCCCCGAATGTCAATAGAACCGAGGTCAGGAAACACTGGTCCTGTAGGAATGATCCTAAAATACTCCTAAAATCTCAAATAAGGGTCTTATGATCATATGCTCGTCTTCATTTTTACCCTGAGACAATGTTCTTGCTGTCCTGGATTTGATATTTACCTTAAAGCAGCTCTGTATTTTGACAGTATTTTGCTGTCTGGAGAGGCTGAAAATAAGAAACAGTTTTATTTTCAAATCCAATAAGTCCTAACAATAGCATACGACCACTCACTTCATGAAACCCCTTTAAAAGTTTTGTCTTATTGTGTGATACTAACATACAAAATATTTGTAATACACATAAAAGTTACAGACCGTGATAATAACCATCATGAAATAAAAACCAACTTAAGAAATAAACATGGGCTTTTCCCCCCACCGGATGGATTGTGAAGATGCCATCACACAGAACTTGACAATGAAGTCATCCCCAAAGAACCAAAGTTAACACATGTATTCTGGCGACAGAATTAGAGAAATAAATTCATTACAGTGTGCTGTCAGCAAGACGTACAATGGGGGTTCCCACCATTATTCCCCACAGAACAGCAATTCTGACAGTCACCCATGGATGACAGTACCTTTGTGGGAGCCTGAGAGTCACGTGGAGAAGTTCCAGCACACGGCTGGAGAAAAAAAAGTACTGTAATAGACATGTTCAAGAAGGCGTGATCTTACCTGCACTGCCCCTCCCATAAGGCTGTACAGCTCAGCGCCGAGAGAGACCCCCTCAGCCAGTGATTTCTCCCACAGGGAAAAGTGAGAGCATGTGAATGAGTGCCCAGCTTCCCCAGCTACATAAGATGCTGCCCAGGGGGCCCAGTACTTTCCTCATCCACCCGGAATACTGAGGTGACCCGCAAAGCTGAGGGGACGTGGGAGGCTGCGAGCACAGCAGCCAACACTCAGAGCTCATCAAATGGGCACAGATCACACTGTCCACTTCACAGACTCCATTAGGAAGCCTGCCCGTGAGCCCGTGGGGACACCTTGTCTACAGAACCCCCCAACTGGCCCATGAGCACCCCCGATGTTGCACATACCTCACACGCCCTCCTCCTCCATAGCAAGACACTTTAGTTGACAGACACTTAAGTTGTTTCCATATCTTGGCCGTTGTAAATAATGTGGCAAAAAACATGGGAGTGCAAATATCACTTTGAGATACTGATTTTATTTACTTTAAGTATATACACAGAAATAGGATTGCTGGATCATATAAGAGTTCTATTTTGAATTTTTTGAGGAACCCACACACTGCTCTCCATAATGACTATACAAAGGTACATTCCCACCAACAGTGCTCCAGGGTTCCCTTTTCTCCACATCCTCTCACCAACACCTGTTACTTCTTGTCTTTTTGGTAATAGCCGTCCTAACAGGTGTGAATTGGAATCGCATTGTGGTTTTTATCTGTATTTCCCTGGTGACTAGTGATCTTGAGCACATTTCCATGTACCTGTTGGCTATTTGTATGTTTTCTTTGGAAAATTGTCTACTTAGGTCCTTTGCCCATTGAACAATCGGATTTTTCTTCTATTGAGCTGTAATAGTTTCTTATATATTTAGGTATTAGATTCCTATCAAAGATGTGGTTTGCAAATATTTTCTCCCATTCCATAGGTTCTGTGACCGTTCCACGGGTCACAGATTTGTCACAATAACAAAAGGAATTTTCCAGCTTTCCTTTTGTTATTGATTTCTAGTTTCATGCCATGATTGTCAGAAAAGATACTGGATACGACCTCAATCTTCTTAAATTTGTTAAGACTTGCTTTATGACCTAACGCGTGATCTATCCTGGAGAATGGTAAGTGTACACCTGAGAAGAACGTGTGTTCTCTTGCTGTTGGATAGAAAGTTCTGTATATGTCCGTTAGGTCCATTGGCCTGAACCATAGTTCAAGACCAATGTCTTGTTTTGATTTTCTGTCTGGATCATTTATCCATTGCTGAAAGTGGGGTATTGAAGTTCCCTACTATTATTACATTGCCGTCTACTTCTCCCTTCAGGTCTGTTAGCATTTGCTTAATATACTTAGGCACTCCAATGTTGGGTGCATATATATTTGCAATGGTTTTATCCTTTTGATGACTTGAATGCTTTATCATTATATAATGACCTTCTTTTTCTCTTGTTACAGTTTTTTATATAGTCTATTTCATCTGAAATAGTAGAGCTCTTTTTGGGTTTTCATTTGTACAGAAAATCTTTTTCCATCCCTTGCCTTTGAGCCTATGTGTGTCCTTGAAGCTGAATTGAGGCTTGAGGCTCTTGTAGGTAGCATATAGTTGGGTTTTTAGAAAATCCATTCACCCATTCTGTGCCTTTTGATTGTAGAATTTAATCCGTTTACACTTAAAATAATTATTGTTAGCAGTAAGGACTTGCTATTGCCATCTTGTTCATTGTTTTCTGACTGTTTTGAGTTTTTTATTCTTCTCTCACTATTTTCCTTCATGATTTGATAATTTTCCACAGTGACGAATTTTGATTCCTTTCTGTACCTTTTGTGTATCTGCTATAGATTTTTGCTTTGTGGTTACCGTGAAGCTTACATAAAATATCTTACAGTTATTACAGTCTATTTTAAGATGATAACAACTTAACATCAACCATGTACAAAAACTCTACATTTTTATTCCCCACCACATTGTATGTTTTTGAAGTCACAGTTTACATCTTTTAATATTTTGTATCCATTAACATATTATGGTAGGTATATTTATTTTTAATACTTTTGTCTTGCAACGCTTTTACTAGAGTTAAGTGATTTGCACACCACCTTTACAGTACTAGAATATTTTGAATTTGACTATATACTTATCTTTACCAATGAGTTTTATACTTTCATGTTACTAGTTAGTGTCCTTTCATTTTATCTTGTAGAACTCCCTTTAGCATTTTTTGTAAGGCAGGTCTAGTGGTATGGAACTCCCTCAGCTTTTGTCAGGAAAAGTCTTTATTTCACCTTCAATTCTGAAGGATAGCTTTGTTGGGTAAAGTCTTCTTGGTTGGAAGTTTCTTTCCTTTCAGCACTTTGAATATACCACTCCACTCTCCTGGCCTACGAAGTTTCTGCTGAGAAATTCACTGATCGCATTATGGGGGTTCCCTTGTATGTAATGAGTTTCTTTTCTTTTGCTGCTTTCAAAATTCCTTGTATTTGAATTTTTTTGACAGCTTTATTATAATGTGTTTCGGCAAAGTCTGCCTGGGGTTGAATCTCTTTGGGGACCTGTGAGCTTCATGTACCTAGATGTCCATGACTCTCCCTACATTTGGGAAGTTTTCAGCCATTACTTCTTCAAATAAGCCTTCTGCCCTTTCTCTTTTCTTCCTCTGGGACTCCCATAATGTGTATATTGTTCATCTAATCGTGTCCCATAATTCACATAGGTTTTCTTCCCTCCTTTTCATTATCCCCCCACACCTGCAATTGGATAGTTACAAATGACCTCTTTTTGAGTTCGTAGATTCTTTCTTCCACTTGGTCCAGTCTTCTGTTGATGTTCTCTATTGCATTTTTCATTTTATCCATTGTTTTCTTCAACTCCACAATTTGGGGTTTTTTTTTAATAATTCCTATCTCTCTGTCCTCATTTTGTTCATATATTCTTTTCCTGATTTCTTTGAGTTATCTGTGTTCTCTTGTAGCTCGCTGAGTTTCCCTAAAACAATTGTTTTGAATTCTTTGTCAGGCAATGAATAGATCTCCATTTTGGGGTGGTCAGCTGCTGGAAAATTATTGTGTTCCTTTCACGGTGTCATGTTTCCTTGTTTTTTCATGTTCCTCGAAGTCTTGTGTTGCTGACTTCACATCTGAAGAAGCAATCTTTACTGCCCTCCAGTCCTTACTGACTGGCTTTGGGAGAGAAATATCTTCACCAGTCAGCTTGGCCAGGGATTCTGAGGCTTTCCATCCTATGAATTCACCCACTCCACACTTCTTGTTCCCTGTTGGAAGGAATTCTTAAGATTGCATGACTTCTTTTGATTCTGCAAAGCCAGGCCAGGTGCTGAGAGTCTTCTTTCTGTTTGTTCTCCCTGGTGTGATGCTCTGAAATGTTCATGTTTCTGTGCCTTCTCCTAATCCCACAGAATTGGGCTGGTTTTCTGTGCATATATATATATACACACACACACACCATGGAATATTATTCAGCCATAAAAAAGAAGAAAATCCTGCTGTTTGTGATAACATGGATGAACCTGGAAGATATTATGCTTACTGAAATAAGCCAGACAAAGACAAATACTATATGATCTCACTCATATGTGGAATCTTAAAAAAAAAAAAAAGTAGAACTCATAGAAACAGCAAGTGGAATGGTGGCTGTCAGGGGTTGAGTGGGGTGGCTGGGGTGGGTGGGGGGGAATGGAGAGATGTTGGTTAAAGGATACAAACTTCTAGTTACAAGATTAATAAGTCCCGGGGATCTAATGTGCAGCATCGTGGCTATAGTTGAAAATACTGTGTTACATACTTGAAAGTTGCTAAGAGAGTGTTGTGTTCTCACCACACACACACACACACACACACACACAAAATGGTAACTATGTGAGATAAGTGTGCTACTTAATTTGATTGGAGTAATCATTTCACAATGTATATGTTTATCAAATCATCACATCGTACACTTTAAATATATACAATTCTACCAGTTACACCTCAATAAAGCTGGAAAAAAGAAATAAAATAGGGCTTCCCTGGTGGCGCAGTGGTTGACAGTCTGCCTGCCGATGCAGGGGACACGGGTTGGTGCCCCGGTCTGGGAAGATCCCACATGCCGCGGAGCGGCTGGGCCCGTGAGCCAAGGCCGATGAGCCTGCACGTCCGGAGCCTGTGCTCTGCAACGGGAGAGGCCACAACAGTGAGAGGCCCGCGTACCACCAAAAAAAAAACAAAAGAAAGAAAATAAAATGACCAATACCATTAAATCTTCCTGCATACTGCACCCTCATCGCATCACCTTGCCCTCCCACCCCCACACCCCTGGAGAAGTAACTACCACCCTGCACATAGCGTTTACCACACTTCTGCTTTGCTGTAGAGTTCAATCACACGTGCATCCCTAAATGCACATTGCTTTATTTTGCTTGGTTTGGAGCCTTATAAAAATTGTATCAAGCTATGTATATTCTCCAGAAACTTGTTGTTTTCACTGGGCATTGTTTCTAAAACAATATCGCCCTTGGGTACGTTTCATTTTTTATTGCCATATACTATTCCATTGTGTTAACACATCACAATTGATGTATCCATTCTCTTGCTTATGGGAATGTGAGTTTCCAGATTTTTGCTCTTATGCACAATCTTGGCTGTATCTCCTGGCACACACGTGCCAAAGTGTCTGTTGGTTCCATTAACTAGGACTGAAACTCGTGAGTCATGACTGTGCATTATCTTTACCTTCACAGGATATCAAGTCATTTTCTAAAGTATTGAACCAATACCATACTTCTGAGCAACTCATGTTTCAGGACACTCCTCCACACCCTCACAACGTGGGATTTTGTTAACTTCTACTTTTTCCCAGTCTAATAGTCATAATAGAGTGTCTCCTTTGATCTTAATTTGTATTTTCTGGAATAATTTGTCATACGTTACTGACCACTTATGATGCTGCTTCTGTTGACTCCTGAGTTTTTGTCCGTTTTCCTCTTGGTTTGTTTATTTTCTTATTGAGTCTTTATGTATTATGAATACGAATCCTCATGGACTGCTTACATCTTTTCCCAGCCTCTGACTTGTCTCTTCACTTCCTTTATGGAGTCTGCTAAAAAGAAAACTTAGGGAATTCCCTGGCAGTCCAGTGGTGAAGACTCCATGCTCCAGTGCAGGGGACCCAGGTTTGATCCCTGGTTGGGGAACTAAGATCTCACATACCACAACTAAGCCCATGCACCTCAACTAGAGAGCCCACATGCCACAACTACTGAGCCTGTGTGCTCTAGAGCCCACACACCGCAACTAGAGAAGCTGCACAATGCAGCAAAGACCCAGTGCAGCCAAAATCAATCAATAAATAAATAAATTTAATTTTTAAAAAAGAACAGCTATTGTGACATAACATTAAAAAAAAGAACTCTGTTGAGATTTTGACTGAAACTCCAAGGATCAACACATGAAGAACTGACATCTATATGTTTTTGAGTCTTTTTATTTTTTTATTTTTTTTTTGGCTGTGCAGCTCAGCTTGCAGGACCTCAGTTCCCTGGCCACGGACTGAACCCAGGCCACAGCAGTGAAAGCCTGGAGACCTAACCACTAGGCCACCAGGGAACTCCCTGTTTTCAAGTCTTTCAATTCATGAAAATGGTACTTTTCTCCATTAATTTCGGGGTTTTTTAACATCTTCTGATAAAGTTCTCTAAGTCTTGTACTTATTTTGTTAGACTTATTCCTTAAAACAAGCCTTAAAACGAGCAGGCTCCAGTTTTTTCTTTATGGGACAAATTTAGCTCCGACTCGATTTTTGAATTGTTATAAAATTGTTCAGATTTTCTGTTTCTTCCTGAGTCAGTTGTGATAACATGTTTTTCTAGAAATTCAACCATTTCATCTAGGTTTTTCAATATATTGGCAAAAACAATGTTTAAAACATTCTGTTACCATATTTTCTATATCTGGTATCAGGTCTCCTTTTTATATTCTTAATATTTTTATGCTTTATCTTTTTCATGATAAACCTGGACAGAGATTTGTCTAATTTATTTCTGTTTTATGGAATATTCAGCTTATTTGAAGTTTTCTGTGCTCCTTTGTTCTAATTCATTCTTCGTCGTGTCTTTTTTATCTCCTTTTTTATCTTATGTCATTTTTATCTCCTTCCTTCAACTTTCCTTTTTCCTTCTACTTTTTCATGTTATTTTACTCTTTGTCTTATATCTTAAATCGAATGTTTAACTAGTTTCTCTTTTTTCCTTCCAGTTTTAATTAGATATAATTGACATACAGCACTGTATAAGTTTAAGGTGTACAGCATAATGATTTTATTTACATATATCATGAAATTACCACATAATTTTAGTGACCATCCATCATCTCATATAGACACCATATTAAAGGAATAGAAAATACATGTTTTTTCCTTGTGATGAGAACTCTTAGGATTTACTCTTAACAACTTTCATATAAAACGTACAGCACTGTTAATTATATTTATCATGCTGTACTTTTCATCCCTGTGACTAGAATTTTGTACCGTTTGACCACCCTCATCAAATTCTCCCTCCCCCCTACCCCCCACCTCTGGTAACCAAAAATCTGAATTCTTTTTCTATGCGTTTGTTTTTGAAGTATAATTGACCTATAACATTGTGTTACTTGCTGGTTCATAACATAGTGATTCAATATTTCTATATATTTCAAAATGATCACCACTAGAAGTCTAGTTGTTATCTGTCATGATACAAAGATATTATGTAATTATTGACTGTATTCCCCACACACTACATTTCATACCTGTGACTCATTTATTTTGTAACTGGAACTTTGCACACCTTTTAACCTTCCTCACCTATTTCCCTTCCCTCCACCCCCTTCCTCTCTGGCAACCACCTATTTGTTCTCTGAATCTATGACGCTGTTTCTCTTTAGTCATGTTTGTTCACTTGTTTTGTTTATTTATTTACTGGCCGTGCTGCACAGCTTGTGGGATCTTAGTTCCCTGACCAGAGATTGAATCCACGCCCTTGGCAGTGAAAGCATGGAATCCTAACCACTGGACCACCAGGGAATTCCCTGTTTTGTTTTGTTTTTCTAGATTCCATATATTAGTGAAATCGTACAGTATTTGTCTTTCTCTGTCTGACTTATTTCACTTAGCATAATACCCTCTAGGTCCATCCATGCTGTCACAAATGGCAGGATTTCGTTCTTGTTGATGGCCGAGTAATATTCCATTGTGTGTATATACCACATTTTAAAAAATGTGTTTATTACCACATCTTCTTTATCCATTCATTTATTGATGGGCACTCAGGTTGTTTCCACATCTTGGTTATTGTAAATAATTCCACAGCAGTGCACGAGAGTTCCCTTTTCTCCACGTCCTCACCAACACTTGTTATTTTTTGTCTTTTGGATGAGACCGTTCTGATAGGTGTGAGGTGATACCTCATTGTGGTTTTGATTTGCATTTCCCTGATGGTTAATGATGTTGAGCATCTTTTCATGTGCCTTTTGGCCATCT
Organism: Delphinus delphis; assembly: GCF_949987515.2. Lineage (NCBI taxonomy): Eukaryota > Metazoa > Chordata > Mammalia > Artiodactyla > Delphinidae > Delphinus > Delphinus delphis. The sequence goes on along the minus strand of NC_082684.1, from coordinate 1,712,814 downwards.
GTTTGTCTTCTTTGGAAAAATGTCTATTTGGGTCCTCTGCCCATTTTTTAATTAGGTTTTTTTTTTGACATTGAGTTGTATGAGTTCTTTGTATATTTTGGATATTAACCCCTTCTCAGATATATTATTTGCAACTATCTTCTCCCATTCAGTAGGTGGCCTTTTTGTTTTGTCAGTGCAATCCTTATGAAAACACCAATGGCATTTTTCCAAAACCAGAGAAAATAATTCTAAAATTTGTATGGAAACACCGAAGACTCCAAATAGCCAAAACAATTTTAAGAAGAAAAACAAGACAGGAGTTATCATGCTCCCTGATTTCAAACTATACTACAAAGCTATAGTCATCAAAATAGCATGGTACCGGCACAAAAACAGACACAAAGATCAATGGAACAGAATATAGAGCCCAGAAATGAACCCACACTTATACGGTCAGTTAATCCACAACAAAGGAGGCAAGAATATACGATGGAGAAAGAGCCTCTTCAAGAAATGGTGTTGGGAAAATTGGACAGCTACATGCAAAAGAATCAAACTAGATTACTCACTCACACCTTATACAAAACTAAACTCAAAAATGGATTAAAGATTTAAATGTAAGACTTGAAACCATAAAACTTCTAGAAGAAAACATAGGCGGTATGCTCTTTGACATCAGTCTTAGCAACATTTTTTTGGGTATGTCTCCTCAGGTAAGGGAAACAAAAGTGAAAATAAACAAATGGGACTACATCAAACTGTAAATAACACATAATTTTGATTACTGTAGCTTTATAATAAGTCAAAATCTGATAGTATTAATCCTCCAACTTTGTTCTTTTTTTCTCAAAGTTGTTTTGCCTATTCTAGGGCCTTTGTATTTCCATATAAATTTTAGAATCAGCTTGTCAGTTCCTACAAAAAGACCTGGGATTTTGATTCGGATTGCATTGAATCTATAGACAATTTGGGGACAATTGTTATCTTACATGTCTTCTGACATAACAGAATATAGTCATCCATTTATTTAGGTCTTATTTGTTTTAGCAATAATTGCAGTTTTGGCTGTACAGGTCTTCCATATATTTTGCTATATTTATCCATAAATATTTATTTCATATTTTTAAATTGTAAATGGTTTTGCTTATTTTAATTTCTGATTGCTGTTAATACATAGAAAACAGTTGATTTGTGTTTCTTAATCTGTATCATTCCACTTTGCTAAACTCACTTATTAGTTACAATTGCCCCGTGAACAGCATGGGCCTGAACTGCATGGGTCCACTTACATGAAGATCTTTTTTCATTAAATATATAATATTCAATCTGTGATTGATTGAATCCGTGGATTCGGAGCCACAGACATACACGAATTTTCCACTCTGCAGGGGGGTCAGATCAGCACCCCTAACCCTTCATTGTTCAAGGGTCAACCTTAGAGTGTTTTTGCAGATTCTATTAGGTATTTTACATAGATGATCATGTTGTCTGCAAGTAAAAAGTTTCATTTCTCCGTTTCCAATCCAAATGCCTTTTTTCTTTTTCTTATTGCTCTGACTAGAGCTTCCAGTACAATGTCCAGTAGAAGTGTTGAGAGTAACACCTTGGTCTTGTTCTGTCTTAGGGAATGAGCATTCAATCCTTCACATTAAGTGTAGTGATACTGTGTGTGTTTTGTAAATGCCCTTTGTCAGGTTGAGAAAATTCCCTTCGATTCCTAATTTGCAGAGTTCTTATTAGTAAAGGATGTTGGATTTTTGTCATATGATTTTTCTGCAACTATTGAGTTTGCCATATTTTTTGTTGTTGTTTATTAATGTGATAAATTGCTTTCCTGATGTTTAGCCATCTCTGCATTCCTGACTTAAATCTCATTAGGTCATGTTGTGCTGTCCTTTTAAAATATTGTTAGATTCATTTTGTTAAAATTTGTTTACAGTGTTTGTGCCTATGTTATGGAAGGATATTTGTTTGTAATTTTATTTTCTTTTAATGTTTTTGGTTTGGCTCTCATAGTAATGCTGGCCTCATAGGAGGAGTTAAAAAGTATTTTCTCCCTTTCATTTTTCTAAAAACATTCATGTAGAATTGGTATGATTTCTTCCTTAACTGTTTGGTAGAATTCACTACTGAAGTAGTCTAGGCCTGAAGTTTTCTTTGTGGGAAGAATCTTAACTATCAATTCAGTTTCTTTAATAGATATAGGAGCATTCAGGTTACCTATTTATTTTTGATTCAGCTCAGTGTCTTTCGAGGAAATTGTTAATTTCACCTAAGTTGTCAAATGTATTGGCAAAAAGTTGTTCATCATATGTCGTCATTATCCTTTTAATGTTTGTAAAACCTGTAGTGATGTCACCTTTCTCATTCCCAATATTTGGAGCTATAAAATTCCCTCTACTCATGTTTTCATAGCATGCAGCAGATTCTGATGTGTTGTGTTTTCATTTTAATTAAACTTAAATACTTTATAATTTTTCTTTTAATTTCTTGACTCATTTATTTACAATGAGTAAATAAATATTTATTGTGTTATTTATTTAAATATTTGTAGATTTTTCAGAGTTCTTTTTGTTACTGATTTCTAATTTAAAACCATTGTAGTCAGAGAAAACACTTCGTATGATTTGAATCCTTTTAAATGTATTGAGACTTGACTTATGGCCCAGAATATGACGTTTTCGTAAATGTTCTGTGTGCACTTGAGGAACATGTGCGTTCTATTCATATTGTGTGGAGCGTCCTATGAATGTCCATCAGGTCACCTTGGTTGATGGTGTACAAGTCTGTCTTTGATGATCTTCTTCTTGTTTGTTCTAGCAGTTACTGAGAGGAGCATGATTGTGCATTTGTGGATCTCTCCTTGCAGCTCTATCGGTATTTGTTTCATGTGTTTTTAGCTTTATTATTAGGTTCATAAACATTTAGGATTGCTATGTCTTCCTAAATCGCGCCCTTGTCATTATAAAACGGCCTCCTTACACTTCGCAGTAATCCTTGTTCAGAAACCTGCTTCGATTGAGCAGCGCCACACAGCGTGTTCTGAGCTAGCGTTAGCGCGGTGCATCTCTTTCCCGTCCCTTTACTTTAAACTTTATGCGCCTTTATAGTTAGGGTTTGTTTCTTATAGGCAGCATATGCTTGCGTCTTGCTTTTTTTTTTTGTTTTTTGCGGTACGCGGGCCTCTCACTGCTGTGGCCTCTCCCGTTGCGGAGCACAGGCTCCGGACGCGCAGGCTCAGCGGCCATGGCTCACGGGCCCAGCCGCTCCGCGGCATGTGGGATCTTCCCGTACCGGGACACGAACCCATGTCCCCTGCATCGGCAGGCGGACTCTCAACCACTGCGCCGCCAGGGAAGCCCTTGCTTTTTTATTCAACCTGAACATCTCTCTTTTTTTATAAATTTATTTTTATTTATTTTTGGCTGCGTTGGGTGTTCATTGCTGCGCATGGGCTTCCTCTTGTTGCGGTGAGCGGGGGTTACTCTTCGTTGTGGTGTGCGGGCTTCTCACTGCGGTGGCTAATCTTGTTTCAGAGCACAGGCTGTAGGCGCATGGGCTTCAGTAGTTGTGGTGCACGAGCTTCAGTAGTTGTGGCTCACGGGTTCCAGAGCACAGGCTCAGTAGTTGTGGCGTACAGGCTTAGCTGCTCCACGGCATGTGGGATCTTCCCTGATCAGGGATTGAACCTGTGTCCCCTGCATTGGCAGCTGGATTCCTAACCACTGCGCCACCAGGGAAGTCCCATGAATATCTCCGTCTTTTAATTTGGGTGTATAGACCATTTTTATTTAGTGTGAATGTTGATAGGATTAGGTTTTAGCCTGTCATCTTACTCTCTGTTTTCGTTTGTCCCAACCCAATAAAAAAAGGGAGGGAAGACAAGAGATTTGAGCAGATACTTAGCCAAAGATGACATCTGAGTGACAAATAAGTATATGAAAAGATTCTCAACATCATTTTTCATCATGAAAATGCAAGTTAAAACCACGAAGAGATACCACTGCAGACCTCCTAGAATGGCTAAAATGACTGCCCTTAGCGAGTGCTGGAACTCTGATACACTCTTGGTGAGAATGTGAAACAGAACAAGCACTTTGGAGAACAGTGGGTAAACATAGCCCTGCCGTGTGACCCAGACACTCCACTTCTAAGTACCCAAGAGGAAAGAAGTCTTATGTCCATACAGATGCCTGTACACTTACATCAGCTTTATTTATAAGAGTCCAAACCTGGAAACAACTAAAATATGTACCATCAGGTGAAGAGATAAATTATTTGTTTACCCATACAGTGGAACACTGCGCAGCAATTAGAAGAAATGACCTGTCGATAGATGATACAACAGGGAAGAATCACAAAATAATTACAGTAAGTCCCCCACATACAAACGAGCTCCGTTCCAAAAGAGCACTCGTAAGTCCGATTTGATCGTTAAGTCCAACAGAGTTAGCCTAGGTACCCAGCTAACACAATCGGCTATGTAGTACTGTACTGTAATAGGTTTATAATCATTTTCACACAAATAATACATAAAAAACAAACACAAAAAATAAAGAAAACATTTTTAATCTTATAGCACAGTACCTTGTAAAACACAGTACCTTGTAAAACACAGAACTACCATACAACAGCTGGTACTTCTTAGCAGTATCAGCTATAGCACCACTGCCTTCATGCTTGCTTCCGGACATCCTGAGCTTGAAATAAAGACACTGGGCTACTATACTCTCTACACTACTGTAAAGTACACAAAAGCACGACCACTTGTAGAGGGTGCACGCACGTGACAATGTACGCCAGATACGCGAATTAACTTATGTGATTGGATGTGCGTATGCACGTTTGCATCTTTGAAAGTTCACAACTTGAAGGTTCGTAGATAGGGGACTTACTGCATTCTGAGAGAAAGAAGCCAGACAAAAAACCTGTACATATTTTATTATTCCATTTAAATTCTAAACATGCAAATTAATCTGGAGTGACAGAAAGCGGCATCAGTGGTTTCCTGGGAGGGAAGAGCCGGGAGAGAGGCAGGAAGGAGAAAGGACATGAAGGTACTTGTATAATGGAGTCGTTCATTTTCTAGGTTGCGGTGGCGGTTTCACAAATGTATTTATGTCAAAACTTTCAAACTGTGCACTTTGTGCACTTTATTATATGTCAGTTACCTCAATAAAGCTGTTTTAAAAATACGTTTTAAACTTGGAATTTACCACCAAGAGAATACAAATAAGAGCTAGGCATTCCAAAACGCTAGAGAAAAATAAAAGAGTAAACAGCTCCCAAAGCCAGAGACAAGGAAAACACAGCATAAATAACAGATGTATCAACAAACATGTCTGTTTTGACAATAAACACTCTATTTAAAGACAATACAGTTATGCACTCTTTACACAGAGTATACCTAACATAAAATACTTGAACGTTAAAAAGAAAAGGAAAGCAAAAATATGTTGGGCAAACATAAACAATAAGAAAAAGTGTTGGTAAAATCAATATCAGATAATGTTGAAAAGCTCTAAAAAAGATAAAGAGTAATTTGGTCTGAGAAACAGTTCAAGAGGCAGGAAAGGCATAAGGGTGACTGACCTTTAGGCAGTAAGTAACTTACCATCCAAATCTATAAAGCAAAACCCTAGGAAATACCACAGTAAATTACAACTGAAATATACACGCAGAAGTCTTGAACCTGTTAACCCCAAAGCCCAAGGTACGTAAATGATGTTCTGTTGAATTTTTCCAGGGTCTGGCGTCTGCACACCTGGAGCAACTTGACCCAGCCGGCACCTAAGAGGGGATTAGCATGTTCTGCGACTTCAAATGCTTTTCGCCACCATGAATGCCTGTATTAAAGTCGTCAAGAATACGTTTGGCCTCCTCCAGGTACTAGCCACCGTGAGCTGTCCTGCAGCGTGGCGCTGAGCCCAGTCCCAGCTCTGGAGCGCACGTTTGCTGCCATCACCCTTAATCCAACAGGGAAACTGAGGCTGGGAGAGGGCGAAGGACTTGACCGACTGCACAGAGGGAGTGCGGAGCCGGGATCCAAAACGGGTTTCTCTTGCACACAGGCACCAGGTGAGGGCCAGGCGTTTCAAAAGGTAGATTCCTGAGTGTTTCTGCCGTTCTCCCAGGTCCCACAGCTGGTGCTCCATCTGCCTGGAAGCCACTCCAGGTCTAAGAACAACAGGCCCGGCGTGAGTCGCGGGGTTGTGTGGGACAGAGTGTGTGTCAGACAGAGCGGGAGCGTGTGTACATGAATGTCTGTCTGTGAGTGCGTGAGTCTGGGGGCTGAGGTCCCTGCCCTCCCACCTGTGGCCACCACCCTCCCCGTTGAGACAGCCGGGGTGGAGGAAGGGTCCCCCCACCACCACCCTACCCCTCAGGCCCACCCCCACGGAGCCACCCTCCCCTTGACAGTGAGACTGTGAGCTCAGAGGTGACCTCTGTGTTGGGCCCTTCCTTGCACCGGAGGAATGCCTCAGGGCTGGGCTGGCCCCGAACCAGCTCCCAGCTTGTGGGAGGGGGAGAGAGATGCATCTGAAACGTGAAGTACGGCTTTGGAAGCAGCTCGGCTCTTCCGATGATGACAACTTGCCTTGTTCCAGATGGTTCCTGCGCGTTTCCCCCTCGTTAGTATGCTAATTTATTCTGACTTATCCCGCGGCTGCTGCACAGCGGGCTGGAGCACACCTCAACGCCAGAGAGCCCCCGGAGGCCCATGATTCCCCGCTGGTGCGGGACCCCTCCCCGGGCCGCCACCGAGCCAGGGGAAGAGGGAGCAGGTGGGGATGTGGCTTCAGCGCCAGCCGGCGCAGGCCGCAATTTCCCCTCTGGCGCCCTGACATTCACGGCAAGCTCTCGGTCCGTGACGGCATCCAGAGCAGAGCCAGAGATGGGGCTCTGGGAGCAGCGTCCAGAGCAGAGCCAGAGATGGGGCTCTGGGAGCAGCATCCAGAGCAGAGCCAGAGATGGGGCTCTGGGAGCAGCGGATCCAGAAGGTTCCTGACACAGCAGCAACTGTGGTTAAAACGTAAGTAGGCGTCTGCAAAAAGACCCCAAACAAGGGGACTTGAACGTGACATTTCTTGGTCCAGGTCAGCGTCTCCAGGCCACATGGCAGCCCAGCTGCAAGCCCAGGTCCCAGCCTCGTGGTGGCTCCAGGCACCAGGCCGTTACCTTTGTCCACTGGTCCAAGGTCACTGGCCCACCACGGCTCACCACGAGCCCGCTGTGCCCTCTGGCAGACCCCACCACTTCCCACCGCAAGGCCACGGCCCTGCCCAGAGGCACCTCCTGGCCACCAGAGGAGGCTCGGCCTCTGCGAGGGGCAGGCAGAGGTGGCGGGTGGCTCTCAGGAGCTGCCCTGGCGCTGTGATGCCGGACAGGCAGGGGCCAACACCCAGCCCCGCGTGGGGTTGGGGTTAGAGTTCGGGTCGGGTTAGGGGCCCTGGTGGGAGTGAGGCCAGTGGCCCAGCAGCCAGCGACCGTGGACGAGTCCTCCCTGCCCCTGGCACCCCCGGGCTGCTGGAATCGCCTCCAGATGGACGGCTCACTCCCCACCTGCCCCAGGGCCAGCTTCTGCGCACACCCCCTGCAAGGGGCGAGGGAGGGGAGGCAGCTTCTGGTCCCATCCTATCAGGCAGCTCTTACCTAAATGGCCACCCCGCCTGCCCATTCCCCTGGGAGCCTGGGAAATAGGTGTCTAATCTGACAAGGCTCCCAGCTCAAACAGCCCCACCACCACCACCTCGCAGCGGGGGCCCAGCCAGGCCCTCCCCCCCCACTGCCGCTCACCCCCCTTTCTCCACATTGGGGCTCCTGCCCCAGACTGGTAACGTCCAGCGAGACCCCCTCGGCAGGCAAGGAGCTCCGTCCCCTGCAGAGACAGAGTAACAGCGTAACAAAGTTGCCAGGTGAGCAGGTCTGAGCTCTCCAGGCACTGTCTGCGGTTTCCTGGCAACGAGGGTGGGGCCTGCACCCACGGAGGAGGAGAGTCTGAGCCAGGGCCTGGGCTGCCCTGGGCACTGGTCTCGTGAAGCCGGGCTCAGCAGGAGGCAAAGGCTGAGCCCCGAACCCCGGGATCGCGATGGAGGTGGATGAGGACGTGTGGGGAGGCCCCAGGGCCCCTGATGCCACGGGGACACAAGGAGAGGTCAGAGCGCGCTGGTGTCCTGGGGGCTTGGCCGACCCCTGAGGCCCAGGTCCTCTCCTGGGCTTCCTGCGTCCAACAAGCAAGTAGCTGTCGGGCCACATTCCTCCGGGGGTGAGGGGGGAATGGGGCACTAACGTCCAGGGTCACGGCCACAGTCCTCCGCCGGGGACTGCCCGACTATCCAGGCCGTGCGAGTGGCCTGCCCTTGGCTCCAAGGCAGGGAGACGGCCGGACGAGCCAGAGGCTCTGCCCCCACCTTCCCTGTTCACAGCACCCAGAGAGAATGGCGTCCTTCCTCCCAGGAACGGGCAGCAAGATGATGCCACCTGCCACGTGGTAGCAAGAGGGGGGGCGACCGCCCATCCCAGCCTGCCCAGGACACCCGGTGCACCTGGGGGCCCTGCATGACCACAGGAGCACCCCTCTCGTGCCGCAGCGTCCTGGTTGCACGAGAAGGTATAGGGGCCCTGAGCCACCCTCCCCGGTTCCCAGGGCCAAGGGAAGAAGCACTCGTGATGGAGAGAAGGCCCGTGTGAAGGACGAGCAGGGACTGTGGGAGAGAAGCCAGCCTGGCAGGCATGGGACACTCAGCAGGGCCACTGCGGGAGAGGCGTCTGGAAGTGCAGGCGACTTGGACCGTGGGGCCCTGGGGTGCCACACTGGGGGAGCAGGTTTAACCCTGCAGGGAATAGGGAGCCATTGAAGGTTCAACAGCATGCAATGATCAACAAGGTCTTTCAGATTCATCAGGCAGCCCTGGGGGGTCACCCCCTTCCACCTGTTGTGACCCCAGCTATGCCATCCTGCCTATTGTTAAATTAACACCTGTGCAGTGGAGTACAGGTGCTGGGAGGCAAGCCACAGTTCAACAACAGACCACGAGAGAAATGGGATCGAGAGGTTCTCTACTCATGGGCCCTGGAGGAGACACAGGCCCACCCCGTGAGGACACGCAGGGAGGGCAAGGCAGGTGGCACAGGGAAAGGTGGGACCTGGGAATGCGCCTTCATCAGGGTTCCTGGGGGCAGTGCCTTGGAGCTCCCAGGCTGGGGCTGGACTGGTCAGTTCAAACCAAAAGAGTGGGATTTTGGTGAGTCCCACGGGGGTCGGATCCAAGGGGCTGTAAGTCATGTGGGGCTATTGGGAGCCACCCCCGGAGCTCATGCTTCCTAGCCCTGAGGCTGCTCCCCAGGGCGAGTGCTTAGACGGGGGTCCAGGGTCAGTCCAAGGTCTCCCAGGCCGCTTGGCCAAGCACAGTGGGTCTGAGGCTGCAGCTGAGCTAAACTCCAGACCATCCCGCATTCAGTGAGCTGGGGAGAAACAAGGGAGAGGGAGGGTGTGGGGACATAGCGCCATCTCCCACATGGCGACAGTCACGGCGTCGGTGCGGGTGGCACCCCTGACCCCACCTCTGGTCACCCAGACTCTTCGGTTCCTGTCATTTTCCAAGCCTGGTGCTGCAAACTCCCTGGCAACTGTGTGAGCTGCCTGAGGTCCAGCCAGTGGATTCCTTTTCTGCCTAAATGATCCGCAGTTGGATGCTGGTACGTCAGGAAGCTTGAATGGCTCCCCACGAGGCGCGGGGTGAGGGTAAGTCTCCGTGGAAATGGTGTGGGCTGGACTGGGTTTCCTGGCCCCGATGAGAGCCTCACCATCATTTAGGAGGGAACGCTCCTGCCCAGCACATGTGGTATTGGCTTTGAGCGGTCTGAGCTACCAGGGAAGACCGGAGGGGAGCTGGTAGGAAGAGCCCAGGCGGGACGCAGAGCAGGGATGATCCCAGTTGCCGGGTGGCCGCCGTCAGAACTGGGGCTTCAGAGAAAGAGAGCACACACACTTAGATCCCTAAATTCCTGGTTTCAGGTGTAGCCTGAACCCCAGTACTTGCTGGTACCGCGTGGGAAGCCATCTGAACTTTAGAAGACACAGGAATAGTGGCTGGAAGCACACTCGGGTTCCTTCAGGTCACAGTGTCCGCTTTGGGACACGGAGCCTCAGAGGGCCTCTGATGAAAGTCAGGACAGACCTCCAGGAAGAGACTTTGGAGGGAACCTTGAGTGTCACTGTGGTCCCCAAATCAGAGAGGGCTTCAGGGGGCCTGGGGTAAACGGAGCTTTGACCTGTGTCCCCCCGGGTGCATCAGGGGCTCCCCCTGCCCTCCCGCATCTGTCTTGGCTTACTGAGGGAGTAGCTAGAACAGCCTCTATCGATATCCATGCCAGCTGCCACCCGGGGCTCAGTGGGAATCTGGGGCTCCCCCTCCTGCCAACCCCAAAGTCCCCAGGGTCCTGGAGGAATTGGAGAGATGGAGTCATAGCAAGGCTTGGAGAAGCACTTCATGCCCAAGCACGGCCGGTGCAGCCCAGAGACGGGCGTGGGCATCATAAACGTCACCGGCTGACCCCAGCCGCAGCTGCTGCTCCAGACCCAGGTCCCTACAAGCACCGGGTGCCCGCGTGCAGGCAGATCTGGGGAAGCTATTGCCCGTCTCCAGAGAACCAGGACGTCAACGTGTCCCCACCACCGCCTCGCAGGCGCATAGCAGCCCCTCTGTGCCACGGTATGGCCCACGGAAGTCTTGACGGTTTCACAGTAACCCAGACAAGGGGAGCAGGACATGGGCGCCTTGCCTGCAGAGGGCGGGACGTGAGGGGCCAGTGGCCTGGGACTTGGCAGGATAGACTCCTTTGCCCCTGAACTTTAAGAAAAACGCACCGAGTTCAGGTGCCTTTGTGGGCGTGGAGGAAAGGACTCCCCAGTGAAAAGCCCCCGGCTCCGAGTGGGGACAAAGAAAGAGTAAACCCTACAGCAGGTCCCTGATGACCGAGCGGCATCCCGGTGCCTGAAGGAGGCAGGTAGGAACACCCTGCGTGTTGCCTCCAGCAGTCCCAGTGGGAGGGTCCCAACAGAGGACCCCATGCAACAGGTAACCATCCTCACTTCGAGAAACAGCTCCTGGCTTGGGCCAGGTGGGCTGAGGACGCCGGACAGTGGAACACCGAGTGCTCAGGTGGCCAGACTGCCCAGCGTGAACGGGTGTGTCTGGACCACAGGCTGGCTGGGTCCATACTGCTCCATCACCAGGTAGGCGCGGTGTGTCTCCCTCAGGTGTCCAGCGCTACACTCATGGCTTCATCTGTGGCTCCCAAGCTGCGGGAGACACCACCAGATAATAGGGCCCAGCTTACAGGGGGCTCTGTACGGTCTCGGGCACCCACTGCAGCCACGACCACCCATGGGACACTGCCGGCTGCCTGGGGCAGGCTGGTCACGCGATCTTTCCCATCGCGGATGGACAGCCATTCTGTCTCCAGCCCCTCCCCCATCACGGACTTTCGTCTGGTCGCCCATCAGGGTCCCCGTGGTGGCTAATTTCATGTCACCTGACTGGCCTGGGAGGTTGGGGTACCTGGTACGACATTTTTCTGGGTGTGTGAGGTGTTTCTGGGTGAGCTCAGCGTTTGAATCTGAGGGCGGCCTGAGTGCGGTCGGCCTCGTCCGGTCCTGGAGGCCAGAGTACGGCCCAAAGCCGAGGGGGAGCCCTCACCCCCCGTCTGACTGCGGGGCTGGGGCCGCGGCCCCCTGCCCTCGGGCCTCCCGTTCTCTAGCCTTCAGACCTGGACTGAGACCTGTGTACAGCTCTCAGACCTCAGCCTTCCATCCACACCACTGGTTCCTGGTCCCCAGGCTGTGAACTGCAGTTCCCGGGGCCTCTGGACCACCTGAGCTCACTCCTCACAATAACCCTCTTGCTAAAAAGACACCCCCTACTGGTCTCTGGAGAAGCCTGACTGATCATCTACCCCACACACCACTCCTGACCCCGAGCTCACTCTGCGAGGAAAGCCAGTGTCTTCTCCCAAATCTGCCACGAGCCCCAGTGGGAGGCAAGAATTGTGGAGACACCAAAGGGGCCCCAGCGTCCCTCTGCCCCCCGCACAGTCTCCAGCCCGCGCTCTGGGTCGTGGGGAACGGGAACGTGGACCCCAGCGCAGGCCCCCAGCACAGGCACCCTCAGCAGCAGCGTGGCTCCCCGAGTCCTGCCCCCGGTCGGGGCCCACGCCCATTGCTTGCCCCCAGGAGCCCCGAGGGGTCCACCGCCTGTCTCGGACCCCCTGCTCTGCCCCGTCTCTGGTCGGCCCCGCCCATGCCCAGCGCGTCCTCTAGGACTGCTGGCCCCTAAGAGGATCCAAGGCACCGAACGAGATTGTCAAACGCCCTCTTAAAGTCCATGGTAATTACTTCCAGAGGCTTTTATAGTCCCGGAGGAGTCGGATGGCCACGCCCCACCGTCCAGGAAGGCAGTATTTCACCATCAAGGACACGACCCTGGGTATTTACAGACGGTAATGAGACTGTCCACTGCTCCATGTTACCATAAATAAGCAGTGAAAACTGCTGAGTTTCATGCAATTCCCCCTGATTGCCTGGAAGGCGTCATTATTTTAATAAAAAAAACTAATCAGCCAGACTGCCCAGCATCTCAGGCCCGGTGTTAATTACGCAGAGGCTGCTGGGCGGGAGCTGACTGTCGCGGGGTGGGGTGGGGGGGTTCTTTTATGTTAAAAGGAGTGAATTAAAAGAAAGAGTAGGACTTTCCGCACCTTAAAAATAAAGGTGATGTACAGGATGCCCTCCTGACCCAAGGGACAGACACGAAAGATCACCTTCCCGTTATCCACCTGGCCTTCTGAAGTCAGGACCCACAGCCCTTTTCCCATCCAAGGTAGCAATGCACCCCCCTCCACATGAATGTTCCTTGGTTCCCCTTATAGCTGGAGAGGGCCAGGCAGCACAGTTTGGACCAACGTGATGTTAGTAGAAGTACTGGGTGGGTTTCCCAGAAAGTAATACAGAAGGGGAAAGACTCAGTCATCAGGTTTGCCTTCCTTTTTCACTCTCTTTCGTCTTCTGTCCTGCCCCCGCTTCCTGCTGGAACACAGATGTGATACTGGAGGTGGAGCAGCCATATTGTGACCGCGAGGCTATTAGCCGAAGGGCAAAAGCCACATTAAGGATGACCGAACAGAAAGAGTTGAGTCCTTGCATCACCATGGAGACCCTAAATCAGACTTTGGAATCTGTCTACTTTGGGGACTGGTCAAGGCTCAGGTACACATCCTCTCTTGTAGACGTCAAGGCCCTGGGGTCCTCAGCCTGTTACTCCAGGAGGTTGCTTCCCGAGGCCATGGTGGAGTGTGGGGGGCAGTGTCAGAAGAGTAGGGGGCTTCACTCCAGACTGCAGCTGGTCTCCCCCAGTCAGGGTCAGGGTCAAAATCACAGCCATCCTTTCATGGTGAGAACGAATGCCCATCCCCCATCCCACAGCCCCTCGCGCCCTCAGAAGAAAGCGCCATACCCCTGCCCTCCCCGTCCAGCAGGGAGTCCAGCAGGGGTCCCCAGGGTGCCCTTCTGGGGATCGGGAAGGTCCATCCACCTGATGGGAGACACTTCTCCCAGCGCCAGGCGAAACCTCCCAGACCAGTCCGAAGGTGGGTGGTTCAGGGTCTGGAGGGCTGCCAGGCACCCCTGCTTCCCTCTGACGCACACGAGGCCCCAGCCCCTGCCCCGCTCACATCGGGGGCTCTGCGCCCAGCGGGGTCTTTGAAGCCACACGCGGCGACGCTCCGCTGGGGATGAGCCTGAGTGGCTCTCGAGGGTGCTCGGGCCAGCAGAGCCTTTGAGGTTGTCCAGCCCAGCCCAGCCCAGGGGAAGGCCCCGCTGCGGCCCCCCTGCGAGGTCCCGGCAGGTGTTACTAGGCCTGTCACTGCTCAGCCGGTCACAGCGGGGGAAGGGAGCCCTTGAGACACTAGACAGGGCAGTGGGGAAGGGGCTGAGCCCCTACATCCCCTCCAGTTAGCAGTCCCCACGCCGACAAGCAGGGCCGCGCACGAGCCATGTGGAGCCTCCGAGAGGTCAGCTGACGGAACTGCGGTGGGAGATCTACTTTGTAATGAAACTGTTCATAAAAGTGGAATGTCGGCTAAAGGCTGCGTTTCCGCGGGGAGTCGGTTTTTATGTCCCTGCCTGTCCTGGAGAAGCAGGGCCTCTCCGCTCACTATCTGGCAGGGCTCTGCAGGGAGTGTGGGACCTCAGTGGGTTCACAGGGGGCCCCATGAAGCTGCAGTTTAGAGGGACCCCAAACGCCTCTGCTCCCCCTGCCCTCGGCCCTGAACGGGAGCCGTGGGGACCGGCCACTGTGGGCACCAGCGTGAGGGTCCACCAGCAGGACAGGGTCCAAAGAGCAGGCTGGGGCGGGAGGCAAGTGGTAAAGAGGGGCAGAGGGGTTCTCCCGCAACGCTTCTCCACTTACCCCAGGCTACGTAACCTCAAGTTGTGCAATGAGGCGAACTCAAGCATCCACTTTACAGGGGCCTCAGCGGAGCCACTGGTCCCAGTACAGGTGGCCGAGTGGGCGGAGAAGCGGGTCTGGGGCCAGTTCCTGTGTCTGGAGGCTAATTTCCCGAGGAGTCTGGACTCGGAGAGGGGATCTGACGGTGCCAGGCGTGGGGAGGAGCCCCAGGCACGGGAGAGGGGGTCCTGGCACGAGGCGTAAGGGGTCACTGGCGCAGCTGCGGCGACGGTGCCTGAGGCTGGAGATGTCGAGGCTGCCTCCCTCACGTGGCCAGGGCTCTACACGAGGCCTCCCGTGCGGCCCGGGCTTCGTCAAGGCATGGCGGCCACGTTCCCAGGGGCTGCCCCAGAGCGCCGAGCTTTACAGCCGCGCCTGGCAAGTCACACAGGGTCACGTCCCCCACGTCTGGTCAGCTGGGGAGACCCAACGAGACCCGCCCTGTCCAGGGAGGGAGGTGGGCTCCACCGCTCGGTGGCGGTGGGCTGGTGCGCGTGAGCACCTCGACAGGCCTTAGGCGGACGAGAGAGGCTCACCCAGCCGCGACGGGCTCCTGGTCATTACGACCCCGTGTGGTCGCCCCCTTGGGCTAGGCTGGACTAACTCTCACGCTTTCAGGGACTAAAACACCGCAGAAGAGGTGGGGTGTCGCTTCTAAGATTAGGTTAAGAAAAGACTGGCTTCCATCCTGTGGCCTCCCCTCCTGTCCCCCGCCCCTGCCTCCCTGGGGGAGCCAGCTGCCGTGTCGCGAGGCAGCCCCGTGGAGAGGCCCAGGTGACACGCAGCGGAGGCCTCCTGCCAACAGCCGGTGAGGGAGCCCAGGTGGGTCCTTCCCCAGTGGAGCCTTCAGTCAACGGCAGCCCCAGGCTGCACCTGTGAGACCTGAGCCGGCGGCCCCTGGCTGAGCCACACCTGGGCTCCCGCCTCGCACACGCTGTGAGGTGCTGAGCGTTGCTTCCAGCTGTTCACGCCGGGGAGGCTGTTACGCAGCCGCACGTAACCGATACCTCCCCGTGGTTTGGGGACAGCAGGGGACGGCTCGGACACTGCGGTTATTCTCTGAAGAGTCCGTATTGTTGAGAGAGGCTTACAGAGGCACCTGGGGTTTGCAGGTGGCGTGAGAGACAAGCCCGGAGGGGCGAGGCCCGTGAGGCAGGGAGCGCGCGAGCGTCCGGGGCTCGGGCTGCCCTGCTTCGGGTGCTCACGCACGGGCCTGCAGACAGTCCCTGCCGCCCCGGGCGCTGCTGGGAGCGGGCCCGCCGCCCTGCGAGGCCGCCCTCCCTCGTCACAGCCCCTCCTGTCCTCGCCCCAGGGCCCCACTCCTGTGGGCTGGACGCTCCCGGGGGCAGGAGAAGCCCCAGCCTCGCGGACGGCGGGCCACGGCTGGGCCGGGGGAAGTCATGGCAGCCCCCAAGGTCCCCGGTCAGCCAGCTGGAGGTGAAGGCAGAATGGGGGCAGGTGGGGGCCCTGCTGGGAGCCGGAGCAACCTGGGGTCCCCAAGTCTGGAGGCGGGTGGCTTCCGCAGCCCCGATGCCCTCCCACTGCAGCGCCTTGGCCCTCTGCAGTGAGGGGAGACCCCAGAGGAGGGGCCTCCTCTGCCCTGCTCCTCCGGGAGCCCCAGTGCCTGCACGTGGCTGCCCCACGTCACTTCCGTGCCTCCCCGCCTGCGCCTCCATCAGCCGGCCTCCCGCATTCCCGCCTCCTAAAGGCCTCTGCGGGGACCAGCAGCCCCGGCTCAGAGCTCAGCCCCGAAGGCCTCCCTGCCCCCAGCGCCGCCTGCAGGCCAAGGCCCTCAGCCCCTGGGACCTCGTTCCTGCGCGGCTGTGACTGTGGGTGGCAGCGCGGTGACGCAGCTCCTGTCACCACAGCCACCAGGGCGCCTCCTGTCCCTCTACGACAGTCCAGGCAGGACCTTCGCCAGGAATTGTGTCCCCACGGTGCCAGCGCTTCAGGACAGGCAGTGCCCTCGGGGGCCTGTCCCTGCCACAGCTTCAGGCGGGCTCTGTCGGCGGTGCCACGTACCCAGGGGCCCGCAGGGTGGTGGCCACTCTGCCTCTCAAGGGGGGGGCGACCCTGAGCATCTGGATGGTGGGAGGTGGGGGCGGGGTCCCCTGGCAGCTCTGGGTCTGCTCCCACCTGCCCCCAGTGCAGGTGAGCACACCCGCCGGGGCTGGACTCAGCCTGCGACTGCCAGGGCGGGAGCCACAGGCCTGCCCCACGTGCCATGAGGGCTGGACTCCCCGCCGCCCAGCTCTTTCCTCAAAAGGGGAAAAGTCTCTGCAGAGCAGCTCGCCCCAGTGCAGGCACCTGTGGGCAGGTGAGCCGGGCACCGAGACGTCCAGTGACCCTGGCCCACCTGAGGCCCGCCTGAGTCCGTCCCGGGCCAGGAAGCCCGCACCGGCAGGAGACGGCCACGCAGCAGAACAAGGTTCCTCTCGGGCTGCCCGTGCGCCCACCCGGCCGGCCAGCGACGACCTCTCCCCGTCTCAAGACGCTCTCCGTCCCAGCTAGTGCAGCTGGGGTCTTCTCAACCTCACTCTAATTTACAAGGCAGCTGGAGCACAGGATACTTTTAATAAAAGTTAGGTACGAGCAGATACAGGGGATTAATCGCTGTGTTATGATTTTATAGTTCTCCACGTACAGCGGCGCGGAAAAGGCAATGAGAGCGGAGCCACTTCAGGCAGATAAAATGCGGCATTTATTTTTAATGGAAAGAGAATTTCAGGACTCGCCCAGCCGTGGAGAGAGCTGCTGAGGCCTCACTGGTGGGACAAAGACAAGCCAGAGGCGTGGTGGCCTTGGGGAAGCGCCCCTGCCTCAGGGAGAGACCACCGGGGCTTGCCAGGGTTGGGGGGGGAGGTCGCCAGGTGGGGATTTCCCCCAGATCAGAGGGGCATGAGGCCCTGCTTGACACAGGGACCAGGATGCGGCCTTGCAGGCCTAAGCCTCCGTTGCCCACCTGTACAGCAAGGGCAGGATGCCCCTCAAGGCCCAGGGGAGGGACGTCACAAAGCATGACCCGCCATAGCCTCTGCTCCTTTCCTGGGGAGCAGCATTTATTGAGCACTTACTGTCTTCCCTGAAATCACAGCTCTGCCTTAAATTCCACCCAAACCTGGCTGGTGGCACGGTCGTGGGCCTGCCTCAGCCAGGCCGGTCCGGCCCAAGCTCAGGCCTTCCTCTCACCTCCACCTCCAGGACCCACCAGGCTGCTTCAGACCAGCTCTGAGCTTGAAAAATGCACCATTGGTGGAAAGAGAGCCAAAGGCTGCGGCAGCTGGGAACCCCCGGGGCGTCACTGGTGGGTGGGCTCTGGCCTAAGGGGTAGGTGGGGCGGCAAGGAGGGCAGAGCTTTGGGGGCATTGAGGGCTTTGGGGGAGAAGAGGACCAGGGTTCTCCTCCCAGAGCCCTGACGTGCCTGTCCCGCCCCGTCCAACCTGCAGCCCTAACGGGAAGAGACAACACAGACACCGACTGGTCTTCCCTGGCCCCCAGGCTTCTGCGCAAACCACTGTCTCTACCCACCACCTGGCCGTCCACACAGCTCTGCTGCTGACCGAAGACCTCCCGTCCAGCCAACGAGGTGCAGGAACGCACGGACCGAGCCTGATCGCCCCCGATCCTGCAGCCACCTGACGGGACAGTGACACGGCCTCCAAGGACGGGGCCCAGCACCAGCAGGGTGCTCACACCCTGTGGGTTCGGGGGCTCCTCCAGCATTCACAGTGGTCCAGGGACCCAGGGCTGGAAACCATGGAGGAACCGTGGTTGCCCGGGGGACCCCTAAGTCACCCTGGGAGTCCGGTCCTTGAACGGCAGGTCGTCAGCTGACCTCAGAGGCTGGCCGAGGGCAGTGCCGGGGCGGCCCAGTGCCTCCAGGCCTCCCAGACAGGCTCACCCGCCACCAGACCCCGAGGGTGCTGAGCCGGTGGTAGGGCCGGCCTCTGAGGACACGGAGCCTCCACAGCCAACTAGATCACATCGCGCACCTCACCTGGGAGCAGGGCAGGTGGGGGAGGGCCTCCGCGTCCTGCACGTCAAAACCCAGAGGTAGCGGAGGCTCCGTGAATGAAGAAGTTGATCAATTGATCAACTGAGAAACACAGAACAAACCTCGGAACCAGCGCCAGTGGAGGCCCCCCACCCCGCGCCAGGGCCCCTCCAGAACCGGGAGGCGGGCGTGATGCTCCCACTTTCTAAATCACGCAAATTAATTTAGAAATCAGAACGGCTCCCGCAGCTAGACTGCAGATTTCAAAACAGCTTAACAAATTACCAAACCCCCTTTAAGAAGACAAATTACTCGGCTCCTCCGAGCCTGCCTGGTTAATTATGCATGCGCTTTTGTTAGGCCTTGTTAAATATTCACTAGCGGCAGGTTTGCACGGTGAACCACAGCCTCACTCTGTGCTGGGGGGGCCAGCATTTGTGCCCCCTGCTGTCCCAGCACCCAGGCACCTCAGGCCTTGGGACCACCGTGCAAGCTCCCCCCTCAGCCCCCGGCAGGTGCCCCCACCTGACTGACCGCGGACCTGTCACATCCGGTCTCTCTCCCAGGGTCCCTGCTTGTCCCCGGGTCACACTGGGCAGGGGGAGTGCCTGTGCGGGGGCAGACCCTGCACCCTCCTCCTGCCCCAGACTCGGCTGCCTGGGAGGTCGGTATTGCCGGTGCCAGCCAGTGCCAGCCATCCCCTGGGGCCCACCGTCAGCCACCCCGCCTGCCCCCTTTCCCTCCTGACCGCCCAGCGTCCACTGATTCCTTCCTTCCCTCGCACTGACCGGGCTCCAGCCTCACCAGTCCCTGCACAGGCTCTCATCCCTCAGCCCCTGAGCCCAGGCATCCAACCCAGAGGGGACACTCGGCCTGTGCGGTGCCGGGTCGGCGTGGGCTGGTGCCTCGGAACAGATGACACCAAGTGACTGGGCGTAAGGGACACACAACCAGGCCGGAGCTCAGGCAGCCGACAGGTCTCGGAAGGAGCACCCTCCTGTGCTGGGGTGGGGTCTCCAGTCCAGGGCCCTCACTCGAAAATCCCAGAATCACTGAACCTCAGAGCTGGAGGCCTCAGCTGCCGCCAGCCCAGCCTGCCCTTGATGGGAGGCGAGGCAGAGACCTGGGGCAGAAAGGACCCGCCAGGCACCAAGGCACCTGGGCCACCTGCTCCAGGACCCAGGCCGCCCCCGGCCCGGCCCCTCAAGCCCCTGCTCTGCCTCCCCTGCCCTGCCCCGTGAGCTCCCGTGGTTTAGACAGCGCTGGACATCAGCTCTGAACATCTCTCACAAATGTTCCACCCAATGAAGCCCACATGCAGGGGACCAAAAAGGACAGGGCAGCTGCTGTCGACTGCTGGACCCCACGCTTCCCCCTGGACCTGGGGAGCTCTGAAAGCGGGCCCGGCTCTCCAGTGCACATGCACACGTGTGCGTACATGCCCACGCACATGTGCACGCACACCCCTGACACACGCATACACATGCCTACACGTGCAGGCATACCATATACACAGAAGCGCGCACACACACACACACACGTGTGCACACTCACTCGTGCACGTGGCCACGCAGAAGCCCTGGAAGCCCCGGCCGCGGCACCACCTCGTGGCTCCAGGGCAGGGACCCGACCCGCGGGGTCCACTCCTCATGGAGAAGCTGTGGCCAAGAGAGGAAGGGGGACTCGATCAGGGTGTCCCCGCGAGCTGGCGGCCAGGCTGCACAGGGCTGCCCTCAGGGCTGGGCCAAGGACGAGCTGGGCCAGGCAAGCGAGGCTGGTTCATGCAGGTGCAGGGGTGCAGGGGTGCAGGGTGGCCCCTCCCCAGCCCCGCGTCCCCCTCCCAGCAGCCCACGGCCTGTCTTCCCCGTAGTAGGGCCCAAACCCACACACCTCTCTTCCCTCCCTGTGCCATGGCCCAGCCCCCGAGCTTGTGTGCTGGGTGCACTGTGGCCCACGGTGAGGTCTGCCACGTCTTAACCGGGCACCGACGGGTTAAAAGGCAGGAGATTCCATACCCGTGTCCCAACATATCCGTGTTGCAACGTCCGGCCTCGCGGGGAAGCAGGAGCGCAGGGAGGGCGGCAGGGCTGGTCCCAGGGGCGGGGCGCCGCTCCCTCCGGGCAGCGTGAGGCCTCCAGCCCCTACCTCACCTCCCTCCCGGGGCTCAGGACGTGCCTAGTCCTGGGTGCAGGGCCTGACTGTGGACCTGCAGCCCTCCCCCCGCCCCACCCAGCCACCTGTCCCTAGCCCTGTCCTGGGACACACCCAAAGGCTTCCCTGGGGCCCCTCTTCACCCCAGCCCCCTTCGTCCCCCACCCTCCCCAGCCCTCCAGCCTGAGAGGGACCTTAGGGTCACTCCTCAGCTCCCCACCCTTCCTGGGGCTCCCGAGGCCCACTAGCCCCCCCCCCCGCCCCCCGCCCCGTGCCCTCCCAGAGCAGCCTGAGGTCAGACAGGACAGCCCGGGCTTTCTCTGCAAAGGCACGGTAAGTGTCCCCTGGGCGAGGCCCCGGGCGGGCGCGGAGAGCACGGCCCTCGGAGCTGGCGGCCCGGCCCGCCTTTGCACTCACTTTGGAAACTGTCAGTTCAGCAGTCTGGCTAACTACCTGCTCGGCGGTGGCCTTAAAACTGTCCGCACTCATAAATCACCCCGGGGTTTAACTAAGCGCCGGTGGCAGGTAATTTTTCAGAATTCCCCACGCTCACGCGCAGCGAGCGTGGTCATGCAGGATCCTGGGTGGGGTGCGAGAAAGTGAACTGAGGCAGGTCCGGGGGCGCGGCGGCCCGTCACCCGGGGCAGCATGTGGAGGGAGGCGAGCTGCCGGAGCCAGGCCGGCGGTCAGGACCTCCCCGCTCCGCTGAGGCCGCCGCACAGCCCAGACATCACTGGCTTGCAGCCTACCAGCATGGGGCCCCGCCTATGGGGTCTGGACGGATGGTTTCCTCCCTCCGGGTCTGCTTGCCCACCACGAGGAGGCTTTCCCCAAGGGGATCAAGTGCTAATGGCGGATCAGGCCGCAAGCACAGAAGGGGCCGCAGAGGAGCTGCGTCCGGGGCGTCTCCTCGTGCCACGGCCTGGAGGAGCGAAGAGAGAATTAAACACCCCCTTGGGACGTTTTCCCAGACTGCCCCCACCCCAGCAGGGGAAACAGGAGACCCTCCACGCCTGTCCCACCACTGCCACCCTCACCCACTCGCTCAGCGCAGACTCCCAGAGCCCTGCTGCCACCCCCCGGCCCCAGAGCCTATTCTCAGAAGGGCCCCCCGGGCCACTCACCACCTTCCTTTTCTTCCTGTTCAGGCAGGGGAAACAGGAGAACCCGACGCTTCCCACCCATTGCCAGCGCTCTCGGGAGGGCTGGACAGGGGTCCCAGGGCGGTCGGCGGCCCCATGACCCAGCACCCACCGTGCTGCCCAGGGTGTGACGGTGAGGACGGAGCCCAGACCCTCTCCCAGGATGCAGTCTGGCTCCCCACACGGCAAAGAGAGATGTGCGTGGCTGTGATCCCTGAGAGCCAACGGCCAGGCGCCCACAGGCCGGGAGCCCCCTGCCCTGGCCGGTGGGGCCCCTGCGTGCACCCCACTCCCTCCAGCACGGCCGGGTCAGGCTACTCAGATGTGAGCAGAGGGCTCCTGGGGTCCACCGAGCTGGGCCAGCCGAGGAGCACGGTGGTCCTGAGAAGGGTGTGCCCCCACCCAGGCTGTGACTCCCCAGGGCGTCTCAGGCCCCAGGCACACTGTCGGGGCCTGTGAGTGCGGGGTGTCCTCTCCCAGCTGGAAAGTGCACCCCTGGCGGGCCCTGACTTTGGGAAATGCACTGCCCTCATTGGTTCCCCAGGTGTCTAGTCGGCTAGGCCTTAGGGTGGCGTGGAAGGGCCCCTCCGGGTGGGGCCCAGTCCTGCTAAGCCCCGCCTCACCCCCAAGACCAGCTGGGACGCGCCCAGCCTCCCGGTCCAGCCTCCCGGTCCGTCCTCCACCGCCACCTGGTGGCCGGTCGGCCCACCCCCGCGGCCACCTGCGGCCGGCCAGCTGTCCTGGCCCCGACTCCCAGAGCGCAGCCCGGCGTCCAGGCAGCTCCAGCCCCGGTCCTGGCTGGGGAGGGATGCCCTCGGTCTGGAAAAGGGGTTTTGCTCACCAGAAGGAGCTCTGTCTCCCGAGGGAAAGACAATAAAAAGAACATAAATGCATGAAATTAGAGCTGCCCCAGGCGGAGCGGGCCCGTCCTGATTGCTAATCAAATTCTCATTCCTCAGGATCTTCAAAATCCTTCCTGTGCCGTGTTATTGTCTCGAAAGAGCTGTTATTACTCGTGTAAAAAAAACTTATAAAAAATTCTAATCAGCGTGGGTCTTAAACCTCGGCGTCTGGCGCCCAGCGCGGCACCGACGGGAGGGCCGTTTACGAGCCATTTCACACCCGGCGGCTGGCCCCTCCACCTCATTGCTTTTGTTGCCCATCATAGTGATAAAGACGGTGTTTTGTGACCCCAAAGTTATTTATTAACACCCAGTGTTTTCCACACAGTCCCTGGGGCAGCGAGGGCGAGCGCCTAGGAGGTGGGGGGCCGTGTCGTTGGCGTGCACGACGGTGTCCAGGCCCAAGTGGCCCCCGCTCCACCGTCCCCTTCAGCTTTGCCTGGATAACTCGCAGCTGCGCCTGCCCGGCTAGCACAGGGCAAAGCCGGGCAGACCCTTTAGCAGGACCGGGCGTCTGAGGCTCCCAGCAGCTGGTTGCCAGGTCCTGCTGCAGGTCCCACCCTGAGAGCCTGTGCGACCACCGTGCACCCAGGACACTGTGCAATTCCTCAGGCCAGGGCCACAGGGAGTGTGCAGAGCTCGAGACCCGGATCCAGCTCATCACTCAGTGGGACCTACGGGTCACCCCGTCTCAGGCCCCGGGTTCCCCGTCTGGGGCCCTGGAGTGGTCAGTCTCTCTGGGTTGGAGTCCAGCTCGACAACTCGCCTCAGTGTGACCTGAGTGTTCGCTTGTCCCTGGAGCCCCAGGCCCACCAGCTGAAGCTGCAACTCCAGGCTAGGGGCAGCCCCTGGGCTTGGGTGAGGCACCCACAGTCACCAGAGCTTCCTAGTCACATCCAAAGGCACCCAGTCACCGGAGCTTCCTAGTCACATCCAAGGGGGTCCAGCTCCCCATGGCTGTGGGGTGCCCTGGTGGGGCCGCCGAGTCACCTCTCGCCCCACAGGTCAGTGGAAGCCTGTCCCCGGGAGGTACCCCTCAGCCTGGGGAGAGATGGGAGGGTCTGTCACCACGCAATGCAGGGCGCAGGGGACCTGGCCCCTGTGTGCCCCTCCTGGCCGGCGACCTGGGAAATGCTGGCCACGTCTATCTCCGAGGGGGACGCTTGCCTTTCTGCCCCTTCCCTACTCAGGCTGCAGGCTCTGCCCGGTGCCCACACGACGTCCTTCACCAGCTTCTCCAGAGGGTGGGGGACCAGCCCTGGGGACAGGGACAAGCATGAAGGCCCAGCAGGGCCCCCCAGCGTCCACCACAGCTGGCAGGAGCACCACCCTCTCCTTCCCCAGGGGAGGCAGAGATGCTCTTTGCTGCCCATCCTCCAGGTGAGAGGGGAGGCCAGGCAGGCGGGACACCCAGGCACACACCCCAGCCCACATCGGGCCCCGCTGGCTGGCCCACAGCACAGAATTTGCAGCCTTCCCTCCCTGGGCCCCGGCCCGGGGCCACCCACCCTCACAGGGGTCCGCGTGACAGGAACAGTGGGGCTTGGACCAGGCATCATGGCGGGTGTGGGAGGGGTGTGAGAGCTGGTGTGCACAGGTGAGCACTGCCTGGGAGGCCTCGGGCTCCAGGGATTCCCAGTGGAGAGAACAGGCACATTCTCTCCCTGAGTCGCCTGTGAACCCCTGACCGCGGCAGAAGGCGATCCACCCACACAGCCATCTCTCAGAACGCGCGCGTCCCCCTAGGATCCGAAAGGGGCCGACCTCCTCTCTATTCAGGACAGGCTGGAGGTGGGTTTCGGGGAGGGACTGGGCTTCCAAGTCAGAGGGGCAGAGGATGCCCTCAATCTCAGCTTCTTCTGTGCCCGTTGGAAAGTCTGCGGCCGGGCTGCACGGGGGCCAGGGGTTGTTCACAGGGAGAAACAGGCAGACGGGCTCCCACACAAAGTCATTTATCCACGCAGCCCTTCAGCAGCCCACACGCACCGCAGACCCTCCTTGGAGCCAGGGCTGCGGGGCCGGCGTGTACAGCAATGGGCGGAGGGCCTTGCCCCCTGGAGCGCCTGCCAAGCAAGACTCGTCAAGATGCAGGCTCCAGAGAGGGGCCCACAGGGACGCAGGGGACGTGGCAGGGCCAGACCCCCCCAGGGGTCCCGGCAAGGCAACTTGCGGCAGGAGCTGGGGGGTGGGGGCCCGGGCCGGGAGGAGGCGCGAAAGGCCCCGAGGTGGGATCGGTGGTGAGCAGCCAGGCCACCTGGGCCTCGGGTACGCAGGGGGGCGCCCCTGCCGCAGGCTGCAGGGCAGGAGGGGCCTCTGGGCCTGAGGAGGGAACAGGGGGCTGTTGGTCAGGGGAGGCCAGCGCCCCAGCTCCAGGGAGGGGCACACGCGCTCACTCCATCTCCCTGGTTCTGTTTCCTGCCTTCTCCCCAAGTTGCCTGGAGTCCAAATATTCCCACTTTTAAGAGCCCCCCGGGATGACGGGGAGGCAGGATGCGGGGCTGAGGAACACCCCCTTGGCGGAGGCGAGAGGGCTTGCTGATACGATGCGAGAAATCCATCACACGGGCTCCTAAGTCCTCGCGCCCTCCCGGGACACGGCCCAGATTAAAATGCGTGATCCTCTGGGCTTCCCTGGTGGCGCAGTGGTTGAGGGTCCGCCTGCCGATGCAGGGGACACGGGTTCGTGCCCCGGTCCGGGAAGATCCCACGTGCCGCGGAGCCGCTGTGCCCGTGAGCCATGGCCGCTGAGCTTGCGCGTCCGGAGCCTGTGCTCCGCAGCGGGAGAGGCCACAACAGTGAGAGGCCCGCGTACCGCAAAAAAAAAAAAAGAAATGCATGATCCTCTGACGCCAGGGCCCGCGCGGCTCGTCTCCCTCAGAGCCAAAATGGAAGCATAACTCAGCGGGCAGAGTGCAGGTTTCCCCCGGTAAACGCCGAGGAGCTCCCGTGCTGACACCCTAGACCACCCACCCCAGCCCCCGCCTGGACCCCGGCCCCTAACAGGCACTTGGGTCCTGTGGGCGGGAGGTCCTGCCTCACTGTGTCCCCGGGGCCTTGACCCAACTGGGCATGATGTCCTCGTCTGCAGGAGGAGGGTTCGGCCAGAGTCAGGGCTCGCCAAGCTTCACGCGCCAGATATGGACGGGACCTGGTGACCCTGCACCCCAGGGCCATGGCAGGTGGCTCTGGGGGAGGGGGCACTGCAGCCACCCAGGTCCCCCCGCCGGCAGCCCTAGGGGCCAGCGGCTCAGCCAGCTGCCTTGGCCAGAGTGCTCCATTCCACTGTCTCATCCGGCACCACCAGCAGCACCACGTACGTCTGGCAGTGCAGACCCTGGGCTGCCCAGGCCTCCGGAATCAGAGCCCTGCTTCCCCGAGGTTCCCAGCCAGATGGCCGGGCTGCATGAGGCCACAGGAGGCCTCCTCTGCCTTCAGTGTGGGTGTCCCCGGCTAATGGAATGGGGTACACTGTTTCTTGGAAGCAGGGAACTGGGCCACTGCTGGGGGAGGCACTGAGGCACAGCCCCCACAGGCCCCTCGGGCGGTCACGGGCCGGGGTCCTGCGACAGGAGAGAGAGGGCCTTCCCGCTGCCTCTCCCGGGTCCTCAGCCCCAGCCCGGAGTCCCTCCAGCCCTTCCTGCCCAGCTGCTCCGGCCCGTGGGCCCTCCCACCACAGGCTGCCTCTCTCCTAAGGCTTGTCCGAGCTCCCGCCCCCCCAGCACCGGCCTCCCCACTTGCAGCCTCTTCCGACTTCAGAAACTCAGTCCCAACTCCCGCCGTCGCCTCCCAGGACCGCTGACCCGCCCTCCTGCCACCCCCTGGGCCTACCTGGGCAGGGGGGTCCCTATTGTCTCCCAGCCCACACCTCAGCTACCTGGACCCTGCCTGGCCTCCACTCGCTGCTTGCCCGGGGCCTGGCACGGGGTCAGCCCGGGCACAAATGTGCCGAGTGGACGAGCAGACAGCCGCGCCGCCGGCCCCCGCGCACCCTCCAGCCCTCGGCCCCTCCAACACGTCCAGCAGGAAGGTGCCTGCGGGCCTGAGGGGCATCCCGCGCCCACGCCAGCCACCCCTACCTGCGGGGCAGGGCGGCACCTGAAACTGTGGCTTCGCGAACACTATTCTACAGGGGAGGCGGCACACGAGCTCTAAATAAGCCCCAGGAAAGAAGGCTGTTTTACCGCGGAATCAATTCACCTCTGGTTCTAATGCTCTGGTTCTAAAGGTATTTGATCGTGATGACTCCATCACTCCATCAGACGGTGTGCAATAACCCCCCCTCCCCGACTTCGCAGCCTGGCTCGTCCGCCGCGTGGGCAGGGCCCCCAGTGCTCACAGCCAGCCTCGCGCGGCCAGCGCACTCGGGTCCCCTTTAACGCGATTTTATGGAATATTCCACCGTCCGGGTAATAGAAAGTCTAGCGCTTAATTAACCTCCCTCAGCTCCTCGGTCTGCCGCAGGGCGGGCGCGTGTCTGCGGCTCAGATGGCGTGCAGGTGAGCCACCCGCGCCCCCAAGTACAGAGCACGAACTCCGCAGGGCCCGGGAGGCAGAGCTCAGGGCTCAGCTGGGCTGCCTGTCTCCTGCCAGCCAAGTGTCAGTGGCCATGTCCCCAGGCCAGCTACCTGGCCCCCTGCCCCCGGGGACCGAGGGCCCCTCCCTCCCAGAGGTATTGTTCCAGCCACACCTGAGCCCCTGTCACGTGAGGGTGTGCGTGTGTGCCTGTGTATGTGTGTGCGTGCCTGTGTGTGTGTGCGTGTGCACGCGCACGTGTGCATGTGCTCTGCATGTGTACGTGTGTGAGCGTGATCTCCAAGGGTGGGCCAGCAAGCACGGCAATGCCCAACCACCCAGTGGGCGCCAGGGGACAGCAGGAGGCAGCCCCGCTGGGTAGGGCGCTTCCTGCCATCGTTTTCCAGACCCGGAACGGCCAGCTGGCCCTGTTCTAGGCATCGGGGGAGGTGCGGGAACACAGAGGAGCGACTACGGGGGCCTCTCGCAGCGCAGGGCCACGGGAGGAGGCAGATGTGCTGACAGTGGGCCCAGAACAGAGGGAGAGTGACATCTGGGGGACGGGGAGGCTGCAGGGCCGTGGAGATAAAGTCGAGTCTTAAAAGAACAGGTCCAGAGGCCACCATGAGTCTGTCCCACAGAGGCAGACACAGGGCCCACCTCTGCTCCGTCCTGCATGGTCCCCAAGCACGTGCTGGGTCTCCTCAGACACGTGTGGATGGAGGGCAGCTGAGGTCAGGGACAGCGGGAGTAGCGGGGACAGGTCTGTGTGAGGGGAACAGTGGGCCATACGAGGGAGGGCTACAGAGGGTACAGGGTGGGGTGAGGTGGGAGGGCCGTGTGTGAGCCGAGTAGGGAGAGCACAGGCCCTCTGAGAGCCCGTGTGACCTTTGACTACCCAAATCTCTCATGTCCTCCATATCCAGGAGGATGGGCAGGGCCGGCACTGGCCTCTGTGGCACCTCTGCCCTTCCTCCAGTAAATGTAAGTTGGCTCCTTGTTGCATGCACAACCTGAACAACTGCGCATGGCCGCCGTCCAGGGATCCCAGAAACGAACTTGTTTGTAAATTGGAGACCAAAGCCTGTCTGCCCTGCGTGGGACTAGGCAAGGCTCCTGCGGCTCAAACACACCCTTTCTGCTCCACCTGGCCGTACACACACACGTGCACACACGCCCACCCACACTCCTGCCAGACACAGGCACACACTCACACACATCTCCTCCCCAGCGAGGTGACATTGCACATGGGGTGGAGGCAGCTGGGAAGGAGTCAGGTCAAAAGAAGAACAGGGGCCGAAGGGCAGGAGGGGGAGAAACAACCTCAGAGGACACCCTAGGTGCTGTGGGCACGAACACGCGTGTGCCGGGGTTGGGCACGGCTGTGGCGTGCTCACGCAGGACTGGAAACTTCCCTGTGCTCTGGGCTGAGTCGGTCAACGCTGCAGCATGAGGAGGCTCCCGGGAGGCGGCGGCGGGCACCCCAGGCCACCCCGCTTTTGTTCCGGGGACGCAGAGGGTGGACAGCTATTCTGCAGTGTGAGCGCGCGCCCCTCCCCGGTTCAGTCGCCATGGCCTGGACCTTCCTGAAGCGATGCTTGCGTTACCCGAGCACGTGTGGACACTCACAGCCGAGCCAGGGGGCGCTCAGTAACCCTACGACACCGTGATGCCCGGCGCGCGGCTGCACTCAACCTCTGGCGCCCCACTTTGGAGTCAGGAAACTCCGCAGCCGTGGGGAGCTCAGGTGATGGGAGACCCAGTGAGTGGGCCACCACGGGGGTGTCGCCAAAGGGGCCGGGATGCTCGCTCTCCCCGGGAGGCCATGTCCTCCGCTCTGGGGACCTCACCATGCTCAGTGGCCTGTAGGGCCACGCCCTGCAGTCCTGTGACCCTCGACACCAGCCTCGAGACCGAAGAAAGAGCTCAGAGTCAGGACAGAGACCCCAGTGACTTTTGGGCAGGGAAACTTACACGTCAGAGACAAAGGTCCTGGAGCAACACCCCAGTGGGTACAGCGGATGGCAGGTAGGACAGGCAGCAGTCTTCACTCATGGGGAAGCGGTGAGGAGGCTATCCGTATGGGGGGCACAGAGTCAGAAGGGCTCCTGGGCTGCTGGACCACTCCCCACACAGCTCTGTGGGTCAGGACCGTCATTTCCATCATCAGGCGCCTCTGGCCACCTCTCCCCACACAGGGGACACGGGGGCAGTGCTCACAGCCCTGGCCACTGGAAGGTTCCCCAGCCCTGTCGTTTACCCTTCCCTCACCACATCAGCCGTTAGTTTTCGCACCACACATTTTTTTTTAAAAACGGTGATTTTTCTTTTTTTTTTAATTAATTAATTTATTATTTTTGGCCGTGTTGGATCTTCGTTGCTGCACGTGGGCTTTCTCTAGTTGCAGCGAGCAGGGGTTACTCTTTTTTGGGGTGCACGGGCTTCTCAGTGCGGTGGCTTCTCTTGTCGTGGAGACTGGCTCTAGGCGTGCGGGCTTCAGTAGTTGTGGCACGTGGGCTCTAGAGCACAGGCTCAGTAGTTGTGGCACACGGGCTCAGTAGTTATGGCACGCGGGCTTCAGTAGTTGTGGCACGTGGGTTCAGTAGTTGTGCCTCGCGGGCTCAGTAGTTGTGGCTCATGGGCTCTAGAGCTCAGGCTCAGTAGTTGTGGCGCACGGGCTTAGCTGCTCTGCAGCATGTGGGATCTTTCTGGACCAGGGATCGAACCCATGTCCTCTGTATTAGCAGGCAGATTCTCAACCACTGCACCACCAGGGAAGCCCCTTTGAGTCACACTGGCAAACGCAGTCAGCTCCTGGGACCAGGGCTGGAGTTTTCCTCCATCGTTAGCGAATCAGAGAAGGCCCCGCTTCCGGAGGCCCCGGTGTGAGCTGAAAGCACGATGTTGGTGCGGACCGCCTTGCCCACCGGGTCTGGTCAGCACGACACCTGGGGCACGGTGGAGCCACGTGAGTTTCTGCAGACTGGGGAGGGGGAGGGAGTCCTGGCAGACCAGATCGAAACAGGAAAGCCAGAGGTGGACGAAGCCCGGACGCAAGGCTGCACGTGCTGCTGTCCTGTGCAGGGAAAGGCCAGCACGCCTGGCTCCTCTTCACGGATGGGGAACGAGGACAAGGTATCCGGACCAGCTGGTGCAGCCCCTCCGGAGGTGGGTGACCTGCGCCGCTCCAGGGACCGCCTCAGGCAGAGCGGCTTCCGCCTGGGCTGACGCAGGGCCGGGGTCGGCGTGACCCGCTGTTTCCTACCGTCATCTGCTTGGCTTCTGCAGGGGCCACACGGGTGAGCCGAGGGGGACGTGGCGGGACCACCAGCCGTGCATCCTCGGAGGCTTCAGGGATGGTCTCGACTTCCGTCACGCACGCAGGACGCGTGGAGTGACTCTCCTGGGCAGGGTGGGTGATTTCAGAAGCTTCCACCAACTTCCATTGGTGAGTTGGGTTTGGGTTTTGTGACCATCATGGCTCTTACCCCACAGGTCCGGAAGCCTGCAAGGGCTCTGCAGCTGCTGAGAGCACAGCCCAAGCGTGAGCAGGCCCGGGGCGCAGGCAGCAAGCCCGGCCTGCGGATCACTGGACCCACTGTGAGGTGGGCTCGAGCTGGTCCACTCGTCTCCTGGCCTCCGTAAGCTCTCACTCGAACCCTGACGGTGCCTGGGTCCCCTGATATCGATGCCAGCCCAGACCCTTTATCCGTCAGCCTCTGAAGGTCTGGCTACGTCTCCTTCCAGCGCATGGCTTCTCTAGAGACTGACTCTTCCTGCCTTTCCGGGCCAGCCAACTCGGGGAGGCTTCTCTCTGCATAAGGCAGTGGGTCCGAAGGATAAGCATTCCCCACCCTGAGCCTGAAGGCTTCGGCACAGCCCAGGGCAGACGACACCCCACGACAGGCACACCTGGGCCACGCAGACCTGTGGGCATCCAGGCCCCAGGCCGCTGAGCCGCTGCTGGGCCCCAGCGTGGACCAGCAGCACCTGCCTGCCTGCTCTTCTCAGAGTGTGGCGCTCAGATCCCTCCAGAGCCTGCAGCAGCCCAGGGTGAGGATTCCTGCAGGAGAGGCGTCAGCGGCCCTCCGCTGGGCAGGCACTGGCGCAGAGTCATGTAGTCAGGGATGGGGGAGCCCGGGGCCCTGCCTTCTGCCTCCAGTGCCAAGCTCTTTCTAACGTTCTGTGCCTACAGGTCTAGGTGGCCACGTGACACAGGTGCCAGGACAGTCCCAGTGGCCCTGGTTCAAACCCCGACTCTGGGAGCTGCCCCCTCGGGGCCCCGTGTGGCCACTTCCCCCCAAAATCTGTGTCCTGGTTGGGCCAACAGGAGGCCCCATCCACGGGGCTCCATCCATGGGGGGGTCTGAGAGGCTCCGAGCCATGCAAGGGTCTGGCACACATCCTGGCCCAACGAACACACCTCACCTTTGTGGACGGAGCATGTGCCCACACGTGTGTGTGTGTGTGTGTGTGTGTGTGTGTGCGTGCACGTGGATGCACAGCCCCGGAGTGTGAACCTGGGGTGTGTGTGATGGGTATGAACACTCAGCCCTGGGGCCGGCCAGAGGCAGGTCCCCGAGACCAAGAATGGGAGTGACACCCACAAAACAGGAGATTGGCCACCACGGACGGTTCTAACCAGGACCCCAAGCCGGGGTCACCTGATCGCCCCATTAAAGGTCAAGCAGACCCCCTCAGCAGGTCACGCCAGCAGGCTGAGGTACCCCCATTCCCGCAACCCTCACCGCTGCTCCAGCCACCCAGGCCCTGCTGGAAAAACCGCTGACGGGCAGCTTCCCGCGGCCCCTGTCTCGGTTAGGGCTCATGTACGGCCCCCCAGGCAGCTGGCTCTTGGGAGGGACCCGCTTTACAAATAAAATTTATCATTGTAATTATGGCCCCTGCAGAGAGCTGACGACTTTTACGGCTTCCTGGAGGTCATGAATAATTTAGGAGAAGGGAAAAGGGGCCACTTCTGTTAGTGCACAGTGGGGCCCAGCGGTTCCGTTACCGCGACTGCTGAAGACCAGGGGGCCCACGTCCGGTGCTTCTGACAGGAGCGGCCCAGCCACACGGTGACCCAGGGCCCCGCCAGGCTCTGCGGGGACGCTACCCAGGCTCCCCCGTCTCGTGAAGTGGGGCCTTGGCTGGGTGGCAGGGTGAGCAGACATGGCCCTAACTGCCAGAGGGTTCGTGCTTCAGGCTGAGAATGACAAGCTGTGGGCTCCCCAGTTAAGGGCATTGATGCTGCACGCCCGGGGCTGTGACCTCAGGCGGGACCCTCAACCTGCACCCCAACCGGAAGAGAAGCGTCTCTGCTGGCGCTCGCGGGGCCAGACCCCAGCCCGCTCAACAGCCCTCCTTCCCTCTGCACGCCCACGGCACACGTGATCCTGGGGTTGTGTGGCGCCCTTGAGAGGCCCCGACGGAAGGAATCATCTTTTCTTGTCTCCGGGGATGGAGGGCTCACTGCGTGACTACTGGTGGAAATTCTCCCCAGCTCTTCCTTCCCCCAAGAAGGGCGGCCTGCATCTGTGGACCCCACCCGTCTCCTGTCCTGGATCCACCCAGATGGTACATCGGCCCCTCCGACCCAAAGTCTGCACTCTCCTCTCCCCCCTTCCCCTCCCTCCCTCTCTCCTGAGTCCCCCACCCTCAAGCCCACCAAGTCCACCTGTACCTCCTCACAGCCAGGCCCAGCGGTGAATTTCCTCTCCTCGTCCCTCCTTGCCTGGCGGTGGCCCTGAGAGCACCCCCTTCCTCCCTGCCCCCCGCCACCCTGGGCTGTCCGACCCCACAGGCCCCCTGCTCTACCTCGCTGCCTGGCTTCTCCCCACCACGCCAGCCTGACCTCATCACACTGCGGGGTCCAGGGCTCGTGCTCGGACCTCACGATGCGCCTCTGTCCCTGGGCACCCCTGGGTCACTCCTTCAGGCCCAAGGCTTTCTACGTCATCTCTAAGATGGCTGGTTCATTTCCCACAGCTGCCATAACACAGAGCCGTAAACCCTGTGACGTAAGCAACAGAAAACAACAGAAACGTATTCTCCCGGCGTCTGAGGGATCCTAAGTCAATTCTCTCGGCGTCTGAGGGATCCTAATCAGGGCGTTGGCAGGATGGCGCCGCCTCCAGGGGCTCAAGGGGAGCGTCCGGCCGGCCTCCCTCCAGCCTCTGATGGCTGCCTGCGCTCTGTGCCTTGTGGCCCCATCCTTCCAAGCTCTGCATCTGTGGTCACATCACTGCTTCCTCTTCTGTGTCAAATCTCCCCCTTACGGGAACACGTGTGATGGTACCAAGGAAGTTAACATCCACAGGTTCCAGAAATGTGATGTGGACATGTCTTGGGGAACCATTTTTCAAGCTAGCAAGAGGGTGACCCCAAATTCACATCTCCCATCTGGAGCCACCTGGAACCAGACACGTACATCCAGCTCCCCCCGCCCCGACTCGGAAGCCCCCCACGCATCTCAAATTAACTGGCTCTCATACTTAATCCCCATGGTACCCCCAAAACCTGCACCCCGCCATCTGTGGTGGGCAGAATAATGCCCCCAACAGATGTCCACATACAAACCCCCTGAACCTGTGACTGTGTTAGGTCACGTGGCCAAGGGGAATTAGGTTGAAGATAGAATTAAAGTTGCACGACTTTAAAATGGGGAGGTGATCCTGGATTGAGGGGGCGGGACAATGTAGTCACAGGGTCCTTATTGGTTGAAGGTCGGGGGGAGGAGCTTGGAGTGAGGTGAGGTGAGGTGACTGGACGAGACAGCGCTGGCTCTGAAGCCCGGGGCAGGGACCACGGGCTGGGGAATGTGGGGCCTCCAGAGGCAGGAAAAGCCAAGGAAACGATGGTCCCTGGAGCCTCCAGACGGGCCAGCCCTGCGCACACCCGGAGCGCAGCGCATTTCCCACTCTGGCCTCCAGCACTGCCGAGAGTACATCTAGATTGTGTAAAGTCACCGTGTGCAGTCAATTGGGACAGCGGCCACTGACGACACCACACCGTCTTCCCCAGGCCAGCGGCCTTGTAGCACCCTTGACCCTCACACACGCACTCCTGAGCCCTCGGTGAGTCCCACACCCACCCCTCCCCCCTCCCCCCAGTCCTTCCCCAGGGCGAGGCAACCAAGGGCCCAGTTGAACCCCTCGGGTCACATCCACCCTCTGCCCCATCCCGTGGGTGCCCAGGCCCTGCGGTGGCTACAGGGCTCTGCAGGAGCCTCCCCGCCTGACTGCCTGCTACTCCTCACCTGCCTGCGGACCCTCCACCAAGCACCCCCGACGTCTTCCAGAAGGCGTGGAGCAGCTGACCGTCCGCCGCTAAGGGCTGTCGGGAAGGTGCGGCCCCGCCCAGCCACAGGGGCCCAGGGCTGGCCCTGATGGGCAAGGACGTGGTCCGGGCACCCGGTCCCAGCAGCTCGCACCATCCCTGAAGTTCTGTTGCAGGTGCAGGAGGGACGCCACCCGGGCTCTCCCACCCCTGTTCCCGCCTGACCCTGCAGGGCTTTCTGCATTCAGGCCAGCACAGATCCCAGGCTGCCGATTAAGGGCACTGCGGCTGAGTCCCGACATTGCCCAGCAGGCGGGGCAGAGGGGGCGGCAGGGGCGAGGAGCCAGCATTTCCCAGGGTCTGTCCTGCACTGGGTGCTGGGGGCATTCAGCTCTCTACTGAGTCCTATCGCCTGGCAGGTGCCGAGCTGCCCAGACTTGTAGATGAGCAAGTACAGCTCAGAGAGGGGAGGTAACTTGCCCAAAGTCACACAGCCATGAGGGGTGGGCCTGGCCCAGTCTCGGTGCCCCCTTTGTCCTCCAGCCAGCTCCTGATGTCCTGGCACGTGTGGCAGCCCTGATGGAACCAGGTCTGAGAGAAGCTGGTGCTGGTGGCTGCGGGCCCGGGGGGTGCGGGCAGATCCCTGATGGGTTTGTACGGTTTCCACCAATCAAGGGGGCTGCCCGAGGGACGTGCAGAGAGTCCTGACCCCTGTGCCTCTCTGCTGGGTGTGGAGGAGGTCCAGCCGTAGGAACCCCCCCGCCATGTGCCTGGGGTGGACCGGGGCTGAGAGGGGCAGTGTGACAGAGGGTGGCTGCCTCTCAGTGTCCCAGGGTCCCCTGAGGGCTGCACGTGGCCACAGTGGCCTGGACCCCACCAGTTGTGCATGTTCTGTGCAGAAGCTGGCGAGGGGCTCGGGGGCTGGCGCTCCCCCGCCGCCGCGTCCACGCGAGGGCCGGGCAGCAAACTCTCCTAGTAACGGGCCAGATGGCAGAGGTTTTAGGCTCCGGGGCCGTGCTCAACTTTGCCCTCGTAGGGCGAAGGCACCGTGGACAGAAACCAAGGTTGCATGGCTGTGTTCCAGCAAAGCCCTGCTCACTTTTATTTACAAAAACTGGGGGTGGGCAGGGCGGCCGAGGGATGGAGTTTCTGAGCCGTTTTCTGGAGGCGGGCTGGGCGGAGGGGGTCCTGGAGTCACACGAGACCCCCTCCCACTGAGCCCTTGCCACAAGGCCACCTGTGTCGGCTTCCTGTCCACGGGGGGCTGGGGCCTGTCCCACCGCAGGAGGTGCTGCACTGCTCAGGCTGGGGCTCCAGGGCAGACGTTTACGTCCCCTCTTGCCGACCCGAGAGGAGGGAACGGCCGGCGCCGGCTGTCGCTGAGGATGCCCTGTCCCGCTGCCCACGTAGCAGTTTGCTCGGGTAACTTACTAGCTCTGAGGCAACGTCGGGACTCAGCCGTTGTGCCCTTAATCGGCAGCCTGGGATCTGTGCTTTGCCTTTTCCTCCTGGGACCCCAAAGCAGGATGCATGAGGGTGCAGGAGCGGGGGTCAGGGCCGGCCCCTCTCTTTTTCGGGGCTCCACCCTGGGGCAGCGTCAGTCGGGGGCTGGACTCTGTTATCTCTGTTATCACCCCACCCTCCTACAGCCTGCACCCCGCCAGGCCCCCACATCACCCCACCCTCTGCCTCCCCCCCACCCAACACTCTGCCTCTGATGCCGGCCCTTGGGTTTTCCAAGAGCTGCACATCTCCAGAGCCGGCCTGGGAAGACACACGTGGGTCTGGAGGGCAGGGAGGGGGCACTGCCCCCCCGTCTTTCCTGCAGGCTTGGCCTGTGTTCTCAGGGCCTGGGAAACGGCCACCTCCGCTCCCGCTCTGGGGCCAGTGCCTTGTCCTTGGGGTCGCTGCTATTTCTGCCAAAGAGGAGAGGTAATTATAGCTCAGCCCCTGCCAGCTGGCCGGGCTCTGCAACCTGGCAGAGGGGCCTGGGGCGGGGACACAGGCTGGCCACAGATTGGCTCCACAGGCAGGCAGGCAGCAGCTCCCACCAGGGCAGCAGGAGGCTGGGCAGTCGCGGCCCCGTTCACCTGAGCAGCCCAGCACCCGCCTCTCCAGGGCACAGGAAGGGCACCGCCAGCGGGACCAGGCCAGGGCTATGCTGCACGGTGCCCACTGGGGGGCGCCACAGAGCCCAGCTGGCAGCACCCCGCACAGACCCAGGAGGGAGCCAGGTGAGAGCCACTCAGGGGCACAGGTGACGCTCACTCCCCATCTGGGAATGAGGCTGCCGGAGCAGAGAGATTCCCCAAAATGGACGCGGGCGGAGACCCCGCTGCAGGCGGGCGTGGGCCGTGGACTGAGGCCGGGCAGCGCGCACTGTGGCCCTGGACGGGGGCTGGGGGGCCGCCCATCCCACCCACCCGTGCTGTGCGCTTTCAGCGCTCATTCGAGTACGGTCCCAGGCAAACCAGGCAGCGGGTGACGTCAGAAGCCCCGGCCCCTCTGAACCTCGTGTTTGGTGTGTACAGGGTGGGTGGCCGGCGCACTCAGCCATGTCCCAGGCCACTGGTGCTCTGAGCCCCTCCCCCGCGGCCAGGCCTGACATGAGGGCCCCACCGGCCCTTCATCCACGTTCCTGCCTGAGGCCATGTGCAGGCGAAGCTGGACTGTGGGTCCCTCCACGCTCCACCACGCGAGGACC
The DNA here is from genome assembly GCF_949987515.2 of Delphinus delphis. Lineage (NCBI taxonomy): Eukaryota > Metazoa > Chordata > Mammalia > Artiodactyla > Delphinidae > Delphinus > Delphinus delphis. The sequence continues at coordinate 1,675,642 of NC_082684.1, read as the reverse complement.
CAAGCCTTCCGAGGCACGGGAGCCAGGGTTCATGGGACCTGGGTACCTTGCACGGGCCGCGGCACAGGCTGCAGGGTCGGGCACTGACACCAGCAAGCCTTCCCAGAGGTCCGCGGGGGCCCTGCTGTTCCCAGAGGGAACAGATGCGTTACTGGGGTCACTTGAGCCCAGGCCATGGCTTTTGGGCAGCCCCAGAGACACGGCTCTTTTCTGAGCTGACTCCATCAGAGGGAATCCAGATCCCGGCCCACCGTGCACGTGGGGCTCAGGGCGCAGCATTTATTTGGCGCTTGCTGTGTGCAGGTACCCTGGGAGGCTTAGCTCTCCATCTCGACGGCACTCTGGACAGTGGGCAGGACCTGAGGGCTGGAAATTGGGCTGATGTGGCCGGTGTCTGGGTGGGGGTCCACCTGCCCTATCACCTGGGGCTCCCGAGGCCGAGGTTGGCTCCCCCACGCACCCAGCAGGCACACAGCCATCACCCGGTCCTGCTGCCACCCCACGTCCTGAATGCGCCCTAGAAAGGCGTGGGCCTCGCATCTCAGCGTGGAAGGGGCCTCGGGGCCACCAGGCCAGTTCCCACTCTCTGGATCCCCACGCCGGACAGGCCTAGGGAGCAAGGCCAGCCCCCCGGGGCCTCCCCTGGCTTAATTCAGACATGGTGTGATCTGGGAAGCTGCCAGGCCGTGAGCTCTGGGCTGGGAGCAGCTGGGAGCCAGCCGCCCTCACTCTGCTCCCCGCCCTCCAGAGGGAAGGCCAGCATGGGGGTGTCCACCGCCTCCGTCCCGTTTCCCAGCTGAGGAAACGCGCAGCTCGTGGTCTCAGGCCCCTTAATTCAGCCAAGCTGCTCTGGGCAGGGGGTCAAACTGCCAGCAGACGCCTCAGGGCAGGACAGCCCAGAGGACCGCTGAGGCCACTGCCCCGTGGCTGTAATGGAAACTTCTCGGCTGGCCTGCGAGCCGCCGCAGCTCCGGTTCCCACTGTGCCGGAGGCTCTAATCACCAGCGGATTATAGGCCGTCAGGTGCGCGAGCGCACGCAGGGTTGCGACAGCTGCAGGAACCCAGGTGGGCCGAGCAGTGTGCGTGTGCGTGTGTGCGTGTGTGTGTGTGTGAGAGAGAAATGTGTGTGTGGGATGTGGTATGTGCATATGTGTACGAGTGTGTGTGTTTGTATGTGATATGTGTACATGTGGATTGTGTGTGTGTGGTGTGTGCGTGTGAGTGTGTGTGGCTGCGGGGGGGGTGTGTGTACGTGTGTGGCATGTGTTGTGTGCATGTGTGTGGCTGCGGGGGGGTGTGTGTGTACGTGTGTGGCACGTGTTGTGTGCATGTGTGTGTGGTGTGTGAGTTGCGGCGCAGGAGCTCAGCCTCCCCGGCAAGGTCCTGGCGGGCTCTGCCAGCCCCGGAGCAGGTGTCTGCTGCAACAGGACAGCGGGAGGGGCCCGGCCGTGGCGCCGCTGACCCAAGCCCGGGGCTCCTGGGGGCTGTGGGACTCGGCAAGCTTGTCTGTCCCCTGAGCCCTGGGGTCCCCACGGGCGCACAGGCACAGGGAGGGTTCGAGGGGTGATGGAGCAGGTGTGGGTGCTGAGCCGGGTGCCAGGCGTGGGGTCAGAGCCAAGGAAGGGCCCTCCCTGTGCAGGGCCGGCACCGCGCCGGGGGTCTCAGAGGCCCCTCAGTGAGGACAGAGACGTGCCAGCGGGCCGCGGGGGCCGGAGCGGGGCCCCGACAGCCGGGCCCACAGCAGGCGGGCCAGTGAGCGGCGCCACAAGTGGTGGGGCAGGTGCAGGCAGCAGGACAGGTGGCCGGGACCCGGGACTCAGCATTGCTTGAGGCGGTGAACCAGGTGGAGCGGGCCCTGCCCAGCCAGCACCCCCCTGGAGGCCGGGGGAGCAGGCGGGGTGGGGGCCAGGGGTGGAGAGCTGGGCTGCAGGGACCCCTGTGGGTGTGATCGCTGTCTCCCAAAGGCGTCGCGTCAAGGTAGGGCGGGAGGGAGGGTGCTCGCCCAAACCGCGCGGACCGTCAGGGTGGGGGTCTTGTGGGCGTGTAGTCCTGGCCAGACCCCCTTCTCCTGGAACGCGGGCGGAAGCCTGAGGACCCCCGCTCGGCACCCTGCAGGGCCTGCAGCACTGTCACAGAAGCTCTGGGGGAGCCCAGGGCAGGTGTCCACCCTCAGGGGGCGTGCCCTCCCCAAGCAGAGGCGCGGCAGAGCGGGGGTGACACTCCGCAGGCCGAGGCCCAGAGCTATTTTCCACCCTTTATCACCCATCTGTCACGAGGCAGCCTGAGAGCCAGGGCGCTCGTATTACACGCTGTCCCCGCCAGAGCCCAAGGCCTCTCGCTCCCGCATGGGGCCCTGTCCTCGCCATCCAGCCGGGGTGGAGGGGGCCCTCCTGGCGCCGGAGGAGGCCTGGGAGGCAGGCGAGAGGTGGTACCCGGAGCAGCCTTTACCTGCTGAGCCAACCAGAGCTGCACACTCCTCCTCCGTTTTCCTGGTGGGGAAACTGAGGCCTGGGGCAGGCCCTCCACTTGACCGAGCCTCCTGAGACAAAAGGGCAGAACCCAGGACTCAGGCCAGTCCTGGGGGTCTGCAGAGGCCCCACTTCCTCTAGGCAGGGGGGAAGCTGGAGCCTGAGCAAGGCTGCCAGGCGGGGTGAGGACGGGGGCTCGGGGGGCTCGGGGAGCACCTGGGAGCAGAGCAAGGCCCAGGCAAAGGCCCAGGCCGGAGAGGGCCCAGGGCTCCTGAGAGGCGCGGGAGAGGGGACGTCCCACAGGAGGCTCTCACCGTGTACGCGGGCTCCGTGCCAGGTGGTCACGCCCTCTCCCTGAGTGATGACCACGGCTGATGGCCGTGAGCACAGGCGGGCCCCCAGGTCGCCTCTGAGCCCTGACGTGAGCTGCCTCACTCACCCCCACCGGAGCCACGGGGGAAGCTGCTACCGCCGTTTCCATTTTCAGCCGAGCAAACTGAGGCACCGGGAGGTTAAGAGACTTGCCAAGGTCACACAAGGTCACAGGAGGCACAGGATGGAGCCGCTGCCTGCCCTGGAAGCGCAGAGCTGCCAGGGACACACACCACACTGCACTTGCACACACGCACGTACACACACGTGCACACCCAGTTGCAGGCACACACATGCATACAGGCACTCTCACACTCACATACACACTCGCACGTGTGCACACACAGCACGCGCGCACACACGTACATCTATGGACGCCCACACGTGCACACTCACAAACACACAAGTGCTCACACGGCTGTGCACACACACACATTGTCCCACCACCCCCGGCCTGGGGGGAGGGCCCGGGGCACAGTAGGGGCTCGACAGCTGGGCCCACTGGCAGTGACGCTGTCACCTCCCCACCCCCGCCCCCCTCCCCCCCCCCCCCCCCCCCCGTGCTGAAGCTGGGCCCCCAGGCCACCCTTTGTGAGACCCGGTCCTTCAGATAAGGCCTCCCTCCCCGCCCCTCCTCCCCAGGCTGGCCGGCTCCCCCACGACCCTATTTGCAATAAAAAGCCTGATACTCAGATAGGAGAAAATTGCTCCTTTTTTAAATAACTGAGTGGCCGGCCTGTCCTCTCCCAGGCGGAGAAAGCCCTCCCCCAAACCGGCCCCCCTTGCAGCCCTCCCCCACCTGGCAGCTCCCCTCTGGGGAGGCCCCGAAGGAGCTCATCTGAGGTGCCCGTACTCAGCTCCATCTCAGCCCCCGGGGGCAGCGTCCTTGGAGGGTGGATGGAAGCCAGAACCCTCCTCATAAAGTGCAAACATCTGACCGCACAGGAAGGGAGCAGTGATGGCCGCCAGGGACCCAGACCAGAGACCCCTGGCAGAGCCTGGGGCTGGGGATAGGAGGGGAGATGGCTCCCGTGCCACCCCACCCCGTCTCATGGCCCAGGGGGAGGGGGGCAGAGAGGACCTGGCAACAGCCCCTGGTGTCCACGTTGCCCCGCATGTACAAGGAGGCAGGGGTGGGGGGCCCTCACCCCACAGGGCCCTCAAAGGACTGAGGCCAAATGCCTGCCGGGCTTCACCTGCTCAGGCCCGGTGGGAGCAGGACAGGGGGACGTCTCAAAAGTCAAGGACCTTCAAAGGATGTGAAAGAAAATTCACACCAGAAGGGCTGCAGTTAGTGAGGAGAGATGGGAGACGCTGCAATCAGAGGCTCACTGATGAGAGAGGGCAGTACCACCTTACACCTAGTACATGAGCAATCCGAACTCCGGGAGAGAGGGGGAGGGAGAGAGAGAGTCTAGGCAGGACTGAGGGGCGGGCCCAGCAGCTGCAGCCCCCCCACGAACCCCTGGAGAAGGCTTTCCTAGCCCCTGTGAAGCCCTGACAAAGCCCAGCCCTGGACCCCATCATTCACGCCTGGAGCATCCCGAGAAGCAGGGCAGCAATGATGCTTATTGCAGTCTTATCTATGGCCTCAGAGAATTGCAAGTGACCTAAAGAAACCGCAAGTGACAATAATAAAATGCAAACCTCCGGAGGAGGGTGGCTGTAAATCATGGGATCAGCCCTGTGGAATATTACGCAGCCATTAAGGCTGGTAATTAGGAAGATTGGCGGCAGGGGAAGCTGCTGACGTCTCGGTGTCGAGCAGGCAGGAGTCCTCTGCACCCGGAGCACCTCAAGGGAAAGCAGCGTCTGCTTGTGGGCCAGGCTGATGGGAAGAGGGAAGCCAGCCCAGCTTCCTGGGAAGAACCCCTCCTCCTCTTATTTCAGTCCTATGAGGAGTGTTCCGTCTGCAATAAATAATGTCTTTGCTTATCTTAGGACCATGTTCCAGTAAATGAAGACGGCGGCACACGCCCTGAGCCCCGACTCCCTGCCAGAGACGCGGCATCGGACCAGAAAGAATGAGGAGGCGGCTCCAGGCTCACCCGTGCTCAGGGCGGGGAGGGTGCGGCAGGGCCCTGGGTGGGCGCTGGGCTGGCGGAGGGGGCCTCAGCTGGAGGCAGGGAGGGAGAGCAGAAGAGGGAAATGTAGTCCCTGCCCTTTCCCCGAGCTGTCCGCAGCCCCAGGACCCCCGGGAGGGAAATGGCTGGGTTGGGGGGCTGGAGGGGGGCTGGCAGAGAGGGTTAGAGGCCCCCAGGCTGGGGCACAGAATGACCAGGAGTGCACAGCATCTGGCCAGGGCTGAAGGTGGAGGTAGAGCATACAAGGGGCCTGGAGGATGGGTCAGAGCAGAGAGTCCCAGGGGCTGGGAAGGGCGGCAGAGGCAGAGGAGGTGGGAGCCATGGGGGGCTCGGGAGCAGGGCAGCAGCAAGTCTGGTGGCGCAGGGAGGCAGGTGTTGGAGTGGGGGTGGGTGGAGACAGCAGGACAGCGAGGTGACAGGACACAGCCTGTCAGGACCGGGTCCAGGACGAGGGAGAGTTGGCAGCAGCAGGAGAGGGAGGGAGTGTAAGGGGGTCTCCCCAAGGAGCAAGTGGGGCCCCGACTTCAGGCCCTGAGTCCTGATCTAGCCTCTGAGCTCATTGCTGGCCAGTGCAGGCCACAAACTTAGGTGTCCCAGCTGCGGGAACAGGACAGCCACGAGCTGGGCCAAACCCCGGGCCCGGGTGGGTCTCCCGCCCCTGCAGGACCGCCTCAGCCCCGAAGGCCAGTGGCAGACTCACTCAGCCGGTGGCCCCCCCAGCAGGAGGCCGTCTCACAGACGGCCCTGACTCACAGGGTGTCCGTGCAGAACAGCCTGCTGCCCCCATTTGATAGATGGGAACACTGAGGTCGGGCGGGCTGCTGGCTCCACCTTCCAAACACACAGTGGGTGGGAGGGCGGCCCCTGGGTGGGCTGTGTCCAGGCTCTGCCCCCCGCCCTGGGCCAGTGGTCTCCTGCTCAGATACCTCCCCTCGTTCACAGGTAAGCGACCGCGGCCCAGTGTGTGGCGAGAGCTGTCCCACGGCGGGCTCCGGGTGGTGCTGCTGGGCAGTCACAGGGCGCTGAGCTCGGGCAGGGCCTCCCCTGGACAGAGGAGGCCACCAGGCAGAGCCCCCTGGGGCGCAGGGAGGTTCCGTGTGTACAGCTCAGACATGAAGGCAGTCAGTCCTCGGGGGATGCCAGCCACAACCGCTGTCACTGTTACTGACATGCAGAAGTGATGCCGGACCCCGTCGGGATGGGTGGGGGCAGAGCCAGGGCGGGAGACACAGGCCTGCGTGATCACGGACCGCACCCGTCCCCGCTAACACGGCCATCCAGTCGTGACCAGTCCCGGTGGCTTGTCCCAGCCCTGACCACTTGGCAGCAGCCCTAGGGGGTCAGATGGCCAGGCTGGGGCCGGGGCAGGTCCGCAGAGGGTCTCCACGCCCCTGTCTGGTCCCTGCTGCATAAAGCCAGAGGAGACGGCAGGGACGCAGCAGGGGCTGCCTGTCTCCAGCCTCGGGGGTGCTGGGCGGGAGGGGCTCACTCCTGCCTGCCTCCCTCTGCTTCTCGCCCCCCAGGAGGACGACAGGAAGGGCCCCCTCTCTATCCTGAGACGAAGCCCGCAGGAGCGCCACAGCCATGGGGCCGAGCCACGGAGGACCACGAGGCACGTGCGGTTCCGCGAGCCCCTGGAGGTGGCCGTCCACTGTAAGAGGCGAGCGGGCCAGGCGGGGTGGGGGGACATCACCCAGGATCTCACCGAGGGCTGTCCGCAGGGACCACAGTCACTGCCCTGTCCTCACAGGTGTAACCCCAATAAAACCCAGGCCCACGGGGTCGGTCTGAACAGAGTGCTGGTCAAAGAAACAGCGACTGGCAGGAAAAATAGAACCAGAGCTTCCCAAGTCATTACTGTCTTCCTGAAAAAGGCCAGTGGCTAGGCGTTCCCAGAGCCCACCCGCTCTTCCTTCCCTCAGCTCCTCCCACCCCCTCAGCCTTCACTGCCCACCTCCCAAATTCTCCCCGCCCCCTGGCCCTAGGGTCCTGGTGCTGCCCCCAGAGCCCCCTCTCCACCCGTCTACCTCACTCCTCCTCCAGCCTTCCCGTGGGACAGTGCCCTTGTATCAGCTAGCGATGCCTCATAACAAATCAGCACAACATAGCAGCTTCAGGCAACGCACGCCGATTATCTCAGTGGTCCCGTGGGTCAGGGTTCTGGGTGCAGCAAAGCTGGTCCTCTGCTCAGGGTGGCACAAGGCAGGCATCAGGGTGTCAGCCAAGGCTGGGCCTCACCTGAGGCTCGGGGCCCTATTCCAAACTCACAGCGTTATTTGCAGAATTCGCGTCCTTGCAGCTGTTTTATGTGACCCTCTTTTATAAAGAGCTCGCCTGATTAGGCCAGGCCCACCCAGGACAATCTCCCTTTGATTGACTCAGTCCGCTGTGGGGATTTCCATCGCGGCTGCAGAACCCCTGCCCCTTTGCCATGTTCTGTTGGTAGAAGCAAGTCGCAAGCCCCCACACTAAGCAGAGGGGACCCCACAAAGGTGAGGACCTGGGGGGATCGTGGGAGCAGCTTAGATTCTGCTTCCACAGCCCCCCAAGGGAGGTGCTCCCTGAGTCCCGCCAAGTTGCGGATAAAACTCACTCCCCCGACGTGTGTCAGTGTCTCCCTTGAAGGCCCATCGTAAACGTCGGGTCCGGGCCTCCCGCAGGGGTCCTCACCCACCCTGCCCTCCCCGGTCCAGCCCCCAACCCCCAGAGCACAGCTCAGCGCCCGCCTCCAGAGCTTCCCAGCAGCCCCAGAAGCAGAGACTCTCAGGTGGGGAGTCAGGGCCCAGACAGTCCGGGGCTGGTCTGGGGTCCCCCAGTGAGCTAAGTGGAATGGACAGGAGGTGGGGGGTCCTGCCTGCCTCTCCAAAGTGCCAGGCCCTGCTGCCCCCCAGGACCCCTGCAGCCTCCTCCTCCTAGGCTGCTGCAGGGGACACCCCACACTCCCGCAGGGCCCCCGGAAGGCTCTGAGAGCAGCGCCAGCACCTGGAAGCTAGAATCTGAATCAGTGAGGCTGGAGCAGAACCCTGGGTGGTGTCGGGCAGCCTGGCCGGCCGGGGGATATGGACAGCCGGCCAGGTCAGGACCCGCGGGGACCTGAGTCTCCATCTGTAAAGCGGGGAAGCTCTAGCTGACCCAGCCCGTCTTGGGGTCCTTAGGGTAGGCGGGTGAGAGGAGGGGCCCCGGGGGCTCTGGCTGGCGCGAGCCTTCCGAGCGGGGTGGCCCCCCGCTCCGCCCGAACCCACCCTCCTCTCCTCCCCAGACATCGCCTGCAGGGAGCCCTCCGCCACGGCCAGGGGTAAGTTCTGAGCCCTCGGCCCTCATCCCTCAAAGCCCAGCCCACACGCTTGCCCAGCACAGCCCCATCTCCAGGCCACGGCCAGACCCCCCACCACTCCAGCCGGGCTCCCCACCCCAGCAGGGCCATGGGTCCCTGACAGTCACGGGTCGGCGGCAGCACCCCCGGGGTACCGTCTGCCCCCCTCACTCCTTCCCCAGGGAGGGTGCGAGGGCAGAGCCTACGGGAGGCCCTGTTGCAAGGAGATCGCAGGCCCAGATAGGGACGGGGAGACCCTCGCCGCGGGGGCCCACCCGACGGGCAGCACCGAGGTGCCCGCCCACCGCAGCCTCCCCACCAGCTCTGCGGGGAGGCGGGCGCCCAAGGGTCCTCACTGTCCCCCTCGGCCCCAGCGCCCGGCCGGCGCAGGCCCCGCGACGGTGCCCTGATCCTGCGGCTGACGGCGTGCGTCCTGCTGGTGCTGGCGCTGGGGCTGTGCTGCAGCCGGGCTGAGCCCGTGGCACTGGCCCTGGAGGACCTCCGGGCCCGGCTCCTGGCCCTCCGCATGCGTCTGCAGCTCGTGGCCCTGGCCTGCTGGCGTCACCTCCTGCAGCTCTGATGGCCGGCGCTCACCTCCCCCAGGCCCAGGGGCAGCACTGCAGAGGGAGAGCCCCAGGTCGGGGCTGGGTGCTTCCAGACAGCCCTGAGCCCTGGACTCAGCGGGGCTGCTGCAGGCAGGGCGACTGGGAAAGCGGGCCCCACGGCTTGAGATCAGACGTGGGGTGCTGCGGCCTTGGATACGGCAGGCAGCCCCCAGCTCCAAGCAGGCAGCCCCTCCTAGTTCACATGTTAGGGTGCCCTGTGAGGTTTTAGGAGAACAAGAATTCCACCACTGAAACTCAGGGACCCACGGGTTCCAGCCCCCAGGCTACCCCTTGGGCCCCTCCCTCGCCCCAGCGGGAACTCTTGTGACTTTGGGCCCGGCCCGGATGTGGCCGTGTGTAGCCCCTCGAGGACGGGGACACCCTCCCTGTGTCTGTGGGAGTCCTGGGAGGAGGTACAACCGGGCTTTTGCTGCTTGGGGCCTGCAGCCCAGACCCCGAAACCCCTGCGGGAGAGGCGCTGGCTGCGGGGCGGGGGGTACTCCCTCCTGCAGCCACGTGCAGGGCATGGCCCCGGAGCCCCCCAGCTTGTCTGACACCTGCACCAGGCCCAAGGCCTGGGGATGCCCTCTTGCCTAGCCGTCGGCCTGGGGGTGTGGCTGGCGCAGAAAGGACATCGGGGGGCCGAGAGGACCCCACCACCCTCAGGACACAGCCGTCTGCGCCAGGGTCCCAGCCGGCGCCGCGCGGCCTGGGAGTCCCATGACTGTGTAGACGCCGAGCCTTCAACCCCGTTCCAGGCCAAGGAGGCCACGTGATGACAGAGCCCAGGGTCCCCTCAGACGCTGCATGGAGCGGGGCCCTGAACGAAGCAGGGAGGCCCAGGGTCAGACACCAGGAGGCACCGCTAGGGGAGAGGCTGCACCCCCGTAACCTTCGGACGAGTGTCTACGCAGCCGCGGGCGCCGTGCCGCGCCTCCCGCGGGCCTTCTCTAAGCGTCTGTTCCCACGGCTTACGCGGGGAGACGCCGATTCTCTATTAAAACACGCTGCCACCTCTTCCAGTCTGGGGACTATTATCCAAAGGAGGGAGATGGGGACTGATTTGCGGTGGGAGTCACGCCAGCGGCTGACGCAGAGGTGGGCAAGCCGTCCCCTCTGGCCTCAGGGACCGGGGCGGTAGCCTTCGGGGTCCCTTTGGGTTTCAGGACTTGGGGAGCCCCGAGTGGGGAGCCCAGTCGAGAGGGGCCCACCTCCAGGAGCGGTGGCCTAGGGGGACCACGGCGGGGCTCCGGGCCCTGGCCCTCTGGGACCCTCCAGCATCACACCCCCAGCCCACCCCCCCCAGCCTCACCTCACCTGCCCCCTGAAGAGGGTTAATGAGTGCCACAGCCCTGGGGCAGGTACTGGGGGCGGGGTGGGGCGGGGAGCCGCCCAGAAGGGGCTGGGCTGCGGCACTCCCCTCCTCCTGGCCCGCTGCGCTCAGCTAAGGGCTGTTCGTTCACTGCAAAGACATGCTCAGCCCTGGAGGGTCCCAGAGACCATGACCCCCATTGTTTTCGGAAAAATATTGCTCAAGGTGTACCCGGCAACCCCAAGAATTCCAAAATTTGAAATCCATCCTCACATCCGTGAAGTCTCGACGGGAAGCAGTGAGAACGGAACCCATGAGAGAATGTGCGGATGTGAGGGTACAGCCACTGTGGGGGAGGGGGACCAACTCCCAGTTCCTAGTAAGTTTCGGGAACTCCAGGAGCAAACACGGAGTGCAGTGCTTTAAGTCTTAAATCGAAAGCAGATAGAACAATGGAGAAAAGGCAAACTGGAGGCGGAGAAAAGACGGGCAAAGAGATTCCTGCTTGTCTACTTTAGAGGCTCAGGTATTTTTGTTTCTATTTTAACTTGAGACATAGATGGATACATTTAAGTTTAAGAATCTTTACTTTCAGTTAAGCCAGAAGTGGAAGTAAAACACGATGTCCATTATCAAACAGCAGCGGGGAGAAGCAAGGCATCATGGAAGCGATCGGGTGGACCCACCTCAGGAGCCTCAGAGGCACGGCCACCCCTCCTGTCCAGCCCCGGAGGGTCCGTTCCCTGCCCACTGCAAGGGCGCGCGGCTCCTGTCCCAGTACCCCCTCCCCGGGGCCAGCTGTACCTTTCCCAGAAGCCCCCAGGGTGGGGATGTCTGGGGGTGCCGGTGCAGCCAGCCAGTGTGTCAGCAACAGGCCCGCTCTGTAAGTGCACGCAGGTGTCTGCTAGCCTGACCAAGGAGCTGCTCAGGCCAGCTCCAGGCCACCCACAAGTGTCAAATCCGCAGCAGACCCTCGGGCTCCAGAAGCCCACATCCTGGCCCTGCTCCTCCCTCCAGGGCCCAGACGGCTGCTACCTGATGGGGGACAAGGCAGAGCCACCCCCCCTTCTGCTGGAGACCAGGAACTGTCCAGGGCCAGACAGGGTCCCCACGGCCGGCGGACTAGGGCAGGCGCATCCCCTCGGGGGCCTCAGGTTCTGTCAAAACACCTCCCCAAGGACCCTGCTGCGCTTCCCCAAACTCTCAGCCAGGCCCGGGGCCAGAGCATCTGAGATGCCAGGAACCTCAGTCACCCTGGTCCCAAGCCCCCACTCCCAAAAGGTGCCAGCCGAGCAGGTCATGACAGGTGACCTGCAGCCTCGCCTCCCGGGCCCGGGCTACCCGCCACACCTGGCACCTTGACCCAGGCCCAGATCCGTGGCCTCTGGACGCCCCGTTGCCCCGCTTTTTGGGAGACTGAACCATCCACTGGTGGTGAGAGCCATGGACATGGGGAGCTGGGGGCTCACCTTCCCCTGGAGGGTGGGGGGCAAACTGGCACGCGGGCTGGACCAGGAAACTATTTACTAAGCTCAGGGGAGGGGCGGGGCATGCTTACACCTCGGGCACCCCAGTCCCGGACAGGACACGGAGGACAGGATGCGGAAGCCGGGGAGCCCCGAGAGGAGGGGGGGGCCACAGCCAAGCAGCCCCCTGGTGGCTTGTCACCGAGCCCCAGGGTCCCAGTTCCCCTCCCAGCTCCTCCACCTGCTGCCTAGGGGGCAGGACCCTGCCCTCGAGGCCTCCTGAGTTGGGAAGGCAGCCCCCTCCTCTGGGGTGCAAGGGGCCCTGGGGGCACCCGGGGACGGGGTTGCAGACAGCTGCCCACTCCGGTCTCCACCCATACCTGCACACTCCCACACACCTGTGTATGGGCACGCTCACCTGCACACTCACACCCACATTCACACACGCTCACACCTCGCCATGCAGGCCCATGTGCACACACACACGCACACCCTCACAGGCACACAGACACCCACAGTGGCACCTGGCCCCCGCTCCCCTGCGAAATGGCATCTCCACATCTGGAGTCCATGTCTCCGACCCCAAGCCCAGGCCCAGCCCACACGGGGGCCCCCCCGGCCTCCCCAGGCAAGTCCCCAGGACGCCCACGAAGCCACCACCTGACGCCAGGCCCAGCCCCCCGTCCCTGTGCTTCTTGAGCTGAGATGAGTCTGGACCCCGGGGCTCTGGAGCCGCAGCAGAGTGGACTCAGCCCTGGGTGGGGACCACCGGGGCCAGAGGGCAGCTCCGTCCCACACTCGCCTCTATCTCGCAGGTGGTGGGATTCTTGTCCACACGCGGCTCAGGCTGGGAACGGGGCGCCTGGTGAGGGGGTCGCTCAGTACACGCAGTGCCGAGGGGAGGCATGCAAGTCGCGGGGGGCCGGGCAGAGCCCCGGCCGCGGCCCCAGGGCAGGCCATGTGCCCTGGACGGGGCGTCCGGGGCCAGGCCTAGATGACGGCGCTCTTCTCGCCCTGGAAGGAGGCGTGGGGGGCCGGCCTGGCCAGCAGCAGCTCCTTCTCGTGGACCAGCTTGTCCAGCAGGTCCTCCTGGCGGTAGTTGTGGTAGACTTTCAGGAAGGCCAGGATGGTGATGGCCAACCAGGCCAGCCACGAGGCCCAGAGGCCGAACTGTGGGGGGCAGAGGGCGGGGTGAGGGGGCCAGCCAGACCCAGTGGCCACCACCCGCCCCCCGGGAAAAGGACGGACCCGCTGGGGAAGGAACGAGGTGCTGCGGGGACAGGACAGGACGGGGACGTCAGCCCCGGCATCTGGCGGCCCTCCCGGCCCCCAAGCTGTGCAGACGCTTTGGGAACTGCCCACGCTCGCACCCCGACAGGGCCCGCGAGGAGCTGGGGCCGCGCGGCTCCAAGGGAGCTCGTTCCATCCGTAATGGAGCCTGTTCCAGTCGCCGGAAGAAATTGACCTTTATCTGCTGTTTCCAAACAGGTGAAGGGGAAACAGTTTAATCAGAACCAGCCTCGAGCTGCAACTAAACTGGCTCAGTTGAGGGTGTCTGTCAGCAGACTTAGCCTGTGCCTTCCTGAGCTGATCGGCATAAATTCCATAAATTCAGGCTGGAACATCTCCCACTACATTCGTGTGAAGGTGTCTCTGGCAGGCTCAGCTCATCTCAGCTGGACCCACACGACGTCCAGCGCCCTCCACAGGGCTCCTCACCATAGAAAGCGTCCTCAGACCAGCCACTGGCCAACGCGGGTCCAGAGGTGGACCTGCAGGCTGGTGAGCCCTGCCCCATGCTGAAAGGATCCGCCCCCTGCCCGGGGGGCCCCGTCATCCCTGCCATCAGGGTCATCGTCAGGGTCAGAAGCAGATTTTGAGGGACAGGCCCTCTCTGACCACATGTCCCGACATGCCTGTGTTCCAGCAGACAGGGTCCCCAGAGTTGCCCCGTGGTCTCCTGGAGGGTAGGGGACGAAGCTGGTACAAGGGCAGGGTTGGAGGAGAGGGGTCTCCCTGACAGTGGCTGGGGGCTCCTCCAAATGCAGGGGCGGACCCCCTCCCGGGACCCCCTTCCTCAGACACTGCCTCGGCATCCCTCCCTGGGACCCACTGTGAGCCCTCAAGCGTCTATCTGAGGGCCCACCTGGTGCCAGGACCAGAATCCAGACTCCCGGGCCCGGCACTGCAGACCCAGGATGACGCCCGGCTCCCTTCCCAGCGCCACCCGGCACAGGGCCACCCCCTCACTCCCCAGGCCTCCCCGCTTCTGCAGTTAGCTCAGAAGCTAGCTGTTCCCTCCTCCTAGGACGCCCCACAGCCCACCCCTCCCCACCCCCTGCAAACATCCTCTCAGTCTCCAGGATCCTGCCGTCCGCCGGGAAGCCTTCCCGACTGCTCCCCCAGCCCAGTGCTCACCCAGCTCTATCTCCCCTGCCTGGCACCGTCCTTAGCTACGAGTGTGTTTCCTGCCCGGCTGGGGTGAGGGGATGGGCTGTGCACTCGGTGAATGTTAGCAGTGAACGGCCCCCTGCCTGATGATGCAGGCCTCCCTCCTGCCCGGGCAGCTCCACCCACCTGGGCCATCGCGAACTGATCATAGAAGGCGGAGTTGTCCACGTTCAGTTCCAAGTCGATGTCCTGGAGCTCTTCGCAGCTAAAATGGCAAGACGCAGGGTGGATGGGGACTTTTGGGGGACCAAGCATGGGGGGTGCAGAGCATCACCCCCGAACGGCGAGGGGCTGCCCCCAAGGTGGGGTGGGGCCCCGCCTGTGGGGCAGGGAACCTGCCCACCCGGCCCCCATCTGGCGCTGGACAGTGGGGGCCACCAGCGCTGCCCGTCACTCTCCTGGAGACTCCAGCCTTGGCCCCCGCAGCTGCACAGCACTGCAGAGCCAGGGGCCTCAGAAGCAGGGGCGCAGGGCTGCTGCTTCTAGCCCCTTGGTCCCCGGACTGAGCCACACAGTAGCCCGGCTGAAGCGCCGTGGGCGTCCATGGGGGCAGCCCCGCCCACCTGACCCGCTCACTCTTCACCTCCTGGGGCTGGCGGCACGGGCCAGTGCGACAGCGGGGAAGAGCAGGGCAACTACAGCGTGCTGGTGACCTGCACAAGCTCCTCGTCTGTAGACAGGCTGGGCCAGGCCAGCCTCAGAAGCCTGGAGTGAATGAGGCCTGGGCTCAGGGGCCCGTAGCATCCCGAGATGTCAGGACACGTTAACGGGAGCGTGAGGCCTGGAAGAGGGAGGCCCAGAGGTCCAGGCAGGCCCTGGAAAGGCCTGGAGGATGGGGTTTAAGGGCTGGAAATGGAGTTTGTGAGGGTAAAGAGACTCTTTCTAGAGAAGCCCAAGGCCATACCCAGGGGCCCGCCATGCTCCGACGGCTCTGGGGGGTCGAGGGGGGGCGGGGTGAGAAAGCAGGTGGCCGGGGGCCCATCAGGCAGGGCACAGCTCAGCATGGGCAAGGCCCCAGCCCACAGGGGGCTGCCCTGGTGTGGACCGCAAAAGAGCCACCCACCCAGGGTGCCTGAACTTTCCTCTGCTGTTGCCCCAAGCTGCTACAGAGGCGCCCCGGGGCCCCCAAGGTAAAAGTGCAGGATAAGCAGGCAGATGCGCCCCGCCCCCGCCCACTTCGGATCTTCTGTCCATTCTGTACTTCAAGGTTCCAGATCTGATTTTTCTTAAAGAATCTGGAGTCTCTGGAAGAGGTAACCCAGGGTCCCTGCCTTTCCAGGGGAATGGCCTGGGGCACTGGATGGTGCCCCTTAGGGCTGGGCAGGGGGCAGCCCTTTGCTGGGGGTCAGGGAGTCACCATGCTCTACCTTGGGCCGCCCCCAAGCCAGAGATGGCCCCTGGCTCAGGGCCAGAGCATCCGTCCCAGCCCCGAAGGCCTCTGTCCCAGACGCCCTCCGACCAGAAACTTCCACTCCCGTCCCTCACCGTCCCCACCCCCTCCATCCTTACATTCCACGCCCTCCTCATTACCACACCTGGGCCCAGGCCTCTGCCCCCCAACGGCAGCACAGGGCCGGCTCTCCAGGGCCTTCCAGGACCTGGAGCCCACCCTAGGGGGTCCCGTCACCCAACCGCGTGTCAGCAATGACGGGGAAGCCAGAACCTCCGACCTCCTAGGCCTCCATCCCCCACCATACCCCGATCCACCCCCAGGGTCTGTGGGGGCCCTGCTATTGTGTGAAGCTGCTGTGGGCTCCCTGAACTGGGGAGGGGGCATGGGCCCCAGGGCAGGGGTGGCCAGGTGTGCACGGGGCGGGAATCAGGCGGGATGAGCAAAGCTGCGGGCTCAGGGTGGGGTTCGTGCAGGAAGCCATCATCCTAGGACAGGCGGGCGGGGCCCAGGGCGCACCTGTGGGGCACGGTGCCCTTCTCAGTGACAGCATCACACCACATGCTGAAGCCCACGCTCACGATGGTGCTGGCGATGAAGACCAGGCAGACCACGAAGGCGCTGACCAGCAGGTTCAGGAAGGCGTGGAGGAAGGAGCTGCAGCGAGGGGGGGGAGGGGCGGTCACCGCGCCACCCCCATCTCCACAGCACCCCCGCGGGCCAGGCGGCAGCAGGAAGGCAGCCCCCGACCCGCGGGTTCCCAGCTGGGGTTGG
Source organism: Delphinus delphis (assembly GCF_949987515.2). Taxonomy (NCBI): domain Eukaryota; kingdom Metazoa; phylum Chordata; class Mammalia; order Artiodactyla; family Delphinidae; genus Delphinus; species Delphinus delphis. Next base: position 1,659,406 of record NC_082684.1, on the reverse strand, counting down.
GCCCCCGATGACGGGGTAGGGCCAAGCGGGGCCACCAGAGGTCGTTTCCCCTCCGGCAGCGTTCCTCACCCCACAGGCCCATGCGCCGGCCACAGCTGCCCAGCCCGTCCTCCCAAAGCCCGGGACTGGGGACCGTCTTATAGCAGAGTCACGGCCACCATTCAAACCCGAGGCCGCCTGGTTCCGAAGCATCGGAACCAGCACCCATGCTGAAAAGGTCAGACAGCCTTTCAAGGTGGATCACCCTCGCGGGTACCCACCAAGGCCATTTACCCACACAGTCATCAATGCGGCTGGCCTGCACCTGCCCGGGGGTCTGTGACCCTGCTCTGATTTCTCCACTGAAACCTGAAAGGCCAAGGGGTGACCAGAGCGGGCACCTGGGGGACCCAGGAGGCAGGGCCGAGAGGGCAGAGCTCGCTCAGGGCCAGGCTGCAACGCCCCATGGGGTCAGGGCCTCTCCAGGGTCCATGGGAGCGCGGCCCCCACCGGGGTGCTTTCAGAGGGCGCCGACGTTTGCCCTCCGATGGCACGGCGGGTGGGGAGAGGGACGTGGTGGGAACACCCGCCCACCAGACTCTCCTGCCGGCCCACAAGCATCCACCGTCCCACCATCTCCAAAACACCCCCTGGAGATCCAGAGTCCTGCAGGAGAGCAGTCGGCCGAGCTGATGCCGCAGGGGGCAGGGGGCGCAGGGCTGCCCCACGGCAGGGGCGGGGTGGGCAGAGGGAATGCCCCCACGTGGGACAGCATCTAACCTGCTGCAGGTGTGATGTGGACAGTGCTTGCCGTACATTGAATCTGAGGGAAATGACCGACCAAATCTGGCTCCACGGGGAACATGCACTAAACAAGGTGGCAGCTGGGGTTTCAGCCAAGAAAACATCAAAGTTGTCGTCACCGGAGGCGGTGACTCGGCCGAGGCCGAGCGGCGATGGACGCGCCGCTCCTGCGTCTGTTGTTTCTTTCTTTCGTTTATCCACCCGCCCGACGCTCTCTGGGCCTCCACCCACCCTGTGCTGGGCCCCGAGGACAGCGCAGCATGGATGCCGCAGTCCCGGCCCAGGAGCTGCCTCAGAAAAACGGGCAGATGGTAAACCGAGGTCACCAGTGCCCGACTCACAGCACGAATGACCGGGCTGCTTTGTCACAGCCGGGACCGTCCGCATCCCCAGGGAAAGATCCCTCAGGGCTGCTATCGACAGGCCCAATCCAGGGCCGCCCTGCCGAGTGTCAAGGCTGGAGGGCTTGAGCCACCCCGACAACAGCGTCAGAGGAGGGGCGAGCACGTTCCTGAAACCCCAACAGTCACCCCTGAAAGGGCAGGGACAGCGGGTCTGGCCCCGTGTTTGCACTCGCACTCCCGCATACACGTGGGGCCTCCACATCCAGGATCCAGGCCAACGGGACAAAGTGAGAGCCGTGCGCAGGAGCTCCACGCCTGCCACAGCCCCCCGTCCGCGATTCTCCAAAGGCTGGTCCAGGCGGCGCAAGCGCGCCTGCGCTCACCGGGCGTCCGCGGTCCTCGCGCAGCTCAGTGTCGGGTGTGTGTTCACTGTGCTCGCGCTTCAAGCCGCCCACGCCCTGCTGTGTCTCACCCCGTGGGGGCGGCACCACAATCCCTGCCCGAACTGGACCATCGTGTGCAGCTGCTCTTCAGATCCCGGCCCGTCCATCCTCCGCCTGGGGGGCCGAACGGAGGGCGCCGCCCTCTCCCTGGCTCCTGGTTGCATCCAGCCAATGGGGTCCCGGGGGACGTGACAGTGGGGCTGGGGGGTGTTCATCACCAGGTCCCTCCTGGGGGCAGCCTCAGGCTGGCGGCGTCCCTCCACCAAAGGGTGTCCCTCTGGGCGGCCTCATCCACGGAACCCTGCCCAGCCCCTCAGGTGGTGACAGGGTCCCACACCTGGCCCACACCTTAGTCCTCAGGTTCTCCTCACTTGGGTGGTCATCAATCCCACCTGGGACCCTGATGGACACAATTCTGAACGGCAAAATCCATCTGGCCCTGAGAGCTCGAATTAGGGGCCAGGGGCCTATAGTTATGAAGAGAGGTACGTTATGGCCCATCCCCCTCCGACGCTGTCACCGAGCGGAGACGGTGTCAAGCCCGCCTGCCCTTGGCCAGCTGTGCGACCTTCACTCTGCAAGGCGCTCTGGGGGCCTCAATTTCTGCTCTGTCACATCGGATTACGGTGGGAACTGAGGGAGCTTATGTGGGTGAAGGGCACGTAGCTGCGGGGCGGCTCAGGAGCTCTCATCCCCCAGGACAGACCTCAGCCCAGCATCCAGGCCGGGTCGGGCTCGCCGCCCTCCGACCCCCAAGCCAGGGCACAGCTGGAGCCCTCGGGCTGGGGCCTGTGTCGCCGCAGAAGATGGGGTGCGGGACGCAGGGATGGAGAAGCTGAGTCACCCTTGGGAACCAGATTTGGAGACGGGCTCACGGCCAGCTGTGCCCCCCGGGGGGCAGCGTGGGGCTGGGTGGGGCTGGGGGGTTGGGGAAGGCCCAGCCCACTGGAGCCCCCCTTCCCAGGAGCTGGTGCTCCGAGGAAAGCAGAAGTTATGCAGAGCCTACGCCCCTGGCGTCTCCATCTTGGATGGACACTCGGCTCCAGCCAAGGAGAACGTGGCGGTCCCAGGGAGGCCAGGGACGAGCCGCCACAGGCAGAGCAGAGGAGCAGGCCGCTCTCGGCACGGAAGTCCAGCCCCCTGGGACGGCCGGTTCCCTAGGTGCCCTCCGCCCCCTGACAGCCCTCTGCCGTCCCCCCAGGAAGCCTGTCCGCAGCGGGGCTTGTGGGAGGAGGGACGGCCAGGGTGCAGAGGGCAGGCCAGCGGGCGACCAGCCGGCGTCAAACCCTGCTCCTCCTCGCTGGGGGGCCCCAAGCCCACCCTGCACCGAGTTCTAGAGGCCCAGGAGGGCCCCTCACCCCGCGTGCACAGCAGCGCCCTCGTGGGACCCCTGGCACAGCGGGCCTGAGACACGGCCGACCCGTCGAGAGCTGCCCCTACCCACCTCTCAGGGCGATTTACAGCACAGTCTCTGAGAGCCAGAAACCACCGACACTCCGGCCGCATCCCTGTTAAATGGGCACAGTTTTGGGGTCTCCATCCCACGAGACAGGGAAGGGCCCGTGCTGGGGTCCTGCCAGCCAGCAGCCTCCTCTTACCCTTCCCGTCGGCTTCTGGTCATTTCCTTGGCATGTGCTCTGGCTTTACAGATTTCTGAAGAATCGGGTGTGTGAGAGCCTCCCTTGGCCCCGGCCCCCCAGCGTTCACAACACGACTCCCACCCCCTCCTCCCAGCGACAGGCCGGGGCAGCGGTCAGGAACGGGAGCCCAGCACTCACAGGGTTAACTTCATCTTTCTCCCGCTGCCTGTCAGGGTGCCCCGCCTGGACGCGCCATCTCCATGGCGACAGCTATCCTGGGAAGCCCTGGGAGCGACCTGCAGGCTGAGGGACACGTGTGGGCAGGCAGATGGGCCGTTTGAACCCAGCGCTCCCCAGCCGTCAATCACAAACCACTGCAACGTGGACCGGCAAAGCTGCCCGGCCCCCAGGCCCGACTCACCCTCAGCTCAGCCAGGGGCCCGAAACAGCAATGGCCCCGGAAGCCACAGGGGCCACTGATCCACTCACTCCTTCCCCCAGCCAGCAACCGGGAGGACACCCCCTGTACAGAAAGCTGCCCGGACCCCTTACCCTTCACACCCCTGGGCACAAGCCATCAGGGGTCCCCAATTCGCACAGAGACACACTGCACGAGGAGGGAGCTGGCATCACGGACACTGCGTCTGACCACGAGCTCGAGACCCAGCCGTGAGCCCCTCACACAGATCAAAGTGTAGGGTTCCACCCTGGGTCTCGGTCTGAGGTTGGACTCTTAGGAGAATTAGGGTGCACGCTAAACCCTAAACAGGCAGGGCCCCCTAAAAACCCAAGTCCAGGGCTTCCCTGGTGGCGCAGTGGTTGAGAGTCCGCCTGCCGATGCCGGGGACATGGGTTCGTGCCCCGGTCCGGGAAGATCCCACATGCCGCGGAGCGGCTGGGCCTGTGAGCCATGGCCGCTGAGCCTGCGCGTCCAGAGCCTGTGCTCCGCAGCGGGAGAGGCCACAACAGTGAGAAGCGTACCGCAAAAAAACAAACAAACAAAAGAACCCAAGTCTAAGGAGGGCAGTGGTGTCCTTCATGGGCCGGATGTCCGGTGGCCATCAACACCCCTGAGAGCCATCGTCCATCACACTGCTCTCTCTACCTGCCCTTCCCGGCTTCCTGGGCGTCCCGAGTCCCTTTACCCACCCAGCACCTGCTCGCCTGGTCTATGCAGCTTGACCAACAACTGTGCCGGAATTGGCTGCCCTCAGCTGACCGTCCTGCCCGTGGCTGGACAAGGCAGACCCAGCCTTCCCACAGGTCCAGACCTGGCTGACACAGCGAGCCCAGAGGGCTGAACCCTTGGTCAGACTGTGAATCTGCAAAGGCATCAGGGCCCGTGAGTGGCTGTGAAGCTGCAAACTTCAAGGGGCAGGAACCTTGCCGTCATTCACTCAACAATCACTAATTTGGTGACTCCTGGGCACCATGCCCCATGCTCAGCCCTGAGCACACAGAGGTGAACAGGTATGCGTACGCCAGCCCAGGGTCCCCTCAGGTGCATAGCCATGGCCTGGACATCCACAAGAGCTTTGAGCTGCTCCTACAACCCGAACTAAGAAGAAAGGATGACACTTGTGACAGATGTCATCACAGCTGACCAACTGGCTTGTGTGGTGGACAGGGTGGGAACAGGCAGCGGGACAACCTGTGGCCTTGGGCCGGAATTCCTGAGGGCTGAGAAGGACATTCTGCAACAGATGTCCCTGGAGAAGAGAAGGGTGGCCCAGCCTTGGCTGCCATGGTCGAGGCCGCTGGTGGCAGGACAGATGAGCCCCTAGGACTGATGCAAAGGGACAGAGGACCCTAAGTGTTCCTCCAGCCAGGCCGCCTCCATGGGAGCACAGGTCCCCTCTGTCCTCAGGGGACAGGCACAGTGAAAGGGCACAGGAGGCATGTACACTCCCAAGCCTCAGTTTTCTGTCTCTAAGATGGGGATGGGGATGGTTTCACAGAGCTGACGGACACCTTCTATGAGATGATGAAGGACAGAAGCTGTCCCTAGGTTCCTAGGTTTGCTGCCCAACTTGTGTGAAACAGGTGGTCCTGCGTGACCAGGATTCCTTCCTTGCAGGCTCTGGGCTCTTAGCCCCCAGCCTCTGGTGGTGCCTCTGAAATCTCCCACCACTCAGAGCCACGGGGGGCTGGGCCCCACCTACAGAGCTGCTTACGCGTCCTCACCAGGTAGACCCTGAATGCCTTGAGGTCACCTGTCTTGTAGGGACAAGCTGGAACCATGGGCGTCAGCTGATGACCAAGCCGTGGCCCCCACCTGGCCTGTGCCCGCTGCCCTCAGCTTCCAGACTGAAGGGACCTCGACCTGCCCCGCCTGCTGACCGCCCCTCCTCTGCCTCAGACCCTGTCTCGTAATCAGAGATGCTTCCCCAGCCCCAACCTGCACTGGAGACTCCGACCGGGCACCACGTGGGCTTGGCACCGCAGGTGCAGATGTGTCTCAAAGCCTCCTCGGGACACCAGCCATCGTGCGGTGGAGGGAAGGAGAAGCAGGGCAGGCGCCCCCCGGGACTGGCCCGGGCTCACCCTGGGAAGAGCTCCCACCCCACACACGGCACCCGGAGGACGCCCCGGGCTGACACATGGCTTCTGCAGACCCCGAATGCAGAACTTTCGTGCACTGGGTTGAATTGCATCCCCTGACAACGTATGCCCACATCTGCACCCCCAGTACCTGTGAATGTGACTTATTTGGAAACGGGGTCTTTGTGGGTGTCATTAAGCTAAAGATCTCAGGATGAGGTCATCCTGGATTTAGGGTGGGCCCCAAATCCAATGACTAGCATCCTTATGAGAAGAAGGAAAGAGAGAAGAGGCCATGTGGACAGGGAGACAGAGATTGGAGCGACAAAGGCCTAAGCAAGGGACATCAGGGGTTGCAGCGGCCGCCAGAAGCTAGGAAGAGGCCTGGAAAATGTTAACCCCCCAGAGGGAACCAACCCTGACAACACCTTAATTTGGGGCTTCTGGCCTCCAGAACTGTAAGAGAATAAATTGTCTTAAGCCCCAGTTTGTGGTGCTCTGTTACAGCAGCCCCTGGAAACTCATACACATGGGTTGCTGGGATTTCACCCCCTCCCCCAGCCTCAGCTGTCCCTTTCCTCCTCAACCTGCAGCCCCCCCTTCCTCTCTCCCGCCCCTCTCTCCACGCCAAAGCCAAGCTGAGAGCTCTCAGGAGTCCCTGCCCACTCACAGCCTCAGAGCCCCGCTCCCCGGAAGAAGTGAAAAGCCACTAAAAACTACCAGCAGATGATGGATGGGGGTGAGGGTGGGGGCAGAGTCTGGGAGAAGGCGTGGACTTCCCACGTAGATGTGAGGGCAGGCAACAGGCAGGAGCGGCCTCCCGGGGCCTCTGCAGGAGACCTGGCCGCTCCAGGGCGCAGGGATCCCAGCCTGGGCGTGGGTGGGGCCGGCCACACAGGGTCCCACAGGGGTAGAGGCCCAGGGAGTGTTACTGGCTGAGAACCCCAGCCCAGGGACCCACATCCCACTCTCTCACAAAACAGAGCCAGGACAGGACAAGGTGAAGAGAAAAATGGAGCCCAGGCGGGTGGGGGGGAGGGGGGCGGAAGCTAGCGGGGCCCCACACACCTGCTGCTCCCTCTCCCCCATCCCCCGACCAAGGTGTGTGCCATAGCGGTGGGCCTCGAGGGCTTCCCTCCGGCTTTCCTTCCCAGGGGGATGGGAACGGGGGAGGATGCCCTGTTGCCGGGTCGGCCCCCTGCCTGCCTGGTCCCTCCCGCTCCACCCGGAGCTGGGAGCAGGCCAAACCCGGCTGGGAGCTGTCCGCGGTGCTGACGGGCGTGGGCCCCGCTGGGCCAGAGAGGGAGGCCCAAATCGGCTCCGAGATGACGATGCAACACTTGCATCGCGCTTGGAGTGTGGGTGGTGATGCGCGCTTGGAGAGGGAAGCACTGTCCTGGTACGGAGAACGCCATGGCCCCTCGGTTCTGCGTGTAGACAAAGGGCGGTTTCCGTGGAAGTGGTGAGGGACGATGGTTGGTATTTTCGGGCCTCTGAGACCATGGGGAGACGCAGGGACTCACCCTCCTCCTTGTCAGGGAGAGCCTGGGACGCTGTGGGCACGGAAGGGGGGCCGTGCCAGGGGTAAGGGCTGCGTCTGTCGGTGCAGGGCAGCTGCGAGGCCCCCACTTACCCCTCGTGTCCCTTGCAGAGGAAGAAGAGCGTGCGCCAGGCGTGCGCCGCGGCGAGCAACAGCGAGAGGAGGCTGGCCAGCAGGCTGAAGCGGCAGGCGGCCGGCGGGCCCCACTCCTGCACGGTGAAGCGCTCGCCCTCCTGCGCCGTCAGGTTGGCGCTCAGCCACATGCCCTCGGTGAAGAGCAGGCAGCGGCCGCGGAAGTCGTGGCCATTCTCGGACAGCGGCACCACCACCACGAAGCTGAACAGAAAGGCCAGGAAGTAGCAGACGCACTGCGCGAAGAGGAAATTGTTGAGCGCCATGGCGGGGCCAGGCGGGCCGAGGAAGCAGCCGGAGGAGGCCGCGGGGCTGGCTGGCGACGCGGGACGAGGGGCGCAGGCCGGGAGACGAGGCCGAGGGAGTCTCCCGGCGCCGCGCGCAAGCCAGGCCGGATCCGCGCGGGAGGCTGCGCAGTGGCGGCGCCGGCGGGGTCCTGCGCGCCCCGCCCGGGACGCGTGCGCAGCGGCCGAGCGCGGGCCGCGCCTGCGGTCAGCACCACGGACAGCTACCGGCGGGCTCGCGGCGCGGAAAGGGGGCAGAGGGGACAATGGGTGGGTGTGGGGCACGCTGGACAACGGGTGTACCGATGCAGAAGCGGAATGGAAACCAGGAGAGGGAATGGGAAGATTGCTATGTCGGCTTACCGAGACCCGACTCTGGTACCAGGAGCTATACCTGTGCGGGCCTCACATACGATGGTTCCCAGGTCCCCAGTTGCCCCACTGGCGTTAAGGAAAGGAGGCTAGGAGAGAGCGATTCACAGGGACTGATTCAAGATGCCCATAATGAGGGGTGGGAGTGAGGTTTTCAGTCCGGACTGGAATGACTCTTTTTCGGGGGTCTTGGAGTGCACCAAGTATACGGGAAATGGGCCGGAGAGGGGAGGATCTGGGGTCGAGGAAGTGGCACAGGGGTCACCACGGAGAGATGGGTGCCGAGAGGACAGAGTGGCTCTGTTAGCTGTCTGCTTCTCCAGCACAGCACCCTCAGAAGGGATATCTCTCACTGCCGGACACAAGCAGAACCCTGAGTTGGTATTTGTAAGATAAATAATGGATGCCCCAGGCACCTCATTAAGACAGCCCGTCCCGAGATGGAATGTGCTGATGCATTAATTAGTGGAAGTAATGCCTTTTCTAGCTCCCTTTAAGACTAAGTCACATTTAGTCCAATTCCCAGAGTGAGGAAGCCTCCTTCCAAAAGACACTGCCAACTGGTTTAAAATTACATCGGCTTTTTTGTTGCAAGCGCTGAAAAAACCTTTTTGTTTTATTGCCAAAGTAATATATGCCCATTTTAAGAGTCAAGCCACATAGATGTTATGTATAAAATAAAAAGACAACGTCCCCTTCTTGCCCTCCCCGCCCCCATCCGGCCACATGACTGGGGTGACCACTCTTCACAGTCTGACTTCTACTTTTCTAGACATCTTGCTGAGCACATAAACACCCACAATTTACACGAGTGCTTCATACGATGCACACCATTCTGCAGGTTGATTCCTTCGTTCGGCAGTATGTCATGGACCTTATTCCCTGCCCACACATAGAGATCTACTTCATTCTTCTTAATAACTGTATAAAAGTCCATAATCATGAAGATCCCACAATTTGCGTAACTATCCCTCTTCGGGTAGCTGGTTAACGTCTTCCATTTTTGCTAGTTCAAACACTGTTGAGTGAGCTTCCTTGTACACACATGCTTGTGCACTTGTACAGGTACTTCCTAAAAGAGAAGTTCTTAGGAGGGGAACTGCTGGGTCATGGGGTGTGCGCCTTTAAGAGTTGACAGAAATTTGTACCAACTTACCTTCGTATCCATGCTGCAGACACCCTCTCCAACACTGAGAAAATCAGCTGTATTTAAATTCTGTCAGTCTTCACTGAGGTGTAACCTTGGGTTTCCCTGTCATCGTGAGGTTGAGCATCTTTTCCTGTGCTGGTACTATGTGTAATTTGTCGTCTGTGCATTACACATTCACTTTGCAGTCACTTTAAAGCACACATCGAAGACCAGCCGTGGGTCTGGGACAGCAACCCTTCCCTTGGAGAATACACATGGGGTTTCTGCTACTGTTGAGTTCCCCGATTCAACCAAAGGGAGCCTGCTCAGGAAATTCAGTGCCCTCCCCCAACTTGGACAAGAGTTGAAATCCCATCCAATCATTATCCAGTGGACTGATTTGAACACATCTGGGGGTCTTACACTTTAAGGATGAGGCCAAAACAAAAGAGACCATGACAATTGAGAGGCAGGTGGCCCAAAGGGAGAACTACAGAATAAATTGGAAAGATTATTCAATATCTACCATTTTTAAGAGATCTTTATTGGACTATAATTGCTTCACAATACTGTGTTAGTTTCTGTTGTACACCAGAGTGAATCAGCCATATGCATACATGTATCCCCACATCCCCTCCCTCTTGAGCCTCCCTCCCACCCTCCCTATCCCACCCCTCTAGGTCATCGCAGAGCACCGAGCCCATCTCCCTGTGCTATGCGGCTGCTTCCCACCAGCCAACTATTTTACATTCGGTAGTGGATATATGTCGATGCTACTCTCACTTCGCCCCAGCTTCGCCCTCCCACCCCATGTCCTCAAGTCCATTCTCTATGTCTACATCTTTCGTCCTGCCCTGCAACTAGGTTCATCAGTACCTTTTTTTTTTTTTTAGATTCCATATATATGCATTAGCATACGGTATTTGTTTTTCTCTTTCTGACTTACTTCACTCTGTATGACGGACTCTATGTCCATCCACCTCACTACAAATACCTCAATTTTGTTTCTTTTTATGGCTGAGTAATATTCCATTGTATATATGTGCCACATCTTCTTTATCCATTCATCTGTCGATGGACATTTAGGTTGGTTCCATGTCCTGGCTATTGTAAATAGAGCTGTAATGAACATTGTGGTGCATGTCTCTTTTTGAATTATGGTTTTCTCAGGGTATATGTCCAGTAGTGGGATTGCTGGGTCGTATGGTAGTTCTATTTTTAGTTTTTTAAGGAACATCCATACTGTTTTCCATAGTGGTTGTACCAATTTACATTCCCACAAACAGTGTTGGAGGGTTCCCTTTTTACTACACCCTTTCCAGCATTTATTGTTTCTAGCTTTTTTGATAATGACCATTCTGACTGGCGTGAGGTGATACCTCATTGTAGTTCTCTAATAATTAGTGATGTTGAGCATCTTTTCATGTGCCTCTTGACCATCTGTATGACTTTCTTGGTGAAATGTCTATTTAGGTCTTCCATCCATTTTTTAACTGGATTGTTTGTTTTTTTGATATTGAGCTCCATGGGCTGTTTGTATATTTTGGAGATTAATGTTTTGTCTGTTGTCTCATTTGCAAATATTTTCTCCCATTTTTAGAGTTGCCTTTTTGTCTTGTTTACGGTTTCCTTTGCTGTGCAAAAACTTTTAAGTTTATTTAAGTCCCATTTGTTTATTTTTGTTTTTATTTCTGTTACTCTAGAAGGTAGGTCAAAAAAGATCTTGCTGTGGTTTATGTCAAAGAGTGTTTTTCCTATGTTTTCCCCTAAAAGTTTTATACTGGCCGGTCTTACATTTAAATCTTTAATCCATTTGGAGTTTATTTTTCTGTATGGTGTTAGGCAGTGTTCTAATTTCATTCTTTTAAATATAGCTGTCCAGTTTTCCCAGCACCACTTATTGAAGAGGCTGTCTTCTCTCCATTGTATGTTCTTGTCTCCTTTGTCATAAATTAGGTGCCCAAATGTGCATGGGTTTATCTCTGGGCTTTCTATCCTGTACCATTTACCTATATTTCTGTTTCTGTGCCAGTACCATACTGTCTTGATTACTGTAGCTTTGTGGTATAGTTTGAAGTTGGGGAGCCTGATTCCTCCAACTCTGTTTTTCTTTCTCAAGATTGCTTTGGCTATTTGGCGTCTTCCATATTTCCATATGAATTGTAAGATTTTTTGTTCTAATTCTGTGAAGAATGCCATTGGTAGTTTGATAGGGATTGCATTGAATCTGTAGATTGCTTTGGGTAGTATAATCATTTTCACAATATTGATTCTTCCAATCCAAGATCATGGTATATTTCTCCATCTGTTTATGTCATCTTTGATTTCTTTCATCAGTGCCTTATAGTTTTCTGAGTACCGGTCTTCTGCCTCCTTAGGCAGCTTTATTCCTAGGTATTTTATTCTTTTTATTGCGATGGTAAATGGGAGTATTTCCTTAATTTCTCTTTCTGATTTTTAATTGTTGGTGTATAGGAATGCCAGAGATTTCTGTGCATTAATTTTGTATCCTGCAACCTTACCAAATTCATTGATTAGCTCTAGTAGTTTTCTGGTGGCATCTTTAGGATTTTCTATGTACAGTATCGCGTCATCTGCAAAGAGTGACAGTTTTACTTCTTCTTTTCCAATTTGTATTTCTTTTCTTCTCTGATTGCCATGGCTAGGACTTCCAAAACTATGTTGAATAATAGTGGTGATGGGCTTCCCTGGTGGCGCAGTGGTTGAGAGTCCGCCTGCCGATGCAGGGGACACGGGTTCGTGCCCCGGTCCGGAAAGATCCCACATGCCGCAGAGCGGCTAGGCCCATGAGCCACGGCTGCTGGGCCTGTGTGTCTGGAGCCTTGCTCCACAATGGGAGAGGCCACAATAGTGAGAGGCCCACGTACCACACACAAAAAAAAAAAACAGTGGTGAGAGTGGACATCCTTGTCTTGTTCCTGATCTTAGAGGAAATGCTTTCAGTTTTTCACCATTGAGAATGATGTTTGCTGTGGGTTTGTCTTATATGGCCTTTATTATGTTGAGGTAAGTTCCCTCTATGCCCAGTTTCTGGAGAGTTTTTATCATAAATGGATGTTGAATTTTGTCAAAAGCTTTCTCTGCATCTATTGAGATGATCATATGGTTTTTATTCTTCAATTTGTTAATATGGTGCATCACATTGATTGATTTGCGTATATTGAAGGATCCTTTCATCCCTGGGATAAATCCCACTTGATCGTGGTGTATGATCCTTTGAAGTGCTATTGGATTCTGTTTGCTAGTATTTTGTTCAAGATTTTTGCATCTATGTTCATCAGTGATATTGGTCTATAATTTTCTTTTTTTGTGATATCTTTTTCTGGTTTTGGTATCAGGGTGATGGTGGCTTCATAGAATGAATTTGGGAGTGTTTCTCCCTCTGCAATTTTTTGGAAGAGCTTGAGAAAGATCAGTGTTAGCCCTTCTCTAAATGTTTGATAAAATTCACCTGTGAAGCCATCTGGTCCTGGACTTCTGTTTGTTGGAAGATTTTTAAATACGGTTTCAATTTCATCACTTGTGATAAGTCTGTTTATATTTTCTAATTCTTCCTGGTTCAGTCTTGGAAAATTGTAGCTTTCCAAGAATTTGTCCATTTCTTCATGGTGGTCCATTTTATTGGCATATAGTTGTTTGTAGTAGGCTCTTATAATCCTTTGTATTTCTGCAGTGTCAGTTGTGATTTCTCCTTTTTCATTTCTAATTTTATTGATTTGCATCCTCTCCCTGTTTTTCTTGATGAGTCTAGCTAAAGGTTTATCAGTTTTGTTTACCTTCTCAAAGAACCAGCTTTTTTTCTTTTTTTTTTTTTTTCAGTACGTGGGCCTCTCACTGCTGTGGCCTCTCCCATTGCAGAGCACAGGCTCCAGATGCGCAGGCTCAGCGGCCATGGTTCATGGGCCTAGCCGCTCCGCGGCATGTGGGATCTTCCCGGACCGGGGCACGAACCCATGTCCCCTGCATCGGCAGGCGGACTCTCAACCACTACGCCACCAGGGAAGCCCAAAACCAGCTTTTAGTCTTATCGATCTTTGCTATTGTTTTCTTCATTTCTATTTCATTTATTTCTGCTCTGATTTTTATGATTTCTTTCCTTCTACTGACTTTGGGTATTCTTTGTTCTTCTTTCTCTAGTTGTTTTAAGTGTAGGGTTAGATTGTTTATTTGAGTTTTTTCTTGTTTCTTGAGGTGAGATTGAATTGCTATAAACTTCCCTCTTAGAACTGCTTTTGCAAACCCATAAGTTTTGGGTCGTCGTGTTTTCAGTGTTATTTGTTTCTATGTATGTTTTTATTTCTTCTTTGATTTCTTCAATGATCTCTTGGTTATTTAGAAGTGCACTGTTTAGCCCCAATGTATTTGTGTTTTGTACAGTTTTTTTTTTCTGTAATTGATTTCCAATCTCATAGCATTGTGATCAGAAAAGATGCTTGATGTGATTTCAATTTTCTGAGGCTTGATTTGTGACCCAGGATGTGGTCTATCCTGGAGAATGTTCCATGTGCACTTGAGAAGAAAGTGTATTCTGCCACTTTTGGGTGGAATGTTCTATAAATATCAATTAGGTCTATCTGGTCTATTGTGTCACTTAAAGCTTGTGTTTCCTTATTTATTTTCTGTTTGGATGATCTGTCCATTGGTGTAAGTGGGGTGTTAAATTCCCCTACTATAATTGTGTTACTGTCAATTTCTCCTTTCATGCCTTATGTATTGAGGTGCTCCTCTGCTGGGTGCATAAACATTTACAATTGTTACATATTTTTCTTGGATTGATCCTTTGATCATTATGTAGTGTCCCTCCTTATCTCTTGTAACAGTCTTTATTTTAAAGTCTATTTTATCTGATACAAGTATCGTTACTCCAGCTTTCTTTTGATTTCCATTTGCATGAAATATCTTTTTCCATCCTTTTACTTTCAGTCTGTAAGTTTCCCTAGGTATGACGTGGGTCTCTCGTAGACAGCATATATATGGGTCTAGTTTCTGTATCCATTCAGCCAGTCTGTGTGTTTTGGTTGAGGCATTTAATCCATTTACATTCAAGGTTATTATCGATATATATGTTCCTATTACCATTTTCTTAATTGTTTTGGGTTTGTCTTTGTGGGTCTTTTTCTTCACTTGTGTTTCCCGCTTAGAGAAGTTTCTTTAGCATTTATTGTAAAGCTGGTTTGGTGGTGCTGAATTCTCTTAGCTTTTGTTTGTCTGAAAAGCTTTTGACTTCTCCATCGAATCTGAATGAGATCCTTGCTGGGTAGAGTAATCTTGGTTGTAGGTTTTTCTCTTTCATCACTTTAAGTATATCCCTTCTGGCCTGCAGAGTTTCCACTGAAAAATCAGCTGATAACCTTATGGGGATTCCTTTGTATGTTATTTTTTGTTTTTCCCTTGCTGCTTTTAATATTTTTTCTTTGAATTTAATTTTTGTTAGTTTGATTAAGATGTGTCTTGGTGTGTTTCTCCTTGGGTTCATCCTGTACAGGATTCTCTGTGCTTCACGGACTTGGGTGACTATTTCCTTCCCCATGTTAGGGAAGTTTTCAACTATAATCTCTTCAAATATTTTCTCAGACCCTTTCTTTTTCTCTTCTTCTTCTGTGACCCCTGTAATTCGAATGTTGGTGCATTTAAGGTTGTCCCAGAGGTCTCTGAGATTGTCTTCAATTCTTTTCATTCTTTTCTCTTTATTCTGCTCCTCAGCAGTTATTTCCGTCATTTCGTCTTCCAGCACACTTATTCGTTCTTCTGCCTGCATTATTCTGTTATTGATTCCTTCTAGTGTATTTTTCATTTCAGTTATTGTGTTGCTCATCTCTGCTTGTTCTTTAGTTCTTCTAGATCTTTGTTAAACATTCCTTGTATTTTCTCAATCCGTGCTTCCATTCTATTTCTGAGATTCTGGATCATCTTTACCATCATTACTGCGAATTCTTTTTCAGGTAGACTGCCTATTTCCTCTTCATTTATTTGGTCTTGTAGGTTGTTACCTTGCTCCTTCATCTGTGACATATTTTTTGCCCTCTCATTTTTTTTTTTTTTTAGTGGGATTGTGTTCCTGTCTTACTGGTTGTTTGGCCTGAGGCTTCCAACACTGGAGTTCGTAGGCTATTGGGTAGAGCTGGGTCTTGGTGCTGAGATGAGGAACTCCGTGAGACCTCACTCCGATGAATATTCCCTGGGGTCAGAGGTTCTCTGTTAGCCCGGTGGTTCGGACTTGGAGCTCCCACCACAGGAGCTTCCGCCTGACCCCAGGTTCCCGAATCAAGATCCCGCAAGCCGTGTGGAGTGGCAAAGAAAAAGAAAGAGAGAGAACAATAACAAAGTAAAAAGTAAAATTAGCCTAGGAAAGTAACAGGTATGTTAGAAAGAATGTAAAAAGAAAAATATAGATGAATCAACAACTGGAAGGTACATCAGTACCACAATAGTAAACAAGAGGAGGAGGGAAAAGACAAAAAAAAAAAGAGCTGGGGGGGAAGGCCTTGGCTGTGGAGGGCGGGGCCTAAGCAGGGGCGAGGTTTGGGCAGTGGGCGGGGCCAATGCTCAGGACCCACGGGGCTGGAAAAGGCCCTAGGGGCTGTGGGAGGTGGGGCTTAGGCTCAAGGAACAGAAGGGGCCCCAGTGCGACCCCACCCCTGGTCTCAGAGGGCAGGGGCCTCGCCTGGGAGCCCAGCAGGCTTCCTGGGCCCGAGTGGGCGGGGCAGTCGCCCTCCTCTCCTGTCCTGCTCCCCCTGGATGGCCCCTCCCGCCTGCCTCTCCTGATCCCCCGGCCTCCCTCCTGTGCCCCCAGGACCCACGCGGCCTGGAAGGGGCTGTGGAGGGCAGGGGAGCTCACCTGGGAGCCCAGCAGGCTCCCCGGCCGAGTGGGCCAGGCGATCGCCCTCCACTCCTCTCCCGTCTTCCTCTTCCCGGAGAGCCCCTCCCGCCTGCCTCTCCTGATCTCTCCCACCTCAGGGGCGCAGAGCCTGTCTGGCCTCCACTTCTCCTCCCGCCTTGGTCCCCCTACGTCCGTCCTACCGGTTCACTCTGGGGTTCCTCCCGTCTCCTTGGGGGTCAGAGTCCTCCAGCAGCTGCCGGCAGGCGCCCTAGCGGTGGGGAGACGCTAACTCTGCGTCTGCCCACACAGCCATCCTGACTCCGCCCCCCTAAATAGCTACTGTTTTAAAAGGCACAAGACACCAGCAGTTTTAGAGGTGAGTTCTACTTACCCTTCAAAAGTCATGGAAGTCCCTTGTCCTTAAAATAATTTCAATCTATA